>NC_044396.1:61592644-62217644 GCF_006542625.1 Nomascus leucogenys
TCATAGAAGACTCCTTGTGTGATCATGTCAAGCACATTCCTATCTCAGGTCCTTTGTACTTGCTTTTCATTATTTATTTATTTATTTATTTTTGAGATGGAGTCTTACCCTGTTGCCAGGCTGGAGTGCAGTGGCGCAATCTTGGCTCACTGCAACTTCCACCTCCCAGATTCAAGCAATTCTCCTGCCTCAGCCTCTCGAGTAGCTGGGACTACAGGTGTACGCCACCACACCCAGCTAATTTTTGTATTTTTAGTAGAGATAGGGTTTCACCATGTCGGCCAGAATGATCTCGATCTCCTGACCTTGTGATCCACCTGCCTTGGTCTCCCAAAGTGCTGGGATTACAGGCATGAGCCACCGCGCCTGGCCTGTACTTGCTTTTCATTCTGCTTGGAATCCTCCTCCACCAAATACTTGCATGGCTGACACCCTAATTTCAGTCAGATCTTTTGACAAGGGTTATCGCTCCAGAGAGGACTTTCCTTACCACTTTTATTTAAAATTGCCACCCAAACTCCTGTTTACTTTATTTATACATAACTCCTAGTAGGATATCTGTTTTTATTTATTTTCAATCTCTTCCTCTAGAACATAAGCTCTATTATTTTACAGATGTTGTCTTTATGGTTCTCTGCTGATTCCCCGGAATAATGCATGGCATATAGTAGATTCTCAGTTGATTATAAATTAAACAAATACATAAATATGCATATTATCCCTATGACACTAGAAACTTCTGTGTATCTTATTTATATTCAGGCTGTATAATCACGGTTTGGCATAGTTCTTATCATGTATTCAGCAGAAGGAAGGAAGGGAGGGAGGAAGGGATAATAAAATCCATAAATCCATTAAACCAGGCACACCTCGACTGCATTGATGGTGACACAGTCAGCACCTCCATTTTGTAAACTTCCCTCCTCCTGAGATATGTTACATGTGACATCTCAGATATGGACTAAATGAGATTGCTAGGTTGATCTGGATATTGAATATTAATAGTGGTTAATTTTTAGCTTCAGATGGACAACAAAAACAGAGGACCTAATGTTTTATTTCCTTACCCCATGAGATTATATGACACACCTGTGCATGCTCACGTGCATGCACGCATGCACATACACACACACAGACATACTGGTATCCTCTGTATTAAATTATTAAATCATAGACCATTTGAAAGAATGCACAGCAGGAGGATTAAGAGCAGCAGCTCTAGAGTTAGACCAGCTTGGGTTTAAATGGAACTTTGTAACCATAAACAAGTTACTCAGCCTTTCTAAACTTCCATTTATTAATCTGTAAAATGAAGTCAATGGTAAGTGCCTACTTTAGGGGATTATGGCAAAAACTAGGATCATGCATGCAAAAGAGCACAACATCTGGCACACATAAAACATTCAAGAAATGTTTCTTATTATTACATAAGAAGCAAAGTAAAGGAGAAAAAGAAGTCTTTCAAGATGTTTTATTTTCTAAAACACAAAAGTTTACTAATACACCAAGGCAAAAAGCAGAAGAGTCAAAGATGGCTTTTTACATTCTTTCATTCATTTTGTAATAAGTTTGGTCTGTTATACATTGTATAAAACATGGTGGGTTGGGGGTTCAATAACATTTTCAAATAATAAACATGAAAAATTTGGAAGAAATAAATGTATTAATAATAATATAAAATTAGATATTTTTTGAAACAAGAAAATATGAGCTCAACATGTGAGCTATTACTAAATAACTGATTTCTGGGCTTAACAGGTATTCCATGCTGGCCAGGCTTTCCGATTGGGGCGATATCCAATACATTGGCACCTGCTTGGAGATTTACAGTTTAAATCTTATGTAAGAGGCTGTGCAATTCACCAGGCCTATAACAGAGCTGTTACTATTCATAACACACACCATCTTCTGGTTGAGAGGAATATTATATATGATATTAAGGGAGGAGCATTTTTTATAGAAGACGGTATTGAACATGGCAATATCCTCCAGTATAACTTGGCAGTATTTGTACAGCAAAGTACCAGTCTTCTGAATGATGATGTGACCCCGGCTGCATTTTGGGTCACCAACCCGAACAATACCATACGACACAATGCTGTTGCTGGTGGCACTCACTTTGGCTTTTGGTACCGTATGAACAACCACCCTGATGGGCCATCCTATGACAGAAACATTTGTCAAAAAAGAGTTCCCCTTGGCGAATTTTTTAACAATACTGTCCATTCTCAAGGTTGGTTTGGAATGTGGATCTTTGAGGAATATTTCCCCATGCAAACGGGATCTTGTACGTCTACGTCGCCTGTGCCTGCAATATTTAACTCACTTACTACTTGGAATTGTCAAAAAGGAGCTGAATGGGTCAATGGAGGTGCCCTTCAGTTCCATAACTTTGTGATGGTGAATAACTATGAGGCTGGAATTGAGACTAAGAGGATCCTGGCTCCTTATGTTGGAGGGTGGGGTGAAACCAATGGAGCGGTGATTAAAAATGCCAAAATAGTTGGCCATCTTGATGAACTAGGAATGGGGTCTGCATTTTGCACAGCAAAAGGCCTGGTTCTCCCATTTAGTGAAGGCTTGACTGTCTCTTCTGTGCACTTTATGAACTTTGACTGTCCCAACTGTGTAGCTTTGGGAGTGACATCCATCTCTGGAGTTTGCAATGACAGATGTGGGGGTTGGAGTGCAAAGTTTGTTGACATCCAGTATTCTCACACACCAAACAAGGCTGGCTTTCGCTGGGAACACGAAATGGTAATGATTGATGTTGATGGCTCACTTACAGGTAATGTTATTTTTCAATTTGTGATAAAAATCCATTGGAAATATGTTTGTGTTGGCACAGAGGTGAATTGTTAAAGCAGACTTAGGTGCATTACAGATCTTACCCAATAGCAAACTTTACTAATAATTTAAATGATAGAGGCAAGCACCAGGCACAGATTAGACATTCTTTTCTGGAAGAGCCCCAATCTGTCAGAGGCAGCCTCCAAATATGTCCTTTTCCCCCTGCATTGGCACATTGATTTTAAATTAACAGAAAATTTTGGGCAATATTCATGGAAACATTGATCACAAAAGGAAACCATTTCAGTTTTAGAATGCCTCTATTTTATACTCAGTTAATTGCACAGATAAGAAACTGCTTACATCACTACCCTAATTCTCCAGCCAGTCATGCTCCAGAAACATATAAATTGCAGGCTTATCTACAAAAGCAGTGTAGACAGACTGTATCTATCCTTGTGAAAATACTTTTAAGAGAAGAAATAAGTCACAAACCTGCTGTGAACCCTTTTATTCCAATCTAAATCCTAAATTTGTAATTTATTCAAAGAATACCAAAAGAACAAAATTCCATACACATTGTAGGTTAAATTTTTTTAGCATTTCAAGTTCAGAGTATGTCACATTTTCAATATTTCATAAATATTCATGATTTCTAGAATTTAGCATCTTTACAAATTATAAATGATAAAAAATCTGTCTAAATAAGATAGCAAGGATATGTGCCTCATACTTCGTGAGTCAATCGACAGGTAAACCTATAGACAGTAATGATTTACTTTTGAAAGACTCTGAAGGGTGAAAGAAAATTCATCTCAAAATTCAAACGCAAAAATTGAGTTTTCAACCAGAGTTGTTAACTTCTGTTTCAAGTATAATCGTAACTTTAAAGAGGGAGAATGTTTGGATGCTTTTGATATATAAAGCTTTGTGTAATGTTTATTGATTTACTTAATTCAGTTTAGGTTTTTAATGTTAATTGGTAGTCTACCAGTTTTGAGTAAAGGCTTTATGGTCATAACACCTGGATTTAAATCCTCCGTGTCCTTGAATAGGCTACTCATCCCACTTCCCATTTCCAACTTTGACTCTCATGGGTGCTTCAGACCCTGTGTTTCAGCTAAATCCACAATAACATTCCTGACCAAAGAGCCACTGCAAAGCTTCTGTATGAGATCCTCTTGCTCCATGCAAACAAACAAACAAAAAATTACCCAGACCTTTAGACTGTATTAGTGGTACTATGGGTCACAATTCTGTATATTGTAGACCTTTTCTATGTTTCGTAATGTGAAATAAAAAACATATTTTGTTTTTTTGTTTCCCAGGGCACAAAGGACATACCGTCATTCCACACAGCTCATTGCTAGACCCTTCTCATTGTACTCAGGAAGCTGAGTGGAGCATTGGGTTCCCTGGATCAGTCTGTGATGCTTCAGTCAGCTTTCACCGTCTAGCGTTCAACCAGCCTTCTCCAGTATCTCTGCTTGAAAAGGATGTGGTTCTTTCAGACTCTTTTGGTAAGTGGAATATATTAGTTTAAACAACTAATTTAAATATATCTTCCTAAACATTTGTCATCATCTCCTTGCATTGTTACTTGGTTGTTCAAACATTGCAAAAAGTATAATATTTATATTAGAGTCCAAGCAGGAAACAAATAATACTCTCAAAGGAGGTGTTTGAGAAGCATTTTATAAATGCAGAGGCTAGCAAAATATTCTGCTGATCAAGAAACCTCCAGACAAGATTATGACAGAGAGAGGGAACGTTGGCATAGCCATTGGAGCAAGTAAAAATGTACCAGTGTTCCTGCCACTCAAAGCAAATGTTTTTGATTGTCCTTGCTGATTGAGATGGGATGGGGGAGCATTTACTAGGTTAATAGCTGTCTACCAGGTGCCAGGGATTGTGGATTTACTGATTTGTTCCGGTAAAAGTACAATACCTGGAACACCAAATATGCTTGACATCATTACCTGATTATGTTGCATTAATTTACTGTCACTGTTCATAATCCATCTGGCATTTGCAAATGGGGATGGGGTGAAAATCCTGAATCTCACGTTTCTTAAATCTTCAATCATGGCACTAATCTCTGCATTCAGCCCCTGCCCCGCACCCCCCACCCCACCCCCCAGCTCCAACTCAAGGATTTAAACTTGCTTTTATTTGATTAAGGAGGTGGTGAACATGGTTCCTAGAGTATAGAGTATCCACATAGTTCCTCCTACTATATTTGACCCCACTCCATTCGTTGGGGAACCAGTGTGGGAATTCTTCCAGTTATTAAGTCTGCCTAGTCTCACTCTACCTGACCTAACCTACCCTGACTGGCTCAGATCTGTATCTCTCTTTATCATTCCATCCATCATCTCTCTAGAAATTATTAGTTAAAATATCTATTTATAATGAATCCACTCTCACAATATACACTGTTCTGAGGGATTGCAGATTCTGAAAAATGGAAAGAGCATTGATGAATCAAAGATTTGCTAAACAAAATCTTTATATCATCATCAAAATTTTTTTTACATTTTCTGGGTAAATCTAAATGATGCAGCTTCTTGACAGCAATATGGAAAACTGTAATCATCAAGGTCTAAACACATAATATGGAATCATAAGTATAGAAAAAGAGTTTAATAACAGAATCCAAGTGCACTTATTTTTTCTCTTATAGTGTCAGTATTTACCATTTCTCGTCAGTATTGCAAATACTTTCATGTTACTTTAAAATGCTCTCAATATTGTTGAATTTCCCCCATTGAATGATATTTACAAAGTAGAGACTTGCCATTTAAAAATTTTAAACCACGTATCTCAATATAAACCAATTAAGATTTGAAAGTGTTTAGCAGCCACATGACAGCTGCTAAAATTACTTATGTCAAATCCATCAGGACATGCTGGAATTTCGTTATTACACTCCACGTTGTTAGCTTCTCTTATTAAGATATTTCTTAGAAGAATTTCAACTTCCACCCTTATTTCAAATGGAGCCAGTCTTTTAGATTTTATATATGATTCAGGAAGGCAGGTATTTCTACATTTATGACATAATGGCTTTCTTGTCAAGTCTCCCTGTGCCCTTTAAGAATTAAGATTTTTTGGCCGGGCGCGGTGGCTCACGCTTGTAATCCCAGCACTTTGGGAGGCCGAGGCGGGCGGATCACGAGGTCAGGAGATCGAGACCACGGTGAAACCCCGTCTCTACTAAAAATACAAAAAAAAAAAAAAATTAGCCGGGCGTGGTGGCGGGCGCCTGTAGTCCCAGCTACTCGGAGAGGCTGAGGCAGAAGAATGGCGTGAACCCGGGAGGTGGAGCTTGCAGTGAGCCGAGATTGCACCACTGCACTCCAGCCTGGGCGACAGAGCGAGACTCTGTCTCAAAAAAAAAAAAAAAAAAAAAAAAAAGAATTAAGATTTTTTATTTAGTTACTAAACTGTGAATACCTAGATGGCAATATCTACAAACTTACCTTTCTGACACCATAAGACTCATAACAGAACATTGTAAATAGTAAGTAATCGGCAAGTGTTGAATTAAATGGAATTAGTTGTAATACTCGGACCATATTGCAAATACTCAAACCAGATTTTATATGTCTGTTTCCACTGTACATTCTGGAACTGGAGAAATAACCATAATACGTACCCATGACCCTACTGGTCTCACTGTGAGACTAAGTGAAGACTCATCCATCACTTGCCCTTGATAAGCTCCCATTCTAGCTGGTGGGCCATGTTAGCATGTTGGCATTGGTGACTTCGAAGATTATTAGCATCAGTTTAGAGCCAGCATCTAATAATATGGAAGGTCTGGTTATTTTTCTTTCCTTAGTATAATTGGCCACATATCTCTATCACTCAGTGGTGGGGCTTTTGGTCTGTGAATTGGCTTGGATCTAGAAAATAGGTAAGAAGCAGTGAATTTCTACCTAGGTAATTAGAGTTAGACTTCTGTCATCTAAGACCTCTATTAGTTTTCTTCCTATATGCACACCAAATATCACCTTAATATGCTACTCATCTATTTAATCTTTGGAATCTCAAGATCAATCAATCAGCTATCACAGATTCCTGCAGGTCAGAACACTCTGATTCCTCTGACCAGTGACTGTTGTGCTAATTAAACCTACCTTTATATCTAATGGTTAAGCACTGACTCCTGCCACTTTTAGATTCCATTATTCCTACTGGGATCAAAAAACCCAATCCCATGGCACCATCCCCTACCAGCATTTCTGGCATTGAGAGAACAGCCACCATAGAACTCTTGAAAGGGCTAGTAAGGGAAAAATACTATTACCATTACTGGCCCTGAAAAGATGAAAGGAAGGAACAGTTACATGGACCCAGAGACAGAGCTGTATGAAGAAGGCTGCTTGAAAGAAGCTGTGCCCCTTGGTTGAGAGATACAAGAGCCCACCAAGATCCCCCTACATTCCCTAAGAGTGAGAATCAGGGCAATAAATACCTCTCTTTCACCTTTCTCCTGCCCTCTCTTCTCTTTACTGTATTTCTTACTGTCCAAACCCAACCAGAAGCTAGAAGGCAAAGGAACGGGGTAGAGAAGGGTGAAAAGTGGATCTACAGGATGAAACATAAGTGTGCAGCGCCACTTCCATCATTCATTATGATGATATACGTTACTACATTTAATTTTAAAACATTTTTCCAGTGTTTTTTCCCCTGTGAATTAAAAGGGTCATGTACCTGCTATCTGAGTAATAGCTATACCAACTGTCACAGTGCCTTAATAATATAAGCCCAGAAACCATTGTTTTTCTTCTGATAAATAGATGTCCAGAATGGAATGATGTTACTTAAACTTTTAAAGTATGTGGTACAATAAAATATTTTAAACAAAATATCTATGAATGTTTCTTCCAAATAAAAACTGAAACAAAAGGTAACCAAAACATCAGAAGCAAATGAAATTATTTTATGAAACAAAGTGATATTTTAGTATTTCCCATTACTGTATCATAGAACAGTTTCTTATTTAATCATCCTTTTACATACTTTATGGCATACCTGTGAGTAAACTGAACATTAGTACTTTATTAAAACATGATTTAAGATACACTTTTACAGAAACACAGAGATGTGCAACCTTCCTAAGTAAATTATTTAAAATATACAACATAATAAAGTATATATTCCTTACAAGTTGATCCCCGAAAATATTTGGATGGAGATCGGGAAAGGTATCTGGAGGATCCTGCTTTTGATACCAATTACTCTACTGAGCCTTGTTGGCAATACTCAGATCATCATGAAAACAAATACTGTAATCTGGAGTGTAGCCATACTTGTAACTGCAAAACGAGGTCGTCATCATCATATTTAGATAACTTAGTTTGGAGAGAGAGTGAAGTTAACCATTACTATGAACCCAAGCTTATCATAGATCTTTCCAATTGGAAAGAACAAAGCAAAGAAAAATCTGATAAGAAAGGCAAATCAAAATGTGAAAGGAATGGATTGGTTAAAGCCCAGATAGTGCTAGAGGAAGCATCACAGCAACTGGCTGGAAAAGAAAGGGAAAAGAAGCAGGGATTTGATTTTGATTTCTTTATTGCAGGAACTATTCAGCTTAGTTCCCAGCATGAGCCTACTGATGTTGTTGATAAATTAAATGACTTGAATAGCTCAGTGTCCCAACTAGAATTGAAAAGTTTGATATCAAAGTCAGTAAGCCAAGAAAAACAGGAAAAAGGAATGGCAAATCTGGTTCAATTAGAAGCCTTGTACCAATCTTCTTGGGACAGCCAGTTTCTGAGTGGTAGGGAGGACTGTTTTTTTCATAAATCAGTTTTGTGAGGTAAGGAAGGATGAACAAGGTGAAAAGGAAAACACTTACACTAGTTACTTGGACAAGTTCTTTAGTAGGAAAGAAGATCCTGAAATGCTAGAAACTGAACCAGTAGAGGATGGGAGCTTGGGGAGAGAGAAATGAGGAAGGATTCCTGAACAACAGTGGGGAGTTCCTCTTTAACAAGCAGCTGGAGTCCATAGGCATCCCAGTTTCACAGTCCAGTTGGGTCACCACTTAAGTCAATACAATCCACATTAACACCTTCTGCTATGAAATCTTCTCCTCAAATTCCTCATCAAACATAACAGCAGCATCTGAAACATCTAAACTAAAACACTCAGCAGACATTTATCTTTGTATTCTTCATGAAATGTGTTTTGTCTTTTTGTATTACTAGTGTTTTAAGTCATTTTTTACTTGAATCAGATGGTGTCATTTAGTAAGGGTTTTATGAGTTCTTGTTTTTTAAAATCCAGACTTTCTACATGTGAGATTGTTTTCATTTTAACTGGCATGTCATTTGCACACAAAAATAAAGACTAGAGCAAAATAGTGTAACGCAGGAGGAGAAAAGAAATGCACAAAGACAAGTAAAGAACATTCTCTCATAGAACAATGATCTGTTTTACAGGAAACAAACCTTGCCTTGAAATTTACACAGTGAGACTATGCGTAATTGCATGAAAATAGCTATTTTTTTCCTAAGACATTTTTCATTCATCAGTATTTTCAAGTTTTTCATACTGTACACATTTCTTAAAACACATGATACCAGCAGCAACTGAAAATGAATGCCGAATTTGGTAAACATGTGTTATCTACCTCAAGGTAACAAGAGTATGTGGCAAAACATATACCACCCATAGTGCTTCACAAGATGCACTTCTATTTAGCAAGCGTTTATTGTTATAAACTATTCTTAATAAAACTCATTCACTGTTTATAAATGTTCTGGTATGCATTCTTTATAGTGAAGTGTTGATACATCACACCTTATTTATTCTAGCAAATCAGTATATCTTCTGTGTTTAATTATAAAAATTAACTTTGTATAAGGTGTAAGGAAGGGATCCAGTTTCAGCTTTCTACATATGGCTAGCCAGTTTTCCCAGCACCATTTATTAAACAGGGAATCCTTTCCCCATTGCTTGTTTTTGTCAGGTTTGTCAAAGATCAGATAGTTGTAGATATGCGGCATTATTTCTGAGGGCTCTGTTCTGTTCCATTGATCTATGTCTCTGTTGTGGTGCCAGTACCATGCTGTTTTGGTTACTGTAGCCTTGTAGTATAGTTTGAAGTCAGGTAGCATGATGCCTCCAGCTTTGTTCTTTTGGCTTAGGATTGAATTGGCAATGCGGGCTCTTTTTTGGTTCCATATGAACTTTAAAGTAGTTTTTTCCAATTCTGTGAAGAAAGTCATTGGTAACTTGATGGGGATGGCATTGAATCTATAAATTACCTTGGGCAGTATGGCCATTTTCACGATATTGATTCTTCCAACCCATGAGCATGGAATGTTCTTCCATTTGTTTGTATCCTCTTTTATTTCACTGAGCAGTGGTTTGTAGTTCTCCTTGAAGAGGTCCTTCACATCCCTTGTAAGTTGGATTCCTAGGTATTTTATTCTCTTTGAAGCAATTGTGAATGGGAGTTCACTCATGATTTGGCTCTCTGTTTGTCTGTGATTGTTGTACAAGAATGCTTGTGATTTTTGTACACTGATTTTGTATCCTGAGACTTTGCTGAAGTTGCTTATCAGCTTAAGGAGATTTTGGGCTGAGACAATGGGGTTTTCTAGATATACAATCATGTCATCTGCAAACAGGGACAATTTGACTTCCTCTTTTCCTAATTGAATATCCTTTATTTCCTTCTGCCTGATTGCCCTGGCCAGAACTTCCAGCACTATG
This sequence comes from Nomascus leucogenys, assembly GCF_006542625.1. NCBI lineage: Eukaryota > Metazoa > Chordata > Mammalia > Primates > Hylobatidae > Nomascus > Nomascus leucogenys. The sequence goes on from NC_044396.1 coordinate 61,603,169, forward strand.
TTGAATAGGAGTGGTGAGAGAGGGCATCCCTGTCTTGTGCCAGTTTTCAAAGGGAATGTTTCCAGTTTTTGCCCATTCAGTATGATATTGGCTGTGAGTTTGTCATAGATACCTCTTATTATTTTGAGATATGTCCCATCAATACCTAATTTATTGAGAGTTTTCAACATGAATGTTGTTGAATTTTGTCAAAGGCCTTTTCTGCATCTATTGAGATAATCATGTGGTTTTTGTCTTTGGTTCTGTTTATATGCTGGATTATATTTATTGATTTGCATATGTTGAACCAGCCTTGAATCCCAGGGATGAAGCCCACTTGATCATGGTGTATAAGCTTTTTGATGTGCTGCTGAATTTGGTTTGCCAGTATTTCATTGAGGATTTTTGCATCAATGTTCATCAAGGATATTGGTCTGAAATTCTCTTTTTTCGTTATGTCTCTGCCAGGCTTTGGTATCAGGACGATGCTGGCCTCATAAAATGTGTTAGGGAGGATTCCCTCTTTTTCTATCGATTGGAATAGTTTCAGAAGGAATGGTACCAGTTCCTCCTTGTACCTCTGGTAGAATTCGGCTGTGAATCCGTCAGGTCCTGGACTCTTTTTGGTTGGTAAGCTATTGATTATTGCCACAATTTCAGAGCCTGTTATTGGTCTATTCAGAGATTCAACTTCTTCCTGGTTTAATCTTGGGAGGGTGTATTTGTAGAGGAATTTATCCATTTCTTCTAGATTTTCTAGTTTATTTGCATAGAGGTGTTTGTAGTATTCTCTGATTGTAGATTGTATTTCTGTGGGATCGGTGGTGATATCCCCTTTTTCATTTTTCATTGCATCTATTTGATTCTTCTCTCTTTTCTTCTTTATTAGTCTTGCTAGCGGTCTATCAATTTTATTGATCTTTTCAAAAAACCAGCTCCTGGATTCATTAATTTTTTGAAGGGTTTTTTGTGTCTCTATTTCCTTCAGTTCTGCTCTGATTTTAGTTATTTCTAGCCTTCTGCTAGCTTTTGAATGTGTTTGCTCTTGCTTTTCTAGTTCTTTTAATTGTGATGTCAGGGTGTCAATTTTGGATCTTTCCTGCTTTCTCTTGTGGGCATTTAGTGCTATAAATTTCCCTCTACACACTGCTTTGAATGTGTCCCAGAGATTCTGGTATGTTGTGTCTTTGTTCTCGTTGGTTTCAAAGAACATCTTTATTTCTGCCTTCATTTCATTGTGTACCCAATAGTCATTCAGGAGCAGGTTGTTCAGTTTCCATGTAGTTGAGCGGTTTTGAGTGAGTTTCTTAATCCTGAGTTCTGGTTTGATTGCACTGTGGTCTGAGAGACAGTTTGTTATAATTTCTGTTCTTTGACATTTGCTGAGGAGAGCTTTACTTCCAACTATGTGGTCAATTTGACTATACATCATGCTGCTATAAAGACACATGCACACGTATGTTTATTGCGGCACTATTCACAATAGCAAAGACTTGGAACCAACCCAAATGTCCAACAACAATAGACTGGATTAAGAAAATGTGGCACATATACACCATGGAATACTATGCAGCCATAAAAAATGATGAGTTCATGTCCTTTGTAGGGACATGGATGAAACTAGAAAACATCATTCTCAGTAAACTATTGCAAGGACAAAAAACCAAGCACCGCATGTTCTCACTCATAGGTGGGAATTGAACAATGAGAACTCATGGACACAGGAAGGGGAACATCACACTCCGGGGACTGTTGTGGGGTGGGGGGAGGGGGGAGGGACAGCATTAGGAGATATACCTAATGCTAAATGACGAGTTAACGGGTGCAGCAAAACAACATGGAACATGGATACATATGTAACAAACCTGCACATTGTGCACATGTACCCTAAAACCTAAAGTATAATAATAAAAAAAAAGATCCTAAAAAAGAAAAAAATATATATAAAAAAATAAAAATTAACTTAGTTTTTAAAATTTATTTGCAAATACACTTTTTCCATTTGGCACTATGGTGTGTTGCCTACCTAGCTGAATCTATAATGTTAGCTTATCCTAAGGCTGTCCACATACTTAATTTACTTAAGTGTTCATTTTAAGTAATGTGCTCACTGTGTATAGGAATTTGTATTTTGGAGGTGCTTGATCTACAAAGAAAAATTGATTAGGAATTACTTCATTATAAAATGCTCCTAGAAGACTTAATTGTGTTTATTTTTTTTAAAAAAAGAATGTTAGACTTGTGTGCATGGAAGTAATTAAGGTACACCATTATTGTAGTTTAAAAGTTGTACATGATAAGACATTTTGTTTTTACTGTATGTTTTTACTGAATGATCTATTCCCCATCCCAAGGCAAGCATGAATAAAATTAGGTTAAATGTAAAAAAAATAAAATAAAGTATATATTCCTTTAACTATTAATTTTTAAGCACTAATATTCAAATATCTAAGCTTTCAAATCTCTAAGCTTTCTTTTTGTGGTTATTTTTAGTGGTGGTGAGGATTTTAGAAAGGAGCTTTTGTTTGCTTATTTGTTTATTTTCTGGTTTTTTGATTCAGAGAATCTGGTATTTCTGAATTTATAACATTATAGCTTTCTTGTCAAGTTTCTCTGTGCCCTTTGGTCTATTCCCTTCAAGAATTAAGATTTTTTATTGAGTTAGTAAACTGTGAGTACCTAGAGGGCAAGATCTACAAACTTATCTTTCTGATGCCACAAGGCTCAATACAGAACATTGCAAAGAGTAACTACTCAGCAAGTGTTGAATTAAATGGAATTAGTTGCAATTCTCAGACCAGATTGCAAATTAGAGAAAACACTATGCTAGGCATTTTACTTGTGTGTGTGAAAAAAAAAATCAACTGTATAGTAAAGTACATTTGCCTACTTTGATCTCCATTAAAGTCAAATAAAATTATTTATTTCTAAAAATTAAAAACAGGAAAAGATAACTTGTCCTGATTGTATATGTAGGCTGAGTGAAACAAAAGTTTAAAAAGTATACTAGATTTGTAGGAAGTAAGGGTTTGCTATAATTTTACATATGTCCTTATATATCTTTATCAAAGCATCTCATGCATGATGGTATATCTTTATGTAAATATATGTATAAAGTTATACCAGATGGCAAATTAATTTGAGACACTAACTCTTAATGATCCTATTTTTAGAAAATATCAACTTCAAAGAGTTTATATTTCAGTCCAAGACACTTAAAACCAACATACTTGAAATGAGTGCAGCTTAAAAAATTAGGAAAAACACAACTTAGAAAAATGGAAATTTGTTTCACTTATGAAACTGAATTATTAAGAAATGACAGGTTAAAATGCAATCCCAAGCATCAGAAAACTTCACTGGAGGCTGGGTGTGGTGGCTTATACCTGTAATCCTAGCCCTTTGGGAGGCAAAGGTGGGCAGATCACTTGAGGTCAGGAGCTCGAAACCAGCCTGGCCAACATGTTGAAACCCTGTCTCTACTAAAACTACCAGAAAAATTAGCCAGGTGTGTTGGCACATGCCTATAATCACAGCTACTTGGGAGGTTGAGGCAGGAGAATTGCTTGAATCCAGGAGGCGGAGTTTGCAGTGAGCTGAGATCATACCACTGGACTTCAGCCTGGGTGACAGATAGAGACTCCATCTCAAGAAAAAAAAAAAAAAAGAAAAGAAAAAAGAAAAGAAAAAGAAAGAAAAGAACTCAATTCAGTGGAATTGAGTTCTGCAAATCCAGGAGCAAATTCTAGAGGTTTTGGATGATTTTAATCAGCTCTTCTATGTTAACCATTGCTTCACAACAGACTATCTCAAAACTCAATAGCTTAAGCCTACAATCATTTATTCTTAGGTGTCCAGGGGCTAGGTTGATTGATCTAGGCTGGGCTCTGCTGGAAGGCTGTGCTTCAATATAAGGCTTTGCTTCTCGCCAAGGGCTGAGCTCAGGTAACTCCACGTGTACTCATTCCAGGTGTCAGGCAAAGGGAGAGCAGTTACCTGGGGGAGGCTCTTCTCTTTGTGAAGACAGAGGCTTAAGAAGTCAAGCCTCACTGAGCAAGCACTTTTCAAGCATTTACTAGTGTTAGTTCCACTAATGTCCCATTGGCCAAGATCAATGAAGCAGGGAAGTCTACTTTGCCCTCAAGGAGAAGAGAGGAGTGGATATTTGCTGAACAATAATCCAGCTAGTCACAGTTCTTTTCGTACTTTACAGGAATTTCTGGTAGTGAAAGTTTTTGGTGTCTCTGGTCATGAATCTTTTAAAATTAATACTAACTCATAAAGCATAGAAATTCATGAATTTGTTCTCTCATGGCATTGGAATTTTGTTGGGCCTTATTTTAGACAAATTATTTTATAATCTTGCTTCTAGCTTCTTCCTCCTAAATTTTTAAAATAAGAGGTTGTTAATTTAATATAAAATCCCATCTGAGATGAAAAGTAAAGGAAGGGGGAGAAAAATAGAGGAAATTAATGAAAGACCTTTCCTTTATATTGTAAGAGAACTTTTCAAATCTTCTATTAAAGTTATCAGGCACTCTCTTGTGACCAAAGCATTACTAAATTATATAGTTTTTCCTATAACAGGTAGTTCAGGTTCAAGGTTTGTATTCCTAAAATGTATATATCTTAATCAGTGTTAAGTTATAGGTCTGGTTGTAGCCTTGTTCTTTAAGAACTCTAAATCAAAACACCATTAAAGTCAAACAAAATTATTTACTAGTAAAAATTAACATGTGTTGTACAGATTTTAATTAGCTCAACAGATATAGGAAACTCTAATAAAGAATCAGAGCTTATGTTTTTATATATTCTACATCAAGGATTCAGAATAACTAAGTTCTTAAAGAATAAAAATGAAATTATGTTTAGATCAATGACCTTTAAATAATTATATTAATATATTTAGGCACTTTCATTTTTGCAGTTGTAATTTCGTGATGTTTCAAGTGTATCTTTCCCTAAGGAATAAAGGCTCCATCTCAATTCAAAATTCCAGGTGTGAAAGCATTTTACTATCCAGTTGAATGTAATATTAATCATTTCAGTTCTTCAGTCAAACGAAGACATTTAGAACATAAGTAATGAAATGCCATATTAATCTTTTTAAAGACTTTCATAGACTAAACCTATATTTGCTAAACCAACCAAACTAAACTAGCATTTGCACTTGTTTACAAAAGGAGGAGTTTATTAGAGGTAGAGATTACTATTATTTGCTTGTTCTATGTTCTCCTATAGGCACAAGCATTATTCCATTTCAGAAGAAACGACTGACTCATATGTCTGGATGGATGGCTGTGATTCCAAATGCTAATCACATTAACTGGTATTTTAAAGGTGTGGATCACATAACCAACATTTCATATACATCAACTTTCTATGGATTTAAGGTAAAAATATTTATCTTCTAATGATTATAATTGCGTATTACCCAAACACAGCCTCCATCCTCATACTTACACACATTGTCAGGCCACAGGGACATTTCATCACAAATTGAGCTATTGAAATCCTGCACATTCTTTATGAACCACTCTGAATCTAAGAAGTAAGCCAAAAAAATTTCATTTGAGAATCAGAAGTAAGCAATCTTTCTGCCACATTGCTGTAGTACTAAGCTTATTCCCCTGTCATTATTACCATGATAATAACTTACCTTTACTGAGAGTTTATGATATCTCAGGGACCAGCAGTTAAGGACTTTATTTTTTATATCATGAAATATATCAAACATACCTGAGGTCAAGAGTTTGAGACCAGCCTCGCCAACATGGTGAAACCTCGTCTCTATTAAAAATACAAAAAAAAAAAAAATTAGCCGGGTGTGGGGGTGGGCACCTGTAGTCCCAGATACTTGGGGAGACTGGGGCAGGAGAATTGCTTGAACCCAAGAGGCAGAGGTTGCAGTGAACCAAGATCGCTCCACTGTACTCCAGCCTGGGTGACAGAGGGCGACTCCATCTCAAAAAACAAACAAACAAACAAACAAACAAACAAAAAAACAGCCACTACCTAACTCTATCTAAATCTAACATTCTGTGAATATTTACTTTCTACTTCATGAAAAAGTAAAATATGGTAGATAAAGTGGAAGCCTTCTGTATTATTTACTCTCATCTTATTCCCCATTCTCCACCTCTAATGGTAGCCAGTATCCTAAATTGGATGTTTTCCATCTTATACATGTTCTTCCACTTATACTACACATTTGTGTAGCATTGTTTTAAATATTTTTAAACATTGTAGAAATAAAATATTGTCTACAATTTTATCTGTCAATTTTTAAAATAAAATATTTTCTAAATATATGCATATATACACATACACACATCACATATATATGTGTGTACATGCATATATATATACTCTACATGTGTATACTTAATGTATATGTATTTATATATACATACACACACACAGGAGAGAGAGATCCTTTCGTTGCTTTAGTGACAGAACTAGCATTATTGTCGTAGACATGTAAAATGTTAATAAACAAAATAGAAATTCAAGACAAAAAAAAACTAAAGCCAAAACTTTTAAATCATTTTTTTTAATTTGTCTTTTAAAAATTTTATTATTATACTTTGGGTTTTAGGGTACATGTGCACAATGTGCAGGTTTGTTACATATGTATCCATGTGCCATGTTGGTTTGCTGCACCCATTAACTCGTCATTTAGCATTAGGTATATCTCCTAATGCGGTCCCTCCCCCCTCCCCCCACCCCACAACAGTACCCGGAGTGTGATGTTCCCCTTCCTGTGTCCATGAGTTCTCATTGTTCAATACCCACCTATGAGTGAGAACACGCGGTGTTTGGTTTTTTGTCCTTGCGATAGTTTACTGAGAATGATGTTTTCCAGTTTCATCCATGTCCCTACAAAGGACATGAACTCATCATTTTTATGGCTGCATAGTATTCCATGGTGTATATGTGCCACATTTTCTTAATCCAGTCTATCGTTGTTGGACATTTGGGTTGGTTCCAAGTCTTTGCTATTGTGAATAGTGCCGCAATAAACATACGTGTGCATGTGTCTTTATAGCAGCATGATTTATAGTCCTTTGGGTATATACCCAGTAATGGGATGGCTGGGTCAAATGGTATTTCTAGTTCTATATCCCTGAGGAATCCAAATCTTTTAAATTTTAATTAACATAATATAGGGGCTAATTATATGTCATTAAAATTAATGTGTTATATGAAGAATATTAACATACAAGTCACATTTTTCTATAAACTTTTATAGGAAGAAGACTATGTAATTATATCACATAACTTCACTCAAAATCCTGATATGTTTAATATTATTGATATGAGGAATGGTTCCTCAAATCCATTGAATTGGAATACTAGCAAGAATGGAGACTGGCACCTTGAAGCAAACACTAGTACTCTATATTACTTGGGTATGTGTCATTAGGCAGAAATGATATTTTATCTAATGGTTTGTCTAAAAGATGAGAAAAATTGCTTAATAAGCAAATGTGTTGTGCAGTGCTTAATATATACAAGATCCAATAAATGTTTGCTGAATGGAAAAACTGGAGACAAAATTTATTCTTGAAAAGGTTTTGAGTTGAATTAAGAACTTTCATTTTATATTGAAGGTGACACCAGCATGCTTACACATTGACAATTTTATTTCATGGGCTTAGAGAAAATGAATACAATGGAAGCTGGCATATATTTTGTTTCCATTTTTATTATTTAATTATTTGGAAAATTAAAATATTTAAGAATAAGTTTTAATTAAATTCTAAAGCATTCATTTTTATCAACATATTTTGACCATGTATGTCTTTATAATACATACATTATCAGAATTTCTCAATACCTCTTTCATACATATGAATTATAACTCAAGTTACTACTTAAAGAACATTTTCCAAAATGCCATAATTTTATTTACATTCAAGCACTTTGGTCACTATGTTCATTTAACCCACTTTTACTTCACTTTCAGTGTCAGGAAGAAATGACCTTCATCAGAGTCAGCTCATTTCTGGGAACCTGGATCCTGATGTGAAAGACGTTATTATTAATTTCCAAGCTTACTGTTGTATTCTCCAGGATTGCTTTCCTGTACATCCCCCATCAAGAAAACCAATTCCCAAGAAGCGACCAGCCACATATAAGTACATAGGCCTTTTGTAGTTGATACCCTTCAATATCTCTTAACATAATCCTTTTCACATGTCACTCCTGGATGAAATAATAATGCTTTACTCCTGCACAATGTCTTGTAGATTACAAAGTACTTTCACACTCACTGCTTTGCTTGCGCCTTACAAAAACCATCATGAGAAAATGAAAAAGTCTTATAAAAATTATGTGTGAAAGTTATTGGTAACCTCGCAGTTGCAGAATGTTAGATTTAGATTATTAGACATGGCCCAACTCCCTTATTACATAGATGAGAAAGCTGACACCCAGTGAACATAGGTGCATTACCTGAGATCACAGAGCTCACTGATGGCATATCCAGTACAGCACCAGAAACTAAGTCTCCTCATGAATCCAATGCTTTCTTAGCAGGTGCTGTCTCTAGAATAACCATCGTGGTCAAATCTCATAATAGAACTTAGATAATTTTCTTTCAAATATATTTTAATTCTTCTAGTTAAAAATAATATTTCTATCTTTGTAACTTATGTAGCTCTTTACCTTTATTTCTCGTGAAGCATCACTTTCTACCTTGTATTAGAGTAATTACTGGACATGGTGGTACTAGCACATTCAGTATTAGTCTTTAAGACCCTGAAAGGCATGATCCTGATTTGATGTATATTTGCATCCCTTATGGAAAATACTACTGACAAATCGTGATGATGATGCTAAAATCTAACATTTACTGGGCACCGAATAGCCCATTACTGTGTAACAAGTACAACTCAATGATAGTTATTAGATGAATTACATTTCAAAATAAATAGATAATGTAGTGGTTATTGTACAAAAGAACAAAAATTGAATTTGTTTATATATTCATTCAACCACTAAAAAAAATTTACTGAGTATCCACTATGTGCCAGACATTTTGGATTTGATTATAAACAACATAGATGTGATCTCTGATCTCATTACACTCATATTCAATCCAAAGAGATGACAAAACAAGCAAATAAACAAACAAAAAAGTAAACAGAAGATAAAGTACGTAAGTGTGAGTTGTGATAAATGTTATAAAAAGAATGTATATGGGGCTGGGACAGAGCAATATGGCAGGGACAGCCTTTGGGTGGGCCACCCTCAGGGAGGAGTTATTCCAACTGCAACCCAAAGGATGAGGAAGAGCTCGCTGCATGAAGGGTGGGAGAGACCTAGGGAGCAACTTGTGCAAGTGCCCTGACATAGAAAGGGTGTGGCATGTCAAAGAATGGAGAGAGAATCATCAAGGCCCTCATGCATTCTAAGGTAGATATAATTATTAAATATTTAATTAACATTTATTATGACTACTATAACAGATTTAGATTGCTCTAGGCCAGAATGTGATAAAGGTAAACTACGATAAACTACATGTATATGCCATGGTATAGTTTTTCTTTCTTCCCACGGTATGAATTTTCTTCACTGGAAATAGTTATAATTGGATTGATTAATTTGTATTATTCAACTAGCTATGAATAATACAAGACAAAACAGAATCTTGACCCAGAAGTGCTACCTCAGGATTAGAACAGAAGGCTCAAGCTATATAACTTAATGCTTAGTTTAAGAGGGCTTTGTTGATCGTAGCAATGGGAAATAAGAAGGGGAATGCATAACATGATTATTGATAGTGAGTGATGGTATGAATAAGAATGAAGGGCTATGATTGTAAATATTTTCCAGTGGGAAAATATCACCAATTTTATAATAATATTCTTCATAAAAATTTGCATTAAAAGATATTTTCTAGAAGGCATAGTGATGAAAACTGAAGACCGTCTGTCCTCCCACGCACTTTACGAAATTATTTCAATTTAACCTAGCCTTCACTTTGGATACAGACCTGCCACCCCCATCCCAGCCCAGGGGCTTAATGGCATTGGTGCATCCTTCTCAACTCAGAGACCATCCTTCTACCCCTTTCTTCACAGAATCTAGCCAACTATATCCTCTACCCCTGCTCCCAACGAAATAGCACCATCTGTCAAGCGTCTTTAAAAGGACAAAGCGTGCATTTCTTTTTTCTTCTCTACCATGTAAAATCTTATGGGGAAATGGAATGGTTTACATTTTAGACAAAATTAGGGTATATCACAACAAGTAGTAATTCATGGAAATATTTCTCTTCTCTTTTCAGTTTATGGTCAAATGATTCTTTCTGGCAATCATCACGAGAAAATAATTATACTGTACCTCACCCAGGGGCAAATGTGATTATACCTGAAGGTAAATGCATAAACACAAATGAATAAAATGTTTGTTTTATGTAATATTAACACTATGGCAGGGTAGATGTCACAGTTTTATCAGCACACGTTGGGGAAAGAGCAAGTGTGGAGAAGTGGACTCTATTAATGTATCCCTGATACTAAACCTAGCCTTCTGGGGTTTCTGTGGATTTAAACCTCACCATTAATTAACAAGAGCAGATGTTTCTGGGAGAGATAGGAATTAGGTATTATATGAAAACGCATGTCATAAACTTACTCAAAACTAGGACTCACTGATAAGCTTGTCAATGTTTTGCTATAAGTTGTAGTTTATGGATTATGTTATATTTCTTAAAGTATTGTTTTATAGGAACATGGATTGTAGCTGACATAGATATGCCATCAATGGAAAGACTCATTATTTGGGGGGTTCTAGAACTGGAAGATAAATACAATGCAGCAACTGCAGAATCTTCTTACAGAGAAGTTGTTTTGAATGCTACCTACATATCACTGCAGGTAAGAGTGAGGGCCTTGTAGTTTATATCTTTATTAATCTAATTCTAAAATGTACATTTACTCAAATAATAAGAAGGAAGCATATTCAATTGGTGTGAATAAAAACACAACTGGCTCTAGCCTATTAAATGTGAGTCTCAGGTAAGTCCAATATATTTCTGTTCTCCTTTAAATTATGGACTAAACATTTCTTATGAGTAGTTATTATGGGATTCTTGAGTCTGCAGTTAGCCCAGTTTCAATTCTGTATAGAATATCTATGTCATTATGAGGTCAGGCTAAACCAACAGCTTGTTCCAACAAAGAGTCCTAGGAGTTCTGAAAAAAGTAAAAGAATTTAAGCCTTTTGTTCTTTAAATAAAACAAACAGTATTTTAAAAAAACCAAAGGGATATAGATGGAATTATGAAAGCAAGAGAAAATAAATCAAAATGTTACAGCTATTTGGAACAATCCCCACATTCCTTGTAAACCCCAGATGGTCTTGAACCTGTACCAGCTTAATCAGCTCAATTGTCCTGTCAGTCTTGTAATATTGTTCATGAAAAAGAATCGCTTAGCCAAAAAGCTATTAAGCAGCATTAAAATAGTAAGTAGTTACCATTATTATTATTTCTTTGAGAAAAGGAATAAAGTCCAGAAACTTGGTTATTAATATTTTAAAAGTGCATTGTATTTTGATTAGACATATGGCTTTAAGGTAAATTAAAATTACAACTGAATTTTACCTTATTGTTTTTTAGTTGGGTAACCAGGGGTAAGTTATCTGACCTCTTTCACCATTCGTTTTCTCACCTGTGAAATAAGGATAATAATACTAATTCATGAATTTGGTGTAAAGAAAGGTTAAATGATATAATATATGTGAAGCCTTACACATTATGCATGATGGAAACAGCAAGCATTTAATGATAGCTATTAACTATTAGTATTAACAATGATGGCTTATAAATGGCATAGCTGGGGTGTAAGCGTGAAGAGTGTATTTTACATATAGGATATTACTTTCAAATACATTATGGTCTGTTCAAACACCACTAGTTTAGGTCTTATGAAATCTCAGTTTTAGGTCTAGTTCTGTCAGTAAGTAGATACTGAATTTGACCTTTGAAAAATCATTTAGACTGCTTATCCAAAAGTGAAATTAAAGTCACTTCTAGTTATAATGCTGTTCTTTATATAAAAAAAAACTCATTCCTTTTTAGTAGGGGAGGCTTCCAGTGACTTCTTAATTCCTTTTTATGGGTGAATTTTTTTTCCTGGTCAATTTTTAAGTATTAACAATTTTCTGCTTCATTTCAGGGAGGTAGATTAATCGGTGGCTGGGAAGATAACCCTTTTAAAGGAGACTTAAAGATTGTTCTTAGAGGAAATCATACTACCCCAGACTGGGCTCTTCCAGAAGGACCAAATCAAGGGGCAAAGGTCTTAGGTGTGTGTCTACAGATACCAAAAGTGTCACATCTGTTTTAAGAATCTACTTTAAAATATATGGCACTAAAGTACATATCAGTTCATAATGATAAATACTTTATCATAAAAATTACTTCTGGTACAAAAGTATCAGAAGTTTTTACAGAAATTTATTTATTGTAAAGGGTTATAGAAGTAGCAGAGATTTTAGAATTAAATAACATCACGTTTCACCAGGTAAAAACAGATATAAATGTGTATATTTTAAACCAAAATGTAATTTATTACAAAACTAATATTAACAAATCTCTTTGTATGTATATTATTTTTCAATCTGGTTTTCTTCATACAGTTTTCTTTATGTAAGCAATACTATGTTTCACATTTTGGTACCTTTCCTTAAAAGGTAACTTTCCTACACATTATTCCATTTATAGTATTAATAAATAATCTGTGGATCAGTTGACTCTGCAATCAATTACCCAGTCACAGCTATTGCTGAGATTTAATTCCCAGTTGCATTAGTATACTGTGGATATTCTTATTTGAGCTCGGAAAGCAAATGGCTTGAAAGAGTTTCACCTGGTCACAATTAAGAACTGCTTTTATGAATGGTACTGCATATTTATTTAGGAGACACATATAAGCATGTGCTACCATTGTTCTACTGTACAATTTCTAAAACTGACACCAAGTAAATAAGGGGCTAAACAATTGCTTGAGATTGAATTAGCTCACCATTCACAAATGTCCTGAGGCAGACAAATTCAATCTTAAAAAAAAATTTATGTGCTTTTTATTTCAAAAGTAACACTTTAAACAACATAGAACAGTATGAAGAAAACATATCTGTAAAGAATACACATCTTTCTAATTCTCTTTTAAGGACACTAGCATTAGTTAAAAATTTTTTTGTGTTTTCCTATGTTTTTTATCTATGCCTATATTCATATTACATATACTGATTTGTGGTGATAGTATTGTTCCTTTCATAAAACATGGTCAGACTAAGTATATTATTATGCAGTTTTCTTTTCTCAGTGAACATATTATGAAAATCTTTCCTGATTGAAACTTACAGATAAAACTCTTTTTTAGGCTGGGCGTGGTGGCTCACGCTTGTAATCCCAGCACTTTGGGAGGCCGAGGCGGGCGGATCACGAGGTCAGGAGATGGAGACCACGGTGAAACCCCGTCTCTACTAAAAATACAAAAAATTAGCCGGGCGTGGTGGCGGGCGCCTGTAGTCCCAGCTACTCAGAGAGGCTGAGGCGGGAGAATGGCGTGAACCCGGGAGGCGGAGCTTGCAGTGAGCCGAGATTGCGCCACTGCACTCCAGCCTGGGTGACAGAAAGACTCTGTCTCAAAAAAAAACCAAAAAAACTCTTTTTTTATAGCCTATTATTCTACAGTATTAGTATATTAAACTTTATTCCATCCTTTTCCTATTGATGTATATTTGGATTGCTTCCAGTTTCCTCGTGTTTCTAAATATTGCTGTGGTAAGCATCTTCATTCATGTACTCCTGTATACTGGCTTTAATGTCTATGAGCCAGATTTCCAGAAGTGGGTTAAAGGGTCAAAGTCTTCTTACATGGTTCCAAGCAGAGAACACCAATTCATTCCTTTCGTTCTAAAATGTTTAATCACATAATAAAATATATCAATGAAATTTTCATTTTATAATAGCACCTAACTCAGTACTGTGTGGTGAATAAGTAGGAGTGTGCTTTTCTTCTTTAGGGGTGTTTGGTGAGCTGGATCTTCATGGAATTCCACGTTCAATATATAAAACTAAGCTCTCAGAAACTGCACTTGCAGGTTCCAAAGTCCTATCTCTGATGGATGCTGTGGATTGGCAGGTAGAGAAAATAATTATGTAATGGAAAATGAATATACACAGTGGGTCAGCTGAAAAAAGTTTCTATTCTACTCTCATGGGCATTCATTTTCTCATGTGATTAACCAGATGAAAAATGTGTATTTTGTAATAAGCTTGCAAAAATTTATCCAATAGGAGGCATTTAAAAATTGTGGCTTCAATGGTCCTTTAAAATAAATAGAGAACATTTTGTGTGTGTGCATATATACATATGTATGTATATTGTATTTATATATATTTTATGACTATATATTATGTATATATATTTTATGACATATATGACTATAGATTAGTCATACAATATATGACTAATATACATTATGTATACACAAGCTAATATATAAAATATGTCATTAAAATGTATACACATAATATAAATTAGTCATATTATTTTATATTAATATATATGTAAGTCATATAAGAAAAAATGAATATTTTTGGATAAAATTAAAATATGACTATTAGTCATAAAAATGTATATACATAATATATTAGTCATATTAGTCATATTTTATACCAATGTATATTAGTCATAAAAGAAAAATATGAACGTTTTTGGATAAAATTATTTATTATAAATTCTTGCAAAACAGAAAATGGAATTATTTAAAATATATTTTATTATCTTAGTTACCCCTTCACTTCTAATTTATGATTTTACATGTTAAGAATTTGAAAAGAAAACAAATTCTGACACCCAATGACATCCAAATACTGCCTCTGTTAAATGAGATATTTTAATAAAGTATAAATGGTAGCAATTATCATCTCTACTGTGCTCATAAACTATGCACAAGCCATAGAGTCCACATGTTTTACAAATACATTTTTAAATGCCAAGAAAAATTAGAGAAATGGATGGATTTCGTCTCCAAGCTCTCAGATCTCAGCCAGTTCCTTTCTGGTGAGAACAAACTTTAGACTCACAGAACAAAGAGAGCCTTAGTTTGAGCAAATCAATGCAAATCATCAAAACGTATGGGTTTGCTCTCTTAGTGTAGTTTATAATTGGTAAATAAAAAGAGGGTTTATTGAGAAGTATTACGATCTATTTACAATATGTTTTTACTTGTGATAGTTCTGGTGTGATTACTTTTTAAAGAGAGTAATTAAGTGATTTTGATATCCCTATTATTTATCCAATTAATACTGTCTGCAAATTTTGTGTCAGAATAATATTTAACCAAGTGTCACACACTTTTCTAGGCATTGGGGATTTAGTGGTGAAGAAATTTGTCCAAGCTATCATGGAACTTCCATTGGAGTGGGAGAGTCAGATACTAAATGAACAAATAAATATCTATTAATTTCAAATAATGTGCATAATGAAGGAAATAAAACAGGTAGTGTGATAGAGACTGCCATGGCAAAGAGTAGCAGATAACATTGAATATTCCAGAGATGGTCTTTGTCAAGGGTACTTCTGAGCAGAGATTTAGATGACAAGGAGGAGCTCAATATACAAAGTTCTAGGACTCAGCCTTGCCCTTTAACTTTCCTCAGGCTTTTCTGCCTTTCAGGAATAACAAGTAATAGTTAATTGTACTAAACAAACAAACAAAAAACTAGGGAAAAAATTCAACTCTTAATAATATTGTCCTGAGCAGTTTTTAATAAAAATGTGAGTATGTTTACTTGGATGTCTTTGCTTTTTTAAAAAAGGTATATTACTGTGATTTTACTAAAGGGCTGAATTAAAGTTAAGAAAATGCTCAGATAATTCAAAATTTATAATTCTTAATATCAAACACAAGCATATATACTTTTAGAGACTTCAATGTACTGTTTATTCTTTCTGATAATACCATAATTGTCAATGAGATATAAATTAAATTTGAATGATTTAATAATGATATCAAGAAATATAAACCTATTTTTAAAATTGTTCTTAAATTTGGCACTTGAATTTTTCTAAGGAGGGAGAAGAGATTGTGATAACAACCACAAGCTATGATTTCCACCAGACAGAAACAAGAAGTATCGTTAAAATCCTGCATGATCATAAA
This sequence comes from Nomascus leucogenys, assembly GCF_006542625.1. Classification (NCBI taxonomy): domain Eukaryota; kingdom Metazoa; phylum Chordata; class Mammalia; order Primates; family Hylobatidae; genus Nomascus; species Nomascus leucogenys. Next base: position 61,619,336 of record NC_044396.1, read on the forward strand.
ATTCTCATTCTTAATGATAGCCTTTCCTATACTCACTTAGGTAAGTGGATGCTTTTTAACCAAATAGATATATAATTGTGTTGAAAGATTCACATTTACTCTGTAATTATAATTCTTTGATAAAACATGTCACAAATATGTTAAAGGAGCATTTTATTTAGATTGGCAATAATACCCAGTGAGCGCTGCTCTTTCTGTGTTGGTTACCGATAGTCCCCGCTATGTGCTTTCATTCATTCAGCAAATATTCAGCAAAGACCTACTGTTTGGCATTTTATAGGGTAAGGCTCAACACTTTCTGTTTAAAGCAAGCTTCTAGGTGATTCTTGTGCACGCTGAAATTTGAGGATCCTTGATCCAAAAGCCTTGTTGTCCTAAACTGTTTCATGGATATAGTCTTTACTGGTAAATGCGTTTAGACAAGTAATAATGGAAGGATAAAACTATAATTGTTGAGGAAAGAAGGAATAAGCATGATCTGAAGAGGAGTTTTCCACTTACAGGAGCAGGGCCTTCCCAGCACTCTAGCCTTTCCCCATTTGGCATGGTTCCTTCATCCAAATCTCAGGAAGTGGGAGCAGACAGTAGTGTAAAGTTAGAAAATCCTTTCAGATGCCCATGATGCTCACGGGAACTCCAGATGCAAGACAGCATGATAGACTAGAAGACATTTGACCTGCATGAAAAAGAAACTGAAAAGAACTTCTCAAAGCAGTACTTTGATAGAAGCGCATGTGTCTATAATTCTATATCATATATTTTTCTTTAAATCATAAAGAAATGTTTTATTTGAAAAAAGTTTCATTGTAATTAGTTGTAAAACGGTTGGTTTTCGAAGTTTGACATTACAGATTCTTTCATTTAAAATATCAAGCATTTTTCTCTGTTTGAAATGCACCTGCTTGTCTTAAAGTTTTGAGTAACATTTCTTAAAAAGCAGCATGTAATCTAGGTTATGTTTTACAAATTGTTAAGATGTAAATGTACAGATGGTGTTGGATATGCTACTACCTATTGTGAAGACTTGTGGTTGATATAAAATACGCCACAGAAAAAGTGGAACAAACCAAGGTTTAGGTGGCAAGAGTGTTACTAGTTATGTGTTGTTGATTCTCCCCCTAGCTTTGGGCAAATTCTTTTACTTCTCTACCTTATTTCCTCATCTATTAAAATTACAATACACTTCTCAATTTTCCACACAACAGGGTTTTCACATATAATTTGAAGTGATTATATACTATCTTCAAGATTTGTTAAGTAGTAACTTTATACTTGCTGATTATAATAATCATTTTGATGTAGAGGAAATATTTTTTATTATATTTCATTTTATAAATACGAATATCATAATATCAGACTGCCATCTATATATGTTTAAACATGTAAATATAATCACGCATTCATGTTGATTTTTGGCTTATTAGAAGGCTGTTTAGCATATGAACTGCAAAGGAACTAGTAAAGACAGATATTTCTTAGCATTGGCAATAATCTAGCTGCCTTTATGCTGCAGCTGAAAAATACCACGTCCCTGGAACTGGTGAGAACTACACGTTAGCAGCTGATGTTGGGATACTAAGTAGGAACATCAAAATAGTTGGTGAAGATTACCCAGGTTGGTCTGAGGACTCTTTTGGAGCACGCGTACTGGTTGGCTCATTCACTGAAAATATGATGACATTTAAAGGTTGGTATCAATTCGGTTTATTTTTCTAAATGAGCTATAACATGATCTCATCTGTATTTAGTCAGCTCTTACATAATTCTCACTTTTTAAATAAGATTATGTGGGAAAATACAGCATTAAAAGTGATTATGTAGCCCAGTTGTTACCTTCCAAGTAAATTCTCTTAAATTACTGCTGTTAATTTTATCTTCACAGACAAAATGAATTATCAAATTAACAATGACCTTAGGTAACAGACCAGTCTTTCACCTAACAGAGATAATTTTATAATAAGTACCACAGATCATTTGTTGTTTTCGCTTTGTTTTAAGGAAAATTTCAAGCATACACCAAAAATAGAGAAAACAATATAATGAATCCCAATGTACTAATCACCAGCTTCAACGATGATCAGCTTTGGCCAATCTTGTTTCATCTACACCTCCATCTACTTTCTTCATGCTCCTGGATTGTATTGAAGCAACCACATATTATATCATCTAGAAATATTTTAGTATGCAACTCTAAGACATTTTAGAAAACATCAACAAATATCAGACCTAAAAATGTTAATTTCTTAATAATAACTTCTTATCATCAAATGATAGTTCAAATTTCCCCAGTATCCTCCCTCCCTCCCTCCCTCTCTCCCTTCCTCCTTCCCTCCCTCCCTCCCTTCCTCCCTCCCTCCCTTCCTCCCTCTCTCCCTTCCTCCTTCCCTGCCTCCCTCCCTTCCTCCCTCCCTCTCTCCCTTCCTTCCTCCCTTCCTCTCTCCCTTCCTCCCTTCCTTCCATCCATCCTCTTGTTTCAAATAAGGATCTAAATAAGATCCACATTGCAACTGGTTATGAATCTTAAATCTCTGATTCATTCCTCTCTCCTTGCAATTTATCTATAAAAGAAGTTGGTCCTCTAATTCTGTGGAGTTTCCAACAGTCTGGAATTGAGTGATTGCATTCCTGGAATTTAACTTGTTCTTGTCTCCCTGTATTTCCTATGCCTAGGTGATTTAAAACTAGAGATTTCAGGCTCAATTTTTAGTCAACAATTTTGCCAGACAGTGTGTCTGAGGCCTGTAATCCCAGCACTTTGGGAGGCCAAGATGGGATGACTACTTGAGGCCAGGAGTTTGAAATCAGCCTGGGCAACATAGTGAGACCCAGCCAAAAGAAAGAAAGAAAGAGAGAGAGAGAGAGAGGAAGGAAGAAAGAAGGAAGGAAGGAAGGAAGGAAGGAAGGAAGGAAGGAAGGAAGGAAGGAAGGAAGGAGAAAAGGTACAGTTGGTAGTGTATTTTTCCATCAGTAGGTACATAACGTATGATTGTTTCTCTTCTTACAATGTTAGTAGCTACTAATTAACATTGCCTAGATTCATTAAATCATTAAGGTTTAAAATTTCCTTCTCATTTATAATAAAGAAAATCTCGCCTAAACAACCATTTGACTGCACTGAAAAATAGTTCGAATAGGAAATACAGGAAAAAATGCTTGATTTTTCCTCATATTGAGTAGGTTTCAAGATAATGTGTTGGTTCCCAAGCATCCTCCAAAGGTGACAGGGAGTTTTTATTTGTTTTGTTGTTAGTATCATTATGTGCTCCTGAATCAAAACATATTTGACCTGTTCGAATCCATTGTGATTGTTAATCTGATTAATACTGAGAATGCTCCATTATTGACCTTCAGAACCTTTTCATGTTGCCTGTCCTCTTGACATGACTTAGTTTTCTAAGCCTCTTTACTTTCTGATACAGCAAGCACATATTGTAATTTTTTTCTAAGACTGGAACTCGTTGTTCCTCCAAGTAATTCTGGTTCTTTTTATTGGAAGATGTTATTTGGATCCCACGATCTGGGTACTAGGAGTAGACCATCCATTCTTGATTTGAACTGTTTCTGCAGGTACTCATTTGTTCAAAACACTGCCTATTTCATTTTGCAACAGATCTATTTTATAAAATCTTTATATTGGGCAAACAGCAGTCTCACTATAGCCTCTACTTGTTGGTCATAATCTGCCAGAGGAAGCTTACCTTATGACGATGGTGCTGCTGCCGCTGATAATGATGGTGATGGTAATGATGAACATGACACAAGATCACAGGCACTGTGTTAAGCATTAAACACATACGATCTCATTTAATCCTCATAATGTTATGGCATAAATATTACCCCTCTTTTAAAGATGAAGAAACAGATGATTAAAGGGGTAAAGTTGCTTTGATCTTGAATATTAATTTATGTCTTTCTCACTCCAAATTCGGCGATGAACCCTATTCCTATGAGAATCTTTCCTTGCTGCTATAAATTATTTTGTGATGTGAGTAAAGACAACACATCTATGGCTTTTGTAAGCCCAGGTGGTTTGTAGTAATCATGGCTTCTCTATCATTATCTCGATTATTCATATCTTCTCAACCACATATATAAGAATTGCCTCATGGATTTTAAGGTAGGCTTTCCTTTCTAGTACAAAATAACTTTTCTCCAACACATCCTATTAAGTATCAGTTTTTGAACAAATAATATTCTCTTTTGTTATTTTCCAGCCATGAGTTCCTGTGCCTCTTTTTTTTTTAACTAGATGATAGAGATATGAAAGTTCCTAACTCACAGGGTGCTTTATGAGAATTAAACCCCATATTGTCTGTTATGCATTTAGTACAGCACTTGACAAAGAGCAATCTCTCATGGATTGTTATTGCTGTTATTAGTAGTCTGTAAAATTACCCTTTGTCACCTCGATGGTACTTATGATAAGCTGACCAGCAGATAATTGGCAATACATATTCCAAAAGAGATAATAAAAGGTAATGCCCTTAAAAGCTCTTTATGGCATCAAAAGGGAAATGTCAGCTAAATTATATTTTATGCCTTATGCAATACATTCTCAATTCGAAAATATCATCCCCCAGGAGGAAAAACTTAGTTCTTGAGGTGGGGGCAAAAAATGTAGGTATTACAATGGTTTGTGGTCCTCCAAAGGGCCACTGTATACTAACAGATATATGGTATATATGCATTATTAAAACTTTGCGGGAGAGTGCAGGCTATTAGGAAAAAAACAGTTGAAAAAGGCTATTTGTGAGTACAATGAAAAGAGGTCTGAGAAATACTTCCTCTTCTGGATTAAAGGAGCAAAGAATAATGATTTTCTCATGAAAAATTTGAACAACTTTGTGTAGCTTTTCAAAAATGTTTTATTCCAACTATTTTAAGAAAAACAAATTTTAAATCTTTCCCTACCTTAGGAAATGCAAGAATAAGTAATGTGGAATTTTATCACAGTGGTCAAGAAGGCTTCAGGGATAGCACAGATCCAAGATATGCTGTAACGTTTCTTAACCTAGGACAGGTTTGTGCTTTATTTTTAATTTTGTGTATATTAAAAATATGCAAAATATTTTTATTTTCATTTGACTTCTAAATAGCCACATCTTATATTAGCTAAAATTATAACCTAATATAATAAAACTTTCTTGGCCCATTAACTTTTTAGACCTATATAAGCAGGATTTGATTACACCCATATTGTTCATTTATTTAAGGCCAGTAAAAACCATAGGAAAAATAGTACAGAGGGTGAAAGAATCAAAGATCTATAATAGTGGTTTATATATCCACTTTATTTTACAATGACCAAAAACATTTTTCCAAATGGTTTCTAGTAAACAAAGAGAGTATTGCTTAAATTTCTCAAATGAAATGCATGTCTGATCTACAACTACATCAAAAGTGGGAAAATAAATATTCTAAGAGGGCTGGTGATTTAAGAAAAATGAGAGACAGCATATTTCTTAGTAGAAATAAAAAATAATCTTGAAGGTTTAAATTGAAACCCCTAACCTGTTCACTGAATGGTTCCTATAGACATTTGAATAGTAACTCTTTGCCTAAAGTATTATTTTTTGTAATTAAAAAAAAATCCCTGTCATCATAAACTATTCTGAAAAAATAATTTTTAGCACCTTAGCATTTTATAAGTGATAATAGGAATATAAATGCATAGAAAAGAACTTGAGAATTTTGAAATCTGCACTTAAAGTAAGCATACATATTTAATATATCTAATAATAAATTCAGATATGTGGAAATTTCCATATTTTATATATGGATATATTAAAGACTTATGGAGAAATCATCTTTAAGAGAAAGTGAATTGAGTATTGATTATTGATCAAGGTTTGTTTACTGAAAATCATTTACTTCAATTTTTTAAAATATATTGTAATTTTATTTTTAAAATGTTTTCTGTATTCCAATGTTGTATAGATTCAAGAACATGGCTCATCTTATATTCGAGGCTGTGCTTTTCACCATGGCTTCTCTCCAGCAATTGGTGTATTTGGGACAGATGGATTGGACATAGATGACAACATCATTCACTTTACAGTGGGGGAAGGTAATATAATAATATTTTGGTCCAAATTACACATCCTCTGGAGGCTTTCTTATCTGTATACTCTAGAGCCACACTGCCCAATTGATCTTTCTGTGAGGATGGAAATGGTCTATATTTATGCTGTCTAATATAGTAATTACTAAGTCATATGTGTCTATTGAACACTTAAATTATGGCTAGGAGCTGAATTATGACTGAGGAACTGAATTTTTAATTTTAATGGTACATAATTTAATTGTACTTAATATACATTTAAATAGCCACATGTGGCTATGGCTATCATATTAGGCACTATAGCCCTATAACATGGAAGAATTTTTACCACATCACGTTCTTATATGAGTTATCTAATCACTAATCATTTAAATTTATTACTCCTCACATATCAATCATAAATATTATTAGAAATAAAGGTTACATACAACTTTAGTCATATTATATTGATTTTTGTCAATATAAAGTATAATAAACTTATTTAATGTATATAAAAGCTATGGGTGTGTTTGTTAAATAAAATCTGAGATGTACCCTGTGAACCCACATATTTAACAAGCATCCCAGAAGATTCTAAAGAAAAAAAAAAGAGGTAGAGTTCATTATCAAAGAGTTCAGAGGACTCCTTCAAAACTCTAAGAGGATCATTTGTCAGGCTCAAAGTAGAAAAATAATTTTATGGAAAAATCAAAAGACATTACTCATAACAGTTGTTGCAAATTGACTTATGTATTTTGGGGATTTTCTTTCTTTTTTTCTTTTTTTAAACAGGCATAAGAATATGGGGGAATGCCAACAGAGTCCGAGGGAATTTGATTGCACTTTCGGTTTGGCCAGGAACCTATCAGAACAGAAAAGATTTAAGTTCAACTCTCTGGCATGCAGCAATTGAGGTAGTGAGAACAAACTTATAATTATACTAATTTATAATTATATCAGTTATTTAAAAATATCTAATAAAATGAGCTAACTAAAGGAGTGAATGCACTTTTAAAAAGATGATGTAAGTTTCGATGGCCATTGGTATATTTTTTTTTCTGTCAATGTCTATTGGTTTAAATAGTTCTCTTACCTCATTTCTTCTCCAACATTATTTCAAGTTCCACTACAGGGCCTCTTTGCTGCTGCTCGACTGAGTGCTTTAGGTATATTGCTACTTAATTCTGTATTTAGTTTCCTCCCTAAAAATGAAAATAGACAATGGAATCTCTAAAATTCTTTTCTCGTCTAAAATTGTCATGATTCTACATGCAAGGTTATTATATTTATCTGATATTACTAATTGGAACCTTCTTGTTTCCCATGAAGTTTCTTCAATTACTATAGGTGTCTGTTTAAATATAGAGTAAGATTACAAACAAGACAAGAGAAAGTGGAGGAGATAGCTTCCTCCTGTCTTTACCTATGACATACAATCAAAAGAAATTTAAAATAGTTATCTTTGAAAGACGGGATAAGGATTGAGTTTTTTTTGTGTGCAACTATTAATACCTTAAGGTGAAATCTGAAAGCTGAAATTTAGTATACATTATTGAGGTAAAAAATATTCTCTTTTTATCTGTTTATACATATTAAATATCAATTCCAAATCTTTAAGGCTATCTATGGCGTTTGAAGGAAAAGGTACTTAATTGACATGTATGAATTTGTGTGACTCTATTTTTATCAAAATATTTAAAAATAAGTGTGTTTGATATGATCACAACTTTTGACTGTTTTGCTGACACCATAGGCAAGAACAAAATGTGTGCTCTATGCTTCCATTTTTTATTACTTTGACTTCGGTTATAAAATAAAATTGTTTAGTAATTACCTAACACTCATGCTAACCTACTTTGTGATTATAGCAAATGTTATGTAAACTAGTCAATGTCTCCACTGAATCTTATGATCCACTCTCATTGCCTTAGTTGTCCTTTTTTAAATAAATTAATCAAATTGGTAACAAAATATAACTAAAAAGAGCTTGCATCTGTAATCCTAGCTACTTGGGAGGTTGAGTTAAGAGGACTGCTTAAGCTTAGGAGTTTCAGATCTACCTGGGCAACATAGCGAGACTCTGTCTCAAAATATACACATATATGTTATATATATTCTATATATGCATACTTTTATATAAATATATATTTATATTAAACATATATAAATATAATATATAAACATATATTTATTTATTTTTCGGTGATCACAACTTCCTGAAAAAAGTGTTAACATTCTTCTTACCTTGTTATAATACTGGAATTTGTTCTGTGCCTTGTAAATTTTAAACCACATTCAGTGGATTTTGTGACTGAAATAAGAAATAATCTCTTTAACGTAGTTTTTAAATGAAGTCCAGGCTATAGTACTTAATGATGGTTTTACACCAAGAACCTAGTGTAATTTCATAATTTGTAATGAAGTTTGAATGGGGTAAATAATAAATAAAAATTTTCCTCCTGAAAATGTAGTCATAATTAAAGGTTTTCATAAGTATATTGTCATATACTTACTTTCAATTTATATAAATGTTTACTAGCCTGATGCACAGTATTTTTTTTAATCATTGCACTAGATAAATAGAGGGACCAATACAGTTTTACAGAATAATATAGTGGCTGGATTTGGAAGAGCAGGATACCGCATTGATGGTGAACCTTGCCCAGGTAAGTCTTTTAAACCAAGAATCGCTAAAACTAGGAAATAACTTGTACAAAATTGTTAAAATAAATAATTATTGTTTGTTAATTCAATATGTAATATCTTTTCCTTCTGGGCACTGAAATAACTCAACAAGATAAGTTATTTCAAGATAACACTGGATCTAAAAAAATAAATAAATAGGTTTCTAAGGAAAACTTTATTTTCCCAAGTTTATGATCCCAAAACTCAAATGACAACTTCAGTTCTTGATTTGGTTGGTATTGGGACAGTAAGTACCTCATCCCACCACTATTTTAAAAGAAACATCACCTATTATAGAGATACATGTCGACATATGCCATTATTTTAACTTCTGCTTTGACAGAATAAATGTTCACTATTCGTATGTTAAAACTGCATGCATCAAAAAGTCAACGAACATGAACAGACACTTCTCAAATATAGATTTCTCTACATTGGATTAGTAAAAATTAAGAACTAACTGAGCATCTACTCTTTTGGCAAGGCTGTAGGGAAAGCGAAACATTTACACCTTGCTGGTTGAAGGACAAAATAATATAATCTCTACTTAGGGTAACATGACAACATCTACCAAAATCACATGTGCCATTTACCTTTGACTCAGTATTTCCACTTCTATGAATCTAGCTAACAGTTGCCTTTACAAACTTAGAAAATTATTTATGAACAAGGTTATTCATCACAGCATTGTCTGTACTAGCAGAAAACTGAAAGCCACTTTGTGTCCTGCAATGGTAGAATAGTTATATAAAGCCAGACAATGGAACGAACACTAGACTACTCAAAGAAAGAAGGCAGAAGAGTTCAATGTATTGATATGAAGAAATCTCTAGAATATTCTTAAGTGCTAACTGGAGAGTGCAAAATAGTTTATATAATGCTATTTTAGGTATAATATCTATAAAATATGTTTTGTGGAAGAAAGGGAAGGAATCAGAATGTATATGGTATTTGTATTTACATAAGGAAAGTATAAAAGTCATAGAAAGTAATTGGGAACAAGGAGACTCAGTACTTATAATTGTATACTTTTTAAATAACGTCTATATTTTCAACCAATAATTTATAATAAATAATTACCAGATCAAAAAAGTAAAATACATAATAAATCTGCAGACTTTACCCTCCAAGAAATTTAAAGAAATTTAAAGGAATTTAAAGAAAATGGGACTTTCTTTGAGAAATGTATGTCCCTTCCAGAGCTGATTTTAAAAGAAAAATCTCAGTATAGTTACTTTTTAACAGCTTTATTTGGCATGATTTATATAGCATAAAATTCACCTTTTAAAAATATACCAGTTAAAAGTGTATTTATTTTTAAGATTCTTTGAATCAGCATTTTTTTCTGTCAATTCAAACATTTTTAGACTTAAGCTGGTTTTATTCTTGTGCAAAATACATTTTGAAGGAATGAAAACTATTTTGTCAACATACTTAACTGATTCCTTGATATATGCTCTTGCTAAATATTTTAGTTCCCAACCATTTAAAGTGGCTTTTCTTTGACTTAAAAATTTAAAATATGTAATTTCTTTACAACTTCAATAAAGTTATCCTTATGGATTTTTCAACATCAAAATATCTTTGAATATGAATATTTACTAGTATGTATAACGCTATGTGATGCATTTTTCAGTGACTATGTTGATATTCCTAAATAATTGAGACTATTTATAAGGAGATTTTGGAGTTATAGCAACTGAAATATGCAACATCACAGAGGAATAAAGAGTTTACGTTCCTGTAATGGTACATCAATTTATTCAATCCATCCTCCAGACAAGAGTCTGGGAAACTGGGGATAGTGATATACACTAGGTTCAGGGGTCAAACCCTATTTGTCCATGCATCTATATTGTGTGACTCTAAGGGAGAGAAATTTAAAAATCTTCTTTTAATAATAATAATTTTAATAATGCAGGAAAATTATCAAAACCAGGAAGATCATAAATAAAATGTAAAACCCAATGGACTAGGAAGAAGGGAAAATCAATAGAAGATAAAAGGAAACAGATATCAGGGAACCTGAACAGGAGAGCTGGTATTAAGTACAATTTAGGAGGTGGTGCTGCTCTTTAGAGACAATCCTCCAATTCATGACTGTTTGGGGAGGTAGTTATTAAGGTTATTGAACTGATTTGGACATAAGTAAAACTTTCATGAAAATCCCGTTTGTTCTATATATTAATAATGAGTATAGTTGCCATTTATTGAGAGTATTTTCTAGGCACTGTATGTAGGTTATTTCATTTTATTTTGAAACAATTCTGAATTAGTCATTAAAACTTTTTACATATGAGGAAACTAAGGTCCTAAAAGGTTAAACAACTTTCCCAAGATAATGCATACACCAATTGTTAAAATAGTTAAAGACCACCTATCTCTGTACTACCTTCTAGGCTCCAAGAAATGATGGTGAATGAGCTAGGCGCAATGTCTTCTGTCATGAAGCTTACATCTTAGTAGGAAAGAAGAGATGGATAATTCATAAATAATAATAAAAATATCAAGTGAAAGGAATTTTAATTGTAATGTAAAGTGACTGAGGTGTTATTTTGTATCAGGTATTTAGGGAAGGTCTTTTAAGGAAGTGACATTTGACTTGAAAATGGGATTGCCAGAAGGACATAGCAATGGAAAGATGTTCCGGGGAAGCATTTCACAGACAGTAAGCTGTACCACTGTGTTTCAAGTTTAGGCTTATTTGTATCTAAATCCCATGCTCTTTCTAATTAAATTAATGTTTACTTTAATCAGATAAATAATGTAAGGGTGTTAACACTAAACTTTTGCAAATGAGTATACAGTTATTTTAAGTAACAGTGAAGAGACTAGTTAGACAAAAGTAAATACTAATTAGAATAAACCAGGCGAGGTGGGGCATGCCTGTAGTCCCAGCTACTCAGGAGGCCAAGGCAGGAAGATGGCTTGAGTTTGAGACGAGTTTGAGTAACATAGTGAGACTCCATCTCGAGAACATTTAAAGAAAAACACTAAATAGAGTGAACCATAAATGGCAGAGCCATAAAAAATTTTGATTATATTAAACCTGATATCAGAATTATGTATGTAATTTTGAAAAGAATTTTGTTAACTTTAACTGATACTGCTTATTAAAACTATATTACATAAAATGTAGTGTTCATTCTCTGGTTCTATATTTCCCTCCAAGGCCAGTTTAATCCTGTGGAAAAGTGGTTTGACAATGAAGCCCATGGAGGTTTATATGGGATCTATATGAACCAAGATGGCCTTCCTGGATGTTCTCTTATACAAGGATTTACCATTTGGACATGCTGGGATTATGGAATTTATTTTCAGGTAATTATGATTAAAGATGGTGATTGTTTATTTTCTTTTATGATTGTCCTTAGTATTATGTGTAACCTGCAAATTCTATTGCAGACCACAGAGAGTGTGCACATTTATAATGTGACCCTGGTTGACAATGGAATGGCCATTTTTCCAATGATTTACCTGCCAGCTGCTGTATCACACAAAATTTCCTGTAAAAGTGTACAAATTAAGGTAAGAAATTAATACAGCCACACCATGGAGAAAAAAATAACTCGGAGAAGGGTGGAATTTCTGAAGGACTAATAAGAATAATCTCCTCAACTTTTATCTCTGTCTCGCCCACACCTCCCTGCCTTTGTTGCCACTGCCCTCTGCCTAAAAAACTGTTCTTTTTTTGGGGATGGAGTCTCGCTCCATAGCCCAGGCTGGAGTGCAGTGGCACAATTTCGGTTCACTGCAAACTCCGCCTCCCGGGTTCACATCCTGCCTCAGCCTCCCGAGTAGCTAGGACTACAGGCACCTGCCACCACGCCCGGCTAATTTTTTATATTTTTAGTAGAGACGGGGTTTCACCGTGTTAGCCAGGATGGTCTCGATCTCCTGACCTCATGATCCGCCCGCCTCGGCCTCCGAAAGTGCTGGGATTACAGGCGTGAGCCACCGTGCCCAGCAAAAAAACTGTTCATTCTTATCTCTCCTCCTCCCTTCCCTCTTCTTGCTTATCACCTGCTAATCTTGCAATAGTTAGTTAAATTTTCACTCCCTCTATGAAGTTTTTTCTGAGCCAGTTTAGGTGGTAATGACACTTCTTCCACTTTTTTGTTCCTACCGTTCCCTGGATGTATTTATCACAAAAACATAACATATCCTTATATATAATTATTTACATGTCTGTATTCCCTCTCCTATTCTCAGTGTCTTTCCAGTTGGGGTAGCAACCTTTTTCATCTTTGTTTAATGAATGATCCACTTTTTGAATTTATAGTTTGCATTTTATTTACTACAGTAGAATTTAATATTATTCATTATCATGTTTTCCTTTAGTAAGAGCTGTTATTAATGCTATATTGTTTGGCTTATTTCCAAACAGAGCTCATTAATTGTTGGAAGTAGCCCTGGGTTTAATTGCTCTGATGTCCTAACTAATGATGATCCCAATATTGAACTCACTGCTGCTCATCGGAGTCCTAGATCTCCGTCAGGTGAAAAATTTGAAGCTTTAATGTTGTTGTTCATATGAGTGCATATTCAATTTTCATTAACTTTTTTTTTTTTTGGTAACAGGTGGGAGAAGTGGGATTTGTTGGCCTACATTTGCTTCAGCTCATAACATGGCACCCCGAAAGCCCCATGCAGGGATCATGAGTTACAATGCCATCAGTGGCCTTTTGGACATCTCAGGCAAGTACACAGTCTTTTACAAATCTTCTCAATTAATTTCTGTAAACAATATGTAGAGGATAACTAATAATGTTTCATTGTTAGTAAAAATGATTTAAGTGAATTTTTATAACAATCTGCTCAATATGACAAAAATCAGACATCAGAGTCAATTTTGAGAATGGTTTCTTGGCAGGATTCTTATACTGCATGTTGAAGAACTGATGTTAAATTTTCCTTCTAAAACAACAACAACAAAACACTGGTATTTGTGATTTAATATTAATTAATTTATATAATTTGTAAATGCCCTTTCATGTAAGTAGGATTACATATTATCATCCCCTTTTAAAATTGAAGAACCTTAAGCTCAAAGAACTTTAGTGCCTGGCCAAATTCCCACAGCTATTGGCACAGCTAGAATTAGAATAAAAATCTTCTGATTCAAACTCCACTGCTCTTTCACTGAACCAGGATGGCTGCTTAGAAATGTAAAATAATTATATATAAGTTAATGTAGTAAACACATCAATTATTTTCATTTGGCCTATTAAATAACACTGTGCATTTCCTGTTTTAATGGAGCAAGTCTCCCTTCCAGGATAATTTTAACCAGTGTCTCTTTGAAGAAAGTAGTTCAATAAGTTAGACATCTAAGTTTTAACATATTCTTCCTCACAACTTTAGATCCCAGAAATGTGAAACAAATGAGCAACATTTTTAAGTGTTAATTGCAATGCTGATACCCTTGGAGGAAATTGTATAACATGCTACATAGGTTGTAATTGAACATATATGGCTTTTAATACATAATGTGCTCCAGAATATTATAAATATCATGTGGCAATGAAACTGCCCTTATGAAATGAAGCCTTAAAATTGAAATTTATTGAAATAACATTAATAACCATTATTCTTTCATATGATATAGTCTTTTAAAATAACATATAAAAGTTGGTTGACTGAGATTCCCTAGAAACAGCCTTAGATGAGGACTTTTATATTAGTGGCTTCTTGGAACGCCTAGTAGAAAGGGAAGGAAGAGAACAGGGCAAGGGAAGTTGCTAAGCAAGGATGTGATATGAGCTGAAGGGCAGCTACACTTGATGCCACTGGGAAACTCTAGAGTGTAAGTTAAAATTGCCATGGAGTTGATCCCACATTTGGCGAGGTGGGTGGGGGATGAGAGTCATTTGTATCCCCATGTTAGTTTTTGGTTACAGCTGCCCCTATGGGGATGACCTTGATTTCCCGTGTATGTGGCTCCTTTTTGGCTAAGCTAATTGTCTGGGAAAAGGGAGATTTGTTAACAGCCAATATTCAAAGAGATGAGAGATGGGTGTACCAGCCTGTATCCACTTTAGTCCTCTCTTGGGACCACTGGGATCTACTTGCTTTCTTCATTTTTAGTTATATTAAGTTATATATGATTTCTCCGAGATTCTGCATGGTCACAATTTCTGGGAAAAAATTTAAGAAGAGGGTTTGTGGTCACACTGCCATAGCTGGTCCCTAAACCATAGATGATACTCATCATCTCTCTCATCCATCACCCTTTCTAAATTTCTGTCTTCCTTGGTTAACACTTCTGCTTGTCAAGATGGCTTGCCTGGTAGAATGGCTCAGACCCTCATCCCTGTTATAAATAGGCCCCTGGTCCACAGTGGCTCACGCCTGTAATCCCAGTCCTTTGGAAGGCCAAGGCGGATGAATCATGAGGTCAGGAGTTCGAGACCAGTCTGGCCAACATGTGAAACCCCGACTCTACTAAAAATACAAAAAAAAAAAATCAGCTGGGCATAGTGGTGGGCACCTGTAATCCCAGCTACTTGTAAGGCTGAGGGAGGAGAATTGCTTGAAACTGGGAGGCAGAGGTTGCAGTGAGCCGAGATCACACAACTGTACTCCAGGCTGGGCAACAGAGTAAAACCCTGTCTCAAAAAAAAAAAGAAAAAAGAAAAAAAAAAGTCGCTGGTTTCTGTGTCCTTATGAAGCCATGACTTCTGTACTTGCCATTTTACAACTAACAGTGGGCATATACCCCAGTGGATCATGTGAGTGCATCCTGCCTTCATTCTATAGAATAGGCCTACCTCTGCATGGTGATCAGGATCAGTTACTTCTGCCAGATGGTAAATGCTTTCTTTGTCTGATGAGAAGCCTGAAGTGACCATGAGGTAGGTATAGCTTTATTTTTATTGAGTCACTTACTGTATGTCCTGCTGAAGCACTTCTCATCTGGGAACTATGACCTCCAGACTCATAGAACCTAAAATTATAGTATTGGAAGCACAAGTTTCCCAAGTGAACTTCCAGGGATAATGGTGAAAACAGTTACTCCTACTTCTTGCCTTCAGTACCAGCACCCATGTATTCTATATTTTTGATATTTACCACCATATAATGCCTTTTGTTTTAGGTTAATAACACATTTTTTGCAGGTTGTCATTTCCAAAGTTGACACCTCAGCTGTGCCTTCAAGAATCTATTCCACCAGTCTTTTGGGGTGACATTCTCCAGATGCTATACTGTATGATTGGAGCAATTCTTCCATTGTGATCCCATTGTCTTATGCTCACCCCTGTACCTATTTTGTCAAACGTGAGTTCTTTAGTCCGGGGTGATGTTATGCAGGAGCCCGTGCCATTAGATCACTTTGTCAGTCCTAGTATGGTGGTGCTAACTGAAGCCTTGTAAGAAAGGAAAACTCACACCAGGAATACATGTCAGTACTACTCAGCATGAATTGTTACCTTTTCCAGGGTGGAATAAATCTGATGTCACCAACTTTAATTTAAGTAATCATTTGATTTCCTGAGGAATGGTAGTATGCTAAAGACTACATTTTAATTTCTGTGCCAGGCAATTTGGGTCAGACATTATGTAGTAGAAGTAGCTCCACTAACATTGGAAAGAAGGTGTCCATGCTGTTGGATCCATGCATAGCCTCCATCTTCACCAAAAAGGCTACTCAGTTCATAAGCTGATTTTGTAAGGGCTGGGGTGGCTGAGGACAGAGATTAACTATTTGTTGGACAAATCATCCTGCCCATTTGGTTTTTCAGGTACTCTTCTGTATTGAATGCTTTTTGGTGGGCAATAGCATGCCTTTTGTACCCATTTTGACAGGTCTATCCACATGTTTTTTCCTGAACATCCAGTCTACTTCCTTCCAGGCCCCTTACCAACCAGCTAAGCCACTCATCACTACCCAGGAGTCCATATTTATCCTTACCTTAGATCAGTTCTCTCTCCACAAAAAGTAGGTGACCATGTGTACTACCCAAATTTCTCTTAATTGGAAAGATCTTCCCACACCACACCATACCACACCACACTCATTCAAGGCCACCTCTGAGTTGGGCTGAAATGCATTGGAATTATATAATACATCCAATATAATACATCCAATTTCAATATTCCCATTTTTGAGCCTTTGACCTGCATTTTTCTCACAACATGTCATGGAAATTTGGGCGTTTCTACTTAATGTGGGTCATCACTATTTCCAAGCTTCTAAAAGTCATTCCAGCAACGTATTAGAACTGGCCATACTAGTGTACAATTCCCTTGGAACAGGTCCTGTGGAAGATAAGATTTGTCTTGTAAGGCTCTGTTGAGGTCCCTGATGATTTCAAGCAAGCAGAGCAGGAAGTTACTTTCTAATAAGAAGGAATATACCACTTATACACATCCAGAGCATTCAGCACATTCTGAGACTTCAAGGTCCAAGTGGCTCTTCCCACATATCTCCATCTAACTTAGCATCCCACTTTGTTTCTGTCAGGGCCTTTGATGTAGGGGATTTGGCAGGGCTCAGAACCCAACCATCTCTTAAGTTGTAAGGTTCCTCTGATCTTACACTTAGATCCTGAGATTTGCTTTGAGTGTGTGAATGACCACCATAGTTTCCTTTTCTTTCTTCAAAGCATTAATAAAGTAGAAGCAGAAATGGAATTCTTATGCAAGTGGCTTATTGAAGGTATGCTCTCAGGAGAAAGGGAGTGACAGAAGTATTAGAATAGGGCAGAGGAAGGAGCTAAGCAAGGATATGACCTCAGCTGAAGTCCAGCTTCTTCTACCTGAAACTTCAGAGAGCTGTGGAGTACAAATTGTGCCAAATATTTTTCCCACATTGAGGCAAAAGGTTCTTCCATATCTCTTGTCAGTCAGGCATAGCTACTTGTGGTAATGGACGGAAGTACATAATCTCTCAGGTGAGGGAACTCTCAAGTGGCTAAAGGCAATTCTTTAGAAAAGACAGCAGCTGGCCAGGTGCAGTGGTTCACGCCTGTAATTCCAGCACTTTGGGAGGCCAAGGTGAGTGGATTATTGAGGTCAGGAGTTTGAGGCCAGCCTGCTCAACATGGTGAAACCCCATCTCTACCGAAAAAATACAAAAATTAGCCAGTCATGGTGGCAGGCACCTGTAATCCCAGCTACTCAGGAGGCTGAGGCAGAATTGCTTGAACCCAGGAGGCAGAGGTTGCAAGAAGCCATGATCATACCACTGGACTCCAGCCTGGGCTACAGAGACTCCATCTCAAAAAACAAAAATAAAGACAAAAACAAACAAAACAAAGCAAAAAAACAGAAGACTGCAGCTATGAGTGGTTCGCAGCCAATACTTATAGGAGGAACTAGGGGTTGGGTGCACTGGCCCAGTAAAGGAGATCTGGGCAGGGCACAAACAGCATCTGCTACTGTGATATTTTATTAATACTCATCTACAGGTTCATATTCCTGTATATAGACTCTTCTTAGGAGAAAATATAATTAAGAAGGGGCATAGATAAAACATAACTGATTTAAGAATTTTAGAGGTCACCTTTTGCTTTTCTGTTTAGAGTTATTGGATTTTAAGTACAATGGAGATTAAGTTTTTTGATCCAATCAATTTTCTCTTTTAGCCACATAACATATACAAAGAAGCCAAGGGAAAAATAGTGGTTCATTTATCTTAGCTGGATAACAAACAACCCCCCAAATTTAGAGACTTTAAACAACCATTTATCTCATGATTCTGTGGATTGTCAATTTGGACTTTGTTCAGCTGGATGGTTTTTCTGCTGGTCTTACCTGGTCTTGTCCATTAGGTGCCGTCAGTTTACAGGATGGCTACAGGCTGGTTAGTCTAGGATAGCCTTACTACCATGTCTGGTGGTTGGTGCTTGCTGAGAGTTGGTGCTTGCTGACAGTTGGTGCTGGCCATTAGCTGGGGTGATAGGAGTGATAGAGCCCCATGTATCCCAGGCTTACTCATATGTTGGAAGTCACAGAATTCCCTGGAACACTAAGAAAGAGCAAGCTCCAATATGCAAGCACTCTCCAGATCTCTGTTTATGCCATGATTGCTATTGTCCCATTGGCCAAACCAAGTTACATGGCCAAGCCCGGAGAAAATATGGGAGATCATTACCCAGTGATATGGATATTGGGAGGCAACAGGCTACAACAAATAGTGGTAGACTTATTTACCATATCAGGCAAGAGCTCCATGTTTAAGGTAGTGACAAAAGATGTGTTTGGCAGAATGTGCATTAATTCTGATTTTATCACTTTCTTTACAGAAAATAATCACTTATCTATTATTTATGTTTTAGGTTCAACATTTGTTGGATTTAAGAATGTTTGTTCAGGGGAAACTAATGTTATATTCATTACTAACCCTTTAAATGAGGATTTACAGCATCCAATCCATGTGAAGAATATAAAACTGGTTGATACTACTGAACAATCAAAAATATTTATACATAGGCCTGATATAAGGTAAAATACATAAAAATTGTGGTTTTTCTATCTTTATAGTTTTTCATTCTCACTTCCTCCTGCTCGAGATCTGAGAAAGTTGGCATATTAAAATAACTGCCAGTTTTTATGATACTTTAATGAGCATTATGAAAATTAAGACCATTTAATAATGTAAATCTGAACGTTCTCAGATGAGTTTTTAAAACTGGGCTTTAATATGTATGTTTTCTCCCATTGCTTTTTGTGTGTGTGAATCATCAATAACATCATCATTGTTAAATGTGAAAGCTATAGATGGGGTCTGAAGTGTGTTATACATTAATATCTTTCCATTTAAGAGCAGGCATAATGTGCCTGTAGTTCTAGCTACTCAGGAGGTTGAAGCAAGTGGATTGCTTGAGCCCAGGAGTTTGAGGACATCCTGGAAAATACCTCTGCCACTCAGGCTGGAGTGCAGTGGTGCTATCATGGCTCACTGCAGCCTCAAACTCTTGAGTTCAAGCAATACTTCCACCTCAGCCTCCCAAGAAGCTGAGACTACAAGCACAAGCCACTATGTCTGGCTTAATTAATTAATTTTTTTTTTTTTTTGTAGAGATAGGGTCTTTCTGTGTTTCCCGGGCTGGTCTTGAACTCCTGGCCTCAAGGGTTCTTTCTGCCTTGGCCTCCCAAAGCACTGGGATTGCAGGCGAGAGCCACACACACAATTTTTTTGTTCATTTCTCCAATAACAGTCATTAATGGATAAGAGATATCTCTTATTATTTCTTCCCTTTTTCTTATCCTTTCTGGTTACCTATTGCTTCCAAAATATCCTATCACAGGCACCCCAAATGTGCTCGGAAATTAAATGTCAGCCATTATAATCATTGTGATTATAAATACACATAAACTTAGAACAATGATTATCTGATCACAAAGGTCAGTTGGTGTCAGGACATTTCCAGAAGTGATCATTTAGATTCTAAGTCATAGAATAATATATCTAATAATTCCTACATTTATTAGAAGCACAGACCAGGAATTTAGACATAAGACAATACTGGAGGCAGAAAAAATTTTATTACTGATCTTTGACCATTTTCAGCTTAGGGGAAGAGAAAAGGAATTATGTTCTGTATTTAAATAGGCATCTCAGCCGATCATTGTGGCTAGTGCCTGTAATCTCAGAATTTTGGGAGGCTGAGGCAGGAGGATTGCTTGAGCCCAGGAGTTTGAGGCCAGCCTGGGCAACATAGGGAGATACCATCTCTATAAAGAATTAAAAAATAAAAATTAGCGGGGTGTGGTGGTGTGCACCTGTGGTCCTAGCTACTCAGGAGGCTGAGGCAAGAGGATTGCTTGAGCCCAGGAGGTTGAGGCTGCAGTCAGCTGTGATCACACCACTGCACTCCAGCTTGGGCAACACAGTGAGACTCTGTCTCAGAAAAAAAGTAGGCACCTCTTCAGATAAATGTAATATTTCATAAATTGTTTGACTTCATCTGATTTTGCTTTGCTGACAGCCCAACACTTACTTATTTAATTATTGTTGAATTCAGTGTTTGGGGGCTCAATGGAGCCCCTCCTCAGTAGGCAGTTATTAGCTCTTATTTAGTTGTCACTGAATCTTTCAGATTCAACATATAATTTTAGTTTCTAAGTCCTGAAGAAAATACCACGTTTTCAAATATGATTTTTCTGAGTTCTGTGCTTGCAGGCGATGCCGTCAGTGCTCTCCCAGATCTTTACGAGGCAGTGTACCCAGCCCCCAAATGTTCTCAGTGTTGGCCAATAACAACCCATGGCTTTTCAGAACTTTGCTCGTAGCCAAATAGAACTAGCCGTAGGAGTCCAAAGTGTTCCCTCCCACCACCCTGCAGTCCCTGTAAAATGACTGACTGATTCAGGAGTACAAGACTGGCTGCTTTGTCTTAAGGTGGCAACAACTCTGCTGTGAGGTTCATATGCCAGAGGTTTTCCTGGGATCAGATTAAAGCTAGTGGATAAACCACTTCTCTTCTCCCCCTTTTGAGAGGATTCTTTTGCTAATTTACTTGAACAAAAATCCACATATCAGGCTTTATTTCTTGGGAACCTAGACTAAGAGCCCAAAGCCACAACATAAAAGACTGCCACTGGGCATTCTACTCACAGACTTGCTTACAAAAGCGCATTGCACATACTTGAATACAACGAACACATGAACTACAAAAATATTTATTAAAATCCTTCTCTAAAACTTGTATATTATGTAAGGAATAACTTGTATTAATGGCTTCATTTCTTTCTCATAGCAAAAAGGGAGAGCTATTCTACATACTATTTAATAGATCTGAGCTGTCCACTATTATTTTGTTACTATAACTCTGCCCATGGCATATATCATGGTATTCTATGAGTATATTGTATGCATACCATTTGAATGTATAGTACCTTACACATTAAGTAGCTGTTTTATTATTATAATCAGGTAACAATCAATCAACACTCCAGGTAACTCAAGACGAGGCCAAAATACCATCGACATTTGAACTGCATGATGAGTTTATCTTACCTCTTACTTTTATCTATAGAATGGTTACTAAAATATGTAGCATAATAAACACAATCCAAGTATATCCATATATCCATAAGCAAAGGTCTATAAGAATATATACTAATCTGCAATTGGTGATGAGCCTAAAAGCTTAGTATAGGAAGGTGATAGGGATTGAGCTTTTAATAAATCTTTAGATTATTTTATAGTAAGCAATACTTTCATAATTTTTAAAAACAAGAAGGAAAGGAAATAATAATAAAGATTTCCCTGCCAACACAGGGATTTTATATGTCCTGTACAACAGTAATCATTCACCTACTCTCTGGAGCAATGTTAGTATGTTGTGAACAATTCACAAATAAGAAATCTGTCATTCAACAATATATACAATAGAAAAGTGGAATTCTGATTTCATATCCCACAGGTATGACTTGTCGTTTTGAAATGTTAATGAATTCATAATCATAGACCAAATCAACACAATGGAAAAGCAGACCTCATTATAATGCAAATTACATAGGCTACTTGGTCCCACTTTGAAATCTCTCTGAAATAATATTCAATAGATCAATTTTTTTGGATACCCTCTAAGTAAACATTCAAGTATATTCATATTGCTCTCTAGAAACAATGAACTGAATAATTCAACTTTTCTCCACAGTAAGGTCAATCCATCTGACTGTGTAGACATGGTTTGTGATGCCAAGAGGAAATCTTTTCTTAGAGACATAGATGGCTCCTTTCTGGGGAATGCTGGTTCTGTGATACCTCAAGCAGAATATGAATGGGATGGAAACAGCCAAGTAGGAATTGGAGACTACAGAATTCCTAAGGCGATGCTCACATTCTTGAATGGAAGTAGAATTCCTGTCACTGAGAAAGCACCTCATAAAGGTTTGTTGGATCTTTCTTATTCTGTAGTTAGGCCTTAAACTCATGAAACAAAATATTTCATTTTTAATTACTTATCTACTCAACCAATAACTTATATTTTCTACTTCTTAAACTAGTATAACAAGAAAAAGATGTTATGAGGATTTTTTTGCAAAGAGATTCTGTATTATTGCTAAAATGTATATACATATGTTTCTAGGAATTATTAGAGATTCAACCTGTAAGTACCTTCCAGAGTGGCAGAGCTATCAGTGCTTCGGGATGGAATATGCAATGATGGTTATTGAAAGTCTGGATCCTGACACAGAAACTCGAAGACTTTCCCCAGTGGCTATAATGGGCAATGGTTATGTTGATCTCATTAATGGTAGGTATTCAATATGCGTAAACTACAGTTACTCAAAACATTTGCTTGTTATTAAATGCATGAAGCCATCTCATAAATTATTTACCCCACACAACTAGCAAACATCAGGCCTTGTTTGCCTTCCATTTGTAAGAATGAGCAATGTGCAGGGGAGAGACTTGATCTTGCAGTACCTCATCCAGGAAAGCAAGGACAGTTATTTAAAATTGGGCATTAAAATAAAAAGAAGGAGGGGAAGAGGGATGGAGAGGAGAGCAAGAAGTAGGGGAAAAGTTATTTCTGGAGTAAGGTTCATACTTTATTGATAAGGTGGTATAAATATTTTAAAGAAAAAAAATGGTCCAAGTATCTCCAAAAAATACAATTCACCTAATATATATTAAAAACTGATAATGTGTTATTTGGAATACCTGACAAGCAGTATTCTCAGCCTGCTCATGTTTTATGCTCATGAATCTTTGGAAGACTTATCTTGCTATCAACATGTTTTTTCATCTGTAATTCCTTCGACTGTCAAGACCAGCTGGTCAAGCTCTAGCATCAGGTTTCTTCCATTCTGGTCTTAGGAGGCTGTAGCAGAGAAGGAAGGTAATGGCCTCCATGAGGATGCAGATCAGCTTAGGAGACCAAGGCTTTTTGAATAAGATGAACTTCTAAAAGGTACTGAAAACACAGGACAGGAATTCATTGTATATCCTTGATATGACACCAGGGGCTCAAAACTTAGTCCCTAAACAGGCTTAGATTAGGATCTTTTATGTGCTGAAAGTGTACATAGCTTGGATTAGATAGATTTATGTGCCCTTGTAGTGTCATAACATATACTAAAATATTCTAGAAATCGATAAAATATAAATGCTTTAAAAACT
The DNA here is from genome assembly GCF_006542625.1 of Nomascus leucogenys. Taxonomy (NCBI): domain Eukaryota; kingdom Metazoa; phylum Chordata; class Mammalia; order Primates; family Hylobatidae; genus Nomascus; species Nomascus leucogenys. Next base: position 61,643,140 of record NC_044396.1, read on the forward strand.
TGTTTACAAGAACAGAATGAACTAAATCAGGAGTATTCCAAAGTTTCATGATTTTAGGGCTCTCCTCACTTCTCCCACCCCAATGTGTGCTATGCCTGGTTTCTGTGACCTGCAGTTAACCCAATTTTAGATGCTGCTTTTCAGATTGTATGAAGTAGAGATCATGAGAACAACTTCAGAACTGTCAATGAATAATGGAGTAATAGAAGAGATCTTTCCAAATAGCTCTGTTTTATATGGTGAAAAAGATTTCATTGTCTTATTTTTACATTTCTCTTTTCTGGCAAGCAATACAAGTTTTCCATTTATGATAATGACAAGACATATTTCTTCAATATGAATTTAAATTTTAAAAAGTGACTATCAATTTAAAGAAGTCTTATGTAAATGATAGCAGCACAGAAAAATCATGAAGGTGTTAGAAGAATCACTGAAGCTTGAGATGTGCTATACTAGATGGGAAAAAATTCCCCAAGATAAAAGTTACAGAAAATCACTGAAGTTTCCTTTTGAATATTAATATTAAATTTTATTTTAAAAATATGACTTTTGTCTCTAAATTTTTATGTTATACATAGATATTTCTTTATGTTTGTTTTCAAAACCCACAAAGAAATTATATTTAAAAGTAGGATTTATATTTTGTATGCTAAGGAAAAGATTAGGCTCTACATGAACTTTAGAAGTTTATATTGATTTAAAATTTGATTGAAGTGTAGTTATAAATATTGATAATACTTCCAAGTAAGCTAGGAAATTCAGAAAACCTAATGAATAAATACATCAATACAATTCATTCCATATTTCACTCAATGTTTTTTATATGTATAAGCTCAGCCACTTTAAGTGAAATAGAGAAGTTTGTTATAAAAGTCATTTTAAACCTGCTCAGAAAATGTTTGGATTCAGGTAGAAAAGCATTCACTATCTCTTGGCTTTCTAGAGGGTTTGATAGAGTGTTATTTCTTAGGTGGCTTCAGTTCATTAATGATGTCAACACTCTAATAGTCATAACTGTCAACAAAAATTTCTTAAAATTAAAATGGAGGAAGATTAATTAGTTGATTAGACGAATGTGTTTGTTGAATTTACAAATTAACTATTTTTAAAAAACAAGTGCATGAGTGAAAGAACAAATTAATGAATCAATGGTTCAGGCATTCAAATGTCAATGTTTTCCAGGTACAGAGCCTATTGTTAACAAATTAACTCTATTATAGTACATTTTCTAACAAAGAGCCTGAGAAAGTTCAATTCCCACTCAAGCTTATATTTGGTAGGGAGGAGAAAGGATCAAGCATTTTCTTCCTCACCATGTGGCCTAGGCTTGAATATTATCATTAAAGTAGAGATATATGGAAATCTACTATTTCTCTCAGTGACCTTCCAATACAAATTCTTATTAATACATTAATGTACCCTTCTTGCCCTGGGCAGTGTATAAGTAGGGTGATAGGAAGAAGTTTCTTCCCTGCCTTCCTTTTTAAGCCAAGGTTTGAGAAATAGCTTAGCTGGCTGGGTAACGGTGGATGGGTAATAGGTATAAATGCTGAACTTGCATTTGAACTTGACCACTGCAATTTATTTTTAATACAATTACTCTTCAGATTTTATACTAATAAAATGCATGATATAGGAGTATGCACTTTCATTTTGCATGGATTTAGGCCCACAGGATCATGGCTGGTGTGCTGGATATACATGCCAGAGAAGGGTGTCCCTGTTTCACAGCATTGTGGCTCTGAACAAATCTTATGAAGTTTACTTCACTGGCACCAGTCCTCAGAATCTTCGACTGATGTTGCTTAATGTTGATCATAACAAGGTAGGGTAAGATGTCTTAAGAGTAATTGCTGTTGATTATTTGCATGTTATTTCTATCTGCTAAGGCTTATACCTCCTCCCCTGTTCTAACATTGTCAGCCTTACAGCTCATTTCCAAGGATGCATCAGGGTACCACTGAAATTATTGTTAGCCTAGACAGTTTTCATCAACCTGAAGTTACAAGTACCAAGCATCACCATCATCCCCTTGCCATATGCACTTGATTCTGGTGCTCCATACATGAGGCAAACCTAAATTTTTACATAAAAATAATGTATATCCAAAACTTATCACTTGGAATTATATACTTATTCTTCAATGCTGCTATTACTTATATATATCAGAAATACACCTTTGGAATTTACTTCAGAGACTGCAGCATGTTATTTTTAATATCTTCAATAATGTCAAGTCTTTGCTAGAAACTGAACTCAGCCAGGATCATTAAATTTATATTTAATGAGTATGAAAAGAGTATGAGTTTAACTAGTAGTGTCATCATTCAGATTTTCTTTTCTAAGAATATGAGACTTTAAAGTCCCAGGGTGTTTAATGTGAAGAAAGAATGCTGATAAGGTGAAGCAGAAAAAGGAGTAAGGAAAGGAGGCACCTGCCCCTTCCCAGGAGACAGCAGTTCCATCCCTTCGCTCCAGACAAAACCTTGGAACCACTCTGGACTCCTCTCTTTTGCTCACATTCCTCATCCAATCCATCTGCAAGTTGTTTTGAGTCTCTTTCAAAATACCAGAATCTGCCCACTTCTCACCACCTCTACTGCTACTATCCAGTTTGAGCCTTTCCTGGATCATGGTAATTGCCTCCCAATTCCTCTTTCTACTTCCACCTTTGCCCTTCTATAGTCTGTTCTCAACTTAGTAGCCAGATACCATGAAAATATGTCAGATCACGTCTCTCCCATGCCCCAAACCCTTTAACAATTTCCCTATTGGTCTCTGTACAAGAGTCAGAATCCTCACCATGGCCTGTGAGGCCCTGTGGGAATCTCTCCCATCCCTGAGCTCTCTGGCTTCTTCTACTCCTCCAGCCCCACTGAGCTCCTTGCTGTTCCTATGGACACCAAACATGCTACCCCCCCGGGCCTATGTTTCTGATGTTGCCTCAGTCTAAAACATTCTTCCCTAAGTGGCTAAAGTTCCCATCTCCTCAGATTCCACTTTCTCAATAGGACTCCAAGATCACGCCTCCTTGCTTGGCTCTCCCAAGTTACATGCACCCTGATTTACTTTTTTCTTTTCTCCACAGGATTCATCACCATCTAACATGTTTCCTACTTTACCTTTTATTATTTCTATTTTTTGTCTTTCATCACTCTCGAATTTAAGCTCAGAGAAGCCAGTGGCTCTGCCAGCACTTAGAATACCACATGGCTGAAATAGGAACTCAAAATTTTCTTTTGTAAAAAATTAGAAGAGAATATTTTAACTCTAAAAATGAGAATGGTTACTACAAAGTAATGTGACTGTTAATATTCCAAGCCTCTGAAGACAATATCCAAAGAAGATTCCAGAACTATGTATAGCTTATTAAACTCCATATTAATCCTTCCCTGCTCTTGGAAAAGCCAGTCTCTTTATGATCATAGCTGAGAGCATGAAATGTAAGCAATATAAACATGAAAAATGAATAAAATTGAATCAGAGAGGATAGCTATTTTGACATTTATTAGTCTTCCTACCAAATTTTTCTCAGAGATAAGCATTTTTTTCCAACATTAAGTACCTAATTTTGTGTGGCTGCATTATATAGAGTATAGCTGAGTCCCTCTTTCCCTGCTCCTGATATTGAAAGCCTGTATTGTTCTTTGTTGTCTTTTAAATGAACCTTTTTTTAAACTTAGAGATACTCCTCTAATAATTTCTCTTGTACTTTTCTACTAAGAATAGTCAATTAAGGGTTAAGTTGTACTATCTGTATGAATGGTTGAATGTAAGCCCATTTTAAAATTTTAGTTCATCCCTTATCCCAAATCCATAAAACTTAGTTTTAATAGTTTGCAGAAAGTATACAATATTGAAGGACGGTTTAAGTGCTAAATTATAAATATTCCGTTTTGTTGCTTTCTTAAAACTTTTTTCTCTTTAATAGGCTGTTCTAGTAGGAATTTTCTTTTCCACACTTCAACGTTTGGATGTCTATGTGAACAACTTATTGGTCTGTCCAAAAACTACAATATGGAATGCCCAGCAGAAATACTGTGAACTTAATAACCATCTGTACAAAGGTATTTTCTCAGAAAAATACAGTACACATGGAATATGTACTTATTTATAATATTTTAAGTGTCTGATTATTAGTATTTTTAATTCCTTACCTATTGATGATGCAGAAGAAAACAAGTTTTTAGCCGTAGTCCACCAAATACTAAGATGTGTTGATTTGTAACATGAGTGTCTTGAAAGAGTACTCCTAATGGAACTTATTTATCTGTGCACATGCAGATATGAGTTTTTGTTTATCAGGGACATTCTTTTGCTTCCTAAGAATGTTTTCATTCTGCATATATTGAGTTCAGTTCTTCCTATGTCTAGAAGAGATTTTGCTTAAAAGTTTCACCTTATCTTGGCTTTACTTCTATTTCATAGAGGTTAGAGCCTAAATTAATTGGCAGTCATAAGAATTATTGCCAAGAAAGCTAATATAACATCAACTGAAGGTTGTGAAGTAAATATGATAAAACAAACTTTTGTTAAATGAAACATATGGAAGAGGCTAAACTTATTCATTGACCGATATTTGTAAAACAAGGATTTATCTCTTATTATGTAAGTCTTTTTGTTAAACAGGGTTCTAATGAGGCCAGTAGCATACATTCCATTCCACATGGGCTACTCATCGTCATTTTCTGATGTGATCCATATTCTTAGCTAACCATTATATAGATGTGTGTGGTAGATCATAATATGAGCTAGACTTGAAAATATGAATGGGTAATCTGTTTGCTTTACCATTTATAGGAGGAGTCGTATTCCTACTAATCACGTGAATTGCTAATGTTTCCAGAGACATTACTATATTTCAGGCACAGCTCTACATGCTTTATATGTAACTCATTGTTACTACATCATAGTAACTCTATGAGGTAGGCACAGATGCGTAGATTGAGACACAGGAAGTAATTTGCCAAGATAGTGGTCTTAGTTCAGTCTGCCATAACAAAATACCACAGATTGAGTGGCTCAAACAACAGAAATTTATTTTCTCTGGATCTCTGAAAGGCTGAGATCAGGGTGCCATGATGGTCATGTTCTGCTGAGGGTTCTTTGCTCGGCTTGCAGATGGCCACTTTCTTGCTGTGTCCTGACATGGCTGAGAGAGTGCAAGCAAGCTACCTGGTGTCTCCTTTTAGAAGGGCACTAATTCCATCATGAGGTCTCCCCCTTCACAATCTCATCTAAACCCTATTTCCTCCCAAAGGTTCTCATCTCCAAATATCATCGCCTTGAAGATTAGGGCTTCAACATGTAAAATTTGGGGACACAACTCAGTCCATAGCAGTCTCAAGCTGGTATGGTGCACAGCAAGAACTCAAAAACAGTCTAGCTGTAAAACCCATGCACTTAACCATTATGTTATATTTCCTTCTTTTAAATTAAGAGAGTCAGCGTTACTACTTTTTATATATAAATAGTTGTGTCATGAATAAAATGGCATTTATAGCTTAATTTTAATAAATTGTTCACTCTTTTCAAATAACACATATGGTACCAAGCACAATATCATTCAGAGTCAGGAAAATAGGAACTATCTTCATAGGCAGAGAGTTTGACTAACATATATTAAGCCCAGACAAATGCTGAATTATATAATTAATAGTGGAATAAGGCATTTAGCTTCTCACCACTTTTCATTGTGAGGCATATTAGGAAAAAGAAATTAAAATTTTAGAAGGAGGAGGGCATTTCACAGTAATGAAAAAAGCAGAGACATAGATATTAATAAAACATTTCCAAAACCCCAAAATATGTATAGATCCATAACACAGGGATATTATTTTGTTCTCCACAGACAGAATGTAATGTAAACAATTGATAATGTAGGTGCTGAAGAGCCAGAAAACAACTCCACCACTGCCCTCTTACAGATAAATACGTGTTTTATGGTAGTGGTAGTGGTGTTTTTCTGAAACAGTGTTGCTTTTAAGTGAACGTTTTGCTTTGGCACTTGGCATGCAAAATAATATCCCTGTGTTATGAACCTATACATATTTTTGGAGTTACTCAAATGTTTTATGATATTTGTCTCTGCTCCTTTCATTACTGTGAAATTCCTTCTTCTTCCTAAAATTTTAATTTCTTTTTCCTAGTAAGCCTCACAATGAAATGTGGTAAGAAGCTACATATCTCATTCCACCACTATTACACAATTCAGTTTCTGGGCTGAATATGTGTTAGTGGGTTTATTAGCTCTTAGAAATTGTTGATACTCTGCCATAAAATCATACATATATTCATTCATTATAATGATCTCAATCACTTTTGTAAAATTCAGTTCCCTAGCAGAATTTGTTTTGCATTAACCAAACATTTTTCAGGCTGAAATGTAAGCCTGTTTAGTTGGTATAAGATTCTTCTGAGATGTTTTAATATATACTTCATTTTTATTACACAGTTTTGTCCTTAGTTAAAATAGAAACACTGAATTGTAAATGCTCTTTTAAGAGTTGGCATATAGCACTGTATAAATTAGATAGCTAGTAAAGTTAAATTTATATTTTTAAATTACCAAATGCCTTCAGTCAAGGCTTTAAAATTATGAGCATGTGAATAGTGTTTCAACTACAGTATAGGCTCCTGGGATCGTAACTCGATTTGTTTCTCACTTATACTGTGTCTATATAGCTAATTTTTTAAAAAACAAACTTAATGTGTAATGATTATTTGTGGTATTTTTTAAAGGAGTGGCTTTAATTTCGCAAGTCAGTTCTATAAGTGTTTTTGTTTTTAAAAAGGTATGCTTTCTTATGAAAGAATGATAAAGTTGAATTTGGGGGGATTTTTTAAATTCAAACAAACATTAAGTACTTAGCTGTGATGTTCTGTCTTTTTTCCTTCATAGACCAATTCCTTCCTAACCTGGATTCCACTGTCCTTGGTGAAAACTACTTTGATAGAACCTACCAGATGCTTTATCTTTTGGTTAAAGGAACTATACCTGTTGAAATTCACACTGCCACAGTGATATTTGTTTCTTTCCAATTACCTGCTGCAACAGAAGATGACTTTTACACCTCTCACAATCTGGTTAGAAATCTTGCCTTGTTCCTAAAGATACCAAGTGACAAAATCCGTATCAGCAAAATAAGAGGGAAGAGTCTGAGGAGGAAGAGATCCATGGGATTCATAATTGAAATAGAGATTGGAGACCCTCCTATTCAGTTCTTAAGCAATGGCACCACAGGTATGAATAACAGGTGTTTGAGATGGAAGAATGCAATTACCAAATCCATATCCATAAATAACCTGATCAGGGCCTGGCGAGTCAGGCCTCAGGAAGTCCCATCAACCCCACATCCTGAACCCTCTAAGTGCCTAGAGACCCTTTTTCCTTCTTTGCTCCTGTACTACCAAACTCTTCTAGAATTGGAAGGAATTTGAATCTCTGTTTTGTTATTGTGATGATTAATAAATTCAACAAAAGAATTTGATTAATATAAAAAGATCTGGGAAGACCTACTTAAGCAAGTGACCTTATAGATGAGAGATTAAGGATGAAGATAGTCAATGAAAAGACAGAGGAAAAAGAGTGTGCAGGCTATGGAAACTGTTGGTGAGAGTTTGGTGCATTTGAAGAGAGGAAACAGGTCCAATTGGTCTGGAATGGAAGGAGCCAGGAAGGACAAGCTGCTGGAGTTGTAGCCGAAGAGTAGACAGGTGCTAGATGTGGAAAGCTTTGGAAGTCAAAGGAAGGACTGGGGATGTTTTCTTAAGAAAAAGAGTAAATATTCTTGGATATTCTGAGCAGTAGAGTGGTGGGTTAGATTTCCACGGTACAGTCACAGATTCATCCCAACAAGGGCAGATGTGCAAGTACATAATCTGTCTTTATTTCTTGTGACTGAGCGAATCGTCCTCACGAGCCATCATCCCCTCTCTGTGTCCCTCACTTCCTATTTTTTATCAGAGATGAAAAATAAGCTCAACTGTCCCATCAGAGAAATCTCTGCTGGCTGAAATCATTTCCTTAGGGTCACTCAGTTTGGGCACTTGAGTAAAGCTCAGCTCTTCAAATTTTCTCTATCCATCTGCTCCTTTCAAGTTGGGGTCTGAATACCAAGGGACTGTCCTGGCCTCCGTCCTCATGTTATCTTCTTATCTTCACAGCCTCTGGTACAGAGTGGGTCATCTTCTCTGCTCTACATATGTATCTCTTGAGGTACTACTGAACTTTCCTGGTCTTCTGGCATGCAGTAACATCCCCCACTGCTAACCTGCAACCATGCCTTTGTCTTCAGTGGTCAAGCACAAGTACTCTGACCTAGGTGTACCCCTCCCCAAGAATAGGAGAGGCAGGTATCTGTCAGAGGAAGATCTACCATCCAGCTAATGAAGCTTACGCTTCAAGTCCCTTCACTGATATAAGTCCTGGGAGGGGCTTTCACTTTCAATACCTTAGGAGAGGTCCTCATAATGTGGTCAAATCACTGAATGTTATTATGAAAGCTACAAAGGTATGATTTTTCTGCATTCCTTTTCCTAAAGACATCCTCCAGACGTATATAAACTGCAGCCCCACTAGGTTGGGATCTACCCTATCTACCTGTCTTCAGTCACTTTGTCATTAAACTCCCAGGCTCTGTGTAAACCTGGGTACTGGGTGAAGTTCTCACTTTATGCCACTAGAGATCTTCACTCATTTTCCCAAGAGGTTTGCTTCTAGGCATTGACCCTATGCACCTACCACATTATCACTCTGGAATTCTAACAGCTAAGCAGGCGGAAGTTTCTTCCATTGGGGGATAAGCCTGTGGGAAGGCTTGCCTGCATGGAGGGAGGCGTTTATAAACTCTTGGTTAGAAGAGCGTAGGAAGCATAGGCTTGTGTTGCAACCAGATCTCCCACGATGTTCTCTGCCCAGAGTCATAGTTAACTTTCCTTCGTCAGTTCTGTACTCACTTGGACTTACAGGCTCAGGGTTTGGACTCAGCATGACTTTGCCTGTTACTTTAGGAGTTGTAGAGGGCCCACGGCACACATACAGATTACTCACCTACTCTTAGAAATCCCTGGTGAGCCCTTACGTGTCGTGAGGTCCAAAATTTACCACACTAGCCACTAGATATCCAAAGAAACTGGGATTTATTTCTTATATGTGACATACATTTCCCCACATACAATCCCTCCTACTTCCATCCCCTTAAAGCAGTTTTAGCTTGTTAGATTTATCCAGACAGGTATAAGACCACTGAAGAATGCAGAAGTTAGGGATGGTGGGAAGGACAGGCTAATGGCATGTTTTCCAGACACAGACTGGGATAGTGTTTCAAGTCTCAAGAAGAACCCTACAACTTGGTGAATCACAGCAAAATGTTGAGAAGTGGCAAGAAAGATGTTCATGTAGTTGTATTCCTGGCTCCTTATAGCTTTTATATAGTATCAGGATATCCAGAAATTCCCAGATGTCCTAGAAAGGGGTTACCTATGTATTAAAGGCGTTTATGAGCAGACAGAGTCCTGCAGCCAGGAATAAGAGGACTTCAAGTTGAGGTCTTTGGTTTCGAGATGGCAATCAGCAGAAATGAATGCCCTCACATGTCGAACGGTCAGCGAGAACCTGTTAACAGTGCAGACCGCATCAGACTTTTCAGTCCATGCCAAAAACCAGTGAAGACAAAGTAGTAATAGTAGTGCATGGACCTGAAGCAGTTCTGTACTGCTACAGCTAGATATACAAGCCCTCAGACTTGGGAGGCCTCCTTGGAGAAGGCTGTTTCTGGAGGAAGTATGAGGAGAAGGAGGAATCTGAAAGACTGAGCCTTTTTCCAAAAGAGTCCGAGTCATCCAAAAGAGTCCTTTTAAACTGACAAGGACTGAAATAGCTTAGGACTGTGGGGTTCATAGTGTCATGTCAGACCTGTTGGCCCAAGACGTTACCTCCTTCTCCCTGAGCACTCTAAGCCTTATGGCTTAACTTTAATAGAAGAAACTCAGTGATTTGATTCCTCAAGGCATGACTCTGGATATAGAAGGTACAGGATGCCTAGGAACAAGGGGTTAGCAAGGCCTGCAATACACCAAAACGTTACCCTGGTTAACAGTTGTTTCTTAAAAGATCAGTCTGACTCCAGAGGGCCAGTTTAAAAGTGGTTTTAGTAACCCTGCTGATGTGGCTTTAATTAGGATTTTAACAATGGGGACAGAGAGAGTTAGAAATTGGTAATGGATTAGCTGTGGTGTAGTGGAGAGGTGAAGGAGCACGGATTAAGTAAAACTACCAGGCTTCTGAAAAAAGGAATATGGTGCATTAAGGTACCACTTTTTAAGGCAAGGAGCACTGTGGGGGCAGAAGGTTTAAGAGGAAACCCCAGACCTGCCATGCTAGAAAAGGGGAACAGAAACTATATGTAGTGTTAAAAGGAACTGAAAATTGTCAAATGTCCAAAGCAAGTAACAATTGGTTAGTAATTTAATAACTTTAGCAACTAATATATTAATACGTACATATAATATGATCGATTCTAACAATCCTTCCGTTCCAAAATTAACACTTTATTTTTTAAAATGACACATGCTAATAGAAATGCATGATAATGCTTCATTGATACACAGATTGGTAGGAGAAAGTATTAAATTAAGAGACATATATTCTCCCAATATGTTTTCATTCATTTTTCTTGTATCTGTTTTATCTACCTTTGTTTTTCCTTTAATTCCAACTTAAAATATAGTCTCCTGAGTTCTTCCTTTTCCTCCCCTCATTAATATGACTGTTGTGTTTCGCTCAGGTAAGACTAGAAAGCCTTAGAATTCTATAATGTGATGGAGCAATGCAAAGAAAGCTAAAGTAAAAAACTCTCATGTGTTCTCACAGTTCTATACTTTTATAATCCAAATGTCATAATACCGTTTCCCTATAGGTCAGATGCAATTATCTGAACTCCAGGAAATTGCTGGTTCTCTTGGACAAGCTGTAATTTTAGGAAAAATCAGTAGTATCCTTGGATTTAACATTTCGTCCATGTCTATTACTAATCCCCTCCCCAGCCCAAGTGATTCTGGGTGGATTAAGGTAAGAAAATGCAACTAGAAAAAAATGCATTTTTTGGGACTTAAAATATAATTACTTATTTCTTATTTTAACTCTGTTTCTATTTCAAAACAATAATTTAGCAGGCATGTCTTTCCTATTTATTGTTGACTTTTTATGGGCTTGCTAAAATAATAATAAAGTTGTTTGAACAAAGGAGCATATCTTCCAAAAGTTGTGCATTGGTTCCAAATTTGCTTTGCTTTGCATATTTATAACAATGCTTCATAAATTTAATGGCGGAAATATTGTAATTATATTAATTTTAAATATTGAACATATTCTAAAATAAATAATGAATATATTATACTCAGCCTGGCTAAAATGAGTTTGCTGCTGAGTGTAGTTTATCATGTAGAAACCAGTTCATCCCTCATGCATTCACAGGTAACTTCCCAGCCAGTTGAAAGGTCTGCATTGCCTGTTCATCACGTGGCCTTTGTGTCCTCACTCTTAGTGATCACTCAGCCGGTGGCAGCACAGCCGGGACAGCCGTTTCCTCAGCAGCCTTCGGTAAAGGCAACAGATTCTGACGTAAGTCATAACTCAAAATTTTACTTAAGTGAAGGAATTAAGCTACAAATTCTGAAGGATAAGCCAATTTCACTCATCCTGGTGTGCTGGCAGCCTGAGGATCACACAGCCCCTTTATAAGTTGGACTAATATCCAAGGATATCATCTTGTAATGTCTTAAAAATGTTTATGTTAAATGAACTTCTGCTGCTCAGGTTTATGAACTCTTCGTGTGGAATAGGCAGCTTCTGCAGATTTTCAATTTATAATGAGGCATTTTTGAAAATAAAGTTTTGCATATATTTTTAAAAGCATGGAAACAGGACAATTGTTATAATTATCTACTTTTTTTTTAGGGTAACTGTGTATCAGTTGGAATTACTGCACTAACTTTGAGGGCCATACTCAAGGACTCCAATAATAACCAAGTCAATGGCCTTAGTGGAAATACAACAATTCTGTTCAGCAGCTGTTGGGCCAACTACACAGACCTTACTCCCCTTAGAACAGGTGGGTGCACTATTTTGGATCCTCACATACATAGCCACAAATAGAGACAATTATAATTGCTTTTAACGAACAAAGCATTCTGTAACACTCTGGTCAATAAATTATAGACATCAGAATGCTATATTTTGCCTTGTTTCAGATAATATTTAGTCTAGCTTAAGAGTAGATTTAATATGTGAAATAAATAGAAATTAAAATAAAAAATTAAGGAAATCAAATTATATCATGATTTATCCAATTGTATACTTTCCTAAATTTGCTCACTAAAGATGTATTACATTTATAGTAAGAAAAATTAACATATAGATTTTCAAATTCAATAAAAGAAAGGATAAGGTAGGCTCATATAACTTTAGTGTCTTAAGGAGGAGTTCAGAGTTGGGCTAGAAAGTTGGGTGTGGTCTTTCTGAAAGCCAAAGCAAAAGAGAAAATGAGCATTATCATAATTTACAGTACCCATCAAATAAACAGACCAGTTACTGTGGAGAATTATAATATTCTCTGAGAACAGAACAAATGTCTCTCGTGATTTTTCAGAAAGTGTGCACAATTAATCTGTATTAAGTGATATCTTCAACATCGGTGCAGTAAATATAGCCATGACTGCCATAATTACATTTTTTATACTGTCTTCATATAGGTTGAGGACACAACTCTGATTGGTAAAAGCCATTCTACCAGGGTACAGATGATATATCCCCAAACAGATCTCTCTTGGTGATAGAATGTAGAGTATCTAAAAGAATGAAATGGATAAACTGCTTACACTTGAGAAAGGCCTCCATTGTTCTGTTTGTCCCGACCCAGGGCCTACTTAAGATAGTTAGGGGCCTTAACTTCTGAAAAGGTTATGTAGTGGCACCCCTCCCCCCAATTTTTTCCCTGAATTTTTGTTTCTCCATGCTTTGATAGTGCCCTACACCAGATATGTTCAGTCTGCCTACTGGGCAGCAATATCTCAGCCTAATGTTTGATAATAATTAAATGACAATTAGTTCAGTGGTGTGCTCCTAGACAAGTACCTTGTGTCCCACTGCTTTCTGGTTTAGAACAGAGCTAAATTCTTTTAACTACCAGCCCAAATGGAATTTTTTTTTTATGGGAAATGAGGCAGCTGGCAAGAACTCTACCTGAAAAGAAGTTTGCTCACCTCCTCATGAGGGTGGACCCAATAAGTATCCAGTGGAAAAGAACCAACCTTGCGACTAAGGTCTCCAAACTACAATGTTCCAAAAGTACCCAGGATCACTGGAGTACTAAAGCACTAAAATAGGTTTTGGCTTTTTACTGTGGCAACAAAATAATAATTTAAGCATTTTTCTTTCATATATTAAGTTTTTTTCAGGATTCAAAGCTTCCCTTGGGAGGGTCTGTCTTGCCATGGAGAAGTGCCAGTGCTCTTCACCTGTGTGTTTCCTTTTCTTTCTTTCTTTCCTTCCTTCCTTCCTTCCTTCCATCCTTCCTTCCTTCCCTCCTCCCTCCCTCCGTCCTTCCTTCCATCCCTCCTTCCCTCCCCCTCTGTCCTCTCTCTTACCCTCTCCTTCTCCCCTCCCCTCTTCTTCTCTCTCTCTCCTCTTTTCTTCATCAAGTGTGGCATCTCAGTTCCCTGGTTATGTATAATAAGGAAAGCCAAGTATAGGAATCTGTTCATTATTTTTAAATCAATTAGCCAGTTTGTAGATTAACCACAGTAAAATTACAATAACAACAAATAATTAGTGAGAAAATTAACAAAATATCTTTCACTGACTCTTTCTAGCAGTTAACCCCCCCAGTCACTGCACTGAAGGAAATCCCCTTGAGGATCAGACTGCAGCCTGAAAGGACAGCACCCCTTTTCTACATATAGCTCCATAAAGAGCAAAGCAGCGTACTTGGGTAGAGGAGATACGGGTTGTGGTTTCTAACACAGAAAATGGTGATGTGAGAATTGGGTGGGAGAAAAAGGATCTGCATCTTTAACCAACCTAGATAAAGAGAGTATTACTAACAGACACTGGGACATATTTGTTTAGCGTCCTATGTAATGTTTAGTGTTTGTTTCAGTTTGTATTGCTATGAAACAAACCAGCCCCAAATCTAATAACACCATTTCATTTGCTCACAATTGTGTGTTCAGAAATTTGGGCCAGGATGGCTCATCACTGCTCCAGTGTCTGGGGCTTCAGCTGGGAATTTCTATTAGCTAGAGCTGGCTAAGATGGCTTGATTGAGGTCATATCGCTATGGACCTGATTCTGGATTTTGGCTGGGTTCTTCAGTTCTCCTCTATGTGGTCTTTCCATAAGGCTAGCTTGGGCTTCTTCACAGTACTTCAGGAGGAGAAAAACAAAATAAAAGGACTACCCTAAATTATTTTCTCATCAAAAAAATTAATAAAAAAAATTCACCTGCCACAAAAATTCAGATTTTTTAATGCAAAAAGAAAAAAATTTTAATACAGCATTGTCAGGAATTGTCAGTGATAGAAAATTCTATAGTACAGTGTCATATATCCTGAAAGTTATATAATGAATTGCAGTTGTTCATGAAATCACAGATGTGATCAAGATCTAATTATATTCTCTTCCTAAAAAAAGAATGAAAACAGAAATGACTTTTTAAAAACAAATAACACAGAAAACAGATGAGTAAAAACTTACAGGGCTGTACAAGTATTAGAAACGCTATTCTGTGTGGTGACTATTATTAATGATAGCAATAGACCCAAAAGAAATTATAGCAAGGAAAAATATATTGGTTATCTCCTATTCAAAACTGTGGGAAGATTTAACCTGGAGATTAAATAATATTGGATGAGCTCTTTAACTTTTTTACATTCTAAACACAAGTGACAATGTTTCTAAAATGTCTACCTGGAATAAGGGAAAAGGGTCACAGCCTTGTAATACAAAAATAGCATCTAACTTCAAACAAATGTGAAACATGGTAAAAGTTTTTTGAATCTTAATGGAGGGCATATGGTTGTTTGCTGTATTATTCTTTCAACTCTTTTCTTGTTTGAAATTTTTCAAAATAGAAAGTTCATCCCCACCTCCGCCAACTGAGACTGATGCTTCTCTACTCCTAGGTCAAGTATGAAGGGATGAAACTGATATTCAACACCCTCACCTCTCTTCCCTATTGTCCCTCATTTCCAACAGTTTTTGTCCAGTCCTGGGCACTAGGAAGGGGCTCTAAGAAGCAGGTACTGCTGCTGCAGAAAGAAAATCTACCCAGCTTCCCTGTTGTTCAGTTAATGGGCAGATAGAACTCTTTTAACTCTGAGACCCTGTCTATACTTGTCTGTACTTAAACTAATTTATTTTACTCAACTTTCAAAAATATTTCATCAGGATCTATATAGTGTTTTTCAGTCAATGAAAATCAAATGGGAACTGTATGAAAACAAGTAAAACATAAAAGGAAATCAAACACTATGATGCTTTTTTTTTCCAGGAAAAAATTATAAGATTGAATTTATACTGGATAATGTTGTTTGGGTAGAATCCAGAACTTTCAGCCTGCTGGCAGAGTCTGTCTCTAGCAGTGGCAGCAGCAGTAGTAGTAGCAGCAGCAGTGGCAGCAGCAGCAGCAGCAACAGCAAAGCATCAACTGTGGGTACATATGCCCAGATAATGGCTGTAGTAATTAGCTGTCTGATTGGAAGAATGTGGCTCTTGGAAATATTTATGGCTGCAGTTTCAACTTTGAATATAACTTTAAGTAAGTACAGTCCATTAATACATTATGTCTCCACATGTGGAAGTACCAGTGTTTACTGGATAAAGGCTGTGTGCACAGCTCTTGTGCATGATATCACTGTGTACACAAAGAGAAAGTAACAGTCTCAATGGCAGAGACAAGACAACCTATGGAAAATGTTATTCACTACATGTTGGTCTATAAGAATGTGGTGAAACAAGGCTGGGCACAGTGGCTCATACCTGTAATCCCAGCATTTTGGGCGGCTGAGGCAGGTGGATCACCTGAGGTCAGGAGTTGGAGACCAGCCCGGCCAACATGGCAAAACCCCATCTCTACTAAAAATATAAAAAAATTAGCCGGGCATGGTGGTGCGCAACTGTAATCCTAGCTACTCAGGTGGCTGAGGCAGGAGAATCGCTTGAGCCTGGGAGGTGGAGGCTGCAGTGAACTGAGATCCCGCCACTGCACTCCAGCCTGCGTGACAGAGCAAGACTCTGTCAAAATAAATAAATAAATACGTACATAAATAAATAAATAAATAAATAAATAAATAAATAAATAAAGTGAAACAAAAGCGCAGGTCATGTCAGAACTCTTTTTGAGTTGCAAGATGCAGATTCTTAGCTTGAATTGATCTAGCTAGTAAAGTGATCACTTAGAAGTCCAGAAGTTGTCTGGTTTCTAAAACAGTTGGATCTAAGGACTCAGATGATATCTTCTAGAACCTCTGTCTCTTCTCTTGGCTCCACTCTCTTTGGTGTTAGCTTCACTCCCAGGCTGACTACTTACCACCCCCAATCCTCATTACAAAGGTACCCACCAACATCTTCTACCAGCCCATCAACCAATACAGAAAGAGCTAACCTCTTTCCCAACAGTTCCAGAGAAAAGCCCCAAAACTGTGTCATTGACCTGGCTTGGGTCACATGCCCAATCCTGAACCAATCACGGTGCCCACAGCATTCTAATTAGCATGGCCTGGTCACATGGGGTAAGGTACTGAGAATGGCGGAGGTGTAGTTTCACTAAGGATAATAAAGGTGCTAGTATGGGGAAAGACAGGCAGAGAGAGACATTGAATATTAGAGAGATTAATAAAAGGGAGAGGTCCCTCTATGATTAGAGATGACTGCCAATGTCATTGCATTAGCAACACATGAAAGTTGGGACTGTATAAAATGTATAAGATTTGGAAAGGGAGGGAAAAGGCACTCAAGAACAGGGACATGATTGGAGCAAGGAAAAAATGGCAGTGGAATAAAACATCTTCAGTTATACATGTTTAGCACAGAATTCCTCATCATCTCCTTACAAACATACTTCTCCCAGCTACCCCTTCTCAGTTAGTGCCAGTGCCATTTTTGCCTATTCTCCATATTGCTGTCAGATTTAAGGTCATGTAATTCTAAAAGGAATCTCAAATCCTCAACTATTCCTCACTACATGCAAAAAATATAATCAACATCAAAGACCTTGAAAACAGATTTGAAGACTCCCTCCTTTTACCAAATCATTTCCAGAAAGAATTCTCTCCACCCTACGTACTCCCTATATCTATACCTGGGCTGCCAGTCTCTACTCATCAAGGTTACCTCTCACAGCATCCTTCTAGGTCTTGCTCAAATACTACCTCATCCAGCAGGTTTCCCTTCTTCCTTCCCACTCTACATTTAATTCTGCTCTCCCTTGGTCTCCAATTGCACTTTGTGTTTATATCATTATTATAGTCCTTTCTGTAATGTACTTGTATTAAGCTTATATTCAAATCTATCTTAATCACCAAATTGTGAGCACTTATAAGACTGTATGCCTTACATATTATAAGTACAAAAAATGTGGTTTAATTGATTTTAAATCTTGAAAGTGATAGTTGAGTCTTTACCTCTGACTTAAGGGGAAATGTTGAGTAGGGGTATTGTGGGCAAATTGTAAAGAGCTTTGATTGGAACACAGTAATCAGTTTGCAATTCATTTAATGGGGGAGAGTTTCTGACAGGTTAGTGAAAAAAATCACATAAGAGATACTGTGTAATAAAGTTGAGGAAGAATTTGAGATGGGGTAACAATTTGGAAGAATACTAAAGCATATTGAGCAATAAAAGCCAAGACTAGATTTTAAATTTAAATATAAAGGATTAGGGGACATAGTAAGGCTGGGTCTGGAAGTGTCAAAACAAACTGGAGGCTGAGACAAACTACTGGGGTCTCAGGAATAGCCAGAAAACAAGAAGAAGGAAATCCTTTCTTCTATCCTAATGGAAGAAATTAATTGGAGTCCAGCGGTCAAGGGGGAAGCATAGTTGGCAGAGACCTTGTCCTGGCCTCTTATAGCTGAATATAGACAAGGGGGTTTATGTTATTTTTATGCCAGTTTTCTTGCCTCCAGAATAGTAATAAAAGTAAGACCAATTGTTTATTTTATAATAGGATGACAAGCATTTCTTTAATTCATTTTATTTTTTTCTCAGAAGCATTCAAATATAAGGTCTAATTGGCTAAATATTGCTCACTAGATATTTGCACATTTTGCATTGCCTTATTAAGTGCAAAAACCTTTATTGACTCTCATCCTGCTTACTCCTGACAACTTTGGTACTTTAACAAATTAATATAATTCTATTCTCAAATAATTAGTAAATCATATGGCTCCTGAGTTTTTTCCAGGAACTTTCCAAATAAGAAGATTAATCAATGGCTTCTCCTTTGCTACTAAATAAACTACCATTTTTCAATTAGAATATAAGAAATTTAAACACCATTAATGGATTAAAATTCTGGGTTCCTTTATAACTTTTCATTCTGAACTAATAATATATTACTTTTAAGAGGATCATGAAGTTTCACTAAATAAAAGACCTTATAATTTAAATGTGTATTTTTGAATGTGAAAAATAAAAAATAAAAAAATCTTGTATAAGCACCACAATCTATAAATTTCTAAAAAAAAACCATTACTGATTCTAACATTAAATGGGTAAACTTGGAAATACTGCTAACTATACCATAAAAATGAGAAAAGTTAAAATTAATGAAATATATTTTAAATTATACTATATGCTATTGCTACTTAAAAATTGTTTTGTATTGTTTTCATTTTTCAGGAAGCTACTAAAGTGCTGTTCTGAAGAATAGCCTGGAAACAAAAATATAAGAATTATTAGCTATTTTGTTGGGCAACAGGCAAAAGTCTATAGCATTTTCATGAAAATATACTAAAAATATTTTTATAATATATAAAATGCACTAATTAGCTTTAAACACTAAAATCAGATTTCTTCAAAATATAAATTTGTTTTGATTCTTTATATTTGTATGTTCTTATTTCATTTCAATAAACTTGCACAAATTTGTCATTTGGAAGTAGATATGACAACTCTAAGTTATTGTACCAACAAATCATAGAACCCTTTAAATAATGAAAAGAGCTTGTCTAGTTCGGACTTAAGCACTTTACATCAGATTGGAAGCATTTTAAGTATTCTTTTTAATACTTGGGGGGGTTCTTATTTTCTCTATCCATTTATAAGGTTTTGATTTCCAACAATCTAAGCCATTCTAGTTTCTAAGGATTTTGGAGAGATGAGATTGTTTTCACACTGAGTTCCTGTGTTTCAGATTCATAGTAATCCCAGGAATTCTAGACTGTCCTGTATTTCTGGATCTGCCAAACTCTGGCCAATATTGGGAAAAGTTTTCTTGCCCTTGGAATGAACTTTTGGAACAAGTCCAAACTCCTTCTCTGCCCCTCCTTCCCACTCAAAACTGCCACTACTAAGAGCATGACTCCCCTCAACCCCGGGCACCAGTTGAGGGTTGAGGGGTTCCCTTAACTGGTGGATGCTTATTCACTGTTTACTGGATGAATGAAGTATGAAGTGTGGGGAAGTCAACAAAGAACAGAACAAACTTATTTTCAAGAAGATAAATTAGAGAATGCAAAAAAGCTACAGACTAAGGTAGCTAAGTTAACCGAACTCTCTAACAGTATTGAAAATAGCAGTTCTTTACTCAGAAAATTCTAAAGGGAATACTTAATTTGACAGAACTCCTAATAAAGACATTGTAGCCATATCCAGAGCCTTCCAGCAAGTGACACTCAGCAAACATTTGGGACAGCTGAGAGAATTCAACAAAGCCCATATCTTTGTCTCTTGTATGCCATCTCCTAGTACATTCACCTCAGATCATTGTTAATCTTACTTAGCAGAAAACGTATAAACACTTACCAGGTAGTAAAATGAAATATCTTGGTATAAATGTGGCATTTCATTCATTTGAGCAGTATCTGTTGGATGTTCTAGTAAGTAGGAAGGCTACAAGAAATAAGATGCTATGCCTTCCCTTGAAGAGTTTTCAGGACATTTGGGGAAAGAATGGAAACAGACCATTTCAATACAACATGATCACTGTCTCAGGGAGAGAGAGACAGAGAAAGACAGAGATAGAGACAGAGACAGGGAGGGAGGGAGACAGAGAGAGAGACAGACAGAGAGACAGACAGAGAGAGAGAGAGAAAGCATGAGGTTGCTAGCAATATGGAGGCCTTAAGCCTTGTTCAGGAGGGCTACCTAGAAGGGCAGTGAAAGAAAACTGGGAGAGGACCACTGAAGGCCTAGGGGCTACAGAAAAAATTCAAACAAACAGCTGGAATGGAAATAGTCACAATTTTAAGGGAATTGCAGGTAAGAGGTCCCTGACAAGGCAGTCTTCAAAGTATACATGAAAGCCCCTTCATGAGGAACATTTGCCATGTCCAGAGAGCATTGATACTTGATTGTACAGCACCAGGTAACAGAGCACTTTTATACTCCCCTCAGTTCCAACCCTGGTGGAGTGAAAAACCTCTGTTCCTGGGATAGGGAGGGGGAAAGAGACCGAACGTGGGCCATTTCATGCTAAGACTTAAAAATCAGTATTCCTAAGGCAAATCCAGTTTACTGTTCATTCCATGATACTTCCTTTCTGTTAGAAAACTGAATTCCAAAAACTGCAATTCCAGCATCTATGGAACAAATTCCTACATTTGGGTTCTGGAAGAGATACAAAAATATTCTTCACACCAGAACATTGTAAAAGCCATAAAATTGTCCACCATCTGTATTCTTTTCTTACCTAAAGGTTTAATTCAGCCCACTGGAGTTTTTTTGTCAAGATTTTTTCTGTTGGTTTTTAATAAGGAAATTTTCTAATACAAGTTATATGGCAGTAAAAGGAATTTCTAAAAATTGCTTGTTAGCCACAGACTTTGTTAAAAAGTTCCTGTTTTAACTGCTTTAGGTTTCTGGCTGTCTGCTTTTTAAGAACTTTCTAGAATTATCATAATACATAATTGTTTATTCCAGATAAATTACAATTTAATTACTACTTTTAAAAATGCTTGAATTATTGGAATCCATGGGCAATATGGCTTCACATATCCCTTATTCATACGCTAAGCAACTTTTATTTTTGCTTTTAATATTTTTTGCATTTAAATAATATTTCTCTGAACATTCCTGTCTTAGAAATTGATGTTTAAATTCTTTTTATTTATTTATTTTTTAATTTTATTATTATTATACTTTAAGTTTTAGGGTACCTGTGCACAACGTGCAGGTTTGTTACATATGTACACATGTGCCATGTTAGTGTGCTGCACCCATTAACTCGACATTTAGCATTCGGTATATCTCCTAATGCTGTCCCTCCCCCCTCCCCCCCACCCCACAACAGTCCCCAGTGTGTGATGTTCCCCTTCCTGTGTCCATGTGTTCTTATTGTTCAATTGCCACCTATGAGTGAGAACATGCGGTGTTTGGTTTTCTATCCTTGAGATAATTTGCTGAGAATGATGGTTTCCAGCTTCATCCATGTCCCTACAAAGGACATGAACTCATCGTTTTTTATGGCTGCATAGTATTCCATGGTGTATATGTGCCACATTTTCTTAATCCAGTCTATCGTTGTTGGACATTTGGGTTGGTTCCAAGTCTTTGCTATTGTGAATAGTGCCGCAATAAACATACATGTGCATGTGTCTTTGTAGCAGCATGATTTATAATCCTTTGGGTATATACCCAGTAATGGGATGGCTGGGTCAAATGGTATTTCTAGTTCTAGATCCCTGAGGAATCGCCACACTGACTTCCACAATGGTTGAATTAGTTTACATTCCCACCAACAGTGTAAAAGTGTTCCTATTTCTCCACATCCTCTCCAGCACCTGTTGTTTCCTGACTTTTTAATGATTGCCATTCTAACTGGTGTGAGATGGTATCTCATTGTGGCTTTGATTTGCATTTCTCTGATGGCCAGTGATGATGAGCATTTTTTCATGTGTTTTTTGGATGCATGTCTTCTTTTGAGAAGTGTCTGTTCATATCCTTCACCCACTTGTTGATGGGGTTGTTTGTTTTTTTCTTGTAAATTTGTTTGAGTTCATTGTAGATTCTGGATATTAGCCCTTTGTCAGATGACTAGGTTGCAAACATTTTCTCCCATTCTGTAGGTTGCCTGTTCACTCTGATGGTAGTTTCTTTTGCTGTGCAGAAGCTCTTTAGTTTACTTAGATCCCATTTGTCAATTTTGGCTTTTGTTGCCATTGCTTTTGGTGTTTTAGACATGAAGTCCTTGCCCATGCCTATGTCCTGAATGGTATTGCCTAGGTTTTCTTCTAGGGTTTTTATGGTTTTAGGTCTAACATGTAAGTCTTTAATCCATCTTGAATTAATTTTTGTATAAGGTGTAAGGAAGGGATCCAGTTTCAGCTTTCTACATATGGCTAGCCAGTTTTTCCAGCACCATTTATTAAATAGGGAATCCTTTCCCCATTTCTTGTTTTTGTCAGGTTTGCCAAAGATCAGATAGTTGTAGATATGTGGCATTATTTCTGAGGGCTCTGTTCTGTTCCATTGGTCTATCTCTGTTTTGGTACCAGTACCATGCTATTTTGGCTACTGTAGCCTTGTAGTATAGTTTGAAGTCAGGTAGCATGATGCCTCCAGCTTTGTTCTTTTGGCTTAGGATTGAATTGGCAATGTGGTCTCTTTTTTGGTTCCATATGAACTTTAAAGTAGTTTTGTCCAATTCTGTGAAGAAAGTCATTGGTAGTTTGATGGGGATGGCATTGGATCTATAAATTACCTTAGGCAGTATAGCCATTTTCACGATATTGATTCTTCCAACCCATGAGCATGGAATGTTCTTCCATTTGTTTGTATCCTCTTTTATTTCACTGAGCAGTGGTTTGTAGTTCTCCTTGAAGAGGTCCTTCACATCCCTTGTAAGTTGGATTCCTAGGTATTTTATTCTCTTTGAAGCAACTGTGAATGGGAGTTCACTCATGATTTGGTTCTCTGTTTGTCTGTTATTCGTGTATAAGAATGCTTGTGATTTTTGCACATTGATTTTGTATCCTGAGACTTTGCTGAAGTTGCTTATCAGCTTAAGGAGATTTTGGGCTGAGACGATGGGGTTTTCTAGATATACAATCATGTCATCTGCAAACAGGGACAATTCGACTTCCTCTTTTCCTAATTGAATGCCCTTTATTTCCTTCTCCTGCCTGATTGCCCTGGCCAGAACTTACAACACTATGTTGAATAGGAGTGGTGAGAGAGGGCATCCCTGTCTTGTGCCAGTTTTCAAAGGGAATGCTTCCAGTTTTTGCCCATTCAGTATGATACTGGCTGTGGGTTTATCATAGATAGCTCTTATTATTTTGAGATACATCCCATCAATACCTAATTTATTGAGAATCTTTAGCATGAAGGGTTGTTGAATTTTGTCAAAGGCCTTTTCTGCATCAATTGAGATAATCATGTGGTTTTTGTCTTTGGTTCTGTTTATATGCTGGATTACATTTATTGATTTTCGTATGTTGAACCAGCCTTGCATCCCAGGGATG
Source organism: Nomascus leucogenys (assembly GCF_006542625.1). Lineage (NCBI taxonomy): Eukaryota > Metazoa > Chordata > Mammalia > Primates > Hylobatidae > Nomascus > Nomascus leucogenys. The sequence continues at coordinate 61,666,825 of NC_044396.1, forward strand.
AAGCCCACTTGATCATGGTAGATAAACTTTTTGATGTGCTGCTGGATTCGGTTTGCCAGTATTTTACTGAGGATTTTTGCATCAATATTCATCAAGGATATTGGTCTAAAATTCTCTTTTTTGGTTGTGTCTCTGCCAGGCCTTGGTATCAGGATGATGCTGGCCTCATAAAATGAGTTAGGGAGGATTCCCTGTTTTTCTATTGATTGGAATAGTTTGAGAAGGAATGGTACCAGTTACTCCTTGTACCTGTGGTAGAATTCAGCTGTGAATCCATCTGGTCCTGGACTTTTTTTGGTTGGTAAGCTATTAATTATTGCCTCAATTTCAGAGCCTGTTATTGGTCTATTCAGAGATTCAAATTCTTCCTGCTTTAGTCCTGGGAGAGTGTATGCATCGAGGAATTTATCCATTTCTTCTAGTTTATTTGCATAGAGGTGTTTATGGTATTCTCTGATGGTAGTTTGTATTTCTGTGGGATCGGTGGTGATACCCCCTTTGTCATTTTTTATTGCGTCTATTTGATTCTTCTCTCTTTTCTTCTTTATTAGTCTTGCTAGCAGTTTATCAATTTTGTTGATCTTTTCAAAAAACCAGCACCTGGATTCATTGAAGGGTTTTTTGTGTCTCTATTTCCTTCAGCTCTGCTCTTATCTTAGTTATTTCTTACCTTCTGCTAGCCTTTGAATGTGTTTGCTCTTGTTTCTCTAGTTCTTTTAATTGTGATGTTAGGGTGTCAATTTTAGATCTTTCCTGCTTTCTCTTGTGGGCATTTAGTGCTATAAATTTCCCTCTACACACTGCTTTGAATGTGTCCCAGAGATTCTGGTATGTTGTGTCTTTGTTCTCGTTGGTTTCAATAAAAATAATTTTTATTGTAAGAAGTGGCTATCTTCTTGAACAAGTCATAAAAATCCTTTGATGTGTGAATATTCTTCTACCTAAGACCTGAAATGTTGGTGAAGTAAATATGTTGTTCCAATTTTGGTCAAAGTAAGAAACAGAGAATAAGAAGTTAATAAGAATAGCTTCTTGTATTTCTCATAGTAAGTGAAATGTTTATATCTTGTGCTACTGTCTCTACTCTTTCCTAAATTCCATCACCTTGTGATCATTGCAGTGACTTCTAGATGGTCCATCTGTTTTTACCTTTTATCCATTTTATCCCCAAAAGTGCTATTTAAAATACCCCTAGCACTAATAATAACAATAATCAATAATAAAGTAAAGATTTATCACATGTTCACTACATGCCAGACACTATGCTGTGTGTTCTACATGGACTCTTTCCTTACAGCAATCCTATGAGGATAACCTTATTCCCTTCTCCAAATGAGGAAACTTGAAATGTTGAAATGTTAGGTTAAATTCCCAAGTTCACAGAGCTACTAATGGTAAAGCTGGGATTCAAACACAGACCATTTAACTCCAGAGCCCAAATTCCAACATTTAATTGCTTCCCACTTTTCCTCAAGCATGGGCAAGTGCTTCACTGGGAAGAGTTTTTAATCCAAATTCCTCTTCAAATTCTTGGTTTATACTTTACCACTTCTATGCCCTCAGGCAAGTTCTTAGTTTCTCTTTTTCTCAGTTTCTTCAGCTATAAAATGTGGAAAATGTGGTATTTGAAGACTGATGGTATCATATATATGACATGTAACACGGTGCCTAACAGGCGGTAAAATGATAGCCACTCTTGTTTTTATTTCCATAATGTGGCCTATATCATGTCAATCCCTGGCCCAGGAAACCATTAGGCTTCTTATTACACTGGAACAGTGCCTGGCATGTAATAAGCACCACGTGAGTGCTAATTATTAGAATTATTGGCTGGGCACTGGGCCACCTAGAACAAAGACAATTTCCCAGCTTCACTTGCAGTGAGAGTGATCAACTTCTGTGCAGTGGGTTACAAACACAGACATTATCTCGTGGCATATTCTAGAAACTGACCTTAAAACATAGCTATTATGCATCCCTTTGTCCTTTCTTCATCCCTTCCTGTTTTTCCTGTTACATGGAGCAAGATGGCTCCTGAGACCTGGATGATAAAGGCCAGTGCCTTTTACTGCTCCATAACTTGTATTAGAAACTCTCCTTACTAAAAATCTACAGAAAAATCTTGACCAAAAAAAAAATTCCAGTGGATTGAATTAAAAATTTAGGTAAGAAAAGACTAAGATGGTGGACAATTTTACGGCTTTTACAATGTCCTTGTGTGAAAAATATTTTTATACCTCTTCCAGAACTCAGAGAGCTCAGCTGAAAGGAGTTTGGGTTCCTGACATTGTGGTGCCCTATACCAGCCCTTGCTCCTTTAGGGTTTCATTGTTATTTGGTGGTTATCCTAAATCTCCTGCTTTCATCAGATGTCTGAGATGGCAAAATTTGAAAGGAACAAGAGAACAGAGAGTTAATCCTTCCTAATGGGAAAGGTGGACAATGCTAGGGTTAAAATACCACATGCATCTTTGAGTTACTACTATACCCTCCCAAATGGAAATGCTTAAACTTTAATCTGAGGCCGGGTGCGGTGGCTCACGCCCGTAATCCCAGCACTCTGGGAAGCCCAGGCAAGCGGATCACGAGGTCAGGAGATCGAGACTATACTGGCTAACACGGTGAAATCCTGTCTCTACTAAAAATACAAAAAAATTAGCCAGGCATGGTGGCAGGCGCCTGTAGTCTCAGCTAGTCGGGAGGCTGAGACAGGAGAATGGTGTGAACCCGGGAGGTGGAGCTTGCAGTGAGCTGAGATCGCGCCACAGCACTCCAGCCTGGGTGACAGAGTGAGACTCATCTCAAAAAAAAAAAACAAAAAAAAACTTTAATCTGAATCCATTATGTGTTGGGTTGGGGAATCTACTGAAACAGTGGGAGGGTCTTGCCCTTTTTCTAAGATCATCAGTGGGCATTTTCAGCTTCCCCATTATGGTAGTAGCTGCAAGGAGTGTTCAGTCTCCAGTGAAAGAGATATTAAGATTTATTCCCCCAATTTCCCCTCCCCAGAGAGTAGCTACAGACACACTGTGAAATAGGAAAAGTCTGCCATAGGAGACATAGTAGGTACTTGAATACTTGTGGGCAGTCTAACCAGCTACAAACCTCTTGTTGCCTTACTTGCAAGTCCTAATACAGTACGGTAGTTATTATAATTCCATCATTCTGAAATTAGAAAGATGGTCATGGAAAAACTGTTCTAAGAATGCCGTTCACCCATGAATGCGACTTTATTAGAGGTTTTTTTTTTAGGTTAAGGACTATGTATTCTTTCAATTTTTCTGAAGTGCTTAGCACACAGTCTGCCCATGGTAAGTGTTAAATAAACTTTCTAATAAACCAATGATTGGGTAGCATGATGAAACTTTTCCTATCCTAGCTTTTCGAGATTAAGAAATCTTTTAAAAATATTACAGAAACTGCACTTTATCCTGACGTACAGCCTTAATGTTTGAAGTAGCAGTGTATAAAATTCACACCCAGTTATAGACCGAGTAATTATGGTTGCTATGGTAATGGGCTTTGTGCCTATGAGCAAAAAAAATAATTCCTTTTGTGCAAGATATTTATGACTGTGCCTGGCTCCATGGCAAGAGTATTTTCTTTTGGTTTTTCATTACAGTAATTTATGCATTTAGGCAGATGATCCTTTGTATATGTAAATGTTATAAATTCTTAGGAAGAAAATAAATTTATTAAGTTTTTCACATCAAAAATTTATAGTATGATTATGAGTTCAATTTTCAAGTGAAAATAATCCTTAAAGGATTTAATTTCAAATAAGAACTACATACAAAATATAGATTTAAGTTAATTTTCACTGTATGAAATGTACAGTATACATAGACCAACGCCTTTAACAAGAATTTCTGGTATGTCTTAAAGGGCCATGGGTGGTTAGAGAGAGATCCCCAAACAAACAATTCAAAATTAAGAGTTTAAAAAGCAACACTCAAGACACATATCCTTCTAAGTGAATTTGAATTGACGGACACTGGAAAATTTAAAAAGGTCAGTTACAATGAAGAAGGTATAACAATATTTATATTAATCAGACAGCAAAGTACCAAACTGACTTAGAGGAAGGAAAATAGTAAAATACAAAAGACTAAGTTAGCAGATCATTTTGATATCCGGATTTGCTGAAATGATGGGCACTGAGAAGAAAGAATAGACAAAACTTGGCAACAGATCTTGGTATGAGATAAATATCCCATGAGTAGTACATAAAAGCCTGAAGAGAGAGGGGAAGGATTGTAGGTATCCTAGTTCTGACAGCTGCTCTTTCATCCTATGCCTTTAAAACAAAGGGAACAAAGAGGGTAGAAGTGGGGGTATGGAGGGTTGACTTCTGGCTTTCCCTCCCTGTTTCCCTTTGTTAATGTATTGCTAGTAGACATGTCTACTTCTGGTTGCTGATGACATAAAATTCACCTCTATTTCTTGGAAGCACTATTCCATGTTGTGAGCTAAAGGGGATTGTACTGATCTTGAAGATAATAAATCTGTTTGCTTCAAAGCTTTCACCAATTTTATTGCTGTATTTCCAACACATTTCCACATATGGTATGATATTTAATTTGCAAAATAAATCTGTAAAGCAGGAATTACTAACCTAATTTTGCAGATGAGAAAACTGAGGCTTAAACTTGTTCAAGGTCAAAGTCGCGATGTCCATCATGCTGTAGCTCAATGAATGAGTCTTCCATTGTTTCATGTTGTTTTATTTCTACTTTCTCAATCCATACACAAGATAGATTTACAAACTACTGTTTTATGTTGGTTGTATGAATTTCAGTACATTTACTGTTAGAAATAACAAAAGGTCTTAGACTGCCAGATGCTGTTCACATCAACTCTACTTAATTCATAATATAGCTGAACTCTATCATAAATCTAATAACGATGTGGACATTAGCCAGAAGTATGATGTGGCTGAACCTCACTACTGAACACAAAATGGGAATTCACCTCATCTTTCATTTGAATTTATTTCTACTAAAATATATGTATTATTTTTCTCGATTTCTAATCAGGCCCCTTCTGAAGAAACCTGGTTAACTCTAAATTGTTACTAAATTTTGTATCTTCCTGCATTTAGCAATAAAAGTTACTGCTAATTGTAATAACAATTATGAGGAAAAATGTATTTAAATGCTTCATAGAAAGTTAATTTTCAGTTAATAGGAAAGAAATAAAAAATCTGCTTCAGACTGTTTGATTTCTCTATTAGGCAATTGACCCCTAACTAGTATATGGTGATTTTGAATATTAAAAAAGAAGTTATAATTTTCCAGAATATTAATGTTTATTATTTTGAAAGCAAGTAAAATTCTCCAGTAGGAAGATTAATAAAACAATTCATTAAAATTCTCATCAGAAAATCCTATGCTTTCAAATGTGTCTGCTCAAAGCTATCACTCTATGTGCGGCAAAGCTTTGTTTTAATTGATCAAGAAATGAATGTGACTTTATGATCTTGTATTCAACTGTGAACAGCTGCTCATTAATAAAAAGCCATTAAAGTCCAAGTCAGAACAGCAGGTCTAAAATTGTGTTTGAGGGAAAAAAAACCCACCCTTTGGTGAAAAGCCAGAGAACTGGGTTGGGAAAGATCTGGAAGCAGAGGGCTGTGTTTGCAGTCTGCTCCTACCTCCTGGGCCAGGTCAAGTGACAAGGCCAGAGTTAGCCCCAGCTGGAGAAGTCAAAACAAAGCCTATGTAGGCTTTGAAAGGGCAGAGTAAGTGGTGGGCTGGAGCTTGATAATGTGAATAAATCAAGCTGGTAATTGGGCAGAGGCTGATCAGAAGTGTTAAAGTGAGCAAAATGGTTTGGACACAGAGCAGGCAGAATTAACTATATTACATTGAGTAAAAGAAATTCATATACCAGGTTCTATCCCTTATGTTCCTCCCATTTGACATTTGGTGGTTCCCTACCCCCACCCCACACAAGCTTTGGCAGAGGACAGAACTTAGAGTTGCCTGTTCCCAAGAGGTGGTCCCTAAACCCAATCCCAAATTATTGACTTGCAATCCCAATTATGGGCTTACTACCTAACAAGTAAAGATGATTTTAAAATATTATTTTATAGGTATTACTAAAGTAAATTTTAAATTTGCAGTCTTTAGCGAGCTTTGTTTTCTGTTTTGCTATTGTGTTGGGAAACAAGTACTCAGTAACTAGCTGTTTCTGGAAAAGTATATACCTTTCGTTTTGTTTCATTTGGAAATGGCAAATTTAATAAAGAAAACTGAAGAATCAGGAAAAAGAAGAAAATATCCCGGGGCATAATAAATTATCTAAAGCAATCAACTCTTTAAGAAAAAAAATTAAAAACATGTTTATATCCGAATATAGGTTATTTTGGATTTTTTTTTTTTTTTTTTTGAGTCACGGTCTTGCTCTGTCTCCCAGGCTGTAGTGCAGGGGCCCAATCATGGCTCACTGTAGTCTCGACCTCCCGGGCTCAGGTGATTCTTCCCACCTCAGCCTTCTGAGTAGCTGGGACTACAGGCACGTGCCACCAAACCTGGCTAATTTTTAAATTATTTGTAGAAACGGAGTTTCGCGCGTTGCCTGGGCTGGTCTTAAATTCCTGGGCTCAAGCGTTCCTCCTGCCTCGGCCTCCCAAAGTGCTGAGATTACAGGCATGAGCTACCGTGCCCTGCTAGATAACTCCATTTTTTAAATCCAAAAAAAAAAAAATTAGAAATTTTATATTGAAATTTAGGCATTAGAATTCTAGAGATTAAAGTTAGAGCAGATGTTTAAGGGACTGCCAGGGGCTGCATGGCCTTTGGGAAATGCAATTACCGGAAATGATACTGTAGTAGTGCAATAGTAATGCAGTAGTAGTAGTAGCTGTAGTAACAACTATTATCTATGAATGTTTGCTATGTGCCAGGCTCTGTGCTAAGAGAGCTTTGCAAGCATTACTACTGCATGAAGTAGGCAGTATTACGGCCATTTTACTGATGAGGAAATTGAGGTGAAGAGATTAAATAATTTTACCCAACTTTACACAGAACCATTCCAGAGCACGAGTCACAAACACGTTTCCCGTCTTGGAAATTAAATTATTAATAAAAAACGTGGTGCAAATTGGAAGGAGGACTGTTGTGGTAGATTATCACAAAGTTAAGTGGGTAGGTGGTTGCTGGGTCAGGGTGGGAGAACAAAGGCAGCTGTAGTAAAAAAAAAAAAAAAAAAAAAAAAAAAAAACATTAAAGGCATATAAAGAAAAAGGCTGGTTGAGGAACAATTTGCATAAACTGATTTTGGCCTTAGACCCTATTCACTTCTCCCTCACCAGTCACTTTGCAACTGTGGAGCATAGTATTCTGAGGGTCCCCTGCACATAACAACCCTTTTCATAGTATACAAGATAAAAAGAAGAATCAGGCTGCAAAGAGAGAAGCACTGAAGGAAAGAACATCTCAGGTTGAAAGAAGGGCAAGTCCAGGGTGCATGTGAGGAACAAATGCATGGACACGGTGAAGTGCCACTTCTTCATTTCTAGTTAAACGCAATTCAATTAAAAATTACTGGGAGGAGGCCACGTCCTGAATTAAACTCAGCATTCTGCATCTTTGAGGTGGCGGAATGACTGAGGGGAGGGGGTCTGTCTAGCCACATCCAAATCTTCCTGAGACAGAGGGAGATCCCTCATTTGTTGCAGTGTATTTTCCTTGGTCGCATCTGATAGAGGGGTTCTGTGGGTTGAACAGAAAGGGGCTCCGCTGGAGGGGAGGCACTCTGCATAGAAAGAAAGTAGGGACATCTGACAGAAGCAGGCGCTCCGAGAATAAACAGTCAAAGCAGTTCGCAATGGTCCCAAAAAGCTACCCCTCACCGAACCTGGCGTGCCTGTCGCCACTTGCCCCGCTCCCGGCGCTCATTGCCTCCCAGTCCCGACGTCAGACCCGTAGCCTCTCACCTATTGGGCCAGCCAGGACCTGAGGCGGAGTGCAGAAGCGCGGGCATGGAGACAGCCGAGAGCCGCCTTCAAGGAGGGTTGGGGGCGGGGCTAGAGGAGGGGCTGAGGGCGGGTTTCCCGAGGAGGGGGCGGCCATGGCAGCTGCGCGGAGGCAACGCAGCCTGCTACGGAGCGCGCGCCCGGCTTTGAATGAGTGGGGCTGGGAGTGAACGGGCGGAGCGCGAGCTCGAGGAAGAGACAGGCAGCGCGCGTGAGCGCGCCCTGTGTGCGCGCGCGGCCCGCGGCAGCTCGGAGCCTCCGCCGGGCGGGCGGGGAGGGGGAGGGGCAGGTGAGTGTGTGCGGTTCGCGCGTGCCTGGGAGGGGCTTTCCTCTCCCTACCCCCATCCCGACCCCAGCCCTAGCCTCTGGAGCATCGTCTGCCCTTCGCCGTCGGCCCTCCGCCTAGCCGCGCACTTCCCGCCCTCCTAGCTTCCTTTTCGCCCTTCCACCAGACCTCCCTCGACGCCCGACAGCTGCTCTGGGTACTGTTTCCGGGTCAGGGTGACCTCTGGGGCTAGAAAACTGCGACTGGGAGCGGGACCCAGGCGTGCCGCATTCGCCATGCTCCGCTCACGCGTGGGAGACTGGGCTGTGGGGTACCGGCCCGGAAAGCACCCAGTCTCCAAAGCCGCTTTCCTCAGGGAAATTTGCGTGACCTTACTGCCCTCAGTCTACAGGCCTTGTACCTCTGCAGGACGATTTTTCCACAATTTAAATCCCAGTCCACCTGGTATCCAGCTCCAGCAACTTAGAGCGTTTCACGTCACGCCGGGCGCCAGGCGTCGGCTTGTATAACCTGAAAACGCTCCTGTTTTTCTCATCTGTGCAGTGGGTATGATTTTTTTTTTCATCAACCAATTTCACGTGGGTAATCTGAAATGAAACCACTAAGTTATGAAACTCTTTCCTTTTGAGTTATTCGGGAGACCTTACTCCGCCTTCGGCAGTGGTGTCACATATTTGAGGGCCTGACTCTCGGTTGCCAGACATGGCACAGAATGTTCGATTTTACTACCGGCTCTCACACCGCTTCTGTTTCCCCTTGTCTTAGGGGCCGCTGCTCAAACCTTTATTTTTCAAATTTAAGTGAGTTCCGGTAAATTTTATTTTGGGAGCTTTGTAATATTTTCTAACCCACTTCAGAGAGTTATAGTTTGAGGATATTCTGGACTGTACTAGATCATATGGTTTTCAAATTTTGGTATGAAAAGATTCGGAAATAGAGTTTTAGAAATACAGCACTTGTTTAGTATGTACCGACATAGATTTTTGGCTTTGCTTGTTTTATGAATTGTGATGTGTTGAGGCTACTTGAAAGGACCTCTAGCAGTTTACCGAGAATTTCAACAAGAAAAGATATAATACATTTGATCTATCAGTTTTTAACGTAGCATTCTTTTTTTTAATTGTAGTAATTTTTTTTCCGTTAACATGGCAGAGCTCTCATTCCTGATTTCCTAGAGTTGTCATTTCTTCAAAAAGCCTTAATGAGGATACATTGCCTCATAGTTTTGAATCTCATTCTGATATACCTCAAATTTTTGTCTTTGTAATTTTTAAGGAAATTTAATGTTAAGATTAGATTATATTAACATTGTTCCGTTCTAGAAAGTGTTTTAAAGCAACCAAAGTGTAGAGTAGTGTAAGATACTTATCAAATTGGTGATCTAGAGGGCATTTCAAAAATTGCACTGAGGCAATGTGCACACAATTAAAAGGTTTCTTAAGTAGGATATGATGTGGGGAGAGCCGTGGGCTTTCGGGTCAGTCTCTTTAAATCCTAGGTAAGTGAATCTAAGTCTGTCAACCTCATCTATTAAACGGGAGTAGTGAAAAACCTACCTCTTTTGGTTGTCCTTGGGATTCCAGTGAGGTGATCGAACATTGTCTTGAGCGTTCAAGTGCTCAAGGAATGTTAATTTCCTTCCATTCAACAAATATTTGAGTACCTACTATGTGCCTGGCTTTGACTGAGACCTATAAATACCAGAATGAGCAAGACTGATGGACGTCCTACCTCCTTAGTTTCTTGCATTCCTCAGGAATAAGTTTATGGGCAAGCTCATGACAATTGGGAGTGAACGCAGAGTTCCCCTATGCGGAGTTGGTAGTATTTCCCAGCTTCCAAATCCAAAGTAGTGACTGAAACATAGTAGGTGCTAATGTATATTCATTTAGATGAATCGGGACATTAAGTAAATACAGGTCTCAAAGGATATTCCTGTCTGCCAGTCAGTGTAATTGGTAAAATCGAAGTGTGGCTTGATCGCATTTTCCCTATTTTAGTGCAACTGGTTGGAAAATTTATCTTCGAAGTGGTAGTATCACTGAATTATTAAGAATGCTCATTGTTCATGAGATGTTCTTGGCTTTTGAATTAAATAGACCTAGGTTTGAGTGGAGTCACTGGATATGCTTACTCTGTGTTTAATTCTATGAAACAACGACAATAGTATCTATGTCATAAGATGACTTTTTGAGTTAACATTTCGATAGTGCATGGTTCATAGTAGACAGTCAATGAGTATCAGTTCTCCTCTTTTATTAATCACAAAAGAAAATTTTCCGCCGAATGAGGATATTCTTGATTGCTAGGGAGAGAATTCTATTCTGTAATCACTAAAAGACCCAGTTTCTATTTTTTTATTGGGGAAAAAAAAAAAAACCTTTAAGTTTTAACTTCAGTTAGCATTGAAATCATTCAAGTTGGCGAATATTTATTAAACAATGACACTAACAGTATTTGGAAAGGTGATGGCTGTGGTTACCAGGGCTCTATATGAAATTTATTCTCAACTTTTATTCATGTATATCCTAAAACTAACAGTCCCAAATGGTAAATATCATTTTTCTTCACAACATACTGATAAGAGTATCTCCTTGATCCTGTTTCCTTCCCTGCCAAGTATCACACGTTCTATAGTCTCTTTTCTGGCTCTTTTTTCTTATAGTTTTTCAGAAAATTTAGGCTAATTTTCATTTGAGAAAGTTTTCTTTTGATTGAGAGTTTTGTTCTTGACAAATCAGCTTTAAATGAAGCGATTGTTCACCATCGTAATTTTTCAGATCACTCTACTTATAGTGAAGCAATCAAACTTTTTTTTCAAGTCTTACTTTGCAAGTGGTAACTGAAGGTACCAAATGAATAAAATACTCTAGAGAAGGGTTGTACAGGGCAAAGTAAGGTATAGAAATAACCATAATACAAAATAAAAAATGTTGTTTCTCGGGAAGAGTAAAATACTAGAATTAAGAAGACTTTACAGCAAGAGGTAGTAAAGGCTTCTGCTGGATAGATTACAGTGGGAATAGGAAAGAATATGGGCAGTACTGGGAAATTGAATAGGGTCTTTTTGGCAGTTAGGTGTAAGGAGAAAGAAAGGAGTCAGCATTGTTGCTTGATTTGAACCTGAGTAAACCACTGGTTGGGATGTTTTTGACAGAAGTATTTAAATAACTCGAGTAAAATTTTTAGTATTCTGGTTCATTTTTTTTTTTTTTTTTTTTTTTTTGCAGTCTCTGTTCTTTTCATCCTGTCAATTAGTAGGCCACTTCCAGGCTAGGCATTCAGTAAATTGTTCAGCTTATATGGAGAGACAGCCTCCATATGTACAAAAGTACATGAGTATTGCTAAGGTAACGTTTTGGAGCCCTGTCTTTGTACCTTAATAGGCTACAAGCCCCTTCTGACCCTAGAAATAGAAAAGACTAGTGCGCGTTGCCTTTCCTTAGAAGAAACTGGCAATGATGGCTCTACAGAGCAATCAAGATCAGATACTATGAGAGTTAAGTATGTTTTTCTGGCTTTCTGATTTTGTTTTGTTCTTATTTTTTATGTGTTTGTTTGGAACTTTTGTATTGAGGTATAGCATACTAACAGTACATACAGGCAAGTATGTGGTGTTACTACTCAGATTGAGATAGTAGATCTTAGCTCTCTAATGCTTCAGTATACTCCATCAGAGATGACCATTTTTTTTTACTATATAATTTTTAACCCATTCAATGTAATATTTTATTAGGTAAAAAGCTGCATTACATGCTTTTTTCAAGACTTTAGGAGTCTTGAATCCCCATGAAATGCATTTTTTTAAAAAGCATGGGCTGGGCACGGTAGCTCACACCTGTAATCCCAGCACTTTGGGAGGCTGAGGCAGGCAGATCACTTGAGGCCAGGAGTTCGAGACCAGCCTAGCCAACATGGCGAAACCCTGTCTCTAGTAAAAATACGAAAATTAGCGGGTGTGGTGGCATGTGCCAGTAGTCTCAGATTTGGGGGTGGCTGAGGCACGAGAATAGCTTGAACCCAGGAGACAGAGGTTGCAGTGAGCCAAGATTGTACTGCCACACTCCAGCCTGGGTGACACAGCAAGACTCTATCTGAATTAAAAAAAAAAAAAAAGTATGTTATAGCACAGGAATGGTGTATTTATCCAGGATGATTTTACTCCTTATGTTTCTAAATATTATTGCTTATCTTATGCTCATGTAAGGTAATTAAAAAACTAATCAACATTTCAGTTTTAAAAAGGAGTATATAGCTGTCCCTTTAATGTGGTCACATGATAATCATTACTTAAGTTAGGTTTTATCCCCTTTTAAGTAAGTATGTGTACAACTGAAGTCCAAATATACTGCTTATGCTTTTTTATTTTGGAAAAAAAAAACTATCAAATTACTGTATGTTTTTTCTTTTTGTTTTAAGAAGTCAGCACTCTAAATAATTGTATTAATCAAGTGTTGTGATTGTTTCTAAAGGTGTTACTAATGGATTGAGAGGCCAGTCTGTTTTAGTTGTGATTTTGTTATTACCTGGTTGTTTCACCTTGAGCAGAACCGTTAACTTCAGTGTATCTTTAGTTTCCTCATTTAGAAAATTTAAGAAGTTGGATGACGTATTCTCCAGCTGTTCCAATGACAGGAATCATGATTCTAAATACTTAGTAATTCTCCTCCTTTGACAAAGAAAAGGCAAGGAAAAGCTAAGACATGAGATTCCATTATCAGTAACGTCATTCCTGTAAGTGTGTGCACATATGCACACACATATGTATGTTTGCCTGTGTATTTCTTGTGACTTGATTTAGCATGTGGTCTATTCTACCTCTTAACAGTGGAGAAATGACTATCTCTCATGGATTAACAGATTTTTTTTTCCCTCTTTCGTATGTATTTTGAGGCTCTTAGTCAGGACATTGAAATAGTTACTTAAGTATTCAACTTTAACTTGTGCGAAAACTCATCTTAAGAAATTTTTAAAATTAAATAGTGATTATTAGGGTAAATATATGCAGTACATATATAGTATACAATATATGCAATACATATATAGTATAGGTGACTAAGATGTATAAGAAAATTTTGGAAATTAAGAACCATGTTTAAAAAGGATACAGGCCAGATGTGGTGGCCCACACCTGTAATTCTAGCACTTTGGGAGGCCGAGGGGGTGGATCACTTGAGGTCAAGAGTTCGAGATTAGCCTGGCCAACATGTTGAAATCCCGTCTCTACTAAAAATACAAAAATTAACCTGGTGTGGTGGCAGGCACCTGTGGTCCCAGCTACTCGGGAGGCTGAGACAGGAGAATTGCTTGAACCTGGGAAGCGGAAGTTGCGGTGAGCTAAGATTGCACCACGGCACTCCAGCCTGGGCAACAGAGCGAGACTATGTCTCAAAAAAAAAAAAAAGGTACCAAAATAATACCAGTTTTACCTTTTTTTTTTGAAACGGAGTCTCACTCTGTTGCCCAGGCTGGAGTGCAGTCGTGTGATCTTGGCTCACTGCAACCTCTACCTCCCAGGTTCAAGTGATTCTCCTGCCTCAGCCTCCTGAGTAGCTGGGACTACAGGCATGTGCCACCGCACCTGGCTAATTTTTGTATTATTAGTGGACGTGGGATTTCACCATATTGGCCAGGCTGGTCTCGAACTCTTGACCTCGTGATCTGCCCACCTCAGCCTCCCAAAGCGCTGGGACTACAGACGTGAGCCACCGTGCCTGGCATAGTTTTACCATTTTTAGAATCTTTATTCCTATCATTGCTATGGCTGTAGTTTTCAATTCCTGTATCATCTCTTTCATAAGGACATATATCTTGTTATTTAATCATAGGGAGGCAGTATGAGTGTGATATTTAAGGACTGAAACACTACAACCAGACTCTTTGGGTTCAAATTCCAGTTCTATAACTTATCAGTTCTGTATCTTTGGCAGCTTACTTAACCCTGCTGTGCCTTAGTTTTCTTATCTGAAGTAAAGACAAAATAGTACTTGCTTCAAGTCCTTCCCTGGGTTGTTGTGAGCATTGGATGAGTTATTACATGTTAATCACTAAGAAGAATGCTTTTTATGAAATATAAAAAGCTATTACAGTATATTGAAATGCTATTGTGAAATCAGATTTCTGTTTTTAGAGAAGTTCTGAAATAATGTTTCTTTTCACTAATTGTCCTAGTTTCCTAATGGAAGTTGGCTTTCTAGAAAGTAACAAATAATTGATACAAGATTATGATGGTGTTAATGACTTTTTAAAATAATATTTTAACCAGAATATGAACAGTGTTCTAATTTAAGTGACATAATATTGTTCAAAAATGTATTCATGTAGATTGTTTTAACAGCTGTTTTGAGTTCTAATTGAAATACAATAAACTGTGTATAATTAAAGTATACAATTTGATTAGTTTTGATTAATATATATACACTCACCTATGAAACCACCACAGTTGAAGCAGTAAGTATATCCATTACGTCCAAAAGTTTCGTCATGTCTGTCAGTGATCCTTCCTTCCCACTTCTCCCTGCCTCATTACAAGGCACTGCTGATATTTTCTGTCACTCTATATTTGTTTATAATTTCTTGAGCAAGCTTGTCCAGTCTGCTGCCTGTGGGCCTCATATAGCCCAGGATGGCTTTGACTGCAGCCCGATGCAAACTAGTAAACTTCCTTAAAACATTATGAGTTTTTTTGCAATTTTTTTAGGCTTATCAGCTCTGGTTAGTGTTAGTTTATTTTATGTGTGACCCAAGACAATTCTTCTTTTTCCAGTGTGGCCCAGGGAAGCCAAAAGATTGGACACGCCTGTTCTAGAGCTTAAAAATACTATGTATGGAATCATACAGTGTATACTTTTTTGGTGGTCTGACTCTTTTCATTCAGTGTAATTATTCTGAGATATAGTCATGCTATTACTTGTAACAATAGTTCATTCCTTTTTATTGCTGAGTAGTAGTCTGTTGTATTTATATACTACAATTTGTTTATCCGCTCACCTGTTGATATACATTTGTGTTGTTTCTAGTTTGGAGCTATTAAATAAAAATAAAGCTGCTATTCAAATACAAGTCTTTTATTTATTTATTTATTTCAATTTTTTTTTGAGATGGAGTCCTGCTGTCACCAGGCTGAAGTGCAGTAGCTCAATCTCAGCTCACAGCAACCTCCGTGTCCCGCATTCAAGCTATTCTCCTGCCTCAGCCTTCAAATACAAGTCTTTATATGGCTATATGCTTTTCTTTATCTTGGGTAAATTACTAGGAGTAGAATGGCTGGGTCATATGGTAGATGTTTGTTAAACTTTGTAAGAAACTACCAAACCGTTTTTCAAAGTAGTTGTACATTTTACTTTCCCACTACCAAAGTATGAGAGTGCCAGTTGTTCCAAATCCTCGCCAGTACTTGCTATGGTCATTATTTTTAGTGTGAATCATCCCAGTAGGTATGTAATAATTTCTCACTGTGGCTTTAATTTGCATTTTTCTAATGATTAAAGGTGTTGACCATCATTTAATGTACTTATTTACCATTGTATATGTTCTTTTTTTTTTTTTTTTGAGATGGAGTCTCACTCTGCTGTCCAGGCTGGAGTGCAGTGGCGTGATCTCGGCTTACTTCAAGCTCTGCCTGCCGGGTTCATGCCATTCTCCTGCCTCAGCCTCCTCAGTAGCTGGGACTACAGGTGCCCATGACCATGCCCGGCTAATTTTTTGTCTTTTTAGTAGAGACAGGGTTTCACCGTGTTGGCTCGATCTCCTGACCTCATGATCCACCTGCCTCGGCCTCCCAAAGTGCTGGGATTACAGGTGTGAGCCACCACGCCCAGCCATGTATATGTTTTTTGATGAAATGTCTAGTTAGACCTTTTGCTCATTTTTAAATTGAGTTTTTAAAAATTATTTTTGAATTTTGAGAGGTTCTTATATATTCTGGGTTTAAGTCCTTTATCAGACATATGCTTCGCAAGGATTTTTCTCTCAGTCTGTGATTTGTCTTTTCATTCCATCAATAGTATTTTTGAATTGTAGTTTTTAATTTTGATAAAGTCCAATTTACTAATCTTTTATTTTATGGATTGTGCTTTTGTTGTACTACCTAAAAATCTTTGCCTAACCCAGGGTCACAAAGTTTTTTTTATTTTTTCTTGCAAATTTTGTAGTTTCAAACTACATTTAGGTCTATAATCTATTTTTAATTACTTGTAACTGGTGCCAGATATATATTGAAGGTTTTTGTCTTGATTTTTTCCATATGGATATCCAGTTTAACCAGCACTTTTTTTTTCTTAATAACTATTCTTTTCTCTCTGAATTACCTTTGCATCTTTATCAGATTTCAGTTTTTGTATATATGTGGGTCTATTCCTATACTTTCTGTTGATCTATTCGTGTATTTTGATTCCAGTACTACACAGTTTTGATTACTGAAGCTTTATAACAAGTCTTGAAACCAGATAGTGCTAGCTGTTTTACCTTGTTCTTTTTCAATGTTGTTTTGGCTGTTATATATGTTTTTTGCATTTCCATATGAATTTTAGAAATTAGCTTGTCAAGTTTTACAGAAAAAACCTGCCGAGATTTTGGTTGAGATTGCCTGGAGTCTATAACTCATTTTGGGGAATGTTGATATCTTAATAAAAATCTTCTATCTCTGCGAAAGTCTTTTTAAATTAATATAGGCCTTTTAACTGTCTCAGCAATATTTGATAGTTTTCAGTAATCAAGTCCTTAATTAGATTTGTCCTCAAGTATCATTTTTTTATGCCTATATAAATTTTTTTAGCATTTCAATTTCTTATTGATTGTTGTTAATGTATAGAAATGCAATTAACAGATAGAAATCCCATTGAATTTTCCACATAGAGTATCACACTTTTATTTCTTCCTTTCCATTCTGGATGCCTTTTATTTCTTTTTTATTTTTTTCTTTTTTCTTTCTTTTTTTTTTTTTTTTTTTTTGCTGGATCGCATTGGCCAGAACTTCCACTACGATGTTGACTAAAAGTAGAAAAAGCAGACATGCTTGTGTTGTTCATGATCTTGGGGAGAAATTATCAAATTTTTTTACCATTAAGTCTCATATTACTGTAGGTTTTTCATAGATGTTCTTGATCAAGTTGAGAAAGTTCCCTTATACTTTGTTGCAGTTTTTTTTTTAAAACAGTAATGGATGTTGAGTTTTGTCAAAGGCTTTTTCTGTCTCTATTGAGATGTTTATATGGTTTTTCGTTTTTAGTTTGCTAATATAGTGAATGACATTTGATTTTTAAAAAACCAATCCAACATTTCCAAACTAAGCACCAGTTTTTTATGATGTAGTATCCATTTATATATTGTTGGATTTAATTTACTAATATTTGGCTAAGGAGACTTGTGTCTAGATTCATAAAATATTAATAGTTTTCTTTTGTAGTAATATCTTTGGATTAGTATCAGTGTAATACTGGCCTCAAATAATGAATTGGGGAAATATTCCTTCTTCAGTTTTTTGGCAGTTTGTACAGAGTTGGTATTATTCCTTCCTAAGTGTTTTGTAGAATTTACCAGTGAAGCTATCTGTGTCTGGGAGATTTTTATAACTACGAATTTAATTTCTTTAATAGATATATAGATTTTCAGGTTGTTCTTCTTATGCTTTAGTAATTTGTGTCTTTCAGGGAAGTTGTCCATTTCATCTCACTTGTCAAGTAAATACAGGCACAAAGGTGTTTGTAATAGTTCTTCAGTATCCTTTTAATATCTGCAGACTCTAATAATGTTATCTGTCTTGTTTATGATATTGGCAAAATTCTGTTGTTAAGGACACATGTTTTAGATTGTTACGTACTTTTTATTAATTGACCCCTTTATCACTGTGAAATGACCACTTTTATACCTGGTAATGTTATTTTCCCTATAATCTTTCTAACATTGAAATAGTTGCTTCACCTTTCTTTTGATTAGTGCTAGCATAGTATATATTCTCCTATCCTTTTACTTTTAACCTATTTGTGTCTTTTTATTTAAAATGCGTTTCTCATTGGCAGCATGGAGTGGGGCGGTCTTTCTTTCTTATCCAATCTAACGATCTCTGCTTTTCAATTGGAATGCCACACAATTTGCATTTAATGAGATTATTGATATGGTTAGATTTACGTCTGTCATCTTATTTGTTTTTGACTTGTCCCATGTGTTATTTGTTCTCTTTTCTTTGTTGCCTGCTGCCTTTTCAATTGAGTAGTTTTTATCTCCCTGCTTGTCTTATTGGTTATGACCAGTCCTTGCCCCTCAGAATATATGATTTAATGGACTTACTAGAGGTAGTCCTAGGTATTGGCATTTCTTTAATAGATTCCCAGATTTGTGAACCACTGGACTAAATGAGCTCCATGGTAACTTTCAACTTACTAGCTATGTGACTTTGGTCAAGTTATTTGACCTCTCTTAATTCAATTTCCCCATCTATAAAATGGATATAAGAAAATATATTCATCTGCAAGTTAAAAATATTTAAAGTATTTTAAATAGTATTATATTCATGTGGTTCAAACTTTAAAAGGTACGCAGAGATTTAATATATTCTATTTTATACTTTTTTATTTTTTGAATTGTAAATTTTTTTATTAATAGATTTAGGTAAAATTATTTTCAAAAACTCAGAATGAAGGGTTTTATCCTTAGAACCATTGAAAACTCGAAAACCTGGTTTTTGACTTGTTAATATGATTTAAATTATAATTCTAAAATTTACTGTGTTATATTTATAGTTTCTAGAGAAAGGTAAAAAAAATCTTAGATTTTTCTTAGTGCATAATAGGTCTTTTCAGGACAGGAGTATGACTTTTTAAATCAATTTAATGCATTTTTTGTTTTATGCCTCTTCCACAGGTTTTGATTCCCACCATGGCCATCACCCAGTTTCGGTTATTTAAATTTTGTACCTGCCTAGCAACAGTATTCTCATTCCTAAAGAGATTAATATGCAGGTAAATAAGTTTTATGTTCAAACTGACCTGTTTATCTCCTCGCTGGTTTTGGATACCTTCAAAACTTCAAATTTCATGGACAGGACAGGTTATATTTAAGCTGAATATCTTGATTGCAGTATTTATTCATTAATTCCTAGTCATTTTAAAATACTTTTTCTCTACTTCAGATCTAGAAAATAGAGGTTCAGTTGTTTTTGTTCATTCAAATTCTTACACTTTCCATTAAAATAACATGCTTAATACTATTTAGGAATAGACAGAACAACTTTCATTATTATAATCATCACAGAACTTTGATGTATTTGTTTCATTATGGGAATGTTTTAAAGTGGTTAGGTGAAATTCGGAATAGGTATTTCTGTCTATACCACAATAGTGTTGTTTTTATATTTAAAAAAAAAAAAACTTTAACAGAGAAATCCTAAAAAAAAAAAAATTTTTTTTTTGTCTGTTTAAGTAACATTCTAGAATATGCAGGAAGTCAAGGGCAGGTAAGTCATTTGCTTTAGGACATTATCTGTAGACTTCAGTTCCTTCTGTTTTGTCACACGATCATACCCAAGAGCTATGATTTCTAAAATGTGTGCTGAGGCACCTCAGGGCTTTGCATGAAATTCACAGGGATGCCATAGGATATTTTAAATTTTACAGTGAAACATAGTGATAGCATCTGTTGAATACCTCAACTCAAAGTAGTTCACATTTGCAACATTAAATCCTGCAGTATTTTTTTATGATGGTGTTCTTTAATGTTTGAGATAAGTTTTTGTTTACTTATATTTTTGGTGACATCTCGTTGCAAAGCCAGGATTTTAGGTTGTAATTAAAAGTGAGTACTGCACCAAAATTAATGTAGAACTGAAAACAAGAATGATGGTCTCCAGTCTTATTTTAAGGCATAAGAAGCTGTGCAGTGTTCAACAGGCACACAGATTTCATTAATAAGTTCAGTGATTGTGGTTATTTAAGAATAAAATAAAAATATTACTTTTTCTTTAAATGTGTATTTTTTACAATGGCTACTAAGCAGTTTGGATATACTTAAGTATTAAGTTTTTTGGGTGTAACTACCTTATTCAGTGGAATAGTTAGGTGTTTCTGTGGCCTAAGGGTACTGTGAAAAAGTTACTTACACACTAAGAGGAGGGTATAGTAAAAGAGGAAATGGACAGCAATCAGCTCTTTTTTTATATATATATAGACATGACTTAGAGGTTACACTCAACAATTTTTGCACTGCCTGCTTTCCAGAGCTTAGTCATATGGCCCCCTAGCTGCAAGGAAGGATAGGAACTGCAGTCTCTGGCTATATGACCATTTGATAGCTGCTAAAACTCTGAGACTTAAGTGCCATTGAATTTATTGCTAGAAGTAGAGTGGTCTGGGATTTAAAAAAAAAAAAAAAATGTCCAGGGTATTGCAAGAGAACAAGTGGGTCAAATGATCATCCAGAGATGATCACTGGGGCAGAAGTGAAGAAAGAAATGGAAAATTCAGGTGGTTGACTTGAAATCACCCAAGAGGATAGGATTTGGGAAGTAGAAAAAGGAGTGAACTAAGTGTTCAAATTACCAGAGAATGAGGAAGAGAATGGCCAGAAATTCACCAGGTAAAGCAACATTAAAAATGGGTATTAATTGCCAGAAGGCAGGAAGTTAAAAGAAGCATTGTGTTAACAGTGGTGATGAAATATAGATGTTTTCTTCTTGTACTTCTATTTTTAAAAATTTTCATTAAATATAGATTACTTTTAGGATAAGAAATTTTCTTGATGTAAAAATATTAAGGACATTCCTATTGTCATTATAAATTTCTATTGTAAATGTATACATATTTTGAATTGATTGTATGTTCAGTTTTAAAGAAAACTGACCATATGTTAGGATAAGCTTCTCTTTGGTGTCTGAAGGAACCTTAGACCATGTATTTTAAAATACCAGACTTGGCCAGGCATGGTAGCTCATGCCTGTAATCCCAATGCCTTGGGAGGCCAAGGCAGTAGGATAGCTTGAGGCCAGGAGTTCAAGACCAGCCTGGGCAACACAGCAGGACCCCATCTCTATGGAAAGGAAAAACAGGCTTATGTCATCAATTTCATAAAGGACTATATTACTTTTCTATTCACCCTTTAAACAAATACATCTTTGAATCTGTAATAAAAATAGCTGACTTTATCGTTCTTAGTTCTTAGTCGATGCTTTATAGATTATTTGAAGTGAAGTAAATGACTGTCTCTATTACCTGCCATTTTTTGTATGTTGTGCTATGTAGCAGGCACACACTGTCTAGGGGTTTTAAATATGTCACTTAATTAAATCCGAACAACCCTGCAAAAGTGGGTTTGAATACCTGCATTTTATAGATGAGGCTGTTGAGGCTGAGAAGTAGGTAATTCTAACTAGACATAATAGAAGTAACATTGAAAACTGTGGTTTACACAGATTCCACAGCCCATGTTCTTAACAAGTGAGTTATAGTACGTTCTGTTTAATGTGGTACTTTTCCTACTAATCCTTAAAACTAAGTTACCGTTTGGTTCAAACCAGTAATTTTTAAACTTCTTGATAGTTAGTCTTATCAAGAAACCCCATGTATAAAACATAAAAGCCAAGCCACCCTGTTTAAAACAGCAAAGGTGGCCCAGAACTTCACCCACAGAACCCACAGCACTCCAAGGAGCATGCTCTGAAACCATCTTGCATTTTTGTTTTTGACTTTATATTCCTCTTGAGTTTGTTTATAATTCTGAGTCCTAAGCCAAAAAGCAGTTATGTTGTTCTGTCCAAGATTTAAAAAACATTCACAGGGTGTCTGATTTGTGACTTTTTTTTTTACCATAAATTAGTGAGTAACTGTTATTAAAATCAATAATCATAAAATTGAGAAAGATCTTGTTTTATAAGCCTTAAATTACCGTACATAGTAGTGCTTTTACTTTGCTTGTTTTGGTGGTTCTTGAAATAAATTATTTCATTTTTGTTTCAGATCTGGCAGAGGACGGAAATTAAGTGGAGACCAAATAACTTTGCCAACTACAGTTGATTATTCATCAGTTCCTAAGCAGGTAGGTTATTTTTGTGTTCTTTTGTTTTGTTTTGTTTTGTTTTGAGAGATTGAATAAGTGTCCCAGAACAATATTTTAAAAACTGGATTGCAGATCATTAATAGAAATTACTTTAATTTTTGTTGTGTTGTTAAATTTATCTGGTCTGAAAATTCTGTTTGGTTCTTCATTTTATCTTCTGTTTCTTTCTTGACATTTTCTATTTTGTTTTCATTGGTTTCAAGTGTTTGCTATTGCTTGTTGGAGCATTTTATAATAGCTATTTTAAAGCCTTAGAGAATTCCAACATACCATTTTGGTATTGGTATCTGTTGATTAACTTGCCTTGCAAATTAAGATTTATTGTTTTTATGTGCTGAATAATTCTGGGTTGTTTCATGAACATTTTGAATACTGTGTTTTGAGACTTCGTCTTATTTAAATCTTGTGGAGAAGCTTGGTATTTTCTATCAGACGATCAATCTGGTTAGGCTTGGGTGAAAATGCCCAGCCCTTCTGTGGGTTGTAGTTTTAATGTCAGTTCAGTTTTCAGAGCATTTGCTTTTGTTTTACTTTTTTTTTGTTTTTTGATGCATATAATAGAATAAAATAGAACAGAATATATCAGAATGTCTTGTATTTTTTGAACTTTTGATCAAGTTTTGATCTGTGATATAAAATGTATATTTTCCTGTGAGTCAAAAAAGTGTGAAAACCAGTGTTTTAGAAAGCCCATTTTTCTAATAAATCATCAATGAAGTGTTCATTAAGTTGCCCCTTTGTGGCTGATAATGTTGATCAATTAAATTTAGACAGATGTTGAAGAGTGGACTTCCTGGGATGAAGATGCACCCACCAGTGTAAAGATCGAAGGAGGGAATGGGAATGTGGCAACACCACAAAATTCTTTGGAACAACTGGAACCTGACTATTTTAAGGACATGGCACCAACTATTAGGAAAACTCAGAAAGTATGTTAAGATTTATGCTTTTGGAAATTAAACTACTTTTTAGATTCCTATAGTTAAAATTAGATGATACAATTCACATTTATTAGAAAGCCTATTTCTTTTTTTTTTTTTTTATACTTTGTTTTAGGGTACATGTGCACAACGTGCAGGTTAGTTACATATGTATACGTGTGCCATCTTGGTGTGCTGCACCCATCAACTCGTCATTTAACATTAGGTATATCTCGTAATGCTATCCCTCCCCCCTCCCCCGACCCCACAACAGGCCCTGGTGTGTGATGTTCCCCATCCTGTGTCCATGTGTTCTCATTGTTTAATTCCCACCTATGAGTGAGAACATGCAGTGTTTGATTTTTTGTCCTTGTGATAGTTTGCTGAGAACGATGGTTTTCATCTTCATCCATGTCCCTACAAAGGACATGAACTCATCCTTTTTTATGGCTGCATAGTATTCCATGGTGTATATGTGCCACATTTTCTTAATCCAGTCTATCAGCCTATTTCGAATTATCAATTGTTTGTTTTCTGTCATGTTAAGTAAGAATTTTATATGTTCAAATGACCTAGGCATAGTTCTAGTAAGTTGTACCCCAAGTCTTTTAAAATTATATTTATACATGTATCGAAATCCTACTATATGTCAGATTCTAGACTCCAATCTCTGCCATGGAGACTAAGGTGAATTGGATGAGTTCTAACAAGTTCATACTTTAGTAATATCTGCAAACTGTTAAGTAGATTTTATTGTTTGTAACCATTATAAAACTGATGCAGGACTCTTAAGAACTTAAGAATAATTGTGAGTTTGTATTAGTCATCCATACATTATTTAATCCCTTTTGAATTGAATATGGAAGATCATTTAGAGATGCAGGGAATTACTGGAAAAAACAGAATGCTTGAGTATTTTCCTTTTTATTTATCAAAATAGTACATGTACTTTTTTTAAATCAAAAACTGTAGAAGAACTTATAATGAAAAGTGAGACTTCTGACCCATCACTCTTAGCCAGTTCTTCTAAGAAACAGCCACTCAATAATTTTCTATTTGGATTTCTTCAAGTGTTTGTCATCGTATCTATCTACAATATGGTTATATTGCCATTTCTTGTTTACCAGTAACAGACATTGTCCATTGACATTTATACTATGGTAAATGAAGATTTATTTCTTACTACCATTCCCTCTCCTTTATTCCAGTCTACCTCACTAATCACTCTGCTATATCAGAAAAACACACTTAAAGCTCACTTCCTTGTTCAAACATAGAAAATATTTTTATCATATATATATATATAAACACACACACACATACACACTTTATAAAAATTAGGACATTGTTTCACATTTTCTAATACAGTTGTTCCTCACCTTTATCTCAGCTGATTTCAGCTATACATTTATATTTACATTGTCTAGGTTGATAACATTTACATTCTTTGTTGTTGAGTTGTCCAAATGTCTCCATGCTAAAACACGTTAAATTGTCTATTTTTAAAGGATCCTTTAAATGAGTTTCTTAGTAGATGAATACCTTGTATTGTGGAAGTATACTGCTGCTCTCAGTAGGAATCTAGTATATTACTATAGTGCCTTATTAAATTAATTAGAATGGAAATGCTTTGAATGAGGCTACCAACATACCATATAAGTGTATTTTGATGCTACTGGCCTGAATGAGTTAATGTATTCATAGGTATCTCACATGCTGAGAGAGTTGTTTATACTGTTGGCAGGATGTGATACCTGTTGTTATTTAATACAGTAACTAAAAGTGATTGATTATATTTTGAGGTCTGGGGAAAGTAGGAGAGAAAGAAAGAAAATGAGCCTGTATTAATTTTTAAAAGTGAAATACAATTTTTCTTAGTATGTAACTGATTTGTACAACAATTGCCTGGGAAATTGGTATTTACAGACTTTTTTTTAGTTTTTACATTGTAAATTTTAAGAAGAAATAAGTAATTAGAAAATGTTTTGGTTGTCTATTTTTTTGTAGTGATTTGTAAAAGATCCCTATAATTCTTTTTCAATTAATCTTTCAGATTGTTATTAAGAAGAGAGAACCACTGAATTTTGGCATCCCAGATGGGAGCACAGGTTTTTCTAGTAGATTAGCAGCTACACAAGATCTGCCTTTTATTCATCAGTCTGTAAGTATGTTAATGGTTCTAGGGAGAGGTTTCGTTTTGTTTCTGTTTTCTTTAAAGCAGAGGAATAAAATCTAAATGAGTTTAACATAGTATTTATATTTTTGTAACTTTGAAACAGGTTTAGCAGTTTGATAGAAGTTAATCTGGAGTTTTACCAATCCTAACCTTTTATGAGATTGTAAATTACATTAGATACTAAGATCAAGGTCTCATTGTACACATGAAAGATAGAGATACAATGTTATTTAAAAATATAAACTTCAGAGAGATTACCAATAAGAGATTAACCCTAATGGTAGATTATTTTAAAGTGAGTTATGAATTGTTTTCTTCATAGAGTATATTTTCATTCAAAGTATGACTTAATTTTAAATGGTTTGACTTAAATGAAACTTTTTAAAGGAAAAATTTTTGAAACAAGTAGACAGCTGAGGTTCTCAACCTTGGGAGCATATCAGAATCAGCTTTGGAAGTTTTTTAAAAGCACAAATGTCCAGACCCCTCCCTACCTAAGCTTTAAGCATGCTTTGATTGACTGATTATATTATCTATTGTTGTGTAACAACTCCAAATTCAGTGACTTGAAATAATAACAGATATTAATGTAACACAGTTTCTGTGGATTGGGAATCCAGGTGACTAAACTGGGTGGTTCTAACTCAGAATTTCTCATGAGTTTGCAGACAAGTCATTGGGTTGGGGCTACAATCATCTGAAGGCTTGACTGTGGTCAAAGGATTCATTTGAAAGACAGCTCACTTCTACACCTGACAAATTAATGCTGTTTGTTTGCACAAAGCCTCAGTTCCTTGCTGTGCCCCTCTCCAAGGAGCTGCTTGAATTTCTTTATGATATAACTCCTGATTTTCCCAGTAAGTTATAAGATAATGAGAGCACTTGCTCACGGGTGAGGGTGACACCAAATGCCTTTTTGTGGTGTGGTTTTATAAGTAATACACTGTCACTTCCACGTTATTTCATTAGAAGCCACTAAATCTGGCCCACATGCAAGCCTCCACCTCTTGAAGGAAGGAATGTCTAAGAATTTGTGGACATATTTTTAAATTACATCTATCTGTCAATCTGTGTATTTTATTAATTTGTTTAAACTGCACAGTTGCTTCTGAGGTCCCTCTCCCCAGGGGACCCATGTATATGTATGTTTTTAATTCATTAAGTAAAAACACTGTTTTTACTAAAGCCAGGCCCTGTGGCATGAAAGGTCTTTGCCTCAGAAAAATGCATTCTAGTAGGGGAGACATGATATTAAATAAATGATCACACACATCAATATAATTACAAACTTTGATAATTCTGATGCAGTTACACGATGCTATGAACACATAACACCATAGATACTTAGCTGAATAACATCGCATTATAATGTTTTTTATTTTATATATCTCAAAATTAAACTTTATTCATAAATGTTTGATCCATATTGGTGAAATGCTTTAATCCTACCCACTGAATTAGCAATATTTGCCACCTAAATATAATTTTATTATAATACTATCATAGCTCATTGTAAAGTTGTAAATATACAACTACTTACAGAGTTGAGAAGGGGTAAATAGGGTAGATGGAAAATGTCTCCACTGCTATTTCCACGTATTTTCCTCCCAAGCAGACAGAATAAAGGGGCATTGCATAGGAGAGGATGGTAACCTATTGGACTTCGTTTTCTATACCAAAAATATCTTACCATTCATTCTACAAATTAGATTCTTCTTTTAAACTACACATTTTATTTTTTTCTAGAATTCATCATTTGTATTGTTGTGAGAGATCTTTTATACTAAAGATAAATGTCATATTTTATACTTTTTTGGTTTGTTAATTGGTTTGGATATTTTTGTTGGGCAGGTGTATTTAGTTTTTATGTAGACAAATCTATCAATGGTTTCCCCTTTTCTTTTTACTAAGGCCATCTCTACTAAAGGATCAGATACCACCCTTTTTAATGGTCTCTATAGTTTCACTTTTTAAAAAAATCTAAATATTTTATGTACTCTAACAGTCAAATACTTTAGTGGAAGAATAGATAATATGAATGGGAACTTTACAAATAAGAAATAGACATAACCTAATTTGAAGAAAAGCTTGATCTTATTAGTGCTCAAAGTAGGCCCAGTGAGGTGGTACATGACTGTAATCTCAGCACTTTGGGAGGCCAAGGCGGGCAGGTCAGTTGAGCTCAGGAATTCCAGACCAGCCTAGGCAACATGGCAAAATCCCCCCTCTACAAAAATAAAAAAATTAGCTGGGTGTGGTGGTGCGTGCCTGTAGTCCCAGCTACTTGGGAGGGACTGGGGTAAGAGGATTGCTTGAGCCCAAGAGGTTGAGGCTGCCGTGAGCTGTGATCACACCACTGCACTCCAGCCTAGGTGACAGAGTGAGACCTTGTCTCAAACAAACAAAACAAAGTAAAATAACAAGATACAATTTTAAATCTTGTCAAATTAGTAAAGATAGAAAAGAAAGCAGCTGAGTGCAGTGGCTCACACTTATAATCCCAGCAATTTGGGAGATTGAGGCAGGAAGATCACTTGAGTTCAGGAGTTCAAGACCAACCGGAGCAACATAGCTAGACTTCATCTCTAAAAAAATGTAAAAAACAAATCAGCCAGGTGGGGTGGCATGTGCCTGTAGTCCCAGCTACTAGGGCGGCTGAGGTGGGAGGATCCCTTGAGCCTGGGAGTTTGAAGCTGCGGTGAGCCATGATCACACCATGCACTCCAGCCTGGGCAACAAAGAGAAACGCTGATTCCTAAAAAAAAAAAAAAGGGAGAAGAAAAGGCAAGATTTCTACCTACTGTGGTCAAGAGGATAACTTGGTACTTTTCAAGGCTGTCATTTGCACTTTGTTTCAGTAGCTTTAAAAATGCTCCTTTCAGAAATGTATATTAAATAATTAGAAATATTTTAAGAATTTTTAACAGAGTATGGTATTACATATATTCTCAGGAGAAGAAAACTCAAAACATTCTGTTTCATTTTTAGGGGTAAGTATTTAAAACAATATGATATTAAATAAATCTGTTCACCGATTGGTACCAGTTATTTTACACACAGTCACTTCCACACCTACCTAAACAGTCCAGCATGACCATTTTCATTGGTTATTGAAAGAAAACAGTGAACTTTTAGAGGTCTGGCTTGGGAAATAGAGGTAGGGACCAGTAGATGATAACCAGGTAAGAAAGTCTGGGAAAAGGAGGCATGACATAGAAGTATTTCATTAAAGATAAATTTTGCATGATTTGTCATTTTTGCCTAGGATTGAGACAGTAAATGCCAATAAAAAATCTCCAGTAAGTTACATATGCTTAAATGAAGATGACTATGCTAGTTTTTAAACTTCAGCTTGCAGTTCTTCTCAGCACAGATTAGTCCAGTCAAGGATTTCTAATTCAGTCTGGGATCAGTCAGTTTCTTGTCACTCTATCCCCAGCTCCCTCATCTTACTGAGGAGAGAAAGAAACAAAAGACATGTTCTGTTCTTGTTCATTCCAAAATAAAGTACAGCAAAGAAGAGAATTTAATATAAGAGAGTATCCCATGAAACATAAAGAAGAAAGCTGGCCTTGCCTAGACTGTTGAGCACTGAAAGTCATACATCAGTTCTAGGCAAGCCAAAAGCAAAATCATCTGTGCCTTGTATAGGACAGGGTAAGGAAGCTGAGAAGACACAGGAGAATGACAGGTTCTGAGTTATGTGTTAAAAGATACCCTTTTTGATGGCTATGTGGAGAAAGGATGGCTTTTACTCTCTTAATTTTGTTTTACTTTTCATTGTAGTCTGAATTAGGTGACTTAGATACCTGGCAGGAAAATACCAATGCATGGGAAGAAGAAGAAGATGCAGCCTGGCAAGCAGAAGAAGTTCTGAGGTATTTGAGTGGCATTTATATTGCAACCTGAGTAGAAGAACTAGATTTCTTCCCTACCGTGTTTCAAGTCAACGGAGCCTATTCTGCCAAATATTATATTTTTCTTCATTTGATCCTTAGATAATATGGACTTTTTCTTTTTTGTATTTCAGACTGCAGATACTATTTTATATGATTAAAACCTCACAGAAACCAAGAATTTTAAGCACTATAGGAACAAAATAACTATTAATGGCAAATGAAGTGTTATATATACATGTATATAAAAGGTTTTATATATATGTTTTTTATATATATATATATATATATATATATATATATATATATATATATATATATATAAGGTTATATACATATACATACCGTATTACAAGCTTGATATTCCTCTAGGTCAGAAGTTACAACTTTATTTCCATTTCCTCGTGATCTAGCATAGTGCCCAGTACTGCTCATTTGAATGAAAATAACTTATGTGACACTCTACATTTGTATATATATCTTAAATGATGTCCATGAAAGCTCTATGTGTTAGATGAACTACCCATTCTGCAAAAAAATACTATTCTGGAAGTTTTAAAGTTCATTTTTATTGGTTGTTCTTTTTTGTGTGTGAGCAGCAAACATATTTCTTAGTACTGCTACATTAGGTCAAAGAGTAAAGAGAAAATTTATCTTAAGGGAGAGCTAGTGACTGATTACTGATTTTTAAAAGTCAGATATTTAAATGCATCTAAAGAATTTATACATTTTTAAAATTGTATAGTAAGATACAGCAATATAAATTTTTTTATTTTAAAATTGAGATTGTTTTTACCACAGGAATAGCAAACAAATTATTCTTTATCTGACTCTCAACAAAAAAGCTGATTTCGTTTTTGTATTTTCCTTTCTTGGCTTTGTCAATAAATTACAGTTACTGTGAACAACCAGCAGAGGGTGCAGCTAAATAACTGGGAATTTTGTTTGAAGTTTTTGTTTTTTTCCTTTGAAATACATTGTCCTTTTTTTTTTTTTTTTGCTGGTTAGAGGATGTCACATTTCAAAATTCAGTCAGTAAAATTGTGAGAGTTTTTAAAATTTCGTTCTTATTTAGTCAGTATAGCTTATCTTTTATAAAGGGAATATTTTTTAAATTGTGAGCTGTAACACTTAGGATATTGCATGGATCATCAAAAAAGATAAATCATCTCTTTAAAATTCCGTGTTATTTTAAAAAACAAATAATAGATACAGATGTCTGAGTATTTTACGACATTTTGGGGATTCTAGTAATTATTAGTGCCATTAACCACAAAGACAAAGGAAGGGGGCTGTCCTTTTTAAATACAGTAATCTCACTGTAGAGTTCATGCCATGAGTTCACAAGTATCTTAATATTGTACAAAAACCTTTTCTTTTTCATTCTAGCCTCTTAACCCCTAAGCAAAACAAAACAAATGAAAAAATGTACTTAAAAACTTAATATTTTACCCTTTAAGGACAGCTTGGGAGAGTGAGATTGTTAATCCGTAATAGACATGCTTCATGCTGCAAGTACATAGATAGAGCCAAAGAGAAATCGAGGTGTCGGTACATTGTTACTGCCCCTGAATAGACATTGAGCATTTTAAAAGTGTATCCACATTCCATATCTTCTAACTCTGAGCTTTTTTCCTATTGCCACTATAAATACTGCCAGTACTGTGATCAGTATTACTAAGAATGAAGATTCTGGTACTTTAATAATTCCCAGCGTGAATCTGGATAGGTAAAATGTATTTTTGTCTGCAGCTATCTCTTAAGTTGTCTCCTTTATACTTTAGTTTTTGATACAGATTGGGTATCCCTTTCCAAAATGCTTGGGACCAGAAGTGTTTCAGATTTTGAAATTTTTGAGAGTTTAGAATATTTGTGTTCTACTACTAGTTCATCATCTCAAATATGAAAATCTAAAATCTGAAATGCTCCAGTGAGAATTTCCTTTGAGCATCAGGTAGGCCCTCAGAAAGTTTCAGATTTTGGAGCATTTCAGATTTCGGATTTTTGTATTTGGGATGCTCAGCCCTTACATTATTTCAGCTAGTAACCAGGTCAAAACTTCGTTATCTTACTTGTTTATAACCTAGACAGTCCTTTATAGTTTTTTCTCTACCTCCCTTTTTTCTTCTGGTTTGACATTTTTAGTTCAGATTATTAGCTTTTCTTGAACATGAGCAGAGTGATGAAAAACAGATTTTTTAAAACTATTCTTCAGAAATTGATAGCAAAAGTCAAAATGTTGCCAAAAATAGTTTCTTTACTTCCTTGAATTTTGGTCATCCATAACTCTGCCTACTCCTGTTTATGATTGAGAACTGTACATACATTTCACTCACTGTAGTTAATATTGAGCTCCCCCAGACATAGATAATCCACTTTGGATTTTTCTGCATATAACCTAATGTTGCCTCTTCCATGCCCAATTGTGACCTGTATCTTCCTTCCTCAACGTTGCATACTTGAATGATTTTCTCACACCCTAACCCTTCAGATCCAGGACCAACGTATGTTTACTCTGCTCTCTCCCGTTTCATCATCCCACTCCTACCTCCACTCCCTACATAAACCAATCAATAAAGATAGAGAGAGTGAGTCTGAGTCAGTGGAGTTATGGAAAGAGTAAGGAAGAGGTATGTATTTCACGAAGTATAATTAGTAAATACCTACCACTTTTTTTTTTTTTAACTTTTAAGTTCAGGGGTACGTGTGCAGGATGTGCAGGTTTGTTACATAGGTAAACGTGTCAAGGGAGTTTGTTGTACAGATGTTTCATCAGCCAGGTGTTAAACCTAGTATCCATTAGTTATTTTTCCTGATCCTCTCCCTCCATCTAACCTCCGCCCTTCCGGTAGGCCCCCGTATGCATTGTTCTCGTCTATGTGTTCATGTGTTCTCATCATTTAGCGCCCACTTATAAGTGAGAACATGCAGTATTTGATTAAATACCCACCACTCTTTTCTTTGGTAGAGTTAGTCACATGTTAATCTTGAAATTTACTTGGTGGAAGGTGTATCTTAAGTTTCCATTTTCTTTTTGGAGCGTGTGTTCTGTTCAGCTGTGTTCATCATGCACTTTAAAAACTGGCTGTTTATAACTACTATAGTAACAGGAGATTATCAAGCTCAATATCAAGCTTTTCTGAATGGTATCCCCAGATAAAGATGTGGTTCAATGGAAGTATTGTTTTACAAAATGGAGATAATCTAAATAAGAAGTGTCAGAAGATGTGGATTCTTATCCCTGTACATAATCCTATGACTTCGGGCAAGTCACTTAGCCTTTATGCCCCATTTTACTTATTTGTAAAACAGAGATAATATTTCTATTTCACAAGTCGTGTTCTAAGGACTAAGAGAAATCCTGTTTTTGAAAATATTTGGAATTTTCAAATTAGTGAGAAACTTTCAAGACTTTCAACATTTTATTTGGTGATAATAAAAAGGCACTGCTATTTCTTTCTAGAATTTATTTGCCATTTTACCTGTGTGATATTTTCTAAAAGTAAAAATATAAGTATGTTTCTTTTCAGACAGCAGAAACTAGCAGACAGAGAAAAGAGAGCAGCCGAACAACAAAGGAAGAAAATGGAAAAGGAAGCACAACGACTAATGAAGAAGGAACAAAACAAAATTGGTGTAAAACTTTCATAACATATGTTCTTCAAATTTTATCATGCCAGTAGGAGAAATCTCAGCTCCACAACCCAAGCAACATTTGTATGGATTTAAGAGTATTTTAAGAATACACACTGCTTGATTTTAATACATTGATCAGGCCATCCAGGACACCATGATTCTCCCAAAGTACCTTGAACTCTTAGTGATTGAGACTCAAAAAAACAAAAAAGACTTGAGACAATGTTTTCTTCATCATGCTCCAAATATAAGACATTTCTTTGCAGTACAGCAAATATCACAAATGGAATATATCAGTACCTCTGAAGCTAGTGTTTCTAGCTAAATAAATGGGTGTATATAATTTTATGGTGGAAAAGAACTGTACTGTCTGATTTCCTTCAATGTGCATAATGATAAAATAAATAATTTTAATATTCTTTTGTTTCCATGGTTACCTGACCTAAATTAGATAAATTGTAGGGCTTTAGCTTTCTTATTTTTGTCAAAAGTTGGTGTTAACATACATTCCCTCTAATTTGAACTGGTATTGTTTACGTTTGATACAACATTAAGGAATTTGATGATTTTCATTTCATGAAAATGACATTAAATGCAATAATTTTATTTATCATAAACATTTTGTACATCATTGTTTTCTTTTGGATTAGTGTTGTCATACATGTAATTATATCGCATGTATAAACATTGAAAATCAACTAAAATGACATTTGTTTTACATTATAACTTGTGAGTTTTAAGAACTAGTATTAGTAGTTTTTTCCCTTCATTATAGATTTTAAGATGTTGTGGTATCTTTGAGTGCCTTAGTTCTTCCTCCCTCCCAAAAGCCATTAATTTACAAATGCTTAAAGCCATCAGGTCAAATATTTCAAAGCCTTTAGATGATTTCTCTATTAGCTTTAGATGTCTGACATTATGTAGGTTACCTGTGTTATTGGCTAGGATAACATTATTGATTCATTAAATCATAAAGGTAGGAATAATAATATTTATGATGTTGATTGGCTCCAAAATAGTCTTAAGGAAATAAATACTGTGTCTTTAGGGGAAAAGTAGACTTCATAGTTTCAAATCCCATTAACCTTTTCACTGCAATTGAAATGCATCCAGCCTGATTTTCCTATCATTTTGGAATTTTTAAAGATTTTTACTTTCTTAAGTTACTGCCTAGAATCAACATTCTGTGAGATTTTAAAATGTCGTAGGTACTCTACAGGCCAAACTTAGCTAATTTATTTTACTTAAAGTGATATTTTATAGAAAAATCATAAGTTATACAATGAGAACCCTTTAAGCCCTTGGCCTAAGCTTCCAGACTAAATGTGATTATAGAATAAGATGAAATTTAACTTTGGTACAGAGCTTTTTATAGCCCCAAATTATATTTCCAGTTATTATATTCATTAGAATTTCTATTAATAAACTCCCAACTTAAATAGAATTGGGCTCAAAGTTTTAATAATGTATTCTTTTCCTTCTTTGTATTTATATTTAGTTATTATGGGAATACAACATATCTTCTCTAAATTTGGAGTTCATAAAGGATAACTTCCTTTAGCTCAATTACTTGTATTGCTTTTCCCTAGTAGCTGAAAAGTATTTAAGTTTGCTTTGGTCATGATTTTCATGTGTTTGAGGTTTTTGTTGTTGTTGTTTGGCTTTTTGGTTTTTGATTATTTAAAAATAAAGACGTTAGAAATTATAGTTAGTATGATTAGGAAGAAATAGATTTTTCTTCTGGAAAGAGTAGATAACAATTCTGGAATTTATTTTATCTCTATTGATGTGTAAACTAAATTCATCTATTAACTTGGGTATATTTTGGTCCCAAAAGTAGTCACTGAGTTAAATGCATATGACATCATGGTAGCATACTGTCTCTTTTAGCTACTAAATTTATGATTTCTATTTTTTGTTTTCCTGATTTCAATAAAGAATTGTCAGTTTTAGATGCTTATTAGAAGTAAAAAGAAAAATCTGGTAGGCTTAGATAGAATTAGTGAAGTTTTAAGCATTACCAAAATTGTACATTTCATATACTGAGATAACAAGTAATCAAAGACATGTGAAACTTACCTTGTGTTTCTTTTTGTTTTGTTTTTTATGTAGTAATTTCATGGTTTCTAGCCATTTCCTCTTCTTAAGCTTTACCTAGGGATGTTCTTTACTTGGCTCTTCTTTTAGTATAGCATGTTTAATTGAGTTGACATTTTAGAACTGAAAATTTAAAATTCTGCATCCGAATTTCTCAGTTTTGACATGCACTTGCCTCTGGGTGATTATTTCTAGGTTGTTTCTAGATGAAGATTGGCGATTGGGCAGAAGATACCTATAGAAACCAGCATCTGGATCGAGCTTCCAACACCACTCTACAAGCTACCACCATGGCGTAAACCTAACCATAGTCAGTATTCCAAAAGCCTGAATTTTGTTGAGAATGATATGTTTACTAAAGGATGGTTTGAGCCAGACAGAGCTGGCTCTGTCTTGTTTGATCCTATGAAGTTCAGATTTGGAATAACCAACAATGATTTTCATACTCCTTAAGCCCCTTGCTCAAAGGAAATCTTTAGGCATGTAAGCAAACATGACAGGGTTCCGAATGGATCCCTGCTGGGACGTTGGGAGTGGGCTAGAGCCTACAGATTGTTCCCGGGAAGGAGCTTATACCCTCTCACGTGAACTGGAGGGCTGAAGAAGATGGTGGGTTCCTGAAGAGCATACTTAGTAGCTAATAAACTTGTTTTTATCATTTACATAGTTTTTTTTAAAATTTGAACTGCTCTGTCAGAATACAATATGAAGAGATTTATTTTTTTCTTTGTGTAATTCCTTTCACTTTTCTTTAATGTAATCAAAACTATCCCAAGCTTACAGCAACAGCTAGGCACTCCTTTTATACTCAACTATTTTTTGTTTTTTTTTTTTACATTGCCTTCTACTTTTTATCTTCCATCTCTCTTGGTCATGACCATTGGGCATACTCAATAACCAGAGTAAGTTTTGAGAGCTAGTAAAATGCTTTTTCAACAGACACCTTCCATCTTCTATAGCTTGAAAGGAACACTCTATTCTAGGGACCTCCTTGACCATCTTTTACCCTCATACAACAGATTCGTTTCTATCCTTTCATACCTCCTGCTGACACTGCTAGTTCACCAGCAGAAACTTTTGCAGAGAAGCTCACTGAAAGTCTGTGGCCAGTCCAAGATAATCTCAGCCTTCCCTTTCAGGGGAGTTCTTTTCAGGGGATCTTTCTGTAGATGCTTTCCTTATATACATTGATCAGATCACCCCTGCTCTGAGAGGTTCCCAGAGTTCTCAGAGCTTCTGTAGAGATAGTACAGCATTAAACAAATTGCCAGAGTTTGCAAGTCTTTTAAATGGAAATGGTGGTTATAAGGATTGAGACTGTACGTAAGTGTTCAGTATAAGCACTCAATAATTGGAAGTTGGTATGAGGCCCTGTATACTTCCCACATCTCACCATGCAGAGGTATTGGCAGCCCCTTCCCTGCAAAGAGTGGGAGAGGTTGCCTAATCTTGCAGTATTTTATACACCTTTAAATTGAACTTGAAATTTAGCAAGAAAGAAAACATTTATTGTAAGTCTGAGTCTTTGACTAATTATATCAATGACTCTTAGCAATCCTGTAAGAGAGATACTACCCTTATTTCACATATAAGGGAACCAAGGCTTAGAAAATAAATTGTGTACTTGATTAATGGAATGGAAAATAGCAACCTTTGAGAGGAGGTTATAATAGTGGTTAATCAACAATCTATGTGGACTGTGATTTCTAAGCCCTCTCTTGATGGAACTATGAGCCGCCAAAAAGCCTTTTAAAGTTTCTCCTAGTTCTTAATGAAGATAGCATTACAAATTATAGTAGATAATATCCATTTGTGTTTTCTAATAATTTAATATGAAGAAAATTAGCTTGGTTTTTATTTTCATGTAAATGACAACTATAGTTGAATATCAGTGCCATATAATTACGTATTTGCAGTTTATTTGGGTCAGATAAGGCAAAATGAAATGTGATTTATATTCACACAGCTGCAGAAATAAGTCAATTAGCTCACTTGATTGGGTCATAATTATAATGAGGTCAAGGCCACAGGTTCTATGCATGTGCAGTTCAGTATCATACCTAGAGTCCTTCCTGCTACAAACTGTCCCTGACCTTGTCAGCTATTAGCGAGTGTCTAGGATTTGGTTGAGAGCATGAATGGCACAGAAGAAAACATCTTGTATAGAAAATTCAAAGGACATACTCTGATCAGTATGTTGACTTATTCTTGGAGCACTTTTGGCTCTTTATAAGATATTAACTACTGCCCATAATTAGTTTTATTTGTTAAAATATTCAAACCTTAATTTGAGTTCTTATACAGCAATGCCATTTCCAAACCTGTTGACTATTCCTGAATAAACGCAGTGCTTACCTATTTTATGGAGAAAACACCATCATCAGATATAGTGGCCTCTGAAATTAACTCAGCATTTTATTGCAGTGCTAAAGTGAAGATGTGCATAAGAATATAGATATATTTAACTTGTCACATTTAAGTTTAAAATGTGAAAATGCAAGTGCTTTTTTTGCTTTGTGAGGCTCTGCAGTGCATCTGAACCTCGTAATTACCTGATCTGTCTTGATTAGAAGGAGCCCTTACGGAGTGAGACAGTGCATGGGCGATCATTTTTAAAACTTGTCCATGTACACCTTCCAGTGGGAGATGTAAAAATTATTGTCTGCTTTCGTTTTTCATTTTCTGTATACAACCAACAAGCTAGAAATAATGTGCTGGTTCAGAAGAATTAAAGGTCAGTTTAAAATGCCAGCACCTATTGTTTACTGTAGAAAGGGAGGCTGGCAAACCATTTCAAACATTGTGAACTACTATAATTGCGAGGAAGGGGAGGGAGGGTCTTAACTGCACCATCGAATTAGAGAAGCCATGATACCTACCTTTAATATTCACAAGGGGGGTCAGACTTGATTTTATAATACATTGTCATCTTATATGTATCATGATAGTCCCAGATACTTACATGGCTTCTATAATCTGAGGGAGAGAGAATGAGTCTTCTTCATAGTTAGACCAATAAAGTACTGGCAGACAAAATTTTGTAACAAAGGTTTAGAAAACAATTTTGTTAAGCATTCCTTATTTAGGGCAATAGAGAAACATATCTTCAGCATTAACCAGAGCAGTATTTCAAGTAACAGATCTTACATGAACTGGAAGTTTTCAAAGAACCTGGTATATAGGGAAATGACATGGAAGCTCTTCTCAGAAGTAATACCCGGACCCCCGCAGGGGGCCAGGGGCAGGCCAATGGCAGGGCTTCCAGCCTGTGCGTTCATTTTTATGTGTTTTATATATTGGAGTGTTTAAATGTGTAAAATACTTGTTAAAGTTGTACATCTTTTAACAAACTTGAATGCTTACTAAAAATATTTCAACCTAACAAAAAGTCTTCTAAGTAGAACTTAAACCTTTTTTAAATTTTAAAATTCTTTCAAGTTATGATTGTAACCATTAGTTATAACAATCATTATTATTGTGGGAAAATCAGTGGTCACAGCAGTGCATCCAGTGGGTTTAAAATAATTACCTAATATAAGCCTGTTTTATTCTATTTGGACTTTCTAATTGTTTTTGTTCAGGACAATTGAGAGATTGTTGACATTCTTTCAAGATTTGTTATAAACTATTAATTTCCTAGGCTACTGCCTCATTGTGCACATTTTGCCGGCAAGATTGGAAGGAAATAAAATTTTTTCAAGTGCTCACTGACCCAAAATGGAAATGGGAAACCACCCCAAATCTTGTAAAATGAAAAACCCTCAAGAGGAAAACATATCAGACCCAACCACTACTTAGGCAGGGCAAATGATTAATGCAAATCAGTCTTCCTTTTTCTTCTGCCACAAATGTCAGAAACGCTTGGCATCTGAGTGCATGGCATTTTTTTCCCCTCTTTTCTGAACAGCTCAACTTGGAAAGGTCAACATATCCCTTTGGGAAAAATCTTGTCTTATAAATTGGAATGTTTGCACACATAACTGTAGGAAATGTTTAACATTTGCTTTGATGGGACAGCAGTTTGTTCAATAGAGTGGAATTGTTCTTGTTTTTTTCCATTTTCCTGCCTGTTTGTACATCACAGGCACTCAACTTACTGAAAGCAACTTCGAGGCACTTCTATGAGATCAGATCATCCTGTCCACAAAACCAGCCAATGCCTTGGGCTTCCAAAAGGCAAACATGTTCCATCTTTTATTTACTCCAAGGGACTCATTTGTGAGAGACTGTTCTGAATAAAAGCAGTAATTTTCCACAGACTATACAGCTGAAGCCCTAAAGAAGGAGGAGAGGGAGGGTGAGGGGGTGTCCAGTGTCTCCAATGGGTTGTTTGAATCTTTTGGTTTATGTAAAGGGGGATATAGGACATTAAGACAATAAAACTATTTGCTATTGGTGATCAGCTGCATCCAATCTGACAATTAATATTTGTGGTTTGTGGAGAATTCTTTCTAACCAGAGTCTATCCTTTCCCTCCAACTTGAATTGATGGAGAACAGTGCTGAGTTTGTGTAGTTATATTTGTTTCTATGGAAACAAGCAGATACTCAAAACAGGCTTATAATCTTTTTAAAGTAAAAATGCTTTTAGCGATGACTTAAAATAAGCACAAGGAGGGACTTAAGGAAGATACCAGTATCTAAGTATTGATCTGGGCTGGACTACAGGAAGGGACCTGAGTCAGCATGGCTCATTATTTCAGGATACTTCCGATTATTCACCTCCAGAAATAGTTTCCCTTCCATTTCAAACAAATCCTTCTACTGCTGACTAGAGCTGCAAGACGTGTAAATACAAATGTGTGTGCTTGAGACACGTGTGTATTCCAATAGAAATGTCCTATCAGAGACAAACCATCTCTCCTCACACACACATTCCCATGCCCTGGATCCTGTCCCTTCTTTTCAAAGGCTCTCCTTCTTCAATTAATTTATACTTTTTTCTTATTTTTTTCCCTGCTATGTCATTAATTTGTTTTTCTTCATTGGCCTAATCACAAAAGCATACAAACATGTTCTGTCTCTTCTCAATATTGAAAAATTAACCTTTGACCTTATATCTCCTTTTAACTACCACTCAATTTCCTATTCTCCTTAATTGTAAAACTTAATAAAAAAATTCAGCAGCACATATTTCTTTCACTTTCTCTCTTCCATTCACTCTTCAACCTGCTCCAATTGGCCTTCCATCCCCATTTCTCCAAGGAATGATCTTGACACAGTCATTAAGACCTTGCTGTCAAAGCTGGTGAATATGTAACTATTCTCATATTAATCTCTTGGTGGGACTTCAACACAATTGACTGCTCCCTTCTTCTTGAATTACTCTCTTCTCTTGGTTTTTATACTACTAATCACCTAGTTTTGCTCCTACATTTTGGGCTGTCATTTCTCTGGCTGTTTTGTTCGTTCTTCATCCTCCACCTCTATCTAAACATGGAAGTACCTCAGAAATCCATTTTTGACCTTTTTTCCTTCTCTACACTCTTCCTGGATGACCTCATTTGTTCCTATGGTTTTAATTACCACACAAATGCCAGAAAGGTTCAATGTTATAACTCTAGTCCTGACAGCTCCCTTGATTTTCACATTTATATATGCAGTTACTCTTGATATCTTCACATAGATATTTTAATAGACATGTCAGTTTTATTTTCCCAAACTTGTGTCTCTTGAACTCTTCCCATTCTGAGCAGATACAGCTGCCGTTGATCCAATTGCTCAAGCCAAAAACCTGAGTCACCCTTACTTTTTTTCTTTTCCTTACTCCACATTTAATCCATCAGCAAATCACATTAGTTCTATCTTCAAGCTATATCTGTAATTATTCACCTTAATCTCTGTATCTACTTCCACCTCCAAATTGGCATCATCTCTCATCTGGACATTACAATAGACCCCTAAATGGTGTCCTTGAATAAACTGAAACCTCTACCATGGTTTATGTGGCCCCATATGAAGCAGCTTCTTATCTACTCCAACTTTCTCCTTCCTTCTCACTCTGCTCCAGCCACACTGACCTCCAGGATGCTCCTGTCACACGCTGAGCGTTTTCTGTCTGACGGCCTTTGCATTTGTTCCTCTTGCAACAAGATTTTGTCCCATATTTTCGCATGATTGACTCTTTTTCCTCCATTCCCACCAATGTTTTTTCTTCAGAGATGTGTTCCTTACTTTCACCTCTGCCACACTTGGTCAAAATACCTTATTTCCTTTGAGGCATTTACCACTATCTGAAACCATCTTTTGTTTATTTGATGGCATGTTGTGTCCCCCACAGACACAGAACGTAAGCTTCCTGAGGACAGAAACCTTTTCTGTCTCCTTCACTATTTAAGACCCATCCTGGAAAGTGCCCAGTTAGCATCGGAGTACCTGGTAAGTATTTGCTGGATTAATTCATTCATTCAACAGCAATTTTTAGACTTCCCACTATGTGCCAGGTGCTGTACTAAGTTATTGTTAAATTTTAATTTAGTTTTAGAAAATTAAAATATTTTAAAAATAATTTGTGGGTACCCAGTAGGTGTCTATATAGGGCTCATGAGCTATTTTGGTACAGGCATGCAATGTGTGTGCAATAGTCACATCATGGAAGATGGGGTATCCATCCCCTCAAGCATCCTTTGTGTTAAAACAATCCAATTATATTATTTTAATTATTTTAATATATGCAATTAAACTATTATTGATTATAGGTTCCTTGTTGTGCTATCAAATTCTAAGTCTTATTCTTTCATTTGTTCTAGGTTCTTGACATACATCTGTGAACAAAGCAGAACACAGATCCCTGCCCTCATGGAACTAATATCTCAGTGGGAAAGATGGGTAATAACCAAGGCATTGTAAGTAAAAGGGTGGTATATTTAAAGGTGTTAA
This sequence comes from Nomascus leucogenys, assembly GCF_006542625.1. Lineage (NCBI taxonomy): Eukaryota > Metazoa > Chordata > Mammalia > Primates > Hylobatidae > Nomascus > Nomascus leucogenys. Next base: position 61,708,738 of record NC_044396.1, read on the forward strand.
GTGCTATGGAAGAAGAGTTTCTGGATGAGAACTTAGGATATTATCCAGCCTCTTTATCCTCCCTTTGTGTGGCAAAGTAGAAAAGGCATTTGCTTTTGCAAACACTTGAAATCGTGGCTTCTGGAGATGAGCTCTGAGATCCTGAACATTTTTCCTCTTTGAGGCTTAGCTCCCTCATGTGTAAAATACTAATCTCGAAATTTTGGTGTAAGCACTAGATGAACATAGATCAAATACCTTCTCATCCCTTCCCAGCCACCCATCCTCATCCTATCATTCTGGGGAAGGAAGCTATATGGCACTACCATATTCTCCCTCTCCTGAACACTTAGCATGCTTAAATCAACCCAATGTTCCTGAAAACATTCAAGATATACTTACTGCATAAACGTGGACAAAATAGTGTATGGGCAATTTAAAAGTAAACAAAACTACTTTTATTCAGAAATGATGCTTTTTAAGTAAGTGTAGGAAATCTTCATCTTTCTTTAATAACTATTTTTCCCTCTTCCTAATTTAATTCAATTTTTACAGACCCCTATTGATAAAGATGTAAGATCTGCTATTCATTGTCTTTCTTATACATAGAAGTAAAATCACAGAAATAATTATTTTATAGGAGGATAAAACATTTATTTAAATGGAAACACTAATCTTTATTTTCATCATGCTGAAGTGTGTGGTTACAATTTCCAATAAAACACTATATATAATAAGCAAAATAAGTTAGTACATTGTAAACTTATGCACAGTTTCATCAATTAACAGTTTAAGAACAAACAAGCCATTTAAGACTTTGGAGCTACATTTAGTAAAAAATTGCAAACACTCAAATCTTATCAACCCCAAGTAAGACACTAAAGAGCTATTCAAGACTTCTTCAAACCAATTACACAAATACATGTTTATTTTTGGTTACAGTCCCCTGCTATGCACAAGACCATTGGAATGCTGGAACAATTACACATTTTAAAACGGCACAAAGCAAAGCAAGGAGATAACATGCCAGCCTTAGAGAAGCTGTCTTGAAAGTGCAAACTGCATTTTCTCTTCCTGAACCACTAGGATAAGAACGGGTACCTCAGACGACACGGCAGGGTCATGAGCATGCTTTCTATACCCCACTGGTGGGACATTTACTGGAACCAGGTCTCCATGCCTTTGAAGATACCTCCGGTTTTAAACAGTGAACAGGCTTCAACTAAATATAGTGCAAATCAAATATCAAGGAGCAAAACGACAGAATAGAGACCGTCACAGATTGACCTCCTGTTTCTCTACCTGGCACAACCCACATGGGACACATTGGCACACGGTAACAACAACTTCTATTTAGTTTTGATATGGAAGGCGGTGCGGCGGAGCGAATGCAGGGCAACCACGCAACAGCCCCTGAGCAAGGCCCCGATGTTATAGACAGGATCTGTTCCTCCTCTCTGAGTACTGAATGCCCACAGAACCGTGGGGACCACGGGGGCAGCCACAGCCAGGAGATCCACCAGGAAGCTGCTGCTCCAGTACTGCCTCACGACGCCCCCGCGAGCCAGTGGGATGACACCATCCAACCTCTCTTCCACGCAGGCTGCAAAATCTAGCTCTCTCATGAGGCGGTTTGCATGAACTTCTGCATCCACATTGGCGTACGGGGTCTCCACGGGAGACAAAAGGATGGCTGAGTTTGGATTTCTTGGAGTTAAATCAACCACTAAGGCAGAGAGGGACTCTGGGAAGCTCTCCATCGAGTCTGGTTCAGACTCATCAGGGGACGCCAAGCTCGAGGGACAGGGGTCCTGGAGCTTCTGCAGCACATTCTGAATGAGCTCCGAGATGGCTGGGCTGTAGGGCACCACGTCGGTCTGAACGGCTCGCTCCACCACCACACTGCCCTCCTCCTGACCCATGACCATGGGCAGCAGCTCCAGGACGTTAGCCCCAGGGGTGGAATGCACAAGCTCCAGGTCACCAGATTCTGTGGTGGTGGCTGTTACCATCTCATCAAACAAATCTGTGCCGTCGGCTATGCTATCTCCTACCAGTATCTCCCTGTCAGCCCCTTCCCCGGTGACCTGCTCTTCCAGAGATAACCCATCTGCCATTGTGTCAAGAGGGGGGTTGAGGGTTAAGCTCTTCTCTGGGGAATCACATGGAAAGTCTAGGCACAGTTCATCCCTCAGAGAGCCACTGTGTGCCATCTCCATGCTCTGAAGGAGAGACTCCAGCTTCTTGTTTTGGATGTTTATGTCCACAAAGTATTTCTGAATGCCTTTATCTTTATCAGCCAAGCTGCTCCGCATGGTTTCGATGACCTGTTTGAGCTGTTTAATCTCTTTCCTGGCTTCTTTGAGTGCCAACTGGGCCTCTACCCGGTGACACTCCTCTTCAATCCAGTCCTCTCGCATGCGGGCCAGCTGGGACTTAAGCTCCACGATTTCACTTTCCCTAGAGTGCCAAGACAAGCATGGTTAATTAAAAAAAAAAAACAAAAAAACTTTGAACTGGGCAACAGGCAGTTCTGGCACAGAGCCAAGAGCTCATACTCTTCCACTTGAAATACAGATGTGAAATCAGTTTTCAATTCAGGGAACTCAAGAGAACACAGAAAAACTTGAGAAAACACTCCAGCCTAAACATAAAGAAGCAGTACATTTTCTCTTTGGCAGAGATTAGCTATGAACTTTCTCTTTACTTGTAAATGGCTAAAGTAATAATAGTAATCAGAATCAGAATCAAAATAGCTACCACAATTTTTTTTGAGTACTCCTTATGGGTCAGATATTGCACTGTGTTATAAGTCTTATCTTCTAATCAATCCTTAATATTTGAAACTTTATTATTAGAACATCTTAGCATCTGTTAGCCTGTTTTTATCTCCATAGCCTACCCTTTCCAAATGTCTATAGTTTGTGGAAGGCCAGTTCACTTTTAATTACCTATCAAAGACAGAAGGTAGACTGATAAGTTTTAGCCTTGCTAAATTGTTCGTATGGTATTCCAATGATAAACATTTTCGAAATAATAAAATGCTACACGTGGCAGGAACTTTACCTGCTGACAAGCTGCTTATTCTATCTCCTCTCAGGTAGGATAATATTGAATTCATCCTACACTAAGGAGAATCTATCCTATTTTTTAGATCCTTCACAGGACAACTCTATTTCAAGGTCTTTGTATATAAATTCTTTCTTACATATAATTTTTTCATATTCAGTCCTTACATTCTCAGTGGATATGAAGATAGGGTACTCAGGATCCTCATATATATGAAGAGACATCAATATTGCTCATTTAAGTTTAGGTTAGAATATTTTCCCAAGTTTTGTTGCATTCCCATTCCTTCCTCCCTTAAGTGCTCCAGTCCTCCCATGGACTCTGCAAATCACAGACCAAACACTTCCAGACATAAGGTCTGACTCACCCCAGAGGAGAGTTTTGGTCTCAAGTCTATTTCAGACAGATGATGAACCAGATTAATTCGGAAGATGAAAAATGTCCCTTCCTCACAGTCTGCGCCCTTATCTGCCCACAGTTTTAGCAACCAAGGTCATTGAGTTTTCTCTATATCTTTCTGGCAGCAGAAGAGGAAGTTTGGGCTGATCAGGTAGCCCAGACTCTTAGAGAATGCACATGCCACCCTCACCCTGAGCTCACAGCTACCCTGGTCAGAGCTTTCCTGGTCTGTTCCAAAATGTTCCAGGGGAAAATCATCAAGCAGAAAAACTGGCCTGCTGCCCAGATGTCAAAAGTCTTCTCCCTCAGATAAGATCTCTTAAGCATGGGCTTTTTTTTTTTTCAACCTTAACGCTTGGCCAAGAACAATGAGCCCCTTCCTTCGCACAGAAATAGCATGCAGGAATCACAATGCACACAGATATCCATTCGTGCACGGATATAAACAGGGCTTAATTGGTCCACGGTTGTGACCCATTCTGCTGGAAGTATGGGATTGTTCCCGCACGTGTTTTTGCCATTTAAAAATAATCATGCACACACCCGATTATTTCACATCAAAGCTGTATACACGGCAAAGCAACAGCAAAAAACAACAACAACAACAAAACAAAGGATCCCCTCTAACCTACGGGCCTCCCTGAACTCCTGAAACAGCCATATCACACAGAGTTATGACTCTTTTCAGAGGCTGACTTTAAAAATTTGACAAAAATTGAATATAATCATTTTTTCTATCTTTCTATAGTTTGGGTTCATATTTCATTTTATGGAAAAAGAAGTTGTCCTACACCCCAGCGTGCAAGGAAGGCAGATTCACCTTTCATGGAGTCGGCGCTCAGATTCCTTCAGCTTGGTTTTGAGGTGTCTCACTGTCACCTCTTTCTGCTGCAGTGGAGTCAAATACTGCTCTGGGTTTGGGGGTCTGACACCATGATTTTCACCGCAAGACATGTACCTTCCAGAACGCCTGAAACAATCCAAGTAATGAAATGTTACTTTTTGCTGTTTCCTTTTCTATAAAAAGAAGAGTAACACAGAGTGTTATCAACTGAATGTTTGTGTCCCTCCAGAATTCATATGTTGAAATTCTTACCCCAATATGATGATATTAGGTGGTGAGGACTTTGGGAATTAGCCCATAAGGGTGAAGCCTTCATAAATGGGATTAATGCTCTTATAAAAGGAACCCCAGAGAGCTTTCTAGCTTTCTTTTTCCACCCTATGAGGATACACTAAGAGGTCAGCAGTCTGCAGCCCAGAAGACAGCCCTTCCCAGAACCAGACCTTGCTGGCACCCTGATCTCAGACCTAAACCTACAGTATGTAGCCCATGGTTCTCGAAAGATTTGGACCAACATCTAGAGTACTTTGTTATAGCCACCCACATTGACCCAGACACAGCTAACAGCTTGAGAAGGAATGGTAGCTGTGTGCTGGGGTCTTAAACCTCAATAATGGGTGACCTCACTTCAGAAGGTGAGCTGTAATAGAACTGCCAATCTTAGGACTGTTAATTACTTTGAAGATTGAAGGAGGTATTGGTGTATTTATGGAGAGAATAGGGACTGTGGAGGAGGAGAATTTTCTATGGCTTAGGAATGTTCTCATACAAAATAATGCACCATTGTCCAGGTGCCTGAACTGTCAGTTCAGAGTAACATGCAGCACAATGGGTGAGGGTCAGGGGATGGGCCTGGGCAGAAGAGAAGGAAGCCAGCCAGAGGACCTAACTTTCTGCACAGTGTGCCACTGCCTAAAGATCCTGATGGCTATTTGCTGAATGCAAGTTGTTCTAAAATCAATCCCTGCTGTGAGTATGCCAGTTTGGAGGAAACGGAAAGGTCCTTCTTCTGAAGGGAAGAAGTTTCTTCCTCTACTTAACTCTCCCCAGTGTGTTTTGTAAGACAGGCTCAATGTTTTACAAAACAGCCCTTGCTGGAATCTTGGCCCCTCTCAGGCCTGGCTGGGAGCTGGGAATCCCTGCTTTAAGAGAGCTGACTGACAAGAATAGGGATGCCCAGCAGGAAGAAGGCCGAAGGAGGAGGGCGGCCAGCTCCTTCCCTGACTCTGGACCCAGTCCCATCCACTGTGCTGCCAGCTCCCTGAGCACCTGCCTGCCTCCAAGATGACCTGTGTCCATGCCCACCATCCAGTCCTCCTGTCGTGGCCTCTTTGGAAATGCAGTTCCTTCTTTCTGCTCCACACTCCCTACAACCTCATATGAATTAACTTCTTGCTTGCTCTTCAGACCTCAATTCCATTTCACTTTCTCAGGGAGGCCTCCCCTGATCGCTCCAGACTGAGGTGGACACCCTCCCCACCTTTCACACACCCCTGTAGCAACAGGTGCCTACAGAATCATCTTAAGTTGTCTTCGTTTGTTTGTTTGTTTGAGATGGAGTCTTGCTCTGTTGCCCAGGCTGGAGTTCAGTGGCGCATCTCGGTTCACTGGAACCTCTGCCTCCCAGGTTCAAGCAATTCTCCTGCCTCAGCCTCCTGCTGCCTCTGTGGCATTTTCTCTCCCTATTCAGGAACTGCTTAGATTGCTGTGCCTTGTTAGAAATTGTGGCTTGCGCTCTTTCTGCAGCAGCCCTTGAGGAATAAGCCAAATGTGGGAAAGAAAAATGCAGTGTCTTGTAGAATCTGGCAAGGGATCAAGAGTTGTATAAATTTTTTTTTTCTTTTTTAAAGAAAAGCTTACCAAGTAGGACAAACTAAGATGCATGAATTAGGTGAGCAGGACTCACCTCATGATGGGGCTACAGTCGCTTCCTTTGTAGGAGCCTGAGTTGCTACTGCTTGGGGAAGAGGGTGCATAACTGGGATGGATATTGACAGGGCTCAGCTGATTCCTGCACAGCATGGACAGAAGGTCCTTTTCCCGCGGGGATGATGGGTTGCTGCCAGGCTTGTGTGACGAAGCTCCATTATTCCGCCCATGAGGACCTCGACTGGGAGAAAAGCATGAAAAATATTAAAATCCCTGGGGCTACAGATGCCCAAGGGATAATGTCTTACTCCTTAAATCTAAGGAAATCCAATTTATAGAGTTCAAAGGGGCAATACAATTATTCGTGTAGACTGTCCTTAGGAGCGGCCTTCTTCCCACCTGCCTGGTATTTTCTCTCCTTGTGTCATCAGCACAAGCAACCTCTCCCTCTGTTGTTCTTTCAAATAGTTTCTGACCATAAAGCTTGTTTTGGATTACACCCAATAGCCTGCTAAGAACATACACAATGTAGAATATTGATTTAGCTCAGGTTTATTTTGGAGGCTGTTTTCAAGATGTGGTTTTTGTTCTAGTCCACCTGTTTCAGTTTAGAAATATTTGCATTTGGTTCATGTCAGGGTAAGAAAATTAATGTGGTTCATTTGGAGGACGGAGGAAGGTGGTAGCCCATAAAGGAGGAGGAGAAAACAGGGCAGATAAACAGAGCACACATAAATGCATCATCAGTAATTTTGATTACTTAAAATTTTTTTTTTTCATCTTTTTCTAGCCCCAATGACTTAAGACAACCTTTGTCATTTAACTGCTGAAATACTGTAACAGCCGCATCTTGGTTCTCCTGCCTCTTGCCTTGCTCCCTCCAGTAGAAGGTTGGCTTGTGGCTGGAGTGGCCTTTCAAAACGGAATCTGATTCACCGTCCTCCTCAAAGCCTTGCAATGGTTCCCCACTGCCTCCAGAACAAAGGCCAGTCTCCTTAAGATGGCTCACAAGATCCAATCCCACTACTCCATCCAACCCCATCCTCCACCACTCCTCCCTCCTCCCTCTGTACTACAGCATTCCAAATCACTTACAGTTTCCTGAAGGATCCATGGTTGACCATCCTTAGGTTTTTGAACTCATAATCTCCTCTGCTTAGAATGTTCACCTGCTCCCTTCTCTAAGCCCCTGGATACCAGGATACTTCCTACTTTGAGACTGATGGGAACCTACTCTAAAGAGCCTTCTCTATATTCTTCCTTTCCTAGGCCAGTGTAGGTGCACTCCTTAATGCTCCCTAAAACTGTGCAAACTTCTACCATTGGACTTATCACATGGCGTCACAACTGCATACTTATTTGTCCTTCCTGCTAGGCTAGGGCAACCTTGAGGGCAGAAACAGCCTGTTCTTTCTATCCTCCTACTTTTGATACATGGTAAGTGTTCCCTAAAGGACTGCTGAATAAATAAACCAGGTGTGAGTCATTGGCACTGCCACTTAGTAGGAACTTAGGCAAGTGAGCCACTTAACATGGGGATCAAAACATGCACACACACACACCTTTCCTACCTTCCTCACAGAATTGATGTGAAAATCAAATCAAAGAATGCGTGTGAGTACATTCCACAAGCTATTAAGGGTAACTCAACTGTGGAGTATTATTAGAGAATAAACTTGTTCAAACTTCACCATTAATCCTGTTACAGAGATTTGACACCCACTAGTGTAAGGAAGCATCTTGAGAATGTTGAAATTACTTAAACAGGATAAAGTTCTATGTCAGGAATATTACTTGATGGCAAAAAAAAAAAAGAGAAAACAAGATAGCTTTCATATAGTAGTACTGCTTTCTGACAATCCTTTCTTTGCAATTTTCATTACAGCTGTATCCAACTGGCATCTTAATGAGAAGTGTGTGTAAATGTGAATGCGAGTGTGCGTGTGGGTATACTTGGCTTCAAAACCATGATTACTTATTTACAATCAAATATAATTTCAACTGGCTGTCAACCTGGCAAATCATACACAATAAAACGTAACCAAGTTCTAAAGTTAAAGTTATTTCCTTCTGAAATCATCCAAATGAATGCCGCTCTTCTCTTCGTGAGAAGAGGACACTTTATATGGAACAGATGGGCTGATGGCTTTGTGACAAAACCAACTTCAGCAGCCATGGTAGAAAGAACTTCATGAGTAGCTGAAAGGAACATGTACCCTGGTGTGCATTTTCTTTTCCATGCTTCACTTCTAAGTCTGGCATCAACCAGACTATTTCTTAATCTGATTATGAGAAATATGGAGGATTAGCTATTACACATTAGGCGGGAATGTAAAGAGCTGTCCCATATTTTGACCTGGGGAATTTTATTACGAGTTAACTTCCACTGAGGACTTTCGGTGACCCTAGCGCTGTTTCCGGTGCCTTCTGAATATTGATCAGGAAATAAATTATCAGACAGTTTGTAAGAGCTAACTTTTTAAAAAGAAGTAACATGCTTAAAAATATCAGTTCTCTTCATTTAGTAGTTCAAATGCTAACATATATCGATGCAAACTCATTATAGGTATTGATAGGAAACATTTTCAAAGGAGACACTGAGATTCCATGTTTGTCATGGCCATGAACCGTCAAACCCAATGCTGTCCTCTTCAGCCCATCCCAGATCCTTCGGTCTGGTGGACAAGAAAAACGCAGTCCACAAAGAGGAAAGAAAATTCTGCTGACCCTGAACCCTTCTACAAACCTGAATACGTAACTAGAAGGTCAGAGACAGAGGAGTGAAGATGAAACCTCATGAGTGACTCAGGTGAATTTTGATTCCCTGACCATGGCTCTGGACTTCAGGTAATATCATTATCACCATCATCATCATCATCATCATCATTATCATCATCATCATCACCATCATCACCATGATCTAGGGTTGAACTGTGTCACCCACTGCAAACTGATATGTTGAAGCCCTAACTCCCAGTACCATGGAATAACGGGGTTTTAAAAAAGTGATTAAGTTAAAATGAGGCAGTTAGGGTGGGTCCTAATCCAGTTTAACTAGTGTCCTTATACAAAGAAGGAATTTGAACAGACATAAACAGAAGGAAGATGATGTAGAGACACAGGGAGAAGATGGCCACTACAAGCCAAGGAGAGGAGCCTCAGAAGAAGCCAACCCTGCAGACATGTTGGTATCAGACTTCCCTTTTCCAGAACTGTGGGTAAATACATTTCTGTTGTTTAGGCCATCCAGTCTATGGTACTGGGTTATGCAGCCCTAGCAGACTAATATAATCACTACCACCATGATTACCATCATAACCACCACCACCAGCAGCAGCAGCAACAGCAACAGCAACAGTACCATGTCTCTTAGTAATACTTTCACCCCTACTGACAAAAACCACCTTTTACCAACACTTTCACTAAGTTCTGGGCATCATGTCAAGCACTCACACATATCATCTCATTTAACTCAGTGAGATAAGATGCTATTATTATCCCATATCCCAACACAGGAAACTGAAGCTTGGGGTCATACACCTGATAAATAATGGAGGCTAACCTCAATCCCAGGTCTGTCTGACTCCAAATCCCAAGGGTTTTCTTTTTCTGTCTAATTTTTATCTTCCAAACAGATTCATGTTTTAGTTTAAGAAAGATAATTCCTTAGAAATATCAGCAGAGTTGCCCTTCTATGAGACAAGATAATCTGTAAGCCTTTAAAGTTTTTGTTTTAAAAATAACTTGTCAAAAATATTGTCACCAACTCCACCTGTTTCTCACATTTCCCACTGATTGACCAATCTTCCTGTTAGCCTTCCTTCAGGGAGCTAATTCTCCACAGAGAAAATTCATTCACTACATGGGGAAGCAGCCAATTGAAAGGATCACAAGCTACTACAGAGTTTGGCAGAGATACCGGGCTACTCTAGAGGAGCTGCCCCCCCGCCCCGCCCCAATGCATGGCCCTCCAGGACACAAAATTTATGTGAAATTCCTGAGATAGTCCATGACCAAAATCTACTGATGGTACTCTGTGCCTGGGTGAGATTCTTTTATTTATTTATTTATTTATTTGAAACAGTCTTGTTCTGTTGCCCAGGACTGGAGTGCAGTGGTGCGATCTTGACTCACCGCAACCTCCACCTCTCAGGTTCAAGCAATTCTCCTGCCTCAACTTTCTGAGTAGCTGGGATAACAGGCACCCACCTACATGCCAGGCTAATTTTTTTTGTTGTTGTTTTTAGTACAGACAGGGTTTCACCATATTAGCCAGGCTGGTCTTGAACTCCTGAACTCAATTGATCCACCTGCCTTGGCCTCCTAAAAGTGCTGGGATTATAGGCGTGAGCCATTGCACCCAGCTGAGATTTTTAAAAACTGAGGCTAATAGGTAGAACACTGCCATTTTCAATTTTCCATCTATTAATTTTTGTTAAGCTTTTGAAGTCTATTATTGCTTGGCTATAACAGATACTAATATAAGCATTCATCTGATTTGCATATAATTATATTTGGCTATTTTATGTTTAATATATCAAATTTTGACCATGAATTCTAGACTAGAATATTTTCTCTTAGTCACTCTGTATTATTGACACAACCTTGGAATTTAACCACAAACACAAATTCCTTTGAAATATTTAAATTGGCTTCATCTACAGGCCTTCCTTTTTTATCTTTTTGCCTTTCTATATTGTTTGACACTTTGTTCCATGTGTATGTCATAATTTCTTGAATGGGTTATATAAATGGTTTATTCTCAGAGCAAGCCACATCTGATTTACACAGAATGTTTACATTCATGTCCTATAATCCCAGAGGCACTTTATTGCCAAAATGGTGGTGGTGGGTGGGGACCAGGGATAGAACAATTGTGCTTTATTACTGTAGACTTCACTGTTTTGTTACAGGTTTGTCTGGCTTCAGCTGTATTTTTAATGATAAAACTGTGCCCTGGGGGTCTCAGGTCACCTTATAAACATCTGCTAAATCTTCAGCTCACCCAAGAGAAATAGAAAATATTTGCTTGCTGAGTCCTGGAAAGGCAAGCTTTTGGAAACTAAATAGATTTTCTCCAGGAAGAGACCTTAAAAAGTCACACAGTCCAACTGTCTTTTGGACACCGTGGCCCAGGAGAATCAAGTGACATGACAAAGTCAGAAGCCAGGTCCCCTCACGTTCTGTGGCTCCCTCCATAGCTTTCTTTAAGTCTCTGCTCAGAGCTCAGTTCATCACTGAGGTATCCTAGGACCCACCAAGCTAAAATATACCACAAACCACATTACTTCCTATCTCCTTCCCCTGAGTGTTTTTAAAAATAATTATATTATTTTTCAATTTATTGTTCTTCTTGTCCTACTACAGTGAATATAATTTTGTGGAGTTTTGTTTCCTCATAGTAGATGCTCAATAAATACTTGTTAAATGAATAAAGCCACTGGTGGCAATCACAGAATCCTGGGGCTTACAGTCCCTCCCACTGAATGTGAATAGTGGCTCCCATGTCTCATAGTCCTCTCCACCAATTCAGATAACATCAATGGAGAGCATTGTTTGATGCTTGCTATGCTCCATGCTCTGACTCAGCATTTTACTTTTATTAACTTGTTTAATCCTAACAATAAACCCTCTGAGGTGGGTAGGTCTATTTCACAGATAAGGTAAACGAGGCATGGAGCGGTTAAACAACTTGCTCAGAGCCACACAGCCTGGAGTTGGTGGTGCTGGCATTTAAGCCAAGGCAGCCCGGCTTCAGAGCCCACACACCCAGCTAGTGTGCTCTATGGGGTGGCCACCATGCCTATGAACTCTACTACACTTTCTTCACTCCTTCCCCAGGTAAATGCTGCGAGTGGTCAGGGAGTAGCTGCTTCCTTCACAGAGGTTAAAAATGGAAGTCCAGCTAGAAGAATAAAAGGGTGAAGTCAGAGGCTTCACAGCTAAGAGACTCATAGATTCACGGAGGGGAGGTAGGAGGGAAGTGGGAGACCACTAGCTTCCTATGCAGATGAGTACACAGGTGAGTGAGGGAAAGAGAGAAGGGACAGAAGGAGGAGTGGGCATAGAGTCAAGGGCTGGATGGGAGACAGCCATGGATGGACAAACACAGGTGAGCCATGTGACCACAGTTGGCAAGGCAGGAAAAACTACCAATTTAAAATCACTGTAAAAAAAACAAAACAAAAAGCCTCACTGAATAATAAAATATGAACGGACAGTAATCTGGGTGGTTCTACGGATGCACAGCAGGTGAGTCACCTGTGTAAAGCGTCTTAATTACAGAGCAGGAGATGGTGCCTACTTGCGTGAAGAAGAAGACCGCTTGCTTCCCGCAGTCGACATATGGACCTCAGGAGCGGAAATGCTGCCTGTGCTGCTCGAGGAGCTAAAATCAGCTTCACTACCTGAAAAACAACAGGGGAGAAAGAAGCGTGAGGGAAAGGAAACCGGAGAACACACTGGCAAGTTCCCTGCCTTCCAGGTCCCTGCTCCCTGCTTTTGCAAACTATTGGCAAGTGCCAAGATTCCAGAGCTTCCAGGCTCACAGCATTTTCCTCAAAGCAGTCAAGAGAAGGCCCAGCAAAAGGACATCATTTCATAAACACAGCTAAGATGCACAGTAATGCTGGTTTCGTAAAGAGGCCAGTCTTCCTGCAGACACTGTCAACAGTGACCAAGTGCGTCAAGAAATGCACTGTTCTCCCGTATGTGAGGCTCTCACTCTACAATAACGGGCTTACCCTACTTCAAGCAAAAGAAAAATAAAATACTTATCAGTCCAAGAGTAGTTTTTCCAAGAGAGTTTATCTTTGGGCTTCTGTAGTCAGCTACTCACACTTCAATTTGGCACTTTAGGTTTGGAGACAGTTAACCAGTGAGAGGCAGTCAGGAAAGGGCAAAGCCTGGGCTCCCAGACTGCTGCACCGGCACTATCTGAGGGCTGACTTTCTCTGACTGCAGTTTTGTTTTTTCTTTAAAGAATAGATCCTTAACAGAAAAGCAGAAATTTAACAGTGATAGAAACTGAAATTTGGAATTTTAGCTTCAGGGTGGGATTACAGGTAGGGATGTTCATTAGTTTGCAAAGATCACATGATACTTTGAGTACAGACTACAGGTGGGTGTGTAATTATAAACATGCTGTGCAGTAAAATAATTTATATAAATTCATTCTAACAGAAATATGTAGTTCTGAAAGAGTAATAATGGAAACATTCCCACACAGTGCCTGGGGAAGTGAGGGGAGGTGGAAGAGGCAAGCTAGAACAAGGAGAAGAAGAAAAAGAATTTTTTAAAAACGTGAAGTACCATGTGCTTTTGAAAAACAACTCTAGGTATACAGTTTAATTTGACCTTGTTGCTCAACCCCTACAACACAATTTGTGCCATTTCTGGTCTAGAACTCAGAGCCAGCTCACATTTCTGAGCTGAAGAAAATATGAATAGCCTAAATCCTTGATTTTCTAACAAGCAGTGAACAATAATTATCATAATAATGACTATTTATTGAGTGTTTACTAGGTCCCAGGCCCTGTTCACGATGCTAATCTTGACATCTTTGTAAAATAGACATTAATCTCACTATTTTACTACTGAGAAAACTGAAGCTGTTTGCCTGAAGCTTGTAGGTGATAAATCCCGTCCAGGACCAAATCTTCATGCTACTTCTCCCATACTATGCTTTGTCCTCAGAAAGGCAGCAGGAAGAAGCAGGGGAAAAGGAGAAGTTCTTAAAGAAACTATACATTACCATCTCCCTAACAGGCCAACAAGAACCATAGGTACAAGATGTGGCCAGACTCTGGCCTACTAGGGAACAGATTTCTCTTTCTGATGGCCTCTATTAGTTTTGCTAGAGAGGAAGGTAGGTAATCACAAGGCAGAGAGAAAAAAAATCCTTTCCCTGGTTTCCAGGAGCTCTCAGGAACGCCACCCTCTAGGAAGTCCAGGTCTCTAGGAAAGAGACCAAGAATGACCCATTAGCCAAATGACAGCAGTGACTCCTGGCTCCCAGTAGAATTCTGGGAAGATTAGCATGGCAGTTTATCAGAACTGAGACCAGCTATTCCTTCTGGATTGCAGAGACTTTGTGTAATGATGTAATGAGCTCCTAGAAGCTCCCCAAACTTCATCAGTTGACTCTAAGGAATGCACTGGTTAAACTGTAGTAGTTTACAGTCTGAAGGATTCATGATTGGTAATGCAGTCCAGCAACATGAGATTCCTGATTGAGCCTAACTCAATCAGCTTTGTTTGCTAGTAAATTATCAGGTTGGTTATTAAATGATAAAGGTAGGCAATTTCCAAAAATAGATCCTGCAGTTACAGCCATCAGGCTTAAGATATTATTTTTTAATGTGAAATTATTACTCTGAAAAACACTCAGCTTTCATTCCTTTCACAAAAGTCCATCGATTATAATTGAACTGTTTGCCTAAAAGCAGAAATTCTAGAACAGGAACAGATAATTGCGGAAAATCCATTGTTACCCCATGGTGCTTCTGATGTGTGGTAATTATGTTCTCTTAACTAAAAGGACAACTTTGTTCTATATTTTATTGCTACTGGAACTCAATGTATTGACTTTTATGTATTTGCAGGGCCTAAGGTCACTTCGTTTCAGCACTTTTCTCTCTTACCTTCTGTACATCTGAAAGAGCTTTGAAGGCACATTCGGGTCCCTGCAGCTGTATTCAGGTCTATTTGAATAGTATGATAGTGAAAAATGTATATACTACTTCACAACTATTTCAGTTCATGAATTTATAAAACGTAACCTGGTTAATGCAGTGTAAAAATCAGTGAACTCTTTTTAAGGGATACACAGGAAAGCTAAATGTAATACATCATCTGATATACTTTCCTCACGTACTAAGCAAAATAACTAAGAGAAAAGCTGGAGACCTAATCACATCCCCCGCCCCCACCGCCATTTATCTAGTAGTTGGCAACAAAGATACAAGGAAAGAGAGGCATTCTTTATTCATTTCCTTTAAACAATGTATGCAACTAGGGTATTGTTTTCAGTGCTCTTTTGGGTTATTAAAATCACGCACAGAGTACCTAACCTAAAAACGTAGAACCTCAGCTGGGCATGGTGACTCATGCTTGTAATCCCAGCACTTTGGGAGGCCAAGGTGGGTGGATCACCTGAGGTCAGGAGTTCGAAACCAGCCTGGCTACCATGGCGAAACCCTGTCTCTACTAAAAATACAAAAATTAGCTGGGTGTGGTGGTGAGCGCCTGTAATCCTAGCTACTTGGGAAGCTGAGGCAGGAGAATTGCTTGAACCAGGGAGTCAGGGGTTGCAGTGAGCCAAGATCATGCCACTGCACTCCAGCCTGGGTGAAGAGCAAGACTCCGTCTCAAAAAACAAAACAAAACAAAACAAAAACAAAAAACAAAACAAAAAGAGAAAACATAGGACCTCAGCTAGACAGCCTGGATTCAAAGCCTGCCCCTAACCCATATTAGGTGGAAAGTTTTAGCCAAGTTACTTCATTTCTCTGTGTCCCAGTTTCCTAATTGGTTAAATAAAGATGATACTCATAGCACCTGCTTCATGGGTTTCTTGTAAAGAATGAATTTCATCCTCATCAACAGTCTTTGTTCCTCATCAATATTGTTTTCGATCAGCTGCCAGGTTAGTGGAGTGTTATCCCAGGACTGAACAGACAGGATGAATTTGATGACCTTTAAGATAATGCTCTGATGCCAAACACTTGGTGACTAAGCATCCTGCTGCAGAAGGCATTTTCCAACTCTCAAGGAGCTATGCCCAGTGACCTCCAGAAGTTCTGGCAGTTTTTTGTTTTCATAGCACTGCTGAACTCTTTTGAGAGATATTCCTTTTATTTATAACGTTAGGATAATAAGCGTTCTGTGCATGTATGCTAACGCCAGGGAATTAGAAAAGGAAGGAAAAATGAAAACAAAAAGAATACGTGCCCAAACTGATAACTAACTAGACTTATTTTTAAAGCACTGCCTGTAATCTGGTCTCTTAGGACATTATTAATTTTGCCTGTTTTCAAGATATGGAGCAGTCCTCATACATCAGAACATCACAGTGTAGAGCAATCCTGAGATCTACTAAGCAGTATTAAGCCATTCTAAAACACTGATTTAAGTAACCCCAAGCCCTCTCTTATCCTTTATCACTGCAAAGCTATCAAATTAATTCAGGTTGGACCACCTCAAATAGAGGCAGTAAATTAAAAAAAAAAAACCCAACTAGTTCCCACCCCTTCTCTCCCATCCGCCTTCTCCACCCATCCCCCCAAAATACACAGATTTTTAAATTTACAGGTCTCCAGGGAGGAGAGAGGAACCATTTTCACTGAAGCTAAGCACAGCTATTAAGGAGCAGCAGAAGCAATGGACACATGCAATTATAGAAAACACTATTAAAAGAAGCTGCTCTAAAGTATATTCAGTAGAACTGACTCTTAGCTGCTAAGGCTTGGGGGGCCCAGCCAAGGTATCCAAGAAACACTTCACAGCCTAAACAGGGTTTTTGTTTCAGTTTTTGCAAATTACTTTCCTGAACCCCATATAGGTATTTATCTCAGAAAGGGAATATTTGGTTAAATGATCAATACATTGATAAGATACATATACAGGTTTTTTTTGCATTTGAGAATAAAAGTATTCCTGAAAAATTGTAAATGTAATTTCCATTTATATCATAGTTTCAGAAAATAGTTTTCTTCATTCTGATTGATGCTCAATTGACAGAGCTGCCATATACTTAAAATAACACACACACACACACACATAAACAGCTAAACACAAAAGAAGAGAAGTTCGAACTTAAAAGTATTTAGAAGTGAATAATTTGTATTGATAAATCCAACTATATCAAATGAAACTGCTTATGGGAAAATAGCAAGGTCAAAGACAAATAGATACACTGAAAAAATATTTCCAACACATGAAAAAAGGTTAATCTCCTTAATTTACCAAAAGCTCATAAAATTAGTAAAAAAAAAACTAACAGAAAAATGGGCCAAAGACATATGAGGCGGATGACAGAAAAAGAAAAACAAATGGCTGATACACATGAAAAGCCAAATAATCTATCAATGCCACTAAAAATATAAATGAAGGTAAGGAGACTTTTTTCATCTATCTGATAGGCAAAAGAGTCTGATAATACCAGCTCTGTTAAGGGTTTGTGAAAACAGTTAGTAAGAGTGTGAATTATGCTACATGCATAAAAAAGAAAACTGTACTGCTAGGAATTTATTCTGCACATAAGGATCCAAAAAGACGACCTAGTCGTCCATCAATAGTGACTGGTTAAATCAGGTGGTATAGCAGCAGCCTAAGAGAATACTCTGCCATCAGGAAAAGGAGTGATGTGATCCTGGGTGTGTCGAAGTGAAAAGATATCAAACACCTGTTATTAGATGAGAAAAATAAGATGCAGAAAAGTGGGTATTGCAAGTCTGCCTTTTTTGTAAATAAATCTTTAGATAATATGTAACCTGTCATATGCACAGAACATTTTTCTTGAGGGATAAAATGATCTGTTAATAGCAGTGTCTCTTGGGAGCAGGAAAGTGTGGATATAAAGAGACTTATTTTCATTTTATTATCTTTCTGAGCCATTTGGCTTCTCTAACCATGTGCACATTATTCGTATATAAAATATACATAGGAGTGCACTGACGTATGAACAATCCATTTTTCCTTTTAAAAAATGTAAATTTTTTAAGGAAAACCTTTTTATAATAAGAGTAGTCACACCATATTATGTAGTATTAAAAGAGTTCTGGGGTTGAGACACCTGGGTTTGAATCTTGGCTCCTCTACTTGCTCTCTGTGGTGCCTTGAGGAACGAATTTACCCTCTCTGTGCCTTAGTATCCTCATCTATAAAATAGGGATGAGGTTATTAATATTAAGTATTACTAAAAGATTATGGAAATTCAGGTGAAACATGCAAAGAAATTAGAACAATGCCTGGCATACAGCAAGCCCTTAATAGTACCATTTTAGCTGAAACTACTGGTACAGTGGCCCAAAGGCCAGAAGATGGCTTCTCAAAAAAGGTCTTGATTACATCTATCCCTTAAAAAGACCTATAATACGAAATGCTTTTTTCTACTCATACATTTTTATAATTACTCTTTACAAAAGGTGGTTTTCCTTTTGCCATTGTTCAGCAAAGAGCATGTTTCTGTTTTTTAATTCTCTTTCTGTGTGTGTGTACAATAGGGCATGTGTGTGTGTACAATAGGATGTTTCCAAAGATCTTGATTCTAAAAGAGACTCCCCATGGATGCCTCCAAAAAGTTCTAGAGTCTCTCCTGGTTTAGAACTCTGCCTTCAGAAAGTCCCAGGGGAAATACGAGTAGGTTTACTCCAGCTCTCATCTTTGCAGGGCCCAGTCTCCTGAGCTAGGTAGCTTGGAAGGTCTGAGAAAGGGAGGAGGCCTTAAGGAGGCCAAGAGGGTCAGAGGCAATGCCACCCAGTTCACTCCTGTACCTTGGGCTGGCTCAGCTACCTGTCTAAGCAGAAATACAGGCAACCCATCTGCTGAACAAGAAGAGTGAATCAGAGAAATGATAAGCAAAGAGGGTGTAAAGAAACTTCAATAAACAAGGAGAAATGAAAGTTTCTGACCAGAAGTAGCTATAAAGCCCAGCTCCACCTGTCACTAGTTATGTATCTTGACCAAGTTTTTTTAACTCATCTAAGCCTTACTTACATGTATGTGTATATGTATACACATACATTTTAAAAGGTTAATTTATTATTTATTTAGCAAAAAGTTATTGAGCACCTGCCATGTGTCAGATCCTGTTTTAAGTGCAAAGACAATGATTCCCATCCCATTAGGTTGCTGTGAAAATGAACTGAGTTAATGCATAGAAAGTGCTTGACACACTCATAAATACGAATCTTAAAATTATTATTAATAATGCAGTAGTCCCTAAACCTAACTGTGCATGAAGATTATCTGGGAAGTTTAATAATAGTGCAGATTTCTGGGAAACTCTCACAAAAATTCCAGCTCCAAAGGTAAAACAGTGCCTGGACTTTCTCTCCAAGTCCTATCAAATTTCAAGAGCTTTCTTCAGTGTGATGCGAACAGTGAGTGAGCAGAAATGAAGACAGACAGGCCGGCAAAAGGAAGAGGAAGAAATTCACAGGCAAAGTGCACAGGAGAGAAGAATTTGATTTACAGAATGATCTGCACCCTCACAGCCCTCCAGGAACACTTTTCCTGGAGTGAATACATTATCAGAGGACTGGAGGGAAAAACGGAATGTACATAAGGCACAGGTTGTTTGAAACTGGGCCAGTTCCAGCCAAACTCATGCACACAAATGTTGGTTTGCAAAGCTAGTAGGATACTTAACAGTTGGTTCATGGTTCAAAGTCCTCATAATCCTGTTGTAAAAGAGAAGGGGCCAACCAGTGTGCTGTTGAGCATGTCAAATGCCATTCAGCAGAGAAAAAACATTTCACAATCCAGCATACGCTGCGTTGGGGTTATTCCATCAGTGCCAACCTGGATTTTCCGTGGCAGACACTCTTCACAGCATCAAAGGAACCACACACAGGCATTCATCATCTCCCACACTGACTCAGCTCAGGAACTACTCCAGTGGCAGGCATGTCCAACGGGCAACCCTTCCCCCACTGCCTTTCACCCAACAGGTCTGGGAAAGGTTACATCCACTGTGGTCATAAACTTCATCCTAGCTCATTATCTTGGGGACCCAGTAATAACAGAGCAAATCCTCCCTGAGTATTTTACAGACTTGTACGTGTTACTTATCTTTGATTTCTTGTCAAATTTACTGAAGTGAACTGAATTTCTGCCCCTTTAAAAGAACTAGCTGGAAAGCCTGCTGCTTCTATTTAAGGAGAAGCATGTATCCAGTGTTTAGCAAAATGAGATGCCTGCCCTCCTGTCTGGCAGGAAAACCTAAATCAGGAAGAGCAGCACTAATGGTGGTGCTGGGTGCAGAGCAGGGGTGCCATTGCAGGAGGTGTTCATAGGGGAGGAAGGAGGTGATGAAGGACTGGGAGAGAAAAATGGGGAGTGAGACACCAGGAAAGACAGAAGGTCATGACAGGGCTAGGATTTAAGTCTATGACTCAGTCCAGAATATAAGGGAGAAGGAAAAGATGAGAATGTTTTGGAGTCACCTCATTCTCCACTCTTCTTCATTTCAGTGAGGTGGTGCTGTCTGCTTGCAATTCTAGACCACAAATGGAATAAAACACCCACTTACTGGGAAACAGATGACATAATTCACAACTCGTTGCCAAGACATCCAATGGGGCCCTAAAATAATGTTTGTTTTTTATTTAAACCTCACTTCTGTACTTAAACATGGCTTTTCCTAATTGACTCTAAGTCCTAACAACCTTGACCATTCAACCCCCATCTTCGTCCCCACTGTGTGACAACCTCCAGGGTACACCATCTTCTCGACCCACAGGTTCCTTCCTTCCCTTGGCAGTGGCACTCAGAGTGTCAGGAAGGTTGCATCTGTCTCACACGTGGCTCACTCCCTGGATTTTCTCAGTAGCACTGACCTCCACCTCCACCCCATTTAAACAGAGCAGAGTTCCGACGCTGGACTCGGCCATGCTCCCCTTCCAATATCTTGATGTGCTTTCACCCTCCTCTCTCTTTCTCACTTGTATTTTCAGTCTCTATGAAGTTATTTCTCTTTGCCTTTTTAAAAATAATACGGTTTAGTAGTTTCAGTTACTAGCTGTGTGACCTTGGGAAAGACAAGCTCTCTGAGCTTCACTTTTTTCTATGAAAGGAGAATAATGATAGTATCCATTTTACAGAGTTGTTTTAAGGATGATGTAAGACAATATATGTAAAACATGTAAAAATAGTGCTGGCACTCAGTAAGCACTTTAAAATTTCACTATTATTTTTATTTTTCTTCTTCTTCTTATGATTGCCCTCTTTGAACGATATCTAGGTCCCAACACATGTGAGGCCAAAATCTGGAAGAACTTAGAACAGGGACAAGGAATGAGGCGAGGCTGTTGTGTACTGTGAGTGGCAAGAAAGGATTCAAAACAAGCATGAAAATAAAAAAAAAATAAAAGATGGTCCTGGCAGAGGACAGTAAAAATTCTTCTTTTAGATTATAAATCAATGAGTAAATCCTCCGCTGTATTGACTGAATATCCCAATTTCACAGGAAGGCCTGCAGCACACTAAACAACAGGGAGCTAATAACCCAGCCCTTCTTATAGGGTCTGTGGCTCACAAATAACACATGGTGAGAGCTGTTATCTCCACATCAGTTCATATTTGTGTGTTCCCCAGCACTTTGCTAGCACACGTGGGCTGAGACCATAGTCCTGCCTTCAGAGAGAGGCAAATGTCTTAGGAGGGACTCAAGTTAGGTGCTAAGAGAGGTTAACAATGGGAAAGACTGTTTCCTGCTGGAAGCATGACGACTTCATGGAGGAGGCACACTGAACTAGCCAGGTTTTGAAGCCATTTACAACAATTCAGGACTGTAGCATGCAGAGCTGTGGAGACAGCACGGTGTGAAGGGAACAGCATACAGAGATGGTAATGCTGAAAGAATTAGAAGCAACAGCAGGGAATGGGGCAATAAAGGGAACTTGGAGGCAGGCGAATTTAAAACCTTCCTTAGACACAGGTCCCAGTGGTTGCCACTGGTCAAGTTAAGAGTTGCTCATATTTGACACACAGGTCTTTTTTATTTTCTAAAATTCCCACTTTCACTTCTCTAATAAAATATGCAAACATATTACCTTACTCAGAGAAGTGAAAATGAAAGAAAAGGAAGCACAAATTTTTCCTATTCTAGGGATCCTACAGCCACAATTCTGTCTGAAGTGATTCCACTGACAACCCTTAATGGTCTACTGATCCGTGCCCTTCATGATCTCCATTTAGAGCTGAACCTGCTGACATTTGTGAGGTGAGGAAGTGGCAGGTCAGAAAGTGCCATACGAAACTAAGCATGGAACTATTTTTCTATACGTGAGTGACATTTCATTATTTTCTCTGTGACCTAGAAAGCTGTTCTCTCAATGTAGTTTTTAAAACAGTCTCAGATACAAAGAACTGGATTAATCATAATTCTTGGTTTTTGACATTCTCTCATCATTGGCCCATGCAAGGCTATCTTCAATTTATTTATTTACTGACTGCTCTGTTTAGGTATTTATGTTTTGTTTATGTTTAATATAATAAATGAAGAAACCACCAACCTATCACAAAAACTAGAACAGTGACACTAACTTACATGCATTTTTGTGGTCTTCCTTTATCTTATCCCCTGTTCACCATTTCCTTGCATTCACTTTTACAAAGAATGATCACATCTATGTATTTTTAAAAGGTAGAATTTGAGGATTTTTGTTTTATTTGTTTTTAACTTTTTAAAATAAATAGTTTATCATGATGTATATAAAATCCTTTGGGACAATTTTCATTCAATATTATATTGCGAAAATTCTCCATATAGTTGTAGTGCATTCATTTGACTGCTATATGATATTAGAGTGTGTGATTTTTATCCATAATTTATACTTCATTCTCCCAATAATGAGAAAATGAGTTGACTTTATTCCAGTTACTCATTTAGCTGGATTTTCCATTCTGATAAACATGTATTTGCATTTCCAGAGTCTAAGAAAAAAAAAATCAAGAGGAAATCTACTCTTAATAATATATTCCATAGGCAAAAAGAAATGCTCTGCGGATCACCTGTCCTTACAGATTTGTACTTATACCCTTCTTCCTGTCATTATGAATAATTAAAAGTAGTTATGAAGAGTAAAAGTAAAACTGGAATCTCTGTTTTAGCTTATCCCAATTATAGGGTCCAACATGCCTAAGGTGACCTCTTGTCTCATGGTAGCTCTGACCCTGAATAGCCCTCAAAGATCAGGAATTACCTGATGCCCTGTTGAGTCTGGCTTAGGTCACTTCACAACCCTGTACTTAGACTTGGCAAGGAGATGGGCCCATGAACGTGAGAAGCTGACCCAGAGTTGCTGGATTACACATACAACCTCATCGAGGGAGAAACCTCTTGTCCCAAAATGGGGGGGAAGGGTGATGGGAAAGCTTCCCTGAAGGTATGTGCTGGTGTTTAATGCAGCCCAGAACTTGTTCCTAATTCCAAGGCCTAATTTCAAGTTGCAAGCGAAGAAAAGATCTTCATTTTAAGGCAAGCCCCAGTGTTTTGGAGAAGGAGAATCCACCAGGTAAATCTCTATATTAAAGCTGGGTGCAGTGGCTCCCGTCTGTAATCCCAGCACTTTGGGAGGCTGAGATAGGCAGATCAATTGAGCCCAGGGGTTCGAGACCAGCCTGGGTAAAATGGTAAAACCCCATCTCTGAAAAAAAAAAAAAATACAAAAAAATTAGCCAGGCATGGTGGCATGCGCTTATAGTCCCACTACTCGGGAGACTGAGGTGGGAAGATCAATTGAGCCCCAGAGGTCGAGGCTGCAGTGAGCCATGAGCATGCCACTGCACTCCAGCCTGGGTGACAGAGTAAGGCCCTGTCTCGAAAAAAATTTTTTTGAGTCTATATGAGGAAGTAACTGCTATGCTTTATAAATGTTACAGGCAAAGTAAAAATTTCTGTCTTTTGATTTTTATCTAAGCATCTATGTGTTAGAGCTGATGACTTGTCACTTCAAAATGTCTTTGTGAAGTTAAATGTCTGTTGAGCGAGTCAGGCAATTATGGGATAGATTTTAAACCATCCTCAGTGAGTCAGAAACATGTTTCCCAGGTGGTGCTGATGCTGCTGGTTTGGGGCCACTCTTTGAGAGTCACTGTTTCAGAAGAACGAGAAGACGACTAATTTAGGAGCAGAGATGACATTTTGTAAGATTAAATAACTTATGGGTGGACGTGAGACCCAGTAATATAGGTTTTAATAAGCCCTCCAGGAATATGGACACTAAAGTTTGAGGACCACTGCCCTAAGACAGGCCTATGCCTGAGATCCCCCAGTAGCTTCCTGAATGGCTGCCTCTGACAAAGTGAGAGCAGCCGGCTTGACTGTAATTTGACATACAGATACACACTGTAGTATATATTTTGGGAACCATTTTTACATATTTCACATCCAAAATGAGTGAACTGCTTGATTTACTTGGCATAATACTGAGTGGTACTAACCATGCTGCATGTAATTGACAATATGTTTTTAACAGCTGTGGTTAAGAGCAGGTGCTAGCATCAGCAGATTCAGGGCTCAAATATCCGCTCTTTCATTAATGACAGTGTGACCTCAGGCAATCACTTAACCTCTCTACACCTCAGTTTACTCACTGTAAAAAGGGACTAAAAGAGTACCTATCACATGGAATTTTGTGCGAATTAAACGTCATAATATGAACTACTATAAGTGCACAGTAAATACTCATCATCATCATTAGCCTACTTATCCATGTGTTTGGTATGTGTGCTGCTAAACACTAAATTTTTCTAATAATTCTTGCATATGGGCACTGTAGACTATTTAAGTAATGTGATTTAAGAAGGAAAGGTATTTATTAAGTGACTAAACTCTAAATACAAGTGATAAGTTATAGATGACCTGGTTTCTCTCGGGAATAGTTAGAAACGGCTTGCTATGTTCACACCCTGTTCAAAGTGCCTTACAGGCATGCTCATTGAATCTTCATATCAAGCATATGAAAGAGGTACAATTATTATTCCTATTTTACAGGTGAGGAAAGTAGACAACAGG
This sequence comes from Nomascus leucogenys, assembly GCF_006542625.1. Taxonomy (NCBI): domain Eukaryota; kingdom Metazoa; phylum Chordata; class Mammalia; order Primates; family Hylobatidae; genus Nomascus; species Nomascus leucogenys. The sequence continues at coordinate 61,733,640 of NC_044396.1, forward strand.
TAACTTGCTGAAGGTCACACAGCCTTTATGTGGGGATCTGAAACATCACAATAAGATTCATAATATGCCTTAAACACCAGGAAAGTATACCTGTATGGAACTTCAAGACTTGGGGCAATTTTGCCACCCTCACCCCCCATCCCACCCAAAGTGTTTGCTTGCTCTTGCAAGGGGCACACTGAAACCTTTGAAAATACATTACAAACAATCTGCAATAAAAAGTCTTAACAAAATCATCACTACTCTATTCTGTATCTCCCTAGCAGAGAGCAAACGATTAGTGAACACAGACTATACTAGCAAGGAGACTGCCCTTACACAGTAAACCCTGGGGCTGAGTCATTCATCTACTTTCAACAAAGATAATAGGACTGAATCTTCATTCTTAAGCAAAAAGTTAACATAATACATTTTAAAGAAGTGTTGCCATTTGAAACATCAGATAGATAGGGTTTTTTTATGGTACAGTCTGAGGACCACCTGCATCAGTATCACCTGGCCTCTTTGTTAACAATACAGATTCTTAACTCATACTCCAGATCCGCTGATTGAAATTTCTTTAAGTCAGCCTCATAATCCATTTTCGCAAATTGCCCAGGTGATCTTCTGCACACAGTAACGTTGTGAAATCACTACAACAAATGCTTCTTGTTTTCAAATCTGTCTGTTTAGTAACTGTGTCATCTGTCTGCTCTTTCCCATCCTGAATGCTCCACCTGAGGCCATCATCATTTCTCACCCAGAATTACTGAAACAGCCTCACACTGTGCCCAGCTGCTCCTTGTGGCCCCGAGCAGTTTGTCTTCTACACTACTCCAGAGAAGAAACCTCATTAGGCAATTCCCTTGTTGAAACTCCTCAATGGCACCCTGTGTCCATAAAGTCCAAACTCTTTAGCATGATTTACAAACCCTCCGTAATCTCTTCAGACTGTCATACCACAACCACTGCCAATGGAACCATTCACAGTTTCCTGAAGGAGGCACGATAGCCTCTAGACTCCCAGTTTTCACACACGCTGTTCCCTCTAGCTGGATTATTTTCCTGTCCCTCTGGGCTTGGCTAACTACTACCTGCTCTTCAGGTCTCAGTTTAGCCTTGAGCTTTACTTCCTTCAGGAAGGGGATTAGGTGGCCCTCCTTTATCTGACCCCACCCAGAATTTAACAAGTATTTATCACATTGCACTGCAATTGTCTGTTTGCTTTAACATATTTTCCAGTATGCTTGTCAGCTCCTTGAGGGCGTGTTCTTTTGTACCCCAGAGTGTCACGCAGGGTTTAGCACAGAGTAGGTGCTGTTGTTTTGAAATGTTATTTCACAGCATTAAAAGTTTCTCCACCATTGGCATTTAGGGATAGCTCCTCTTTCTCCTATTCTGCCCTTTAGGTTGGATTGACAGACTGGTGTTATTTCCGATTAGGACAAAAATACTCCCTTCCACTCCTACTTCCAGCCTGTATGCCCAAACCTCTTAAAAGTCAAGTTTTCTTTTTCTTTTTTTTTTTTTTTTTTTTTTTTTGAGACGGAGTCTCACTCTTTCGCCCAGGCCGGACTGCAGTGGCACTATCTTGGCTCACTGCAAGCTCCACCACCCGGGTTCACGCCATTCTCCTGCCGCAGCCTCCCGAGTAGCTGGGACTACAGGCGCCTGCCACAGCGCCTGGCTAATTTTTTGTATTTTTAGTAGAGACGGGGTTTCACCATGTTAGCCAGGATGGTCTCGATCTCCTGACCTCGTGATCTGCTTGCATTGGCCTCCCAAAGTGCTGGGATTACAGGTGTGAGCCACCGCGCCCGGCCAAAAGTCAAGTTTTCAGCACGGGATACCAGCATGCAAAAACCTTGCTAACTGCAAAGACCTTTGTCTCGTTCATCACTGCATCCCCAGAGCCAAGAGCACAGAGCCTGGCTTATAGCAGACTCAGAAGAATATTTAATGAATGAGGGAAGAAAGGTGCCAAAAGAACTTACATATATGATTGCAGAAATGATATCATTAACTTTTGAGAAACTGGAAAGGATGGGAGGTAGCAGGTTGGAAATGGGCAAAAAGTCTGCAGGTCATGAACGTAGAGAAAAGATAACTTCTGAAAATCACAAACTGCTGTTTGGTGTTGATCTCCAGTAAAATTGTAGAGAAAGTTCTTTAATAAGGCAAGAAGGAGCCAGCAAGAGTTCACTGGGTCAGATGTGAAAAACAATCTGCACTTCCTTTTCTGACAGAGTTATCATGGCCACATACATCACATATTTGGAGTTCAGCAGACGTTTAATGCAAACACTTAGGATACTCTTATGAACAAGGTCAACATGTGTGCACTGGGTGATAGCACAGTCCAGTACCCACAGGATGTTGACAAATGGGCTGTCTGTCAACCTCCAGGGAAATCTCTAGTAACATATCACCTGGCCCTGGTGTTGTCCATATCCTATTTAACATGCTTTATTAATGACATGAATGAAATCATGGATGGTATGGTGTTGACGGCAGACTCCTGATTACACAAAACCTTGAAGGGATAACTAATGCATCGGATGACAGCATCAGATAATAATGCCACTAGCCACTGTGGACTCAGAGCCTACTCTGTCAAGAATTCTACAGCTGCTATTTCCTTTAATCCTTCCCCCCAAAGACATACAAGTAAAGACCAGAAAACCAAAGTTCTGAGTGATGCTGAGACTCACCCCAAATCACAGAGCTAGTAAGCAGCAGAGCTGGCTTGTCTGACATCACTCTGCTTGATCCTTGTGATCAGAATTCACAAAGATCTAAGAACAGGAAACCAAGACAACAATGTTCAATCTAGTCCATCTCAACTATGCTTTAAACACTTCCTAGGCTAAGGCACTGGATGGGGGAGGCATGGAGAAACACAGTTCCAATGCTCAAGGGTTTCCTAGGAGGAGTTAGGCTATACAGACAAACAACCAGGATACAAGGCAGAATACAATGAGTGCAAACAGAGAGGGAGGGCACTCAGAAAACACAGAGGAGGAAGAAATCTTCTTAGCTAGGGTGAAGGGATGAGGGCAGGGGAATATGTCATGGGAGAGATGACACTTGAGATAGCCCTGATACACCAGGAAGAATGTAGTGTTGGGGGCATGGATAGGAGTTGACCTTGAGTGAAAGAGATCACATGAACTAAAACACAGAGGAAGAAAAAAACATGGCATGTGTAGTATATATATATGGAGTCCCTTGTATGGCTAGAATATAGTGACCAAATGAGAAAATGCAGCCAAAAAGGTGAGTTGTAACCAGAGAGTTGAAAAGTGTAAAAACTATGCTACGGGCAAGAGGGAACCATGACATATGAAGGCAAGAGAGAACCATGATGAGTTTTGTTTGGGGTGGTAACATAAACAGTGATGCTTTATGAAGACAACATGACAGCAATATCTGAAGGAGAGACTGGAGGCTGGCGGGGAATTCAGGTGACTGTTACAGTTTGGAGATGGGTCATAAGATAAGGGAGAATGAACTCTGAAAAAGGAGACCCTTTCCGGGTAGCTCTTAGGTTCCACAAAATTAACTGTATGGGTTCAAGATCATTTGACACTCCAGGTGGACAAAATGATTAAAAACAGAAAAAGGATAAAGTCAAGTTAAACATTAAAAAACACCTTTATCTTATGCTTTATCTTATGCCATATGCTTGACTGCAGTGCTCTCAATCAAATGAAAAGAACAATGTCTCTTATATATTTCCTGAAGAATTTGTGAAGAATTGGATAATCTGATAAGAATGGATTGAGGTACTGCAAGATCAATGCTAGATTTACCCTCTGTGTAATTTTTTTTTTTTTTTTTTTTTTTGAGACAGAGTTTCACTCCCATCGCACGGGCTGGAGTGTAGTGGCACAAACTCGGCCCTCTACAACCTCTGCCTCCCAGGCTCAGGTGATCCTTCTGCCTCAGCCTCCTGAGTAATTGGGACTACAGAAGCATGCCACCACACCCGGCTAATTTTTGCATTTTTGGTAGAGACAGGTTTCATCATGTTGACCGGGCTGGTCTCAAACTCCTGACCTCAAGTGATCCACCCGCCTTGGCCTCCCAAAGTGCTGGAATTACAGGTGTCTGTGTAATCTTTAATGTAAATTTCATTTGAAAGCACAAATATCAATACAATAAAACAAGTAAGCTGGGTAAATTCTGGCAATTTCTGGCATCTGTAGGGAGTGTGAGAACAAAAGCAAATGGAGAAATGGAGGGCCTAGTGGCGTTGGGGTTGTTTTTAACTCTGACATGTGTTTAAGGAACTCAAATGAGAAAGAGGGAAACAGAATAACGAAGTCACAAGAAAATATTTCCAAGATAAGTCCTGGCAGCACAACAGAGAAGTCTGGGTCAGGTGATGTGGTCAGAGGAAAGCAGGTGGAAAGCCGGTGGAACAGCTCCTGCGCGCCTGCCCTGGGACACCTGTGCAAGGACCACAGAGCCCAGCGTCCGCCCCAGGAGGGGACATGAACTTGGGATGCCTCGCTCCTACTTCTGTCTTCCTTCTCGAGCTGGGGCGGAAGCCGACAAGAAGCAAAGAGCTCTGTCTCCAGCAGCAAACAACAACATTTCACCTCATACCATTGTCTATCAATTGAAAATTATTCTAACTCTCAAGCTTCTGAACAAAATGTTTTTGAACTCCCACTCATCCTTCCAAAAACATTTTCTACAAATCCTGGTGTGGTTTATAGCATTTAAAATGAACGAAGCATACTCACGATTGGATTTTGCTCTGCTCACAAATTATGCTCTGCATTTCCTTGGACTCCTTTAGTGGAACCTTCCCCAGGATCTCACTCTCAGTGACATCTGGCACAAAGCACATGTTCCCAGGCCAACCCTTTGCTTGCCCAGCTACTCTGCCCCACCCCCCTACACAAGTTAACTTTTAAATTCAAGTGTACTCAGTGTTCTCTACTTTCTCCACCCCTTCCCTCTGCAGCCCACAATGTTCTGTGAAAAACCAAAATAAAATGGAAAAGCAAACCAGAGTATTACGAAAAATAAATCAAGGCCACTCTTTTTAGGACCATCAAAGAGTGTTTGCATGGCCGTAAAAACAAGGGAATAAGCAGGCTTTGGAAACAGTAGTTTTGAAAATACCCCCCAACATATTGTAAAGAGCACATATCTAAGCTGGTAACATTATTTTTAAAGTGCAAGGAAATGTTAAAACACACATTTCAGAACAGTGGTTACCCCTGGGGGAGTCAGAGAATAGGATCTGGGAGGAGTGTGCAGGCAGGTTCCCTGGTGGTAAATCTTAAAGTGGAAGGTGAAATCACAAGTTTTGCTTTATTATTATTCTACCCAGCTCACGCATATGTCACATACTTTCTCTTTATGCATCACATTATATGTAGTATTTATAAAGAAATCAGGGAAGCAGCAAAACTGAATTTAAAACAAAAGTTAATACAGTGCTTGTCAGAGAGAAATAAAGAGAGAAGAAAAGAAAAGAAGAAAAGAAAGAAAAAAGAAAACATGATCTTATTCCTAGAGAGGTTCACATTCTAGTAGAGAAAAGAGCCATCTAAAAAATTATTATTAAATATAACATGGTTACCATAACAATAGAATTTAAAAAAAACACTGCCTCTAAGGGCATACATAGTATTTAAGTTAACAATGATTGCATGTAAAGTTCAAATCCCTAACTGTCTTTGCCTTAAAAATACAGTTTTACCCTTTATAAGTATCAATATTGCATTACATTTCCTGGGACCCTTCCAAGACCCCAGAGTCTAGGTAACATGCTCATCCTCTGGGCTCCCACTGGACACTATGCTTCCTCCTGAAGCATATCACAATGTACAGGGATCCCCTAGTTTATTGTTGTACCCAGTGCCTGGTCACTGCCTAGCACATTAATAAACATTCGTTTAAAAAAACAAATGAGTAGCATTACCAGGTTCAGTTCTTTTAAATGGTAGCTGAGACTGAGAAGAAAAGGAAGGGTGGAAATGCTGAGTTGGAGAATCTTATCCAAAACTTGAGAATGACCCAGTATTGCATGGGAAAAATCCCTTTACTGTCCCTGGTTCTCTGGGCTGGGCAGTATAGGAGGCTATGGCGCAATCTGCAGATTCTAAACCATTGCCCTCTATGCACTAGTGCTTCTAAGCTCATGGCTTGGATCTTTCACTTCTTCCTCTAACGATGAGGGAAAAGGCATTGGATGTCAGGCAGTAACCCAGTATCGGATACAGGCATAGCCTTCATCTTTCAAGAAAAGTCAGGCCCGCCAGTAGTCTCGGCAGAAATCAGATCTTCCTGGCAGAGGCTCACAGAGCCTGCCTCTCTCAACCTCAGAGATGAGTACAAGAAGCCAAACACTCAGGAAGATCCAGTTTCCCTGAATAATGTTGCTGCCATGTAAGACAAGGAAGCATCCCTTCCTCTGAAAGTGCCACAAACTCTCCTGAAGGAAAAGGATGCAACAAATAGAAATGTCAACTGAGACCTCAGAAAGCTCCCCAGATATGACCCAAATATCATGACAGAAGCACCAGGTACCAGCAAACAACTGATGAACTGTGCGCCATCAGAGCATGTGCATGCGTGACTAATAACAATGGAATAGAAAGTGGGGCATTATTTTGTTCACAGACTAGCAGAATATAAGTAAAAGGTCACCATGCTAGTGGGGATATTGCTAAGGATTTAATTGTTCCATTGCAACTTTAAAATAGAAGGCTTATTCTAGCTAGGCCATCTGAGTGATATTGCATCTGAAATTATGTTTAGCTAAACATATTCAGCATGTATGAACATACATTGATTCCAAGTTGCCAGCCTCTCAAGACCTCATTTTAAACCACATCCTACAAATGCTACCCCCCTGCTCCTTTTTTTCATTCAAGTGACTTGGTATAGTCCTTGGTGCACATGCCACGTTCTTTCCAGGGAAAACAGAAGGAAAGAAGAGAATATGCCAGAAGAAGTAGAAATTAAAGTGGCATTAAAATAAAAATAAAGCTGCAAAATATAATCTGGGTCAACTCTTCATGCGTTTCAAAATAAGCACCAGCAGGCTCAGCACATATGGCATGGGTTTTATGTATTTTTTTGGCTCAGATGTCACACAGAATTAGTGCAAAAGGAAAAATCCCAGCATGGGGCCTATTTTTATACAGATTAATCAATCATTTCCCATCTCCTCCTCTCCCATCATTCCCCAAAATTTGAACCTAATGAAAAATGAAATTGCTTTTTTTTCAAACTATGTCATGGAAATCCTTCCAGGAAAAAAAGGAACTTAATATTTGAACCTAGATTTTAATCATCACATTTTAAATTCAAGTTATAAATACTAACTAGACTTATGCTATGGCTCAGCCTCTTTTATATTACATATTTACTGTGGTATCTTACCCATTTTGTTAATAGCAAAACAATTTCATATATATACATACATACACATATATATAGCTATTTAGCAAAACAACAAAGCCACACATTTGAAAAGGAAACAAAAACCACTACTGTATATTTCACTTTTTGTTAGGTACATTCTCGTGTACATAAAATCCCACAATTCCCATCAAAATGTTAAGCACATAGTAGATTCTTAGTAAGTACTTGATAAGAAATTTGATAGGCTGAATCAAATTGAAACAAAGAATTGTTCAAGCTATTAGCTAATGCCTCCCTTGACTACCAGGCATTGTAAAAATGATGATAATGTTTATAGTAATCACAATACAATAGAAGTTAATTTTTTTGTATGCCATATGCCATTGATTATTTCACTGAATTTTCAAAGCAGCCTTATGTGAGGGGTACTCTTACTATCTCCACTACATAGATGAAAGAAAAGTTTTAGAGAAAAGAGTCAGATATTTTGAGGTTAAAAAGAAATCCCATACTATGCTGGTTTTTAGAGGTGGGCAGGGGACTTCATTGCAGATCCACTGAGAAAGGGATATGGGGCTTTATACTATTAGTGCAGTAAAAGTTTGGAGAAAGTGTCATCCACATGGTTTCCAGGGCTCCAAAATCATGATCTCTGTAGAATTTCTCACACACCCGTGTTTGTCTGCTATTCCTTCTACTGTTAGAAATTATACTTATGAAATGTTAAGTTAATCACCTAAAGTTTGACCCCAGTGACAAAGCCAGGGACAGAGTAGTGCTTGGTACATTCACATTCTCAAAGGGTGGTATCTTTTCACTGTTCTGGGCAATTAAAATTGAACCATGACTAACCGTTGGAAAAGATGACATAAAAACAGTATTTTTTTTGTCTAAGTAGTCATGAGCATAAAAAAGTAAACAAAGTTAACAATCTAGCATAATGCTGTGCTCACTTTTTTATATGATTAAAGATGAATTTCTCTTATACTAATACAGTATATGCTTTGCTTTCTGTTTAGAGCTGCCAGATGTCAGCTATATATGTGAACAATCTAAACATCTTAATTTTACACAATTTTAAAGTTATCAAACTAAAGTTGGAGTTACCATAAACATAGTCTTTCTTTTGTTTCTACTAATTAATTTTACCACCACAGGCATTAATCATTTGCCTAGCAGATGAAAAGTACTTTAAGATGACTCATGTGTTTTACAACACTACAAACCCAACCTTTATGCTCTTGGAATCTACAGTAAAGAGGAAGTGTTAGGTCAAATCAGTTAATAAAAATAAAAATGTTCCACATCCCAGTTCCATGAACATTAACTGTTTCAGAATTTCTAGTGGATGCCATGTGAGAAAAGTAAATTAAAACCGGCCAGAGAGATGTGCTCTGAGTAATTTTCATGGTAATCAGGCAGACGTGGGTATTCCCTTTCCTAATCACACGAGCAGGCTCTCTCTTGATAATAAATACGTCGTGTTTCAGCCTACACAGAGGCCCATTTCAAACCATGTGCAGTGCCAATTAGCGTTCATTGTGGCTGTGTTCATCTATTCCCTTACCACACCACTGGTAAGGCCAGGCTTTTCATTTACAAATGCAATACGCAATGCTCATGGTTAGAAGAGCATTCTAAATGTAATTGCCAATGGTCAGTCTTTTTCATTTTGGCATCAAATTGACTTACAATTGCACAAATAGACTTATAAATGACAAAGAGTATTTAAAATAACACGTGTGTATTTTTAAAAGTTTAGTTATAAGACCATGCATTCAGAATATCTGAGAGGTGAAGATGAAAACTTGTTTTAGGCTCCATTTTGGCCTACCACAACTAACTTACACACACACACACACATACACACACACACACAGTCTAGCCTCTGTGATCCAATATAATTATTTACTTACTGTGACTAATACTACTTACTTAGAAGGTAAGCTCCATAGACTTTCATGGCAAACATTGCCTCTGCAAACAGCCTCCCAGCACAGGCTGGGGTATGTCTTTTGCAGAAATACAGTGTGTGCAGCTCATATCTCAGTAGAGTACAGTCTCAGAGTGGGGTATCCATGGAGACTGAGCCTTCTGCATGTGCAGGGCAAGGAAGTTACTCTGCTGGCACCATAGCAACAGGAGGCAGAGGGAAAGCCAGCCTATCAGGGAAGAGCACAGGGCCTTCTCCCTGGTGACTGCAGTGTTCCAATGAAACCATCGCCCTCATGAATGGACACAAAGGATTTGAAGAAATACCAAATTGTCAAATAGAAGTAAATGCCTACACAACAGTCAAGATGAATCCTTGGACAATATTGGAGCAAAACGTATAGAATCTTTCCACATTGATTATAATATCCCAATGGGCAAGCAAGAAATTATATCAAACCCCACACAGCCCTAAATTTTATGGCAAACACAACACTTTGAGAAAAATGCTTGGTGTACTCCATGAATTCCAGCTATTTAAATATGCATGACAATTCACAACACTGCCCAGAAGAAAGGAACAGGGGAGCCTGATTATTCTGAGGACAGAAAATGGAATACAGAGCTCTCTGGAACAATTTAAGGCAGATTCCCTCTAAATAGAAGTTTGCTCAGAAAAAAATGTTTAGTAAGCTTCCACCAAAGCTCTCTATTATTTCAGAATAATTCTTACTAAGAAGGCATCTGTGACAGAATAAGACTAATGCAGATGAGATGCTGAGTGGACATTAAAATGCCTTAAAGTTGTGCTATTCGTAAACTTTCCTTATTTCCCATTTTATAACAATAATAAAAGTGATCATTTATTGAGCACATACTGTATGCCAGGCAAATATTGTCACTACAAACACAGCTCACTTTCAAATGCCAACACCGATTTTTGCAAAGATACAGGATGTGCGTGTTTACCTCTCAGTGTTGTATAGTATTTAGGTAATGCATATATTCGGCTACATATCTAACACCTTTCATGATTTTCACAATAATACAAAGAAGCTACATATTAATTATCCCCTCATATTACAGTTAAAGAAAAAGAGAGAATATTTCCTTATGTTACCAAATAAACTCCCCCCGACCCGCGCTGCTCTGCAGGTGACCTGGTCCACCCTACCTCAATGTCTAAATATAAGGGGAAGAACCCCTCCTCCCGCAATTACCTCTCAGAAAAGAAGAAATCCCCTTATATTAGAGTCCTTCCAAAGCCTTTTATTACAGGGCTCTCTCCTAATTACCTTCTTTGAACAAAAAGTGCCATTTGCAAAAGACATATCCTTCTGAATTGGCTGCAATCAGTGCTAATTTTGCTTCCCTTTGGAAATTCAACTGATGGAATTGTTTAAAATGGAAGAGACAAAGAAATTCAAAAACAGATTTTGTAATTATTCCTATGGTATGACTCCTCCAGCCTTTTAGTGATCACTTTAAATAGAAATACTGTCAGTGGTTAAGTTGTAGCAATCACAAAAACCTATATTCCTTTTTTGCTCTCTGAATTCAGTGACTGAATAGCTTTCGATAATGAAGGATACTCATATATGTATACAAGAATATATGAATATACAGAAAAACCAGCTGCCCCATGCTATCCAGTGACAACTTGCTTGCTAGTTGTACACTAATGTCCCTCTCTATTCTCCTTTTCCATAATAAGCACCCATTTGACTCTGATGTCCTGGCTATAACTGGAAATGACATGTGTCATGGAGTTCAAGGCTACAGTGAGCTATGATCACACCACTGAACTCCAGCCTGGGGGACAGAGGAAGACACTGTCTCTCTAAAATAATAAATAAATAAAACACCTAAAAATCTCATTAGGAAAATTAGGGGATCTTATATATTTACTGTCTCCCTAAACTTTGCTGTATTTCCACCACCTCCATCCTAGGCTAAGCCATCCAAATTTAGTGTCTTGCTTGCAGTTTCACCTCATGATAATCCAAGCTCTACAGAGTCGTCAGAGGGATCCCAAACATGTAAATCAAATCATTTCTCACTTCTTAAAACCATCCAATGTCTTCACATTACTCTAAGGATATAGACTTCAGCTGCTACCACTCTTCTCCTTTCCTAACTCACTGCTCTGCCCACCACCTGCCACCCCATCCCCAACCCTCCCTAAGCATGGAACAATAAGGTTAAAGTCTCAGATCAAATGTCACCACCCCAGACACTCCCCTGACCATCCCCCATCACTCTCCAGTTACCTTGTTTTACTTGTCACCATCTGAACTTATCTTGTTTGTGTGCAAGCATCAGCCATCTCCCCCACGTTAAAGGTAGGCATCTTGTTTTTTCACTCCTCTATCCTCAATGCCTGGAACAATGGTGTCAGCATAGAGCAAACGCTTAATAAATATTCATCAAATGAATGGATGAAAGCTAGTAAATGTACAACCAGGAGTCAAACCTATGTTTAGCAGAAACCTCTTCTTGATTACATAGTGAAATGAGGGTTCCCTTTCCTTTAGACTCCTTCAGAGCGATCACCTTCTTGCAATGTTACAAATATGCCAGTCCGTGTATGTTGGAATACAAGCCTATTGCAGCTGTGTTGCTGAAGCATTACTCCACTTGACCGCAGCTGGCATTCATATAGCTTGCTTGGCTGCGCTCAGATACAGGCTTAGGTGGTGGAAGAGATTAACCCATCGAATTGCCCAAGTGAACATACTATGCTGTTCAACAGGTAACTTTCTCTAAATAATCCTACAGTTCACCAAAATGCCATGCAACAGATTGTACCAGCAGACAGTGAGGTCCAGGTATTTATCCCTCTGGCTCCTTTTCTGCTGGTGGCTGCATTCCTCTGCCAAAGTCCATAGTTCCTTCACAGGTGGCCTTGAAGTTCTCTCTCTAGGTTGGTAACTCTACCCTCCTCTTGCTCCTTCAGGATGCAGGAATGGCCCCAAGCTGTTGCCAGCACCCAGTATTTCACCATACTTTATCGAATCCCCTTAATCATGCACATACCTTTGCAGGCAGTCTCTTCAATAAATGCTCCTCAATTAGGGAGGTGGGGAAAGCCCAACCTAAAGCATATATCTGCAAGATCTACAATGCTTGGTTTAGAAGTCTGTGTGTAAAAGAAGTTTCCAGGTTTATTTCTGTTATGCTGACAGTTGATAAATATGTTGAATGGTGGGTATCTGGTCTGCTGGAGCTTCCACTACTTTTGAGAGACCTATAACGCTTCCTTCTCAACATATTAGAGTACTGAGTAAGCATTTGGCAGGCCCCCAAATCAGTGGCTAAGAACACTGTGCATGCAATAAATCCCAGTAGACCCAGGATTTGGATGACAGTTACCTCTGGAAAGAAGAGGATTATAATTCACTAATTCTTAGGGAAAAACCATTAAAGGGCCATTTGGCACCATTACATCAATTGGGTGCATCATCGAAAACACAGATGGGAGAAAGGCATGAGAGAAAATACGTAACCCTGCCATAAAGATAAACACGTAAGTCCACTGATCACATTTAAGCTTTATTTTACTGGTTTGGTCCCTGCTGGGGAGATGTGATAAACTATAAAACGGCCTGCCATAAACATGATCTGCTGTATCCTAGGGGAGCATTCTTTCTCTCAGGGTGAAAGGAAGTTTTAGAGATCTATTTCAGTATAAATACAAAAGCTCTTGCTTAAGCTGACAAACTCTAATGATTTTCATTTAAGAAAATATTCATGATATGCAGGGTAGCACATAAAACATCGTGACATGTGAAGAAAGGACTAGCTCATGATTAAGTAGAAAACACTGAAGACCTTAACATTTTTTGATATTCATATCTTTATGGTTTATTTTACTGATTTGCATCCAAATGGCCTTGTATGTTCAACTTTCTGTACTTCATTGCAGTTACGTCGAGGCTCACTGATTTTGTTGCTGGCAACTGTCAACATAATGTACATATGGACTGTATCAGCTAATTTATAAAAATTAGTAGGAATTTTTAGGGCTCTACGAACATTTTAAAAAATTGTGTTTTATATCAACACATCTTTCTTAATTTTAACACTCTCCTAGTGCAATTAAAACTACTCCTTTGAAGGTGGACTTTACTACTATGGCAGCAGTTAAGAGTTAGGAGCAAGGCTACCCTGTTTAAAATCCATTTACAAGCTATGTGACCTTGGATGAGTTACTTAACCTCCTTGTGCCCCAGTTTTCCTATCTGTAAAATGAAGGATAATGATATCCCTTTCTTGCACTGATATTAGGATGAAATGAGTTCAGTGCTTGGAATTTTGCTTGGGACAGGCAGTGCTCGATAACTATTCGTTTTAAAAAACTAATCAAATTTCAGACTGTTATTCAAGCCCACAATTACATCTAATATATCCTTCCAAATATTTTCATAAGGCGTATAGTATCTGAAATAGCTTACAGCTTGTATTTGAGGCTGGGGTTTGCTGCTGGAAGACCTTAGCTTATAACTGGCAAGCTATTAGAAAAATAATGCCTTGCCAAAGTATGCAGAATGTTTTCATATAACCAAAATCTTCCCTTTTAGCACTAAAATTTTAATTTTCTTCCACTCTATGGAGACATTGTTAAAATGCTTGACACATTTTTCTGCCTTCATATGCATTGTGTTTTCCAATTTCACCATCACATCGATTCAATCTGCTTTTACATCAATTACTGCACTAAGCGCCGCAAGTGACAAAACTGTCAATGGCCTAAAACACTTAAAAGGCCACCCAGGCCAAGTGCGGTGGCTCACGCCTGTAATCCCAGCACTTTAGGAGGCCAAGGCGGGCAGATCACCTGAGGTCTGGAGTTTGAGACCAGCCTGACCAACGTGGTGAAACCCCGTCTCTACTAAAAATACAAAAATTAGCCAGGCATGGTGGCAGGCACCTGTAATCCCAGCTACTTGGGAGGCTGAGGTGGGAGAATTGCTTGAACCTGGGAGGCGGAGTTTGCAGTGAACTGAGACTGCGCCACTGCACTCCAGCCTGGGTGACAGAGAAAGACTCTGTTAAAAAAAAAAAAAAAAAAAAGAAGAAGAAGAAGAAAAGAAAAAAGAAAGAAAGAAAAAAAAAGCACCACCTAGCTTTTTAGTGGTTTCTGTCTGCTCACTTATATTTTCCCATCTCTGTTCATTGTCAGCCATCAGCTGTAAACTCACACTCCTGTCTGTCCTCCTAGAGCAAGTATTCCTCTCCTTTTATGTGAATTGGGATAACATAACCTGCTAGATTTTTGTTCCAAGTACACGCAAATTGTGTGTGAGAGTTTTAGGAGTTTTCCTGTATATGAAGCGCACAGAATGTGTGGCATCTATTTTAAGAGCTACAAATGACCATCAGTAACATTTAGTGAGGAATTACTTTCTGCCAGGTCCAACACAGATCACTTGATATTCATTAATTTCACCTATTTAATATTTTCCATAACCTATTTTACAGATGCAGAACAGAGTCTCAAGAAGACGAGTAGCTATAGATCACACAGCTACGAAACAGTGGTATAAAGACTTGAACCTAGTATGCCGGACTCTAGAGTCTGGTGGTTAGAAAGTCCTCCTCCACCCCCACCCAATAACACAAATGTACTTTTTTTCTCCCAAGATAGGACAAGTTGGGTAACCTGGGGATAGGCTGTGTAAATCTACGCTCTCAACTCCCCTCTAGGCTGTTCAAGTTATTACAAGAATGGCCTACTCTAGGTAAGTTGTCTAGCTGTTTTATTTCACAGAACTAACTTTGAAGTGAAAGTGATGCTCATGATAAGAACAGAAACATCTGTCAGCTTCACTGTGTGTGCATGAGCCTCTATTAAGGGAAACAATGTTGATTAATCACTAACCTCCTTGGTGCCTTTTGAGTTTTCTAGCAAATGCTTCTGAATGTGGGAAATAAGGTTTTTTAAAGTAACCAATCCTCTGCTATTGTCATAAGGTTATTAGAGTTCAGCTTAGCTAGGTCTCCAATTTCAGTAGCAGGGGTAGTGTCTGATGACAAGGGGATACTAACTTAGTTTGAATGCTAAGGAGATACAGTCACATCTTTCACATACAGATTTTAACATTACAGTTTCTAAATGTGGATTCTTTTAAATTTTAGTGATTAGCAGGGGTAGTGTCTGATGACAAGGGGATACTAACTTAGTTTGAATGCTAAGGAGATACAGTCACATCTTTCACATACAGATTTTAACATTACAGTTTCTAAATGTGGATTCTTTTAAATTTTAGTGACCCTATTTGCTCTTTACCAGTCTCCTTAATCGCCTCCAGTGCTTTTGTCCTTTCACACTTTCTACTTTGTTTAAATTGTGTAATGGTTTTCCCATCTCTCTAATTAAACTTGTGGACAAAAAATTTAGTACTTCCCTTTGTAAAACAATGACATTATATCTTTTTCTTCCTTGCTTTAAGATATTCCCCAAGTAGGAAGTCAAGCCTTAAATGAGGCCCAGCACTGTCATTTAACGTTCTAAGTAAGTAATCCAATAGGTAGGTCTTTCATTTCTGGGTAAAAACAGTTTCATCAGGAAACTGACTGCAAACTAAATACGGGAGGAGCACCTGGGAGAAGGAACACCTCAGATTCCTAAAACCTTTCCCAGTTGTAAAGCCTTCATTTCTTTTCTTTTAATCTGTACATCAGTCCAAACTTATCATACGGTATTCTGCCTTAAATTAGAAGCTCCCTAAAAGCTGTGGATGGAGGTTCTTTGTCACAACTTCCCCACGCTCCTCCCACACAAAACATAATCTCTTGCACAAAGTATAAGCTCTACTTCTCATTTAAGTATTTATTGGTCAGCTTTATACTTTATGACAGACACAATATTAGGCTCTGCAGATTCAGCCTTGTGTGTTTTGCAGAGTTGTAGATAAAAGAGAAACATGAAAACACAAAGCCACCATCCAACAGGACTGTAGGACTGTTTTCTTTTGCTCCTTGGTGGCAATTTTTAATTAAATCTGCATAGGCATTAAGTGAGAGAAGCCAAAATGACAGAAGGCTCACCGCCTCCAAGAAGTTTCCAGAACCAGTTCCTGCCTGGAAACAGGAAGGGTTTTCCTGCTGCGTGTGCTGCCGGGCCCTGTTGGCAAGGTACAGGCTTGCTCGGCTCACCTTTCCAAGCCCTTCCCCGATGTCCTGTGACATATTTCCCTTCTTCTTCTGCATCATACACTCAGGGAACATTATTAGCTCTTTATCTTAATGACCAAAGGAGCATTTTAATAACTCCTTCCTGAGGTGAACAGCAGTGTTCCAGAATCTAGAGCAAGATACCTAAAATTAAATGGGCTTAGGTTACTTCATGTTAAAGAGTCCCTGAGCCTCTGTATAAGAGCCACTAATTGCTTGCTATTTTAATAAATTGGTATTGTTATTAATGAGTTGACTTATTTTTAAAAAAGTAGAGCATGCATCAAGAATTGAAGATCCATTTTGGCTGAGAGGAGATGGTCGCTTGGGGCTATGGAGGAGGCAGGACAGTTTGACCTGAGAGCAGTATCCTCTTGTGTTTTAACAGATTACGTCTCTGGATTCTATAAATTTTAGAGTCATCCAGGGGCCTCGCTTCCAGGATTTCCTCTCTTCATATTTATGAGACTGACAGGTTTGTTCTGCTAAAAGTTCAGAGAACTATAGGTCATGGTGCAGATTTTTGTCAAAGAACTTACTGTACAGAATTAGGTCACACACTGAAAAGTTGTAGCAACGTTTTCAGTGATGACATTAGAAATTTTAGGCAACTAAAAAAATAAGCTTTAAGGACCCCTTTACCTTGGTTAAACATGAATAAATAAAAAGATCACCAGCTAAAAACTGCTCAGGTGATATTTATGCCTCTGAGCAATTACATTAGAAGCAGTTGACAAAGTTGACAAAAGTGGTTGTTTGAGGCTTTGGCTTTGGGGAAGGGTCATTGAACTAGGATTCATAAATGCTAACAAATGAGATCCATGAAACCTTTGAAATGGTATGTGATATTTTGTGTATATGGACACTCTTCTGGAGTATGGGTCCATAGTTTTAATGATTCTCAAGGATCCATGAATCAAAATAGCATTAAGAAAAACTGTTTTTGTTTTCCTTCCTTCCTTCCATCCTTTTATCTATCCTTCCTTTATTCCCTATAATTTCTTTTCCTTTTTTTTTTTTTTTTTTTTTTTTTTTTTTTTTTTTGAGGCTGGAGTGCTGTGGCATGATCTCGGCTCATTGCAACCTCCGCCTCCAGGGTTCAAGCGATTCTCCTGCCTCAGCCTCCTGAGTAGCTGGGATTACAGGTGCACACCACCATGCCTGGCTAATTTTTGTATTTTTAGTAGAGACGGGGTTTCACCATGTTGGCCAGGCTGGTCTTGAACTCCTGACCTCGTGATCCACCCGCCTCAGCCTCCCAAATCCCATGCCTGGGATTACAGGCATGAGCCACCACACCTGGCCTATTCCCTGTAATTTCTTCATGAAGATGGAGAGCCATAATACTTCTCATCAAGATGAGTGGCTGCTCTTTAGCAAATGAGTATTTTCTACAGGATTAGGGAATTGTTCAGTGTGAATTCTGTATATATACACAGAGTTTTAAGTATTTTGTTAACATATAATTATTATGATTATTGAAACAAGGAAGGGCCATGATAATATTAACTCTCATATAAACTTAGTTTGTTCTTACTGTGCCATAGTTGTCTACTATTTCACTGTTTCCTTGTATTGCCATCACTATAAAATGTTTTGGGAATGAGGTGGTGGGGGCAGGATGAGGAAAACAAAAATAAAATCATTACAGGTTATGTTCAAACCCTACAATAGCTTCATGATGAAACATGCTTTTTTTTTTTTCAATCTATGAAGCTGACATTCTTTCCCACATCATTTTATCTTCTGAATCCCATAGCCTACCTTTGCTGTTGAGGTCGACGAATGTTGACTGAGTCTCTAATGTGCACCAGAGCCTGTGTTCTGGGAATGCAAAAAGAGGATGGTAGGGCCGGGCGCAATGGCTCATGCCTGTAATCCCAGCACTTTGGGAGGCTGAGGCAGGCAGATCATTTGAGGTCAGGAGTTTGAGACCAGCCTGACCAACATGGTGAAATCCCGTCTCTACTAAAAATAATAATAATAATAATAATAATAATAATAATAATAATAAGTTAGCCGGGCATGGTGGTGCTTGCCTGTAGTCCCAGATACTTGGGAGGCTGAGGCAGGAGAATCCATTGAACCTGGGAGGTGGAGGTTGCAGTGAGCCGAGATCGCGCCACTGCACTCCAGTCTGGGTGACAGAGTGAGACTCTGCCTCAAAAGAATAATAATAATAAAATAAAATAAAAACGTATGAAGTACTGATGCACCCCACATGGGTGAACATTGTAAACATTATTCTAAGGGAAAGAAACCATGTACAAAAGCCCACATACTGTATAATTCCATTTGTTTGAGATGTCGACAATAGGCAAATAGAGGTAGAGAGTAGGTTAGTGCATTTCAGGGACTGGGGAAAGGAGGAACACAGTGCTGATGGACTTGGCGTTTCCTTTTGGGAGTGATACAAACTTTTTAGAATTAGTAAATGGTGATGTTTGCACAACAGTTTGAATAGACTAAAAGCTATTGAATTGTACACTTTATAGGGTAATTTTTACGGTATATGAATCATATCTCAATTTTTCAAAAAGGCAGTTGAGCTAAGGGAAACAGTCCTAGCCCTTGGGTACACAAGGTAATTGTTTTATTTCTTGGCTAAAATTTCATGACATTCTTTAACTCATTGTCTCTTTCTTCAATATCAAGGGTGCTCAACACCCTTTGTATCATCCCCATTTTTCTCATTTATAGGCTGTCTTTCCTTCTTCATTGTGTAGCATTCCTTTTCTTTTACATATTATTCCAAAGTGGGAGACTATTAACGAATTCATTATGACTAACATTTATCAGGCACCACTAGGAAATAGAGGATTTCTTTTTCACAGTTTAAGCTTTCCTTGGTGACAAAATGGCCTAATCTTTGGTTGACAAAAGCAAGATGAAAAATAATCCATTATGATGTATTGTGTACATCAATGACTCAGGAAGAACAAAAGCAGAAAGAGATGTTAGCATCCTATGGAAGAGGACACAGGGCTAGGCCTTGGCCCCATCAAAATAAAACCATCTGTAGCTCCTTGCACAATAATGTCATCACCAAACAAAACTTGGAAGACAAATGTAAGAAACGAGACTCATGCAAGCCAGTAATCTGTCTTTTCAGCTCATAAATACGGACAGCATAACTGTGAATGCTAAAGAGAATAATGCAATATAGAGGATACCTCCCAATGATGATGAACACATCCTTTTACTTTAAAGTAAATATACTGCATGTGTATTTCTGAGATACAAAGTATTCATTTACATAGTGCAGATTCTGAGAATTGACCTTTTCTGATGCTGCTGGCATTTCATTCACTGCAGTAATGACCTCCATTTCATCTTATAGCTTCTAATATTTTGTAATTATTGAACATTTACATGTGTATATACATATCATATTCATATTTAAATCTCTAAAAGAAAAGACTATAACTAAGTTAGCAAGTACGCCCAGCTCTACATATTTGCATCAAGATAATGCCCAGCTCTACAGAGATTTGCATCGAGATAACCTGTTCTCTTCACGGTTTGTGGTCACTTATGATAGTACTAACTAATTGCTTAGTATAATGGAATCTAGAATTACTCATATAGTTTAAATGTTTGTTAAAACATCTAGCTTATATTTCTTCAACTTTTGTTTCTTTTTATAAAAAACTCTTTATAATGAATACACATGTCACTATAGGTCACTATAGTTACTCAGTTATTAAAAACCATTTCAGAAAATAGTCCACTTTCCACCCTGCCTCCTTTAAAAATGATGCTTTAGACGCTGGGTACAGTATTCGTGATCCCCAACTCGATATACAGGTGTTTAGTTTCAAACGTGAAACTACTCCCATCACAATGTTCTGATGAAAACATGACGAGTAAGTTCACTGACCTGGTTTCACAAGGCCTGACTTTGATTCCTTCTTATATCGAGAGGACTGAATGCTTCCTTCAGCAACCATTCCAATTGTGCATTTCTTTCTGGTGAAGTCTTCATCACTTCCAGGGCAAAAGCCAATGGGGCTGTTTCCAGCATCTGAGGGTGTCTTCACCGGAGACACTGACTGGCTGCTAGGACAGCCTGTGTCATCTAGAAGACAGGAATCAATAGGTGTTTAATGATGAGGAGGAAATCAATGATGGTGGTGAGAAGCCATGCGGTGCACCACACACACACACACGTGCACTCACACACGTCCACTCTGCTTGTGAAGCCTAGGTTAACTGCTGTGAACTCTCCTCTCATGACGCTCCTTTCATTTTTCTATATTTTAATGCAAAACCTTTTTTTTTTTTTTTTTTGAGACAGTCTCACTGTGTCACCCAGGCTGAAGTGCAGCAGTGCGATCTCAGTTCATTGCAACCTCCACATCCCAGGTTCAAACAATTCCCATGCCTCAGCCTCCCAAGTAGCTGGGATTACAGACATATGCCACCAGGCCCAGGTATTTTTTTTGTGTATTTTAGTACAGACAGGGTTTCACCATGTTGGCCAGGCTGGAGGGTTTCACCATGTTGGCCAGGCTGGTCTCAAACTCCTGGCCTCAAGCGATCCACCTGCCTCAGCCTCCCAAAGTGCTGGGATAACAAGCATGAGCTACCAGGCCCGGCCCCTTGTAAGCTTTTTGACACAAATATTTCTGTAACACTCATTTTGTCAAAACATAAAGATATGTCTGTTTCAACACTTTATATAGTGTATTTTTGGGTCATACGTGTCCATAGATTTTTGGATGTGTTTAGTAACAAGAAGTTCACCGGAACAACTCAGGATCTTTAGGGTGAACTCTTCAGAGTTTATATCTGGAAAATAAAATTACTTGAATATTACTGACCACATCCGGTTTTGGATCACTTGACCCATCAATTGGTTAACAGAGTTTGAAAGATAAGTCATCTGACTTTAGGGTTCAAAGAAGCAGAGTGAAGTGATCCTGTTTTATTATACACACACAACCAAAAATACATAAATCAGATATATTGCTGTCTGGAGTAAACTGGTAAGATGAAAATGATATTCAGATTAGAAACATTCCTTTAACTTTCAAGTAACAGATTATTACCAGGGTGATTATATTAAGTTAATATGCACGATATTAAGTGACCTATGTAGATACTTGTTATGGAAACAGGAAAGTCATACTGCTGACTCCTATAAATGCTTTCCACATTTATTAAAGTACTTATAATGGTTGGTTAATTTATTTATATTTTGATGAGCAGAACTGTATTGGACCTCAAAGCCAAATCAGTATTACTTAAAAGTACATCTACTCAAACTGATCAATTAGTGGTAAATTTACATGACTAAATAATCTTCATTATATGAAGATGTTTTGACGCCAGAGTTACTTTAGTAACTCATTAGACAAAAGAACAAATAAAGACATTTAGTACTAATAACTTTTCAGACATCTTGTGAATATTAAGGGAACTAAAATAATGTGCCATCTACCAAAGGCTATCTTAAAACTCTACAGCTTGAATAAAGATAGAAACAGAACTAGGCCTGAATAAAACATGCTGATTGCTAGAATCCATCTAAAGAAAGATTTGCCATTGCTTCATTTTTTGGCCTTTATTTCATTTTTCAATTACAAAATATCCCAATTCCTGGAACAGAGTGAACTTGGCACTAATAAAATGACTTATTTCTCTTGATAATCGTGTTTTGACTTTTCGGTGTGTTAGCATACGCAGGACCTCTGTGGTCTGTTTCTGGAAGTGAATGGTTTTTAGTGTGCTGCTCATGCCTGCAGTCTTTGGGCTCTTTTAAATACACTGCGTTCTTCCTGAACTCCTGAAGAAACTCTGGCCTTCAATGGCAAGGTGATGAGAACCCTTCTTGGTGGCTGTTGCTCAGCTCTTTCATCATTCACTGCCCTTGCCTTTCCCTTACACTTACACACCCCAGGCTTCAACCCAAAGATATTTGAGCTCCTTTTTAAAGGTGCAAATTTGCTAATTACTCAGACACAGATTCCAGCAATTTTACAAGGCACAACAGGTCTGCACAATGCCTCAGGAGAGCCTCTCTTAATTCCTATCCCAAAGCAGATAAATGAATGAAATCTAATCATTCAGCGTTCCCTGCTGTCTTTAACATTATTTCCTTATGAGTCAGTTCCATAAACCACTTCTTTTGAAAGAGAGATGTCCCTACAAAATAAAAATCTATGCTTCAGAGTGTCTACCCTAAAAAACTCAGATTTCCTGAAAACTCTCAGACTCACAGGGATAAAATTAAACAATTTCCAGCATTGAGAAATGCTGTCAAAATTATACCTTGGGTTCTATTACATTTTTCTACAGTTAAATGAGACAGAATGTGTGCCCACCATGTTTTCAGCGCTAGTCCTTTCAAAGATTAAGTGCTGGGGTCTGGTTAAAATTTGAGAACTGAAATTATTTAGAGTGGTGGCAGTGTGTAAGAGGCAGTAGGAATGTTTAACTTGGAGTGTGATGCCTCACCTGTCATCAGTATTTACAGCCAGGATCTCCAGAAGCAGGGAATGAAAAGATTAAAACCTAAATAAATCCTGAACTTTGGATCCATCTTACAGGATTTAAATCACTACAAAAAAGATCTCTTAACTATCTACTCTTGTGCTTCATATGCTGTGTGTGGGGGGAATAATAGGAATATAAGACATGGTCTTTCATTGGTTAAATGAATATGTATCAAGTGCTGGCACTGAACCAGGCTACAGGCATTGTACCCAGGCCCCATCCTGGTGGAGTTTATAAATAAGCCAAAAGGATCTACGTATATGTCACTTACAATGCATAGTTATTGTAAACTGGCAAGTCTGATAAAGTTAATCCATATCCAAGAAAATCTGTGGGTTATGGGAGAAGCCTGGGGCATTTGCCTGTTTTGTCTAATGCACCCAACACTAACAAAGGAATCTAGTTTCAGAAAGGGCAGGGCCATGAATTTTCCTACTACAGAGGGCACACTTTATCTATGAAAAGTAAGACCCCAGCAAAGGCACAGAGCTTCATGTGCTAGGGAGTAACCTGAGGTATTTTTCTTTGTGCAGCACTGAAGAAGAAGTTATCCTTACAAGTCTTGTTTAGGGCTCCTTCTCTGCTCTCCCTCCTCCTCTCTTCCTCTTCATGGCCGGTTGGAAGCTGACCACCATTCAAATGGAGATAACACTCCTTTTCAAAATTCTATGAAAAATATTCTTAGTTCCCATTTATCTGAGATTCTTTTTTTTAAGACTTAAATGACTTCTGCTTCATTAAACAATGAAATAATTTGAGTATCTATTATCTATCTATCTATCATCTATCTATCTATCTATCTATCTATCATCTATCTATCTATCATCTATCTATCTTTTTAAGACAGAGTCTCGCTCTGTCACCTAGGCTGTAGTGCAGTGGTGTGATCTTGGCTCACTGCAGTTTCCACCTCCTGGGTTCAAGTGATTCTCCTGCCTCAGCCTCCCGAGTAGCTGGGATTACAAGCATGTGCCACCCACACTCAGCTAATTTTTGTATTTTTAGTAGAGATGGGATTTCTCCATGTTGGCCAGGCTGGTCTTGAACTCCTGGCCTCAAGTGATCTGCCTGCCTTAGCCTCTCAAAGTGCTGGAATTATAGGTGTGAGCCAGTGTGCCTGGCCACAATTACTCTGAGATTCTATGAATAGTAAAGCCAAGCTGATGTTCTTTGGGTGTTTATATTTAATCTTACCATACTAAACTACATGCGGACCAAGCACATATTAAAGAGATTTATTTATTAAACCTGCTTCAGTTAAACTATGTGAATGTGCCTTCTCTTTGCTGCTGCTACCTGACTGCTGAATTTTCCTGTACAATCTATAGATTTATAAAGATATATTTATAATTTTAGCTTTTATGTTAATATAAGGAAATTATCAATGACAAAGATTTCTAATATGAGAAAACCGTTTCTGGGCAGGAAATTGCAGAAATACTGAATAATCTGCCCCCAAAGTGTGGGATGTTTCAAATTTCCAGAAGAATGCCTGACAAAACTGTGAACATTTTAGTCTGGTTTTGCCATAGGGAAGCTTTGCTCCAAGGTTTTAGGGAAGAAGATGTAGAAGACTGTTGGTCTATTACAGAGAGGAATTTACATCACAGGCACGTGTGCACACACACACACACACACAAGCACACACCCCTCTTACATAGTTGAGTTTTTACATTTCTTTCTCCATTATTCGAGGTAAGTATAACTTTACTTAAGAAACATAGGATCACTTTACATGCTTTATACAGTGTGATCCATGTGAAAATATGGGACAATTTCCTTCCAGGGGCTGCTATTTTAAATCCTCCTTAGACGGGTCCAAGATAGCCTCTGGTGGAACTCAGGTAAACATTACCCTCCTCAAGGCCACATCTAAATGATCACCTTCTAAGTGAAGGAGACTAATTTACATGCCCTCCTTGATTTAATTAGAAATCAGTTCTTTTGTTGTTGTTCTTGTTCATTTGCTTAAAATTGGTGAACACACAGGATTAAGGGTAGTAGAAAGAATACTCACAGATCCAGGAACCTCAGAGGTTGTGGGCTATCTAAAGTACTGTTAAAAAAATATGCCTATGGAATGGAATAGTTTCCAAATTGTCATCAAGAAAATAAAAAATATGCTAAGGTCTATAAAGACAGATGAGAAAAACCAGCAACTGTTACAATTTTGTAGCCTAGATGTTGTTAAAAAATGATTTTAAAAATCCATATTTCCTCTCTCTTTACATTATAAGGTCTTTGAAATATAGGATATAGTTAATAATTATGCAACTACTTATAATTCTGAAAAATATGTGCCTAAGTACTTTAAAAACACTTTGAATCTCATTTTAAATGTACTTGCTAATTAAATTAAATCTGTTGAGGTTGTTAAAATTTTAGCTTAACTTTCAATTATAAAACCAATAATTCTCATTGTGTGAAATCTGAAATACAAAAGAGTATAAAGAGGTAAAGAATAAAATAAAGACATACTATTCTCCTATAATTGTGTTACCCAGAAAAATATTTTGTGAATACAGTTTACTTGCGTGTTTGCTTTTTGTTTTATCAAATTTTCAACATATATTTTAGACAGTTTCATTATCTGTCATTGAAAATTTCTCCCTGGAACTTGCTAGGCTAGAAAGAAAGAAGCTATTAAAGACTAACGGGAACCAACGCAAAGGAGGCCCCATTGGTTGAGTACCAAAAAGAATAATAAATGCAAGTGACTGATAATCACTGGATATCTAAAAAAACTGAGTTCATGGTCATATAAAAAAACACATTACAGAGATAGAGAAAGGCCCCTTTCACCCCCAAAATGCCCAACTCCCTGGAAATCACTGGAAATGATCCAAGGACCAATTCTTTATATTGAAAATTGGCAATTAAACGGAAAGAAAGAATTAGCATGTATTTTTATTGTAAAAAGTGTTCTTATATAAACTGTATCTCAGTGTAACTGAAATCCCTCATTGTTATTGGAAAGTTTGTCCTTACAAAAGCATTCTGGTTAATGAAAGCAGATGGAATAACAGAAATAGAAAATTGCTATTTTGCAACCTCGAATGAAATAATTGATTTAGGCAACAAATGTAATAGATAAAACCATTAGACAAAGTCTAATAGAGAGTTTACAGTGGAGGGATCAGGCCTTACCCAAATGCACCCATCGAGTCTTCTTCCCATCTCCAACAGTGTGAAAACCCCTCTGATGCGATGTGAGATGAGGCATGCAGCACTCCCTATGAAGAATTCTTGCCACACACAAACACACAATTGCCCCCAAATCCAATCAAGGCTTTAAAGCTAATGTTCACCTTATGAAATATATAGAAAATAGAATAATGAGTTAAATTAGAGATTGGCAAACTGCAGCCTGCAGGGCAAATTTGGTCCACTGCCTGTTTTTTTGTAAATAAATTGTTATTGGAACACAGCCATGCCCAATCCTTTATATATTGTCTATGGTGGCTTTCAAGGCTACAATGGCAGAGAGTTGAATAACTGCATCAGAGGCCGTCTAGCCAATGAAATAAAAAATATTTGCTATCTGGCCCTTTATAGAAAAAGTTTGTTGATTTCTGGGTTAAATGATACCACAGGAAAGCAAATAGGCACTTATGAGAAAATCTGGGATATTTCATCATTCTCTGTCATACCAAGGAATTATGTTAATCATGTTAGAAATTAAAAGGGCACTGTGATTATGTAAGAAAATGTGCTTTTTTTTAAAAAAAAGTTATGCATGCTGAGGTATGTTGGTAGACAAGAAATGACATGATGTCTGGAGATTTGCTTTAAAATGCTTCAACAAAGAAAAGAGAGACATAACAAATACAGGAATATCCTGCTATCATTTAATCTAGATAAGTGGGTAATAAGCACATGAGAGTTCACTGCAGTATTCTCTGTTTTTGAGTATGCTTTTTAAAAGTTTCAAAATATTTTATTTGATTTCTTGAAAACATTATTTTAAAGGAGTACTGACTTAAAATAGATATAAACATCACTTTTAAAATGTGTTTGTTTATTTTCAGACAGAGTCTCGCTCTGTTGCCCAGGCTGGAGTGCAGAAGAACAATCATACCTCATTGCAGACTCCAACTCCTGGCTCACATGATTATTCCACCTCAGCCTCCCTAGTAGCTGGAACTACAGGCTCAGGTCACTGTGTTCAGCTTATGTTTAACTTTTTTTTTTAAGAGACAGAATCTTGCTTTGCTGGCCAGGCTGGTCTCAAACTCCTGAACTTAAGTGGTCCTCCCACCTTGGCTCCCAAAATGCTGGGATTACAGGTGTGAGTCACTGCGCCCAGCCAAACATAGCATTTTTAAAGACCAATCCTTCTTGTAGGAAGAATTAGTTTGTTTTAATTTTTCTCACTATTATTAAAATTGCTTTACTACACATTTTATAGATACATCCTCGATCAAATCTTTGATGAGCTCATAAAATGTATGTCTAGTGGAATTACTAAACTTCCAAGAAGTTTGAGACAACTTATATTCCTATTATTGTATGAACATACTCCACTTATTAAATACCTGCCAGTACTAAATATTATTTGGTTTACATTTTTTGAAGTTCATTAAAAATAAATTTTGATGTCTTAATTTACATGTATTTAATTGTTTGTGAAGCTCAATGTCTTTGTATGTTCATTGACCTTTTAAATTTATGCTATGAATTGTTCAAGTCCTTGATAATTTTTCTGTTTGGATGTTCAGGTTTTCTTACTGATCTGTAAGAACTCTTTATATGTTAAAAGCATCAACCCTTTGTCATACTTCACTGTTTATTGTTTGCTTTTGACTTTATAATGTTTTTGACATTCAAACCTTGCTCTATTCTGTCAAATCTCTCCATACGTTCCTTTGTGATTTCTTCCAATACTTTTATGCTTAGAATGTTCTTTTATTATTCAAAGATCAACCAAATATTTGCCTATACTTTCTCCTAGATATTTATAGTTTTCCTTTCATTTAAATTAAATCTATCTGGAATCCATTTTAAAATGTGGTATGAGGGTTAGATACTAACTTTATTATTAATATTATAATTTTAAGGAAGTCTACCCATTACTTTGCAATGCTTTTATGATGAAAATTTGAAAGCAATAAAAACTTTTTGCATAATTCATTTATATATTTCAAAATATTAGATTGCCCAAAGTGTGCATGTGCGTATCATAAACTTTCCTGATAATTAAACAAAAATGCCTAAAAACCAGTGCCATCAAACACATTTGGTGGCAATTATGATGACCAAGTACCTACTAAAATCTTCTAGCTGAGGCTGGCAGATCCCTTGAACTCAGGAGTTCGAGACCAGCCTAGGAAACATGGTGAAGCCTAGTCTCTACAAAAAATACAAAAATTAGTTGGGCATGATAGTGCATAGCTATAGTCCCAGCTGAGGTTGCAGTGAGCCACGATTGCACCACTGCACTCCAGCCTGGGTGTCTGAGTAAGACCCTGTCTCAAAAATAATCTTCTTACACCAATTACAGGTAAGAATAAAACACCAAGTTCTAAAAATTACAACTATTAATAAAATATTTCTTCAAAGTCCAAAAAGCATCTCTAAAACTGCTGGCTCCTTTTTGAATTTAGATCTCAGAGCCCACTGGCTTTCAAAAATGTTGAACTAAACAATTCCAGAAGACACTTAAAAACAACATTAATGGAGGAAAATATGATTTTGTGCCATAATGTCTTGAAACATTCAGTTATGGTTTGATTCTGTCCGATGTTCAGTTGTATAACTTTTTTTGGGGGGGAAGTTATTGCTGGTTTAAAGAAACATTATTTTAAACTATATGGAAATCTAGTTGATTCTCATGAACAGTGGAAGCATTTACTGACTACTTATTCATCCACTCAACAAATATTTATTGAATATCTACTATGTGTCAGACACTAATATAGCTCTTATTATGCTTATTGCTCCGGATACTGGCATTTTTGAAGATAGTTTAATGGAGACAGATAAAGTGTCACAGCTTAAACTCATGATTAATATAAACCAGGTGAAATTCTTACCACAAACCTTTCAGTGCATTTATAAGGCAAGAAAACTAACATTTATTAAGTACTTATCATGTGGCAAACACATTAATTATTATCATATAATTTTAATAATATGTTACTGTTGGGAAAATGGAGGCTCAGAGAGGTTAAAAATTTCACGGGCACAGAGCTGCTGGACAATTGACTCAGGATTCAAAGTAAGGTTTGTCTGACAAAGTGCCTGTTTTACTCACCACCATAAGCTAGCTGTTTTCTAAAATTTTCAACTTATGTTTGTTCCAAGAGGAAACATCAGCAATTCTGGGAATGCCCAAATTAAAAACAGACAAAGGAAGCTGTTAGAAAGAAGCCATCCCATAATAAACAGACCACAGAAACTGGAGGCAAGAAACCCTTTCTAGTTGTTTCCAGTATTCCTGCCTCAACACATGTAGCCAATGTGTGCCATTTTGATAATTTTGAATTCTAGGTTTTCAATAGCAAACCTCGCATTTCTATTCCTTCACCCAATTTTAGCATCTTTTTGTAGTGGGAACTCAGAGATCTACAGAGCTCTAAAATCTGCTTCAGTATTATACTATATGTCGCTAACCAGTGGCTGATGTTGAAGTGTATAAATCTCATCCATTCATCCATTTATTTTTTTTCTACAAGTAATTATTGATTTCCTACATGTGTCAGGTATTGTTCTAGACATTAGGGAGGTAATGATGAGTGAGACACTAAGATCCTTGTTCTTAACAAGTTCACATTCTAGTGGTGAGGAGAAACATTTAATAAGTTAAAAAAATACATAAAAAGATGTTTTGGGGCCAGGTGTGGTAGTGACAGCTCATGCCTGTAATCCCAGCACTTTTGGGAGGCCAAGGTGGGAGGATAGCTTGAGCCCAGGAGTTTGAGACCAGCCTGGGAAATGTGGGGAAATGACACCTCTTTTTTTTTTTTTTTTTTTTTTTTTGAGACAGAGTCTCACTCTGTCACCCAGGCTGGAGTGTAGTGATCAGGGATCAGTGCAGCCCCCCACCTTCTGGGCTCAGGTGATTCTCCCAACTCAGGATTCCATGTAACTGGGATCAAAGGTGTGTGCCACAACTGCTGGCTAATTTTTTCTTTTTCTTTTTTTTTGTAAATAGGATCTCACTATGTTGCCCAGGCTGGTCTCCAATTCCTGGGCTCAAGTGATCCTTCCACCTCAGCCTTTCAAAGTCCTGGGATTATAGGCATGAGCCACTGCACCCAGCCAGAGATCCTCATATCTACAAAAAAAATTTTTTTTTAAAAAGTTAGCTGGTCATGTCTATAGTCCCAGCTATGCAGGAGCCTGAAGTGGGAGGATTGCTCAAACCCAGGAGGTCAAGGCTGCAGTGAGCTGAGGCCGTGCCACTGCACTCCAGTCTGGGTGACAGAGTGACATCCATCTCAAAAAAAAAAGATATTTGGGATTTACTGTTAATGAAGTATACCCGATGATATTATGTAGACTAGGTGGGAGGTGGGAAGCTACTTCATTAGATATATCGTCATGGAAGGCTCCTGAAGAGGTCATTTGACCCTAAACCAAAAAAAAATCAGAAGGAAATAATCACACAAAAGGCAGAGAAAACAAGGAAAAGAATTCCAGATACAGAGAATAAGTACAAAAAGCTCTGAGATAGGCAGGAATATGGTGCATTATGGAAACCAAAAAGAGGAAGGGTGATGGGGAGAGAATGATGATGAGGGCAAAGGGATGCAGAAGCCCAAGTAGTGAAGAATTTTAGGTCAGGAATCTTGACGTTTGTTGGGAGTGCAACAGAAACTGCAGTGTGCACTACACATGAGATAACAAAAATTTAGCCTGTGCTTATAATGGAGAACAGACCGAATCAGTGATAATATATCTAGCTAATATTTACTGAGTGCCTATTAACTACCAAGCACTGTTCTAAACACTTTACTTCACTTCTAAACACTGTTCTTAAACACAAGTCTTAACTAACTTAATCTAATATCCCTTCTGAGATACGCACTGTTGTCATCCTGATTGGCAGGGGTCATACAAAACTAGCACTAGTGTTTACGCCACCTGCCCAAGCTTGTAATCAGTAAGTGGCAGAGTTGTAGTATGAATCCAGACAAGCTAACACCAGAGCCTCTTTGTTAACCACTGTGTTGCATGGCTCCTTTAAGAATGAAAGGATAGAAGCAAATAAACCCATTTGGAGGACAATACCATAGTAGAAATGAGAGGTAACAGTGGTTCGACTCGAGTGGTAGTAGTGAACATTAAGAAAAGTACATGTATTTGAGATAAATTTGGAAAAATAACTGAAAGCATTTATTTATAGTAATGAAAAATAGGAAAGGATCAATAATGTCTTCTAGGTTTTTTTCTTAAACAAGTGGGTATATGGCAGTCATTTCTGAACTGGAGAAAAATGGGTTTATGAGTGTGTAGCGGGTGAAATCAAGAATTCTGGTTTTGCTATGTTACATTTGAGACACAAATTAAACATGACCTTGGAGATAGCAAGTAGGCACTTGGATAAGTGAGCCTGGGGCCCAGCGGGGATGTCTGGAGCATCGTCACCCTACAGGTGAGACATTGAAAGACACAGGCCTGGATAAGCCCTTGGGGAGGACAGGAGAAGAGGCCAACAAGGTGACTTGAAAGGCAGGAGGAACGCTCAGCGGGGCGGTTCACAGAAGCCACGGAGGAAAATCTTTCCTAGGAGGGGGGCTTGTTCAATTATGTTGAATGCTGCTGACAGGTCAAGGAAAATGAGGGCAGACAGGGAGAATATTAGATTTGCCAACATGGTCACTCACATGCTTGCCAGGACACATTATGGAGCCAGGATTTTGGAGAGGTTTTGCCATGAAGAGGAGCAGAGAAACAGGATGGCAGTTGCAAAGAAATGGGGAGTCTTTTGCAAATGAAGGTAGTTGTAAAGAAGGAAGGGAGCTCTTTTTTCTTTATAGATGGCGAGTGCGTATGTGCTAATGGAAATTAGCTTGTCAGAGTGACTGAAATGAACACCTCACACTAAGACATGTAACTTACATCTACAAAAGCAAAGTAGAGAGTGGAGTAATTATTTACTGAGTGCCTTCCTTGTTTCTTGGAGACAAAATAATCACTTCACGGATAAACATTCCTGGGATTTCTGAGCTATTTTGGAGCTTCGAGTGCTCCCATAAAAGTCACTCTGGTGAAGCCCTGGGCAGTAAAGGAGGATGCAGGGCCAGGTGAGGTAAGCTCCATTTCTGCAGAAGACTCCGTGCTCTCTCTCTGGAACACGGGCCGAATACTTGGTTTCTACCAAGCATCAAGTTGTTTGATTTGCACTAGCAGCCCCTGAAAAAGGAATTTGGAGGAGAAAATATTTGGTCCAAATATTTAATGTAGAATGAGTAATGAATCTACCTAGAGGTTTTGGTGAGGGAGGAGTTGGTGTTGAAATTGGGAAACAGAGGGTGACTCTATCACTGACAGAAGAAAGGTGAGCCCTGGCACGGGGGTGGTGAATTTATCTTTCGGGAGAACTTTATCTTATTTTTTCTTTCATATGGTTATGATCTTTCCAAAATAGGCATGTTACAAATCTTTCTGACCTTCCCTCTCCTTAGCATTATGGGTTTATTTGCAGTTTCTAGGCCATGCCTTTTTAAAGGCTCAGTTTTTTTTTTTTTTTTTTTTAAGTTTCCTTGGTAGGAGAAGATAAAGGAAAGGGAGAAGAAAGAGAACTAAAAAGACAGGAAGGGAAGGAGAGGAAGAGAGACAGAGAGACAGAGCCCATGAAGCTATTTCTTTTATTTTTTTGAGACAGAGTTTCGCTCTTGTCGCCCAGGCTGGAGTACAGTGGTGTGATCTCGGCTCACTGTAACCTCCCCCTCCAGGGTTCAAGCGATTCTCCTGCCTAAGCCTCCTGAATAGCTGGAATTACAGGCGCCCGCCACCATGCCTGGTTAATTTTAGTAAAGTTGGGGTTTTGCCATGTTGGCCAGGTTGGTCTCGAACTCCTGGCCTCAGATGATCTGCCCGCCTCGGCCTCCCAAAATGCTGGGATTACAGGCATGAGCCACCGCGCCCAGCCCCAAGAAGCTCGTTCTTATTCTCTTGAAAAACTTATAATAAAATAACTACAAACCACTTTAAGGACATCTGAATTAAAGTGAGTTGTCTTGTAGCAATGTGAGTATCTTTTCCTTTCCTTTCCATTTTTCTTCACAATAAGAATCTGAACATGGTGATGGTCAAGATAGAGTAAGGGATAAAAATGGAAAAAAATAAAGAAAAAGCAATGTTCATCATACTGTTTATGTAATTGTTACATCTGAGTTTTTTCTATTTTGAAAAAAAGAATTGTTTTAGATAACATTTATATCATGGAATTTACTTCTTTTTTTAAAAAAAAGAACAAAAGAAAATAGAGTCAAAGAAAAAATATACTCATAGTCTAATTCCAGTGACAGTCATAATACAAAATTCTAAATTATGAAAGTTAGTCTCATAGACAAAATGTCCATCCACAGAAGAATGTTTGAATAAATTATGGTCCTCTGTAGAATGACACGCTATGCTGTCATTACCATGAATGTGGGGGACTTCCTTGTGCTGACAAGCAATGACAGGTACAGGTACTGCCCGGAATATGCATTTCTTGAGGGCAGGAAGAGCCATGCCGGTAGTGTTTATTGCTCTAGCTCAGCAACTAGAAAACTGCCTTGCACACAATAAGTATTCAATAAATATTTGCTTCATGAACAGAAAGGATCACAGATCAATATAGCATGATTTCACTTTGGCAAAAAGCAAAACAAAATACATCATACAAACGTGATTAGCTCTGGTCTGGTATATGTGTTTGTATATTTTATAACAAATATGTTTTTGTTACTTCTGAATTTAAAAATAAAAATATAATTAGCATTAAAGAAAATATAATCCTCACAAACACTCCAGCATCAATAGAAGGGTAGCCTAAGATCCAGAGGGTCTTAAGAATTCTGAGAGTTAGGTCAGTCTCTAACAGTGATCCTATCTGCCTGGTCACCCACACACAAAAAGAATAAAGCCTGAGCCAGCTGGTAAAGAGGCAGAGCCCAGAGAAAATCCACACTGAGCAGGGAAAAGTTGAAGGATATGATTTCTAGTGGGATGGGTGAATGCTGTGTGATCTCAACGACAGCACAGCTGTGCATCTGAAAACTTGGTTTGGGTTCCCTAAAAAGAGAGAACAGTCAACCTGAAATAACAGATCTCCTTCTGGAGCCAGAGGAGCCTAGCAGCTGGCAGGGAAGCTTCGGAGCAAAGACTGTATCCAGCAGTGGCCAGGGCACCAGGTTAGGAGGCACCTTCTGCTCCAGTCAGTGGGAAGAGGCTGGGGCTTTCTCAGAATAAAAACCACCTGGAGGGTGGGGTAGAGGGTGGTGACCAGTGTCAAATCAGACTCCTGGGAAACATGAAAATGTGGCCTGTACTAATTATCTTTTTTTTTTTTTTTTTTTTGAGACAAAATCTTGCTCTGTCACCCAGGCTGGAGTGCAGTGGTGCAATCTTGGCTCACTGCAGCCTCCACCTCCCGGGCTCAAGTGATTCTCATGCCTCAGCCTCCTAAGTAGCTGGAATTACAGGTGTGTGCCACCACACCCAGCTAATTTTTGCATTTTTTGTAGAGATGGAGTTTCACGATGTTGGCCAGGCTGATCTCTAACTCCTGGCCTCAAGTGACCTGCCAGTCTCGGCTTCCCAAAGTGCTGGGATTACAGGTATGAGCCACTGCAACTGGATATAATTACCTTTTAGATTGTAATCTAGGCTGCTCGTTTTTCTGATGGTTTTTGTGACTGAAAAATAACAATTAGAGAAGACAGTACTCCTCACTGCTCCCTAAATATTCCCTGTGCTTTTAAGACTCTGCTTTTACCCACATTGATCTTTTTGCCATTTTATGCTTTGCTTCTCAAACTCCTACACAACCTTCAAAACCTTGCTCATGTGCCAGCTCTTGAGTGGGGCATTTTCTGGTTTTCCTAGCAAAGAGATCTCTCTTCTAGATGCCCACAACTCTGGAGTCATGGTTCTATTGTGGAGCTTACCCTTTTTGACATTTAGAGACGCTAAATTCCTCAGGACAGGAATGTTTTCCTCGTCTAACCAAGCTATTTAATAGAGTACTGAGTACTTTTCTAGTTGTTTTATTTCCCCAACTACTAAGATAGTGCCATGCTCTCAATATATTTTATAAATGAGAGAATTATTCACTTGTGCTGTTCTCATAATTACAATTTCTACCAAATTTCAACAAATGCTTACTAAGAAACTGCTAGGAGTGCAGGGGACTATATTGTTCCTGCCTTCATAGGGTTTACAGTCTTGAGGAGTCAGGTAACCAAATAAGAAATTTTAAAACTAGGCTGGGCATGGTGGCTCGTGCCTGTAATCCCAGCACTTTGGGAGGCCAAAGCAAGCAAGCAAGCAAGAAATTTTAAAACCAGATAATGTGGAAAGCATAAAGATGGGGGCACCTAACCTGGACATTGAAATTAATCCTTCAGCTTCTTACTCTGATCTAGAAATATACTTATTTGTAGTCACATCCAGTCTTATTTCTTTTCTTCGAATTTATGTATCTTTTTTGGTCTACCTCGGCCTTGTGAATACTTCTCCACTATTATTATTATCTTTCTCTCCCTTCATCTCTCTCTCTGTTTTATTCTTTACTTCTCAGTCCAAAAACTTTATCAAATACCTGCCACTTGATAAACACCTGATTTTCACTGTAAATGCAATATTTGTTTTTATTCTATTATCTGTTTCCCATCCCAGTTAAACCTTTAAAAAAGTTGTCTATACTTTGTTACCTCTCACTGATGTCCCAGTTGATGAGAGGTTGATACATCCCATCTCTTGCTCACCATCAATTTGCTGCAACTGTTTCTGCTGCAGCTGTTTCTGCTGAAGATGACTGACAACCTAATGGTCTGATCCTTGAGCACTATTTAATGCACATTTTACTTAATCTTGCGGTGATATCTGAACCTCTTGGCTACTTACTTCTTGAAACTCTTTTCCTTTGGAAGGGGAGACATTGTCACACCTGGGTCTCGTACTTTATTCCTGAATGCTCATTCTCAGGTGTCTTGATTTCCTTTTCCTGCCTCCTCTTGCTACACCTCACAGTCCTTCTCCTAGTCCTCTAACTTTCTTCCCCGTGCACTCCCCACTAGTAATATTATCAAAACCCTTCACTTCTGCTGGTCACCATCTTAGAATTTTCTTTAGGGCTCCAGACTTTTGCCTAAAACTCAACAAAGCCTAAAATGAACTCATTAACTTGACTCCCTGCCCTTCTCCCCAAACCTGCTATTCCATATTATTCATCCAGTGGAGATTTAAACACAATCCTTCTCCTTCACCTTCCATTTGCAACTGGTGTCTAGACCCATCTGTTCTAGCCCCAAATCTCACACATGTCATTTATCAGTTCCTCACTTAGACTGCAGCAGTGTCCTTCAAAGCAGACAGACTCCGGTCACTCCTGCCCCCTCCCTGTCCAACACAGAAATAGGAAGACTTTCTAAATTATAAGTTTGATCATAACACTTCCTTGCTGAAAACCCTCCACTGGCTCTGCAAGATCTTTAGAAATTGCAAAATGGTAGCCCATGATCTATATTCACCTATGTGCACATGCTATTTGTCCCACAGAGTTTAAAAGCTGAAGTTTTAAAATTCAGAATATGTTTCATGATGGCACACACGTCCAGTTCTTGAGTTCTCTCTGTTGTCTTCTATCCAGGTGGCCTCACTGTTTACATTACTTGCCTAGTTCCTGTATGGACCCTTGAGCTCATGGAAGAAGTTCTGAGCATGGCATAGGAAGTCTTGCACAACCTGACCTGCCTGCCTTTCTGTCTCATTTCATGCTTTTAACTCAAATTTGCTGATGCCAAGGCTCATGTTTATCTACTACACCACACTAATTAATGTTACTTCTTTTCTTCCTTGGGCTTATGAAATGTGAGAAGCCAACGCAAATAATACATGGAACAACAAACTCAAATTACAAGGTAGGAGTGTACGTGGGGTGGGTGTGAATGAAAGGGACTGGGACACAGGTGAGTAAAAGCAGTACTGTGGGAATCCCATCCAGATGGGATAATTTGTTACCCCATTTATTTCAGTGTCAGGGTTAAGGCAGTAAAACAATTGATTTTTCTAATCCCTGTGTATCATTCATTTTTGTAGCCTAAGCACAATTCCTGATCCTTTGTAGGCATTTAAAAATGCTTACTGAATAAACATGTTTTGGTGAAGGCTTGCAAAAGGCTGAATGTCCTATCACTTCCAGGCCTCACCTTCTTTTCTTTCTGCCTCCTTCAGTGTATCTACTGGGTGTTCAGGGTACACTCTTGGTATCAGTATATCCCCTTTTGGCGTAACCCCAAATCATCCCAATATCACAAAAGAATATGCAAAATAGTAAAAAGTATAGATATAGTAAATTCAGAAAGAGGATAAATAGGAAAATAAAAAAGGAAATTCTTTCTCCTCCTCCTTACTTTGCTACTGTCCGAACACAAGTTAAACCTATTATGTAGACATAAATAATATTATGGCTAAGACTAATGACATGGGACCAGTAAATATAGAGTCAGAAGCTATAATTTCCGGGGACTGCGGAGGCATCCTTCCACATCCACCTTGCCCCATGGTCATTGGTTTAAACAGCCTGGCTGGCCACCATTTCTACCATCTTTGATCCTTATTCATCTTGTGTTGCTACTTTGGGCATACCCCTCATACTCCTCATACCAAATCCTCAAATACACACAGACCACAAAGAAGTGAGGTTCAGCCTTCAGTGTGCACAAGAGTTATCAGGAAAGCCTGTAAAATGCAGATTCCTGAGCCCTTTCATTTCAAGACAATAGTTTTGGGGTAAGGCCATTGTACCTGAATTTCAAACAAGTTTTACTGAGGATTCAAAAGTAGGCAAACACCATACTCCAAAATTGGAAAACATTCCCATAAAGACAGGTGTTTTAGAACCTGAAAGATTTTCAGGTTAAGTACTTTAATTTGCTTTCAGACATAGTCCAATTCCATCATGTTTACCTTTCACCATTCCTACTGCTAAGAATTGTTGATTAAATGGCAAAAATTTTGCTCTTGGCAAATTGCAGTTACCACATTCTCAAAGAAATAGTGCCTATATGCCTTTAATTTATAAATCTATTTCATTATGTACATGCTTCTGTGGTGAGGCTGCTAAGCATTTAAAATATTTATTACACATTTCCTAGGTCTCATACTCATTAAAGTGATACTAAATTGATAGGGTCTTTTTTTAAAAAATTCACAGCAGGGTAGCAGTCATTCAACTGTAGTATAATTTGGAATTGCAGCTCACTTCACTTTAAGCAGTTCATCTCAGTTCTAATCATTATGTTCAAAGCTTCACTCTATCCAGATGCCAAGTTTCCCCAACTGTACAAAAGCACAGGAGAAATATTTCTGTTTGGCAAGGCCTGGTAAATTTTTGGAGGCGTTGTCATGCCTCAACAGGGCACCAGTCAGGTTATAATTTGCCTTAATTGCTTGTGCCACAAACAGCAACAATGATTACCTCTTGGTCACTGGCACTCAAAGAAAGATTTCTTCCCAGCTACTGTAAATAACAAAATACTTTCTGCAAACACCTTACTTGGGATTAGACTGCAAAGCATCTCAGATTTTGACCATTTTAAAAAAATGACCTGGTGCGTTTTTAATGTGTTAAGTCGCACACTTGCCTGTGTATCTGTGTGTGCACATTAGAAACATGAAAATAACTCAGATAAATTACTGTTCTCCCATAAAACAACTAGTCTTCTATCTGCATAATTTGTTCCACCTGCCATGTTTACAAGGCACCCCAAGGAGAACTAGCTTAAAAGCCAGCAATCCATCTGCCTCTCAGTTCTAAGGGGGTAATTATTGCCTCAACTAAGCAAAGAGGAATGCCAGCATGCTGCTAACCATGTCAGGTGACTGATGTATGTGCCTGACACACTCACCCAGGTCATCGGCTTTTCTAATAGTGGCTGGGGTCATGGTACAGTAACGAACACAATTCACTACTTACAGAAAAGGGGGAGACAAACGGATAGAGGCTACATTCAATGGGCCAAACCCAGAACACAAACCAACAATGTGGGCTTTATAACTTCTTGTTTTAAAAACAAGAAACATGGGGGAGAAAAGACAGGTTGACTTTATGCCAAAACACTGGTTTAAACAAACAAACAAACAAAAAACTTGTTTTTTAAAGGGGACAGGAAAGGAGGTGTTTTGTCTCTATTAACTTCCTATTAACTGTACTTCCTCACGTATTTTTAAAATAAAGCATTAGTTAATATTTATTAATAATGTACAATGTTCTACTTGCTGTGCACATAAAATAGGGCCTGGCCTCTAATACTGTATAAACTTAACTGTCTCCAACTAAGGTCATAGTGACCAAGACTGAGGACAAACTGTGAGGAATACTGTTGGAAGACTAGAATGATGTCCAAGCACAAAAACACTCATGTGCTGATGAAATGCGCAAAACACATGCAGATCTTCGAGAAATTCTGCTAAGAAGAAGCGATTAAAAACAAACAAAAAAAAAGAGCTCTTTGGGGACACACCCCAAATGAATTGCAAAAGGTCACACTCAACTTCTTCCCTCTGAAATGAGGTAGAGACAACATACAAATTAGCATATAGAACATCAAGTCATTAAATGTTCCTTGCCAAAGCTCCCATGGGAAAGCAAGAGGGAGGCAGTGGAGTGCGGAGGGAAAACAGAAAGTGGGTAAAAACGGACAGATCACTTTGGAAATAGTTCCATTCTTTTCATTTCACAGGCTGGTAAAATTATAAGAAAAACTTGGGGGTGGAGTAGAGAAAACATCAACATTGAATTGACATTTATTTTGCCGAAGTACAGCTACCATCAACTATCATGAATTTTTGTTTCATTACAAATGATAGAAAAGCCAGATTCACAAAATAAAGGATAATTCTTTGTATTAAATAAATGTTTATGAAGCTCATTACATTATCTTTTTTTAAAAAAATAAAAATTTTAGAACATATGACGCTCTTCATAATTAATGCTTTTGATATAGATTTGAGGAAAGAGTCTCCAGTTTGCAGTTCTGAAAATGTAATTTTCAAATTAAATTTCATTGTGTTTGAGGTGACACGTTCCTCTGTAATTTCATTACCAGATTGTAAGAATTCCCTTAACTAGGCGTGGCCCCTTTTACATGAGTGAATGTGATGATTTATAAAGAAGATAAGCTAATACAGGAGGATTACTGGA
This sequence comes from Nomascus leucogenys, assembly GCF_006542625.1. Taxonomy (NCBI): domain Eukaryota; kingdom Metazoa; phylum Chordata; class Mammalia; order Primates; family Hylobatidae; genus Nomascus; species Nomascus leucogenys. The sequence continues at coordinate 61,773,973 of NC_044396.1, forward strand.
AGGTTGTGAAGCTATGATGACAATAGATCCCTCTGAATTATTTTAGCTTTGTTCTAGTAAAAGATGGTATTTTTTAATATTTGTATGCACCTTGTTCTCTGACTTAACTGCCGTGATTAAACAACGAACACACATTCTGGCCTCAGTGTTGGAGTGGCTGGATTAAAACGAGCGATTTCCCCCTGCTGGTTGGACATGTCTTACATTCTCTATCTCACTGCCTGCAGCATTAACACTCCCCATAGTACCAAACCCATTTATTTTCCACCCACCAACCGGCCTCCTAAAGCATCATTAACATGCCCCCAAAGGCCTTGCTGCTGTCAATTTTAGCCTACACAACACTCAAAAGCCTTTGTGGGGTTTATCAGAGTTCTGTAGGAAAGGAAGAGAAAGGCATTAGACTCAAACCTTGGGGAATTGACAACACAGGAAGATGAAGAGAGATGAGGGAGAGGCCCAGGAATGGAGGAAATCCTATCTGCAGGCAGAGTGCAAGGCTCAAGATTGAAAGGCTGTTCAGAGACACCCATAATTATATGCTTCTGCCACTCAATTTTCATCTAGTTAATGGCAAAAAGATCAATATCTACTTTCGATTTTCATGTACAGCATTATAGCCTTAGCCAGAGACAGGTCTCTTAGGAAGGAGGATGATTCAGGAAGGGGGTCCAGGGAAGAATGATTCATAACCAAAATCAATAATCATATTGGTTTGCCTTTGTATTTTCTAAAATATATTTGGGGTTTTCCTTTTTTTGTTGTTGTTTTGAACAACTTTTTCTTATTTTCTGATAACACTACTCACCCTGAAATCCCTCACAGAGGAATTGATTACAGGGAGAGAATACCAGGAATAAATGTGGAACTGAGTTATGTACACAAAACTCTGTCAGTTTGAAATGATGTGCCCAGAGTTCATCCACACTCACCAGAGTGAGCTCTGGACTCCAAAACAGAGTTAAAGTAAACAGCATTACATTCTGCAAATATGACTCTAGATTCTAGGAATACTAACTGTGATAGCTTCTCAGTTATCCTTTTGTTTTCTTCTTGGGGGAATAGTAAGCAAAGCAGCGGTAGGTTTCCATCTTAAACTAGATTCATGTGATTCAAATAGAAATAAGTTTTAAAACATAATATTTTGATAGGGTTTTTTTTTTTTTTTTCAGAATCAAGCAGACGATTTGAGTTAGAAGAAAAAAAAAGTAGGCAGTGCAGAATTTCCAACATACAACTTATGCAGAGGACAGAATAACTTTGTGGAGGTATGTAATAAATCCAAAGCTGCATTTATAAAATCCTTGAAAAATGTAGCTGTGAGCCCTAAATGCAGTGGAATGTTAGGTCCTGCTAAATTAGAGCATTAATTAGAGCATCTTGATTCACGTGTTTCTTCTCATACATGTGTTAATCTTCAATTTCCATGTTCCCTAAATAAGTTCTAAAACATTATCCACTGTGAAACATTCTTCACTAGTCATAAGACAGTCACTCCTTTAAATTTTACCCAAATTCCTAATACTTCTCAAGGCATGTAAGTCCTTCTAAGTCATGTGCTTCAATGGGAATTAAAAGCTCTGTCAAGTGATAATGGTGGCACCTTCAGGAACTATCAAGAGATTTGTGCCCTTACCAAACATGCTCACAACTTTAAGGAAACTTTCTTAATCACGTGCCCAAACTGACATCCACAGTTCATTGTATTAAGAACCATCATTTATTAAGCACTTCTGTAAGCCAGGTACCATGCTAGGTGAACATTTAGGTACTGGTCTCATTCAACTTCATAGCCACTCTACAAGGCAAGTATTATAATCTCATTTTATGGATGTAACAACTGAGGCTTAAGGAGGTTAAGCAACTTGCTGAAGGTCACACAGTATGTAAGTGGTGAAAGGGCCAGGGATTCTAGCCCTTCAGGCTTGACAGATCACAAAGCCTGGGCTCTTCCCTACAAAACTATAAGGCCAGGCCAGCCTTGGGCTATAACTCTCCTTGATCTTGACCTCATTTATTAGGAATTGCTTTATCTTTGGGGAATTTTATAATTAGAGGTACACAGCCTTCTAGAGGTTGCTAGTATAAAATTCAATCCAATATTTTTTCTAGATTTAACAAAGGAATGCATTTTTAAAAACAGTCATAGAATGGCAGTCATTAAAAGGTCAGGAAAGGACAGATGCTGGAGAGGATATGGAGAAATAGGAACGTTTTTACACTGTTGGTGGGAGTGTAAATTAGTTCAACCATTGTGGAAGACAGTGTGGTGATTCCTCAAGGATCTAGAACCAGAAATACCATTTGACCCAGCAATCCCATTACTGGGTATATATCCAAAGAATTATAAATCATTCCACTATAAAGGCACACGGATGCATATGTTTATTGCAGCACTGTTCACAATAGCAAAGACTTGGAACCAACCCAAATGCCCATCAATGATAGACTGGATAAAGAAAATGTGGCACATATACACCATGGAATACTATGCAGCCATAAAAAAATGATGAGTTCATGTCCTTTGCAGGGACATGGATGAAGCTGGAAACCATCATTCTCAGCAAACTAAACACAGGAACAGAAAACCAAATACCACATGTTCTCACTCATAAGTGGAAGTTGAACACATGGACGCAGGGAGGGGAACATCACATACCAGGGCCTGTCAGGGGGTGGGGGGCTAGGAGAGGGATAGCGTTAGGAGAAATACCTAATGTAAATGATGGGTTGATGGGTGCAGCAAACCACCATGGCATGTGTATACTTATGTAACAAACCTGCACATTCTGCACGTGTATCCCAGAACTTAAAGTATAATAAAACAAAGGAAAAAAGTCATAGAAACAAGAAGTTAGATTTTACATTCGAAATTATAAGCTAGAATAACATATGAAAATTCAGGTGTGAGATTCCAATAAACTGAACTATACGAAACTGCTGTGTTTGTAGGTCACAACAGCCAGAAATGTACCGCCTTCTACAATTCATCCTAATAGTAGAAGTGTAGTTCTAGGCTATAAGGTACCCAGTATGGGCCCATTCACAACGCACCTGCAGTGCACACGCTTCACGCCTCTGGTGGCCTCCCCAGGGTACTGTACCTGAGCAGAAGCTGTTGCTGCTAACGGTCCTCGCTGAGCGCCCAGAGCTGCTGGGGTTGAACTCTCTGCTCTCTTCCTCAGAGAAAGGAGACTCAGAGGCTGGGGACACTTTGTGCTGTTGTTGGGGCATATGGGGCCGAAGAATCAACCGGGGAATTCGGCTTCGAGAAATCTCCTTGTCATGATGCTGCACTCTGTGCTCCTTCTCAAATTTGGACATCAAAAAAGAAAACAAAAAGAAACGCGTTTCCCTCTCTTAACTCCTGTCGGTTCCTTCAAGGATCAATTTCTAAGAAATCACATTTCTGAGTATTGAGTCTTCACAGAGTAGTCCTTCTTATCTCAGTTGCTGAAATGAGCTTCAAAACTCTTCCACTGAGCTAACCTTTCTAATCTACTGAATAGCACATGTCTGTGTGGCACATACACACACACACACACCACACATATACACACCTCCACTCACTAGCTAGAAGGCCATCCTACTTCCCTATGCCGGTCCTGACTCACCTTCCCACCCTGACTTCTATCACATTCAAGCTTCTGCCCCCCAAAGGCTCTTTATTAACACCACACTCTGACTTACTTGATAGCCTTCAGGCTTCCATTTTGCTTTCCCTAAATTAGCTGTGACAATCTGACTTCTGTTTTCTTGTCTCCTCACAAAGTTGAACCCTATATACCTGGAACAGTTATTTCCTGATAGCTCACACACAATTATCTTTAAAATCCCTCCTCTTCTGGGCAGGATCTTAATTATTCGTTAATATCCTGGTACACAGGGCTTGTTGCCAACAGAAAAGCAAACACGAATCCGATACTCGGGAAGATGGCTCCACCTTTTACATCATCTTTAATTTTTGTTTTCCTTACAGGACATCCATAAGAAGAGATTTTTCTCTCTCCTTAAAAACGCAGCATGAAGTACCCTGCCATGTCTTGGTTTTAAAAATGAATAACAGTAATATTTTCACAATGTTTCCCAACTTATAAAGTGCTTTTCCAACCATTTTCTCATTTGATCTTTACCCACCAGACTGTACACAGAGAGGACACCAATGAATGTCCCTATTTTCAGATAAGGAAACAGGCTAAATGGGGTAGAGATGCTTAGGCAATTCTGCACACCATGCCAGAAGTAGAACAAAATTCAAATCCAGTGCTTTGCAGGGTCACCACCACCCTACCTTATTAAAATGGATTCCTAGGAGGAGCGTTTTGCAAAAATTCCACTGCTTCCTCCAACCTCTGCCACTGAAAGGGACTCTTTGGCTTAGGTAACAAACACCTTTTCGAAACATGACCTACTGTTCCTTCCACCAGCTTACCAGGAAGGGTCACGGCCAAAATAAACACCTCTGGGAGGCCGGCACATGGCATAAATTGAAGGGTAAACCTCAGCAATGGGGAACTTCGGAGGGCCCTCAGGCATCCACTCTACCCGGGGGCCGCCAGCCGCACCCAGCCTCGGATTCGCCCTGCACATCTGCCGCCCTGCAGGTACCACGCGCCAGCCACTCCGCCGGGCACACCGCAGACCCTGAGCTAAGGCAGGGTCACTGACACGCGCGAGTCCTCATTTCCCAGTCTCGAATGCATCAAATTCCTTTCATTCACATCACACACACAGGACATCAACTGAAAGCTACACCCCACAGTCCCAGTTTCAGGAGGTGGGATTAACCCTCCAGTCATGTCATTCTCCAAAATCTATTCTTCCAGTACCACCTCCCCATCTCCTGGATCTCAACTCCTAAGCAATGCCTCCTGCCTTCTCCGGACCCCACCACCACCTCTTCCACCTTTCCACAGACTATAAACGTCACCCCTCCAGCTCTCATCCCGCCCGCTTCTCGCCCCGCAGTGACTGCCTTCCCCGCCCTCCAGCGCCCGCACTGCCCCGCGCTCCTTACCTTGCTCTCGCGGAGGGGCCCCATCGCGCCGCTGCCCGCCGGCTCCTGGCGCCGCCGCTGCCGCCGTCCAGGAGGAGGCACCTGCGAGCACGGAGCGAGGAGACTGCGCTGAGCCGGCGCGGGCTGCGGGCGGCGGCTGTTGGTGAGGCTCCAACGCGCCGCCGCCGCCACTGCCGCCGATTGCGCTGGGCTCCGAGGGCGCGCCCGGCCCCGCCCCGGCCGGACACGTGGTGCCGCAGTCGCTAGAGGCCGCTCCTGGGGCGCCTCCCACGCCCTCCCTCACCTGCGGCCTTCAGGGCAACTCGACCGCGCCTGGGCGCGCCCCACCCGCCGGATTTCGCCACGGCACTCCCCGCCCCCCCAGCCAGAGCCCGTGTCCCTCCCTCTCCAAGGAGCTCGCCCCGGTGTGGGCAGGCTGCGGCTAGCGGCATCTCCAGCCAAGGGGTGCCCCCACCCTTTTTTTTTTTTTGGCACTTGATCTCAGGTTTGAAAGGGGTGGCATTGGATGGAGTGACTGAGAAAAGCTGCGACATCACAGAGAGACAAAATGGAGAAAGTTTTCCCCTGGCGACCCCTCCTTGGCCTCCAGGTCTTAAGTCAGTCTACAGCTCCCCACAACTGCCTCGCCCGAGAGCGGCGGAGATCCCTCTCATACCGGACCCCAGCCAAGTCAGTGCGGCAGGACTGACACAGCCTCTGGGTTCTGGTATCTCAAAGGCTGCGACGGATTCTACTTGGAAGGGAATCATCAGAAAGGCCTTCAGAGGTCAGCGCAGCTCCCTCCGGCTTGGGGAAGCCAGGCTGCTATGTAGCCAGAGAACAGCCTTTTCCCCAGCGCTGCCCTGCAACTGCCCGGCTCCAGGAAGGAGCTCCAGCACACTGCTAAGGGAAGAGCACTGCAATTGAACTCAGAAAAACGAGTTCAAGCCAGCACTCCAATAGGTCCCTTCAGCCTGAGTGCCTTTATGCCTAAAGTTTTTGTTGTTGTTTCGTTGTTGTTGTTTTTTTGTTTGTTTGTTTGTTTTCCGTTGTTGTTGAAATGGCATGTCGTTCTGTGGCCCAGGCTGTAGTACAGTGGCGCGATCAGGGCTCACTGCAACCTCTAACTCCTGGGATCAAGGGATCCTCCCGTCTAGGCCTCTCAAAGTGCTCGAATTACATGCGGATGCCTTTGCATGCGTGGTCTACGCCTACGGTTCTTGACCCTTCTGAATTTCAAATTTACCCTTGTTAAATTGAGGGATAATAATAGTGATACCTACCTCTAGGATAGCTGTGAGGATTAGATGAGGAAAACAAACAGCTCTATCCAGCTGATTGAACAGAACTTTCCAAAGGGCAGCTAAGTCAGGTCCAGGTGATCCAGTCAATATTTGTTGATGCCTTTTACATGACAGGCAGAAAAAGCATTTGTGATGCACACAAATTTGTTTAAGAAAGCTCGAAAATCTGTCCAACGGCGGACTTAGAATACGGTACATTAGCTGGGCCAAGGGCCTTGATTTATTATAATTGCTACCCTTAAATCTTATCTGGTGATGGAATTCACCATGTATAATGACTTATATACCCTTTATTCAGAATTGGAGAATATTCCAAGCAGCAGTGTGACAGGTGAACCCTCTGATCCTTATGCACCAGCGTCCCACATGGGAGGACTGTGCTCCTCAAAAACGGAGGGTCATTGTCCCCTTTGGTCCATCCTCCAAACAGCATTTCTCTGAGTCCTCAACTCTCAAGCCTAAGAATGTATGTTGTGAGTCTAGAGAGAGCCTGAAGCCAGAGGATTAGTGGAATCAATTTTCCTTCTTCCTATAACTCCAAAAGAGAGCTTCCTCCATAAATCTTCATGCCTTTTCAATCTACTTAGCTCTCGCAAGAAGTGAGGTTGGTAATTTTAGGATTCTTTATTTGGGAAGAAGAGGTGATTAATTCGTACTTTCTATACCTACAGCTGTTTCAAATATGGACCTCAGGAAAGTGATGGTCCAGGATGATTCATACAACCGATTGTTCCTAAAATTCTGAGCCTGGGATTATATACTGTGAGATAAGAACAAACTTTTAAAGTTAATGGATGCTTCTGAGTTCCCAACTTAGAATTGAGAATTGACATGGGGACCTAATAGCAGAAACACCCTCCACTGAGTTAGCCAAGTCAGAACCTCAGTGTCATTGTGGACTTTTTTCTGTCACTCACCTGACCCACACATAGCATAAACCACCATGTGATCTCCATGCCACCCAAGTAATAACCGTCTTGAATCTGATTACTTCTGTCCACTATTTGTCTCCATTATCTTCATGTAGAGTATAAACCACAGTCACCCTAGATTATTGCAATAGTGGTCTAACTCAAGGTCTCTTGCTTTCACCCTTGCCTCTTATTCCTTTCTCTTCAATCAGTGTTTCCCTTTTTCCACAAGCCTTTATGAAAAGCTAAATCAAGTCATGCTTCTCCATGAAAACTCATTAATGATTTCCTGATTGTCCTCTAGGTAATACTGAAACTCCTTAATGTGGCACACAAGGCTTTCATGATCTGGCCACCTTGTTTACCTCTCCGATCTCATTTCTTACCACTCCTCTCTTTTATAGATACTCCCTCCCCTGCCTAACCCACCCCTTTTGTCCCTGCCACTCTTCCCCTACATACAAATGGATACTGCTCAAACTGTAGCACTTTCAGTTCTTGGAGGTGGAGGTTTTGTATTCTCTTTTTCCTTGAGACTGCTGCACCTGCCTCTGTTTAGAACGTTTCTTGCAGTACATCTGCCTATCCTCCTCAACTCTTAAAGTTACATTAAGTTCCATTTTAGACAGCTTCTTCCAGGAAATCTCCCCTGATGATTCCAGGACATTTATTTTTACGCCCAAGAGAGCTGTTATGATCTCCTCAGAATTCTTCATTTACTTGTTTGTTTTCACCGAAGCTTGTAGGCAGTGCCTAGTACAATTCCTGTTATACAGTGGACACTCAATACATAACTGTCAAATGAATTAATGCCTGAATGAGTGAATTCTATAACCCCATAAGGGGCCCATCAGTGCAAGATAAAAAACATAGATACAACTTGTTTTGAAAATGATTCAGATAAAGCTGCCTCCACAATGTATTTGTATCTGATGATTGGGTGTGTGCCTAAAAAATCCAACATGTGTTCAGTGACAGCTTTTACTGCAGAAGTGCAGGCACTGAGAGGCTGTGCGGTAGCCTTGCTGTCGCCATAGCAACCTAGCAGAGGGAAAGGCTGATGATTTAGTGTTCAGATGCCTCTTAGCTCTGTACTTTTGGAACCCAAGCCTGTTTTTCCACTGTTCTAAAAGGCAAGTTTTACTGATGATAATATCCATGCTGCCTTAATTTCATTCAGTGTTTCTCATGTCATTAGAAGAAATATCTTGTAACATTTGGATTATACCATCAAAGAGATATAATCTAATACAGCATAATATGGTCTTCTTTCCCCTGCTTTAAAATACTCTTATGCATCATTTTCATTTTTTATATCAAGACTTATTTTATGGTCTTGTTTTATCACCTTTTGGCTTCTTTAAAAATTAATGTATTTCTGGCTTTTAGAAAATATCAGTTGCTTTAGGATTTAACCTTGAAAGATTATAAATAATATATATATTATTTATATGTATCAATAGATATATCTGTATATCTGTATATCTATATATCTATCTATATATATAGATATATATCTCCTGGCAAAGCACAGGAGAGATAGGGTATTGTAGACTGGGAAGGAAGGTAATGTCTTTATATAATTATTCCCTCAAATCCGGGATAAGTTATTTGATTGTTTATGTAAAATTTGTAATTAAATGATTCCTACCTTTCTTATGCACAAAACTTTATATTTTCAGAACTCTTTCACATATATAATTTTATTTGAGCCTCACAAAAATCCTGCGAGGTACATGTGGCCAATCTCTACGACCAGATAACTGAAAAAGCATAGATTTTTATTAATAGGAATCCCCTAGACTGCAAACTTCACAGAGAAGACAATACAAATGCACTGCCGAAAAGAAAACGCCTGCACCAAACAACCCAGACACATCACGGTCCCTCACATTCACTCTTCCTCACATCTCACCTGTGTATGCTGGGGGCTTTCTTGGGCTCAATCAGGGCTGACAAAGCACCAGCTCCTAATCCTATCAGCTGTGTGAGCAAGAGCTGCCGTCTCTCTCGGTGACCTGATGTTGGGTGATCCGCACAGCAACAAGGAGCAGCTGACGTGCTTCACAACACGTCATGAAGGAAAGAAACTGCATTCTGGGGCATCGTGAGATTTTCGTGTGTGTGTGTGGTGGGGTGGGGTGGAGACCCATATTTTTCTTACCAGGGAGAGAGCTGCCTGTTTTCCCATAAGAGCATGTGTGATTGATCAACCCTCCACCTTTTTTTTTTTTTTTTTTTTTTTTTTTTTGGAGACAGAGTCTTGCTCTGTCGCCAGGCTGGAGTGCAGTGTGGTGCAATCTCGGCTCACTGCAACCTCCGCCTCCTGGGTTCAAGCTATTCTCCTGCCTTAGCCTCCTGAGTAGCTGGGACTACAGGTGCGCGCCACCACACCAGCTAATTTTTGTTATTTTTAGTAGAGATGGGGGTTTCACCATGTTGGCCAGGATGGTCTCCATCTCCTGACCTCATGATCCGCCCGCCTCGGCCTCCCAAAGTGCTGAGGTTACAAGCATTAGCCACCGCGCCCAGCCCCACCCTCGTCTTAATGTATGTGTGTTATTGTTACTATAGGTTGAGGTACTTTGATCTTGAAAAAATGAAATGACTAGAATTGCACAAGATCACTCCCCCAGGAGGTGGCCTAAAGGGTGCTTGGGGCAGAGAGGGCAGTGGGTAACCTGAGGCAGGGCATGCTTGAACATTCATTGGGCTCAGAGTGTGTCAATTATCTCTGCCCAACAAATGAGTGTTCAGTCAGAGTGTTCTGTCAGTGAAGAACAGAAATTAAGAAGGGCAAGTCCAGGGGAAGAGGCAGAGGTTAGGGGCTTGAAACGTTGAAGGATGGTAAGGGTCTAATCCTCTGCTTGCCTTATGGGGGAGCAAACATGAGATAGCCTCCCCCAAAATGGCTTTTTGTCTGTGGCCTTTGGTTCTTCTTTGAAAATAGGGTAGGATATTTGTCAAAAACATAGGCATGGTGATTGCATTAAACAAAATGGGGACACATTGTTGGACAAGTAGGTGTATACTTATTAGGACAATGAATCAGAATGATTGAAATTAAGAGGCTCTGGAAAGTATGCATGTAAAGGTTGCCATCTAAGTAGGGGACACTGAGACTTGACATTTACCTAGTGAAATGCTTCATATGATTGGACAATCTGTTGGTCTCACAGATGTGCGGAAAAGGCAAAGGATGTTATCTGTAAGACACGAAAAGGAAAGCCTAAATCCAGTAGATGAATTCTGGGGCTAATAGAGAAGCACCTTCCTTCCCCAAGAAACCAGAAGGTGTGGGAAAAGCAGCTGAAAGTTGCCTGAACCCAGCAGGGCAGCTATAGAGAGAGGATGCTTCTTAGACATGCCAGACACAGAGCAGATACACAGGCTGGGGGCTCTGAGGGGTTCACTCAGCATCCACAGCAGTCTAGGCTTAGAAAAAAAAATTGTAATCTGGGTCCCCGGAAAGCAGATCAATGGTAGATTTGAGTTACATTAAAAACAGTATGTTCTCCATAATACACTTCATTTCCATGATTTTATATTTTTGCTTCCACTTTCTAGTAAACATATTAAAAAATAACTTTGTCTTTATTTCTGCTGAGAAAATGAGAGCAGGAGCAAAAGAGGAAGATTTTGAGTGTCTCTTCTCAAAGAGCAAGAACACTATTGCCAAATGGAGCCGAGCAAGCCCCAGAGGCCAACCAACTACTATGATGGCAGCTACAGCAGGGAATGGTTGGGCTGTTGGTGTGGGGGTCACTTGTGCATTTGTAGAGCTGAGGATAGTTTTGATTGCTGCTTTATTCCCACTTCCTAGGTTATTCCTGTGAACCACTTTCCTTTATACCTGAAATCTTGTGACCTTGTGAGTAAAGCTAGCCTTTGCTGTGTACTCCCAGCTCCTCTCTAATCCACTGCAGAAGAATTTGTAGGAAAATAAATATAGAATTTGGGAATCTGGCCTATGTAGTTTTATCTGCCCATGTGTCCTCTTTAGCTACTTCTGCTTATCAAGAGAAAAAATATGCCTTTTTAAAATGATAACTATTTTTTTCTTAAAAAAGGATACTAAACCATGTTATCAAAATTTTAGAAAAAAAAATACTCATTATCTCATTGCCTTAACATCAATTATCCATATTCCTTCTGTTAGCAGTTTCACGTATTTACTTTCAGGCTTATCTACTGTGCATCAAAACCGGCATGTTAAAATAAGAATGAAATTCTAAGTGACATATGGTGAGTGAAGTTACTACTCCCCTCTGCCTTTTCTCAGATTATCAGGGACTGATCTGAGATGCAGGGATCTCGGGCCTCCTTATCACTACTGACAAACAGCTGAGGCTGTTTCTGGAAGCCTAGAAGTTTCAGGATGGCTTCCCAGATATCTCGTCCTGGTGGAGACTGGACCCATCTGAAGCTTCAGAAAAAGTTGCTGGTGGGGAATTAGCAAAGCTAAGGCTGGAGAAATGACCTTAACTCAGAGGCTGGTAGAGAAGTACCTGTGTCCCTTTCTAATCAGAAGCCCAGCTACTAGCTTGTCATAATGTGAAGCTAATTCAGGGAAGCACTGGAAAGTGAAATGAGTTTCCCAAGTCTGGAAAAAGATCTGTGATGAGAAAATGTAGTTTAATAAAAGATATGAATTCTTGAGTCTCATAGGCCTGAAATTGAGACTTTTTTTTTTTTTTTTTTTTTTGCCTCTGACAGTGCTACTCCAGTCAAGTTATTTAACCCCTGTAGGACTCAACATTCAGTATGTGCACATTAGCTAAAAAGGAAAGAAGGACCAGTTGCATTAGTTAATGTCTTTGGGCAAATTAACTTTTCTGTGCCTCATTGTCACACCTAGAAAATAAACTTAATAACAGTAATTAGTTCATAATACGGTTATAGGGATTAGATAAGAACAGACGCAAAGCCTAGCGTTTATATCTGGCACACGGTTAGAGCTTAATAGATATCCTCTGTACCTCAGGATCAAACGACTCCAACCACCATTGCTGTGTCCTGCTTGCTTGTTTCACATTCACCTCATCCTAAAAAGTTTCATCTTAATTTTTATTAAAGGGAAGCAATAAGTTTTCTCTCGATGACTTATGGCATATAAAGAAGGACACTGAATTTCTCATTAGAAAAGATATTGCCAGGACTTTTCCTCCAGAAGGTAGAGTAGAAGGCATGACGAATGCACAGACACCTATCACTCATTCATTCATTCATTCATCCATCCATCACTTCTTTCTTCATTCCTATTCTGAGCCATGCACTGCCTCAGCCACTAGTTCCAAAGTATTCAAAGATGAACAATGATTGCTGCCTCAAATGTCCCAAGGTCTAATAGAGACACGGACATGACCATTAGCTGGTAAACTATTCAGTGTGTTTGCTTGAGATCTGGACACCCAGAGGGCTTGCCAGTATCTAAATTAGACTGGGGTCTGAGAGGTTCAGGGGTGAGTTTTAAGATGAATTTTGAAGCATTGAATACATCCTATTATAATCTGGTTTCTTCAGAGTTCCTTTCTCTTTATTGTTCCTCTCCTCTCTTCCTCCTCTTCTTCTTCCTTTTTCTCCTCCTCCCCCTTCTTTCTTCCTTTTTCTCCTCCTCCCCTTTCTTCTTTTTCTACTCTCTCTCTCTCCCTTTTTTCCCCTACTTTGAGATACTTCTGCCACCGTCCAGGCCCAAAGAATTGATGCAGAGGAAAACATGTTTTGGGCTTCCCCTTGAATCTTTACTGCCTGGATGTAACCTCCTAGAAGAAAGGGATTTTTCTCAAATCTTGATCACCTAGGACAGCATCAAGACAATATGTGGTGTTTTGTTAATTAGCAATAGTTGACATTTTAAGAACACCATGTTATACTGCCACCTATGGGTTTGTTCATGAAATTTTCTTTTGACAGGTAAAGTCTCTTGGCCTGAAACATAATAAGGGTTAATAATGCCTTTATTCTAACTCTCAAGGCGATTTCAGAAAACTTTCAAAATATACGGCTATACAAAACTGGATGTTTATCAACAGAATATTATTTAGTGGTTGTGAAATAATGAGCAGGTGCTTTGATAGACAATGGTTCCAAACTCCTTTCTTCTGTTTACCTGCTGAACCACTTTAGGCAAGCTAGGTAACATCTCTGTATCTTGGTATTCTTATTTGTAAAATACATGCGTGGTTCTACTTCATAGATCTATTTTGAGGATTAAATTCTATAACACTTGTAATAAGCCCAGCATAGTCCCTTGTACAAACTGGGGATTTAACAATAGATTTCTTGCTCTCCTTTCTTCTCCCTTTCCTCAATTCACAATGACCCAGAGGAGGATAAACTATGTAATTCCATTTTAGCTGAACAGTCAGGTAAATCCTTCTAAAACAATAATGATAAATGATATTCATATGGTCACTACATCATGTATTCCTAGGCATCTATTTTATTTTTTAAAAAAATAATAAACTTTATATTTTTGAGCAGTTTTAGGTTTACAAAAAAAATTAAACAAAAGGTACAGAGAGTTCCCATATACCCCCTTACTAAGATCCATCCCAATCTACCTGATTAGTTAGCTATAATTATACTCTGGCTTTTGAAGAAGGTGTAAATAAGTGCCCATCAAATGGATCTATATCTCCCATCTTCCCCTGCCCTTTACCTGCCTACCACCTTTGGATTTGCCTCCAAGTTCTTCTCTGTCTCCCATGGTGGATTCAATGCCAAGACTCCTAGAAGTTTCCGAAAAGTTTTAACAGCCCCGCCTCTCCTATGACTGAAGCTGAGCACGGTGGGAAAACCCCACAACCCTGTGGTTGAATGACCCTGCATGCTCTTTTCACCTGCAGTGGGCCTCAGTGCTGCCTGGCAATCATTTTGGGCTTCTAGTGCGTGTTCTTTCCTATTCTCCACAATGTCTATTTTAAATCTCCTCCATACTTCAAATCTACCAGCCTACCACCCCTGCCCTCATGTTGTACAGATGGCCATTTCTCCTGATTGACAGACAAAAATAGGAGGTATTAAGAGAACTCTCTCAATCTCCTGCCTCCAAACCTATAAATTCACCTGCCTCCACCCCATCCTTCCCATTTCTGGTTCTTTAGGACGGAAGTTGTGTTTCTTCCTATACAAGGAAAATTCGTTTACCTGAGCTCTGGATCCCATTCTTTCCCACCTCTTAAGGCATATTATCCTATCAGTTAGTCTCATAGGATTATTGAGAGTATCAGAGGGGTTAATAATCATAAAGAACATGGAAGAGCACCCTGCACACACTAAGCACTCAATGAACGTTAGCTATTTTTTTGATAACTTTAATCCATTTTTTTACTGGACATTTCACATCAGCATTTAAACATGCCAAAAACTTTCCTAGCAAAATAAATGACCGTCCAAAGCTCTCATATATTTCTAGTACAACCTGATTTCTTATCCCCATTCATCACCAAATGTCTGAAAAAGTTACTTGTCTAGAGTATATGTCTCACACCTCCCTGCTCCTTGAACCAATCCCTACTCCACTCATGTACCCACTACTCTACCAAATAGCTCTTGCTCAAAGTCACAAATTCTTCCATTTGGTGTAATCTGATGGCTAGTTTTGATCTTTTTTTTTTTTTTTTTTTTTTTTTGAGACAGAGTCTCGCTCTGTCGCCCAGGCTGGAGTGCAGTGGCTCAATCTCGGCTCACTGCAACCTCTGCCTCCCAGGTTCATGCCATTCTCCTGCCTCAGCCTCTCCGAGTAGCTGGGACTACAGGCGCCGGCCACCACGCCCGGCTAATTTTTTTTTTTTTTTGTATTTTTAGTAGAGACGGGGTTTCACCGTGGTCTCGATCTCCTGACCTCGTGATCTGCCCGCCTCGGCCTCCCAAAGTGCTGGGATTACAAGCGTGAGCCACCGTGCCCGGCCTAGTTTTGATCTTAATCTTGGCTTCTCATCAGCCTTTGGCACAGTGAAATACTCGCACATTTTTGAAAAGCACTTTCGTTTTTTCTGGAACATTGCCTTCCTGATCTTCCCGTACTTCTTGGTATCCTTTTAGCTCATTTCTTAAATGTTGCTTTGGCTCACTTTCAAGCCCTCACCCTTTTATTCTTTCATCCATCCTTCCCTCTTAGGGCAGTATCCTTCTTTCCAATTGCTTCAATTGCTATTTATAGGCAGATCTTATAGAAATTATATAACTGCATACCTCTATTCCATGATTATCCCATAGTTTATTTGGATATCTCAGTTTTATATATCACAGGGTACACACAATCACTACTTTCCAAATTGAATTCATCATACTTCCTCTGAAAGCTGATTTTACTTCTGTGTTCCCTAAGTTGATAAACGATATCATCATGAAGACTCTGACACTTGGGTGACATTCTTAACTGTTCTGTCTCCCCTTAACCATTACAACTAATTGGAACCTAAGTCCTATCTGTTCTACTTCCTAATTATCTTTAAAATGTGTTCATTTCTTTACCACCCCTTCCTGCCTAGATTTCTAACCTGCCCCCAACACGTGTCCCGTTCAGTTCATTTTTCAACAGTGGTCACAATATTCTCTTTAAAGTGCAGATTTGATCATTCCTTCCCCACCCCATCTCTCTAGCCTCAAATGAAATCTTTCAATGCTCACTACCAGTCTCAAGATAAACTTCATCCACTAATGCATAGCTTACAAGATCCCTCATGATTTAATCCTTGCATTCCACCTTTGACTTTGACAAACGTTCCCTCTACCTTGAACACACCTCCCAATCTTCAACCTCCATCTCCCAGCACCGTCCAGTTCCTTTTGCCTTTCGGGTATATTCACTGGATAATTTGATTTGCCAGAGTCATGGCATTTGCTCCTGTCTTGAGTGTGAAATAGGATAAAATGATATTTGGCTTTGAAAATACTTTTTGGGGAAGTATATGGGTGTATTGTATAATGGAAAGATAAAGTTACATTAAAGCTATGATGAACATAGAAGCCGTGTTTGCTTTTGGGCTTGGAACATGAGTTGAATAGCAATTCAAAAGAATTTTTAAGTGACCAAGTGAAATTATGACTTCCAAATTGGTATAACTTGAAAGGCTTCTGCCAAAGAAAATACATACATTTCATCCTATGTATTATAAAATATTAATCTTAGCTTCATTATTTTAATGGACTCATTTCTCTTGAGTGAGAATTCAAAGAATACTCTTTGAAAAAAGTATCCTCATGATTCCTTGTTATAGTTTTTCTTCCTGCTTTCTTCTATCACTTATTGGACTTTTAGTATTAAAATAGAAAACAATTCTAAGTAAGAATTTATTTTACAAGACACTGTCATTTATATTTTCACATATTCATATAGTTGCGTTGCTATATTTTTCTCGTTATAACAAACTCAGGAAAATGTGTAGTTTCAAATTTATATACGATCTAGGCTGGGCGCGGTGGCTCACGCCTGTAATCCCAGCACTTTGGGAGGCTGAGGTGGGCAGATCATTTGAGGTCAGGAGTTTGAGACCAGCCTGGCCAACATGGGGAAACCCCATCTCTACTAAAAATATAAAAAATTAGCCAGGCATGGTGGTACTTGCCTATAACCTCAGCTATTCCGGAGGCTGAGGCAGGAGAATCGCTTGAACCCAGGAAGTGGAGGTTGCAGTGAGACGAGATCATGCTACTGCACTCCAGACTGGGCAACAGAGTGAGACTCCATCTCAAGAAAAAAATTACACACCATCTAGGTAGACCTATTTTTAAACTTGAAAATGGTTACTTTGGCAAGAGAGTATTAGAAAACTTCATACTGCAAACCTGCTTTAAATATACTTTGAGAGTAGCCAATTTCCTAATGCTTGAGACACTAAGTATAGAACTGTAAGTTTGTTAAAACCAATGTGCTTATATTTCCCTTAGTGAACACCTGGAATTTTTGCATATATTTTTTTCTGTGTACACTAATGTCAGCAGTCCTCTCTGCAGAGTTCTAAATTCAGAAATACCTCTATAGGAATGGAAATGTTGAGTATGGGGAATAAATATAGAATTAAGAATCTTCTGTTTGTCATTTTTGTCTTTTAATTATGTAATGTGTATCTGAAAATATTATCTTAAAGTGTGAAGAGTATTCATTGCTAAAAACCAGGAAATGAAGCAAACAATAATTGGGCAGTTTTCCTAATGCTCACTTAAGAATTGCCTTACAGACTTACACTTTTACTAATTGTAAATCCTACCCCTTGAATTCCAGGCTTTTTATACATAAGTGATGTTATTTATTCAACAAATATTAATTGAGCCCTTGCTGTGTACCAAGAACTCTGGTGAATGTTGGGAGACATTTAAGTAGTTTACCCGGGTAGTACAGATAGGTGTGATGTCTTATTTTGGAATAAGCAATGTTTGAACTGCTATATGGCCATGGAGAATAACGGTAGAATAATGAGCTTCACCCAAACACTATTATTTATTTTAAATAATAAAATATATTATTTTGACACTTAAACCCATGACTCATTTAATATTAATATAGAGAAATTATATTTCTAGCTTTAAACTATATTTTAAGATAAACCAAGAATAAAAGCACATAAAGACATGACAAAAGAATCCTATTTATTAACACAGGACAATATACAGATGTATCTTTTTCTTTATAATTAAGAAATATGGTTAAATGAAAATTAAGCATCTCTTTTTTTCTCCCTTGGTTGAATCCTTTGAATCTTTTCCACAGAGTACTGCTGTTTTTATAAATATTAAAAACTAAGTAGACATACAAAATTTTCTTAACGGTAGAAAATGTACTCATTTCTTCACTTCATTTTGCCACAGTGGTTCTATTATTGTCATTTATTATAGACCAGTCACTGTCGCATAATTTAAAAATATAGCAAAAGATCATTTACAGAGGTGGTTTGAGCAGAAAATTCTAAGGTTTTTTTCCCTTCGTTTTAAATCAGAAAGAATATGTCACCCCTTTAACACCAAGGTTTTCTGGTAGTCTTTTGACCATAGGAAATCTGTTTGTTCTAGAGAGCCTTAATTTAAAAAGGTTGACAGCAGGTCTGTAGTTATATACTTCTGGCATTGGGCCTTCCATAGAAATGCACATTAGATATTCAACTCCTTTCTTAAGCATTCTATTCCTGTAACCTGACTTCATCCTTTTCTTTCCACTGTTGCCACTGAAACTGGAAATGACTGCAGAATACAAATCATATGATAAATATTTGGGAATGTGTCTTTGTAATTTTTCAGAATCACTGCCAAACTTCTTGCCTAGAGAGCTGTGTGAGGCTTTTCAATCTGAAACCTTTGAGCAATCCCCTTCTCTAGCCAACTGGGAAGCATCCACATGATTTAATTGTAGCAGCCCTTCAAAGTGTTTAATAAACATTTCATGTTCTTTGACTCCATATTTTTCTAAGGGTGCTCATTTGTTGGCCATATATTTATACTCAATAATTTCAAACACTGGGATGCATCTTCTTTATGGAGATGCTCAAAGGTGATGCACATGATTTGAATAGCATTAGCATAAATAAAGACTCTTTCCCTAAAATTTTTATCACAATACTGTCCTCCAATTAGTCTGATCCTACTGAAAGACGCTACCTGTGGGTTTCTTTCTTCATTCACCAGTAAGCTACTAAGTGCACCATACAAGGTCCCTTTCTTGATCCTCTTGAAGGTACTGTAGCAAACACATCGTCCTTCTGGAAGACAGTGCCAGAGCTAATATCTTACCTATGAGTAGGATGGGTAGGACAAGTTTTAGGTTAATTAAGCATGTTCGGGTGGCTCTGGATTCTCACTTTTAGGCCTTTTGTGATTTTCTAACTGACTACTTTTAAGCTGAGGCACTAACATATATATAAAGGAGGGTTTTGCCTGTCCTATTTTTCTGCTATCATGAATGCATTCCATCTGCTTCCTTTGGTGTTGTTAAAGTTTCTTCTACAAACTTCTCAATTCACGAAGACAAACTGGGGATGTCCAATGTGAGTTATAAGGAGAAATAAATGTGACAAAAATGTAAACAAAGCCAGTGTTTTAAATGTGCTCATAGTTGGTAGCTCTAGAAATGATGACTAAGACAAGGTATGTGAATGAAGGAGCTTTCCTGCTCTAGTAGGTCAGAAGCTTCTCTCTTCATTTAGATATTGGGGCCAATGCTTTCATCCATTAAGCCAATATGCTTGTTATTTACATCCACTCTAAGCTCTGAGACTGTATTAAGAATTATATTCATGGCTGGGCATGGTGGCTCATGCCTGTAATCCCAGCACTTTAGGAGGCCAAGGTGGGCGGATCACCTGAGATCAGGAGTTTGAGACTAGCTTGACCAGCAGGGTGAAACCCCACCTCTATGAAAAATACAAAAATTAGCTGGGCGTGGTGGCGCGTGCCTGTAATCCCAGCTACCCAGGAGACTGAGGCAGGAGAATCGCTTGAACCGGAAAGGCAGAGGTTGCAGTGAGCAGAGATTGCGCCACACTGTACTCAAGCCTGGGAGACAGAGTGAGACTCTGTCTAAAACAACAACAACAACAAATTAAAACCTTCTGCATTCACCTGCTTGGCCTCTTTAAAACTCAATAATTTAACGTTTTTAAAAGCGATCTCGCTCACGTAGAACTTATATATCATTTCAAGGACATTAGCATTTGTGGTTTTGGACCCTTGTGTTTTCCAGTAACGATGAAAAAGAACTGGGCTTGCTGAACAGTGGCCATTAGAAGATGTGTGATGACTTTTCCAGTAATGTGGCTCAGCTTACATTTACTTTCAGAAAGATAGTCTTGCTCCAATTCCATTCTGAGATGAGCTTCTAGTGTGGCAATGTGAGAAAATTAGCCAAAGGGAATTTCTGGTTTAGCCAATGTGTAGGCAATATCAAACAATGTGACAATCTGATGCTCCTTGTTGGCCTCAGCACCTACAAAACTCCTATTCATGATGATCAAATTGAAGTTCTCCAATGTTGCAGGGGTAGGGATTTTTCAAAGCTGATGGCTTTTTGTTGCCTTTCACTGCCTAAATGTTTATTTACATTGTTTATTTTAATGAGAAGCCCATGATGCCATTGACAAAAGCATTATATTTCACATTGGTCCAATTTGAAGTTTTTCTTTTGTACATAGAGAACAATAAACTTTACTCATCACAACTCCATCACCACATTCATAAGAGCACTTCAGTTCTGCCTGCATTTAAAACACTCCCACACTAAGAACAATTCGGTTGTTCCCTTCTACTAGTTTTTCCACTTAGTCTTTTTGTGTGCCTTTCCCCCAAAATCTTATAGGTCTTTTGCAGTTTTCTGTAAATACACACACTTTAATGAACTGGGTATTAGTAGGGGAAAATATATATTTACTATTATTAATTAGTTTTAGAAACAGAGGTGGGTATTTTTGTAAAATTGTTGCTTAAGGCAGTTTTTTTTTAAATTTATCGACCAGATCCTCAGTAAATTTATTATGTGCAAATATAAATGTTGCATAAAAAAGAACAAAAATATTTGCCTTTATATCAACCTTAATATTTATAAGTCAAGCAGCCAATTAGCCAAATAGCACTAATTAAATGACTCTAAAATGTTTCTAATTTTGAGCCATCTTCTGACGGTGTCTATTTGGCTTAATTTATTTTAATAGCAAATATCTAGAAACACATCTTTCCACATTGATTTCAAATTTAAAATAAAACTAGAACCATAGTTTTTGTTTACAAATCAAAAGTAGTAGTCCTTTTACTTGTTAACCTAGGAAGGAAGTTGGTTCACAGCTATTCATAAGTTCTTTAAATTGTTACATTTACAGTTTTAACCAATGGCTTCCATCAGTACTATGTTGACAAGTTACAAGTAATTTTAACATTTATTTCATTATTTATACCTATTGGAGAGTTAAGTTTAAACTTTTGAACTGTGTATTTAACTACGTTAGTATTGTATCTTATCTCACATAATAAAAATTGGAGTTCACGGCTGTTGTCTGATATCTTAATATTCACACTGGCCATTTTTCAAAGCTAAGGTTTATTTTCCATGGCTCACATGAAAATATATTTCCAAGTGTAGTGTAGCTAGCCTGCCTAACTGTTTACCAGATTACTATCTATCCAAACATAGGGAAACCTTTAATTCAGGCTAAAGAAAAGAATAAAGTGGTTAACAAGAAAATATGGGAGCTGAAAGAAGTAAATGGCAATATTCTAAATAAAAAACAAACATATCAATTAATACTATTTTCTACTCATTTGACAATTATAAATAAATATTTTTGACATTTCTCTTTGACTTTACTGTCTACATTATTTCTCACTAAGCAAATATTTATTGGGTATTTATTCTGACACTGGTACCTTTTTTTACTTATGACAAATAAAAACGAGGTCCTCATTCCACAGTGAGTGAAGCTGGAAAATACATGAATTGCTGAATATTATCCAAAAAGATTTTGGAAACGTGAATTTGTCCACCTACAAATTCCTAGTGGCTTACTCTGGAAGTACTAAGAAATTCTCAATGTCCTACCCAAGAATTGTAAGATAAGCAGGAGAAGGTTGAGGCCACAGTGATTAAAAGGAACAAGGGAAACTAAAATGATCAAAAAGAAGAGAGGTCCTGAGAAGTCTAAAATTGTAAGGATTCAAATCTGGAAAGGCAAAGGCTGAATAGATTTTGGACAGAAGTGTGTGCACCATACAGTGTGTAAATACAGTAATCTCACACTTGCCCACTCAGCAAATGCTGGAATATGAGCATGAGAGAGTGCCTTCCAACTCCTGAGAAACTTAAGATGAAGTCTGCGGTCTCTGAAGTTCAGAGAAGCTCCCTATCAGGGTGAGGAGCAGCTAAATAAACTGTTGGACATGGAAAAGAAATGCTAGGATTGAACTTTGTAAATAAAACAATTATGATGTTTAATATGTAGAATGATACCTGTAACCTCATTTAGCTTCTAACTGGAGATACCTAGTGTCATCTATGTAAATGCAATGAGAATGAGAGATCCCCTATGCAGGCTTAGACAGGGATGTCCCTCTTTCATTCACAGGGTATTGTAGCAGAGTGCAGTTTGCATGTGCCTGGACCATACAGAATAATTTTAACTCAACAAAATGGGGAAATGGCTTTAAAAAGTGCTCAGCAAAGGAAATGCAGATTGAAGTTAATGCCAATAGTGCAAGAAGAAGCAAACCAGAAAATTATGGAGCTGCCTCTTTACCCAGTATGAACTCTTCATTAGCAAAATTATCAAGTAGAAACAATGGAGAATAAGCCACATGTATTAAATATTAAGGGTGTGCACTCAACAATTCTGTTATTATAGAGATGTGTGATCAAAGAAGTTGGTAGAGCACTGGTCTAGGGTCACATAACATGAAATATCAACGTGCATGTTTACCAACTTTATTACCTCCAAGAAATACTTAAAATTGACATCTTCTGTACCTCTGTTAGGTTCTCTTTCCTTCAGTGCTTTTAACTTCTTTCTCATGCTTACTGTGGAATTTAGATCTCCAGCTTGTCCAAGCCAAGATCTTTTATTTTCAAATCTCACCTGGATGCTGTGTCCCAAACTCAAACTATGTTTCAAATTATATGTCATTTTAAAAATTCTCCCCCAATTGGCTCATCATCCCAAATTTATCCATGTTACCATTATTCTTTTAGGAAGTGAGACAGAGAATAGCATAGACGTTAAGACCATTGGATCTAGACTGCCTAAACTAAAATTTCTGCTCAGCTGTGACTTTGGAAAATTTACATTTCCTCCATGAATTTTAGCTTTCTTATACGTTGGGGGCACTATTGTTATTTATATCAATAAATGCAACCTGAAACTTGGGACAATCCAGTAAAAGCACACAAAACACTGCACAGAGCAAATGTTCATAATAATTAGCTATTGTTACTTTTTCATCAGTGCTCAAAACCCTGGGGTCATTTTTGACCATCTCATCCATACTTTTTTACCTGCTGTTTCCAGTAAGTCACCAGGTCCTGTCTGCTCCTTTCAAAAACTACTCCTGGTGTAGTCCCATGGCCACTGCTCTAGTCCCATGGTCACCGCCCACTCATCTTTCCAACGTAGGCTAAAGCCAAGAATCTCTGACATGGTATTCTCTCTGCAGACTCTCCCAGACTCTAACCTATTTCCACACTGGACTATATGAATCTAATTTTAGTGCAGGATTATCTTGTAGACGCTCTCCTCAAAAATTTTCATGGGTTCTGTAGTATCTATCAGGACATAATGTAAACCATGCCTTGGGCTTCAATAGCTTTTCAAAATTGGCTTTCTTTTACAAACTTTCTTGGTTATTCCAGCTTGCCTTCTGTTCCACTTTTCTGAACTAGAGTATAGGTTCCGCAAAATTTAGCATTCACTCTCCATTTATTTTCAGATTATGTTTGTCTTTTATTCCCAACCAGATCATGATCCTGAAGGCAAAGAAAGTATATGTCTCACTTTCTTTTTGTTCTCCCTAAGACCTGGCCCCAAACACAGTAAACACATTGTAGATGCACACCGTTGATCAATTGATTAAGACATTTTATGATGTCACAAAGTCATGAATGATATTTAAATGGGTCATTAAGAGAAACCTGGATCCTGAGATATACTCTTGATTTTTGAGGTGGAAATCAGGAAGATAGCTACTTCTTTCTTCAATATGATGTTTAGTTTAATGCCATTGTCAGAGATTCCACAAATATTGAGTGAATTATATCAAGCACAAGAAACATGAAGAGACATAAAACATAGGCTCTCTCAGTCATATCTTATGTGTGTGGAAGGGTCAGTTTAATAAAAATACATATAGATAGATAGACAGATAGATAGATAGATAGATACCAATAGAATAAAGGCTGCAGTAGGACTGATTTTGACCAGGACAATAAAAGATACAATGGGTCAATGCAAGGTAGTTTCTGGGTCAGAATTCACATCATATTTCCTAGGTAATATCTTTCATTTTTATCTCATAACTTGCATAAATATTCCAATTTTGGTTAGTCAGTGCAGTGTGTACAATGGTAATGAATCAATTAGGCTTTGGAAACTGGTTGGTAAGTGCATATTTTTGAAAAAATAAATTATAGTTAACATACAACCGTGCCAATATTTGATAGAAGTGGGCATTTTTTGTTTCACAATGAAAATATTTCTGGTGGTACTTTATTATTCCTTTTAGTCTTTCCTTACCCCTAGTACATTTTTAAAAATGTTAAGTTCTCTTTTTTTCATTTTCTCGTTTTCTAATAATCTATTTGACCCTGACCTGTATTTTACAGTGATTTTACTCCTTTTGCCCGCAAAAAACATGCCAATGGTATTTTTTGGCTTTGCTTATTGTTTCTGATGCTATTTTATACTAAACAAATTACAGGTTGTCCTATACTTCTGATTTAAAATTTAAATCAGTGTTAAAACTTAAAAGTATTGTGCAAGAGCAAGAACCATAGGTTCAGCTTACTGTATATGTCCAATTAGTGTTGCTATTACTATTAACAGGACTAATACAAATGTGGTATGATCATTTGATATATTAAGCTAAATAAACAGGTAATGACTAATTTTGCACAATGCTAATTATTGTAATTTCTGGCTTCAGTAAATCACATACAATGTATTTAGGAAACAAGAAAAAAATTGAAAGTTTAAGTAAATGAGTAAGATTTATATAATGGCTCCAATTGAGAGGAAAAAAAGGTCACAAAAGAAGTACGTGCTGATTAATGGCCCATGACATGATTTCTCAAAGTTTGTTGCCAGAAACTCAGTCCTGTAACATGCTTGGAGAAACAAACGTGCTCTATTATGTGGGGGAGGGTGTAGGTCGTTTTATGAGGTGGGGAAGAATGAGCCTGGGATACATAGAAGAATGAGAGTGTTTTTAAATGAATAAACACACAAATAAATAAATGGAACAAAAACAACAAGAAAAGACTAAGAAATGCTCTATACCATATGGCTCAATTCAGATTAAGCTATTAAGGGCCCTAAGAAATCCTCCAGTAGAGACCAATTTGACTACATTTAACTCAGTATTTATCTAACTCATTTAACCACAAAGCTATTTTTTTTTCTCAGAAAATGTAACACCTGGCAGTCCCAGTGTTAGAAGAAACACACTTTGAGAAAAGCAGGTATTGCTTAAATACTAAAGAGATTAGAAGAGGGAGAGTCCACTTGAAATTGGAAAAAACCATTCTGAAGAAGGAAAAATTTGAGTGAGACCTTGAAGCTTGTAGAAAGATGAGCAGGTGAGGCATCCCAAACAGGGAACACTGTGACCGAAAACATAGAAAAGAGAATACTGGGTGTTGGGAGGAATGGTTTGGAAGAACCTGCTAGGGAAGCAGAAGGTTCCTAGAGGGCAGAAGAACCATTCTGATAATAAAACTCTCCTTCTGGGGAAGCAGAAGGTTCCTATAGGGCATAAATGGGGAAATGGGGCTTTAACACTGTGAAATCCATGCCACCAGTGAAGTGATTAGCAAATGATATATTCTAATTTCCCTTCATTGATATCCTTTTTAAAATGCTTATTTGATCAGGAAAGTTATTGGTTAATTAACACTTGAATGGTCTAGGCCAATGCTTCCAACAGAAATATAATGAGTCCAACAGAAATACAATGAGCCAACTATAAGTCTATAATATAATATATAATGCACTTTTAAACTTGCTACCAGTAACATCAAACAAGTAAAAAAGCAACAAGTAAAATTAATTTAATGATGTATTTTATTTAACTTAATATATTCAAAATATTATTTCAGTATGTAATCAATATAAAAATTAAAATTAGTTGACTTTTTTCGGCCAAGCCTCCAACCTCCAGTTTGTATTTTACACTTACAACACATCTCAGTTTAGGCTAGCCATATTTCAAGTGCTTGATAACCATGTGCCTCGTACTACCATACTGGACAGCACAGGTCTACCAGTTAGCATAAATCAGCTGGGTAAAGCAGAGTTGATTTGGGTAGTTTTCTAATACCTTTCACCATGATCAAAAGTTTTAAATTATTTAAAATTAAGTGGGTAAGGCATACTTGCTTTGCCAGTTTCTGAAATTTATGTTTCCATTTTTTTGGTTGGATTAAAAATAGGCAAATTATAGGGAAAAAGTGAAAAGCTTCACTTTTGACTTCAAATCAGCTAATTAATGTAAATGAATGACCATGAAGCTCTCTTTGGCCTATTAATGAGTTAACGGTCAGTGCATTTGTGACACTGAAACAAGAAGGCTCTATTGTAGATTTCAGTTGACTGGTAACCATGTACATGTTCTAAGAAACTATTTTTTAGATTTTTAAAATTTTAAATGATTCCTCCTGCTGGTACAGTCTCTTCACACTTCATCACATTTCTAAATAAGCAATCACAGAACAAGTGAAGATTTCATGTCCTGAAGGCATTATACCAATACTTACCAAATGCTTCTATTTAAAATACAAAGCAGTTTTATTCACACTTCCCATTTTTGAATCCACTAAGGCCATTTTGGGAGAGGAGAAACTAGAAGCCTGCTGTTCAGTTTTTGTTTTCTACAACTTTTCTTTACTGAGAGCTTGCACGTTTCTTGTTAAGTTTCCAAAGCATATTTAATATACATTAGAATCTGAGTAAATATGGCACATTCTGTAAATGGACGCTGTGGAAAATTGCTGCTTTCAGATGGAAGAGAACACCATGGCAACTGCTGTGCTTCTGAGTAGGAAGCTACTTGACCAACGTGGATGTGGATTAGGAATGGAAAATATCCAACAACACAACATATTCTTTGAAAATTCATGGCTTTATTCCTGAGTTTCTGAACCTCGACACTATTAACTTATTGGGCTGGATAATTCATGTAGCAGGGGCTGTCCTTTGCATTGTAGGATGTTTAGCAGCTTCTCCAGCCTCCACCCACTAGATGCCAGTAGCAGCTCCCCCTACCCCCGACCCAGGTCATTACAAATAAAAAATGTCTCCCAGACATTGCCAGACATCTCCTAGGAGACAAGATCATCCTCAATTGAGAACCACTGCTCATGCCTGTAATTCCTGAACTTTGGGAGGCTGAGGCGGGAGGATCACTTGAGGTCAGGAATTTGAGACCAACCTGGCCAACATGGTGAAACCCCGTCTCTACCAATAATACAAAAATTAGCCAGGCGTGGTGATGCATGCCTGTAATCCTTTCTATTTGGGAGACCAAGGCTTGATCACTTGCATGCCAGTGGTGGGGGATGGCAGAGATTGCAGTGAATGGAGATCACGCCATTGCACCCCAGCCTAGGCAACAGAGACTCCATTTCAGAAAAAAAAGAAATCTGGAAAATATATATTTAAAATCACAGTGTGAGCTTTAATCTCAGAGTACAAATGTATTAATAATAAACTATACTACATTTATATTTTAAAATAATGTATAGCCTTAGGAAGATGTATTAGATTCACATGAGATTCTCTTGTATCCCACCTTCTCCATCTTAATGATCTTGTTTTAGCTTATCCTCTAATTTAAATATCCCATCTCATTTTTACATGGAATTGGCATACCATAATAAAATGCCAACTTTCATACAAAATTAATTATTACATACAACAGAGTAAAAAGATGTAGCAACTTGAACTAACCTAGATATATTTCAAGGATGTTTACTAAAATTATTATTATTACTATTGTTATTATTATTTTTTTTGAGATGGAGTCTCGCTCTGTCACCCAGGCTGGAGTGCAGTGGTGTGATTTTGGCTCACTGAAACCTCCACCTCCCGGGTTCATGCCATTCTCCTGCCTCAGCCTCCTGAGTAGCTGGGACTACAGGTGCCCGCCACCACGCCCAGCTAATTTTTTGTATTTTTAGTAGAGATGGGGTTTCACCGTGTTAGCCAGGATGGTCTCAATCTCCTCGTGATCCGCCCACCTCAGCCTCCTAAAGTGCTGAGATTACCAGTGTGAGCCACCGTGCCTGGCCCCTACTAAAATTATTTTTATAATGACTGTACTCCCTAGAAATAAACAAGAATATTAAAACACCACTGCCATCAATTTGGTATTTTTCAGTAGTGCCACAAAAAAAAAAAACAAAAAACGCAGTAATTTGTGTTTTAAATGGTATCTAAAACCTCTCCTACCACATAAAATACTGTGCATAAATAAAATGCTTCAAAGCAAATTTTACATTTCTTGTTTATTTTTTATTGTTCTGTTGTTGGTGATTGTTTGAGACAGAGTCTTGCTCTGTTGCCCAGAGTGCAGTGGCACGATCACAGCTCATTTCAGCCTTGACCTCCTGGTCTCAAGCAATCCTCCCACCTCAGCATCCCAAAGTGTTGGGATTACAGGCTTTTTTGTTGTTGTTGTTGATGTGTTTTGTTTTTTAAAACCAGACCAGATAAAAAACACCTTAGCCCAGCCTGTTCATTGTCATATAAAAAATTTGAACAGTTTAAGTAGAAGCATATTCCATATTTTAAGGCCTATTAGCTTATTTTAAAATGACAGAAGTCAAGTTCATTCTGTATGTTTTACTGCTTCCTGGGCAACTCTTAGTGAGACCTGGCGTGACACCACCACAAAGCTTGTAATTACAGGAGGCTAATGGACTTTTTGGCAAAAAAGTAGAGTCTTGTCATATTTTCCTTTAAATTAAGCAAACACAAGTCACAAGTATTCAAGTTTAGAACAAGGGCATAAGGGAGGGAGAGGGGAAGGAAGAAGAGGCAGAGGGGGAGAGGGGGAGAGAGAGAATAAGAGAGAGAAAGGAGAGAGAGACAGAGAGAGAGAGACAGAGAGAGAGACTTTTAATAGTGTAGGCATTTCCAGTTAAGGCCTGAGATTTAAAGTGAAATGTGAGGTGTAGATCTGCTGTCTCCTTGGTTCTCACATCTTACTGAACCATTTTGTTGCTAGTGTTTTAAGATCCAACTATTTTTACATTAAGATTCTAATTATACATCAACAACTTCATCTGGTATTTTAAAAAAATTGACCTGTTCTTATGCTAGAAGGAAACTGGCTAGGTAACTTAGTAGGCAATTTAAAATATTTCAAAGGTATTTTAACTATATTACTGTGACTTGCTTTCCTTAAAATCCAAACCAACATGTAATATAACTCTTCCACCTTTGTCTGTCTGTATGTATGTGTGCTATGGAGAGTAGGGAGTAAGGAATGATTTTGAGGGGATGTCGCCACACAATTTTCCAACAAGAAAAATGAAACCTGAAAACATATTATTCATGGTATTACTAAAAATAGCAAAATAGTATCCTGCTATTTCAGATCGTTGCTGTCAAAGATAAACATATTTCAGAGCATCTCAGGGTGAACACTGGATGGCAAATGTTTTATTTTCAAACTTGACAGTCCTTCAAAGGAGTCTCAGTGAAAAAAGATTGGGCTAGTAACTCAAGCTCAATAACTTGTAACTTAAAATTCCTCTTAATTTGTATGATGAATATTTTATGAAAATTAGTGAACACAAGTATTTAACTCAATCATGTTAAATTTTACATACAAATAGATTGAAATTCATCCACATGTCAAATTTTAAGAGCCTACGAAAGGGGAGACGTTGAAAACAGCAAAAATTTTACTAGACTGAAAATTTAGGTTTATTTCTCTGACACTGAATTAGTTTAAAAAGCAACTGATCAGCCGGGCGTGGCGGCTCACGCCTGTAATCCCAGCACTTTGGGAGGCGGAGGCGGGCGGATCACAAGGTCAGGAGATGGAGACCATCCTGGCTAACACGATGAAACCCCATCTCTACCAAAAATACAAAAAATTAGCCAGGCGTGGTGGCGGGCGTCTGTAGTCCCAGCTACTAGGGAGGCTGAGGCAGGAGAATGGCTGAACCCAGGAGGCGGAGCTTGCAGTGAGCCGAGATCGCGCCACTGCACTCCAGCCTGGGCGACAGAGTGAGACTCCGTCAAAAAAAAAAAAAAAAAAAAAAATCAACTGATCTATGAGTTTGAAGATATTTATTGTCTCTGTCACAAATACTTGTAAAATCTGATTGAATAGATTACATGTATGAGGTATTATAATATAAAACATATCAACGTGTTGAAGTTTAGCTGGTAAAGCATCTTTTTGTCATTTCCGATTTAATCCTAAGTCAGGTTTGGTTCAAACACTGTATGTTTTAATATCTGAAGTGCAAGTAAGAAAAATGTGAATTCACTTATACCAATTAAATGCTTCTTTGGGTTGATTCTTTCCTTTCCCCACATCTCTTCCCCAAATTATCCACGGAAAATTTGATGCAGCCAGAGGCTACTATTTCATAATAGAGAAGAATGTGTTCATTGATTTTATAATTCCCATAGGATGAACATTTATTTGTGAGTTTAAATAAATGTTTATTCCTTGATTACAACTGTTTTGGTCAAGCGATATTGACATAACCTGGATCCTAGCTACCTATGTAAAATAAAAAATCCATACATGTGTGAGCAATCGAGGCACTTTAATCTTTCAAAAGCTGATGAATGCTCATCATAGTCACATTTATTTTCAGTATAAATGTAGAGGTTTTAGCAGGCTTAGGTTAAACAAAAAAAGGTCAGTAATGGTAACAGAATTATGAGCAGAACTCTAATAAATTCATTTTCATGATGTAGAAATTAGCTTGTTTTATTATTCTGTTATTAGCTGTTTCCAACACATATATGTATGCATCCACATACCAAGCTGAATACTAAGCAGTTTAAATTCTACTTTAAAAGTTTTTTTAAATTTTTTTTTATTATTATACTCTAAGTTCTAGGGTACCTGTGCACAACGTGCAGGTTTGTTACATATGTATACATGTGCCTTGTTGGTGTGCTGCACCCATTAACTCATCATTTACATTAGGTATATCTCAAAAAAAATAAAAATAAAATAAAAAATAAAAAGTAAAACTAACAATTAGACTTTTCGTATTTACAAAAAAGTTTAGAAAAATACATTTTTAATACTATTACCTTATATATTTTAGTTTTACAAATAATTTTCATGTATACTAGCTCATTGAATTTCTAAATACCTCCTGAACTTTACTGTGATGTTTTTCCTATAGGACTATTTTGATAAGGCTACTGTGTAATAATTTATGTTTTTGTGAATACTACTGAATGAAGATATAAATGGTCATTCACTTCTATAATTTATCTTTCATTATTGTTTAAACATAAGATCTTTAAATAAAATTTTAAATTAAACAGGATTTGCTTTATTTCTGCCAGCATATCAGTTTTTACCAAACAATCCTGATTCCTTTCTTTCTTTTCTTTCCTCTCCATCTCCCTTCATTTCTTCCATTTATAATAGAATTCTAGGAGTATAATTTAATTGTTTTCTCTAAAGAAACAAGAGGGAAGGAGGGAGGGAGGGAGAGGTAGAAATAGAGTTAGACTGGAAGAGAGAGAGAGACTTTGCTTTATGTGGGCATCAAAGGGAACCTTAATATAGAATTTTTCCTCTTTGTGCTAAACAGATAAAAAATTGGTTCTTTTTAAAAGACAGAGTCAACAGCTCTCAAATTATGTATCTTCTAGATGAAGTTACTTGTTTTTTCTAATTCATAGCATAGTAATTGGGTATGAAAATGCTGATTTCAAATGTGTAGTGTTGGTTTCTTACCCCCATAATAAGTCTCTCAGAAAGAATGAACTCAAATTTCCATGCAAAAAAATTATTTATGTCAAAATCATTAAATTCAAGACAAATCTTATTTCAGCATTTCGAGTTTTTTTTTCTTTACTGTAGGTGTGGCATAGTGTTTTCTTAAAAAGAGAGGAAGGCTATTTGAGTGCATATTTCATAAGCTTCTTATTCATTATTCATGCCATTAGAGATAGAAGGAGTATACACACACGGGGCATTTTCTCAGATGTGTCCTCTGAGAAGTACACTCAGCCTAAACCTCAAAGAGTCTTTTTCAGTGGGGGCTGGAGGGAAGCTCATTGAGGATGGCAGATGGCCCTCCTCACATATATTCCTATAGTAATGCTCTTGTGGGTTCTAAGTTCCACTGCAATTTAATTTTTGGCCACATGAATTAGGCCAACAGCACCTTACCCTAAAATACTTTGAGTGATTAAAGCATTTGAAATGTTTCAAACTAGTTTTGTTCAATGTGTTTCAGAAATATTTTCTGAAATATGAAAATAAACCAATCTCGAATTCAATTTTCGTAGGGTTCATATCATTTATTATATCATTTATTTAAATTGGATTTAGGCTTCTTGCAAGAAGGTACAACTGATTTAGGCCTATGACTTGATATGCACAAAACATGCTATGGGTACTTTATAAATATTTAATTACAAAAAATGAGGATGGCATGTTTCTCTCTACTTGAATTAAAAATGAGTTATTAGTGTCAACCTTTTTGAAAAACTGATTAAGTCAAAATGAATTTTTTTTGTTTTGTTTTTGAGATGGAGTTTTGCTCTTGTTGCCCAGGCTGGAGTGCAATGGCATGATCTCAGCTCATTGCATTCTCTGCCTCCCAGTTTCAAGTGATTCGCCTGCCTCAGCCTCCTGAGTAACTGGGATTATATGCATGTGCCACCATGCCCAGCTAATTTTGTATTTTTAGTAGAGATGGAGTTTCTCCATGTTTCTCACACTGGTCTTGAAATCCCGACCTCAGGTGATCCGCCTGCCTTGGCCTCCCAAAGTGCTGGGATTACAGGCGTGCGCCACCAAGCCCAGCCAAAATACATTATGTAATTTAAAAGTTGGGGGTGGCTGGCAAGATGACCGAATAGGAACAGCTCCTGTCTGCAGCTCCCAGCGAGATCAATGCAGAAGGTGGGTGATTTCTGCATTTCCAACTGAGGTACCCAGCTCATCTCACTGGGACTGGTTAGACAGTGGGTGCAGCCCACAGAGGGCAAGCTAAAGCAAGGTGGGGCATTGCCTCACCTAGGAAGTGCAATGGGTTGGGGAACTCCCTGCCCTAGCTAAGGGAAGCTGTGAGGGACTGTGCCATGAGGAACGGTGCATCGAGGCCCAGATACTATGCTTTTCCCATGGTCTTCACAACCCACAGACCAGGAGATTCCCTCGGAAGCCTATACCACCAGGGCTTTAGGTTTCAAGCACAAAACTGGGTGGTTGTTTGGGTAGACAGTGGGCTAGCTGGAGGAGTCATTTTTTCAAACCCAGTGGCTCCTGGAATGCCAGCGAGACAGAACCATTCCCTCCCCTGGAAAGGGGGCTGAAGCCAGGGACCCAAGTGGTCTAGCTCAGCAGATCCCACCGCCACGGAGCCCAGCAAGCTAAGATCCCCTGGCTTTAAATTCTCGCTGCCAGCACAGCAGTCTGAAGTCAACCTAGGATGCTGGAGCTTGGTGGGGGGAGGGGCATCTGCCATTACTGAGGCTTGAGTAGGTGATTTTCCCCACACAGTGTAAACAAAGCCACTGGGAACTTTGGACTGAGTGGAGCCCACTACAGCACCACAAAGCTGCTGTAGCCAGACTGCCTCTCTGGGTTGGACAGGGCATCTCTGAAAGAAAAGCAGCAGCCCCAGTCAGGGGCTTATAGATAAAACTCCCAACTCCCTGGGACAAAGCACCTGGGGGAAGGGGCGGCTGTGGACACAGCTTCAGCAGACTTAAACGTTCCTGCCTGCTGGCTCTGAAGAGAGCAATGGATCTCCCAGCACAGCACTCGAGCTCTGCTAAGGCACAGACTGCCTCCTCAAGTGGGTTCCTGACCCCGTGCCTCCTGACTGGGAGACACCTCCCAGGAGGGGTCAACAGACACCTCATACAGGTGAGCTTCGGCTGGCATTTGGCAGGTGCCCCTCTGGGACGAAGCTTCCAGGGGAAGAAACAGGCAGCAATCTTTGCTGTTCTGCAGCCTCCGCTGGTGATACCCAGGCAAACAGAGTCTGGAGTGGACCTCCAGCAAACTCCAGCAGACCTGCAACAGAGGGGCCTGACTGTTAGAAGGAAAACTAACAAACAGAAAGAAATAGCATCAACATCAACATAAAGAATGTCCACACAATAAGACCATATAAGAATCACCAATATCAAAGACCAAAGGTAGATAAATCTACCAAGATGAGGAAAAAGTGCAAAAAGGCTGAAAATTCCAAAAACCAGATTGCCTTTTCTTCTCCAAAAGATCACAACTCCTCGCCAGCAAGGGAACAAAACTGAACAGAGAATATGTTTGACAAATTGACAGAAATAGGCTTCAGAAGGTGGGTAATGAGAAACTCCTCCGAGCTAAAGGAACATGTTCTAACCCAATGCAAGGAAGCTAAGAACCTTGAAAAAAAGTTAGAGGAATTGCTAACTAGAATAACCAGTTTAGAGAAGAACATGAATGACCTGATGGAGCTGAAAAACACAGCACAAGAACTTTGTGAAGCATACACAAGTATCAATAGCCAAATTTATATAGCAGAAGAGATATCAGAGATTGAAGATCAACTTAATGAAATAAAGCACGAAGACAAGATTAGAGAAAAAAGAATGAAAAGGAACGAACAAAGCCTCCAAGAAATATGGGACTATGTGAAAAGATCAAATCTACTTTTGATTGGTGTACCTGAAATTGACGGGGATAATGGAATCAAGTTGGAAAACACTCTTCAGGATATTATCCAGGAGAACTTCCCCAACCTAGCAAGACAGGCAAACATTCAAATTCAGGAAATACAGAGAACACCACAAAGATACTCCTCGAGAAGAGCAACCCCAAGACACATAATCATCAGATTCACCAAGGTTGAAATGAAAAAAAAAAAAAATGTTAAGGGCAGCCCGAGAGAAAGGTCAGGTTACTCACAAAGGGAAGCCCATCAGACTAACAGCGGATCTCTCTGCAGAAACCCTACAAGCCAGAAAAGAATGGGGGCCAATATTCAACATTCTTAAAGAAAAGATTTTTCAACCCAGAATTTCATATCCAGCCAAACTAAACTTCGTAAGCAAAGGAGAAATAAAATCCTTTACCGACAAGCAAATGCTGAGATTTTGTCACCACCAGGCCTGCCTTACAAGAGCTCCTGAAGGAAGCACTAAATATGGAGAGGAAAAACCAGTACCAGCCACTATAAAAACATACCAAATTGTAAAGAACATCGACACTGTGAAGAAACTGCATCAACTAATGAGCAAAATAAAGCAAGTTCTTAGAGACCTACGAAGGGACTTAGACTCCCACACAATAATAGTGGGAGACTTTAACACTCCACTCTCAATATTATAGAGATCAACGAGACAGAAAATTAACAAGGATATTCAGGACTTGAACTCAGTTCTGGACCAAGCAGACATAATAGACATCTACAGAACTCTCTACCCCTAATCAACAGAATATACATTCTTCTCAGCACCATATCACACTTATTCTAAAATAGACCATGTAATTGGAAGTAAAACACTCCTCAGCAAAAGCAAAATAACTGAAATCATAACAGTCTCTCAGCCCACAGTGCAATGAAATTAGACCTCAGGATTAAGAAACTCACTAAAAACTGGACAACCTGCTCCTGAATGACCACTGGGTAAATAATGAAATTAAGGCAGAAATAAATGAGTTCTTTGAAACCAATGAGAACAAAGACACAATGTATCAGAATCTCTGGGACATAGCTAAAGCAGTGTGTAGAGGGAAATTTATAGCACTAAATGCCCACAGGAGAAAGCAGGACAGATGTAAAATTGACACCCTAACATCACAATGAAAAGAACTAGAAGAGCAAGAGCAAACAAATTAAAAGACTAGCAGAAGACAAGAAATAACTAAGATCAGAGCAGAACTGAAGTAGATAGAGACAAGAAAAGCCCTTTAAAAAATCAATGAATTCCGGAGCTGGTTTTTTGAAAAGATTAACAAAATGATAGACTGCTAGCCAGACTAATAAAGAAGAAAAGAGAAGAATCAAATAGACACAATAAAAAATGATAAAGGGGAGATCACCACTGATCCCACAGAACTACAGACTACCATCAGAGAATACTATAAACACCTCTACACAAATAAACTAGGAAATATAGAAGAAATGGATAAATTCCTGGGCACACACACCCTCCCAAGACTAAGCTAGGAAGAATTCGAATCCTTGAATAGACCAGTAACAAGTTCTGAAATTGAGGCAGTAATTAATAGCCTAAAACAAACAAAAAAGCCCAGGACCAGAAGGATTCACAGCTGAATTCTACCAGAGGTACAAAGAGGAGCTGGTGCTATTCCTTCTGAAATTATTCCAAACAATAGAAAAACAGGGACTCCTCCCTAACTCATTTTATGAGGCCAGCACAATCCTGATACCAAAACCTGGCAGAGACACGACAAAAAAAGAAAATTTCAGGCCAATATCCCTGATGAACATTGATGCAAAAATCCTCAATAAAATACTGTCAGACCAAATCCAGCAGCACATCAAAAAGCTTATCCACCATGATCAAGTCGGTTTCATCCCTGGGATGCAAGGCTGGTTTAACATATGCAAATCAATAAACGTAATCCATCACATAAACAGAGCCAACGACAAAAACCACTTGATCATCTCAACAGATGCAGAAAAGGCCTTCGATAAAATTCAACACCCTTTCATGCTAAAAACTCTCAATAAACTAGGTAGTGATGGAACATATCTCAAAATAATAAGAGCTATTTATGACAAACCCACAGCCAATATACTGAATGGGGAAAAGCTGGAAGTATTTCGTTTGAAAACTAGCACAAGACAAGGATACCCTCTGTCATCACTCCTATTCAACATAGTGTTGGAAGTTATGGCTGGGGCAATCAGGCAAGAGAAAGAAATAAAGGGTATTCAAATAGGAAGAGAGGTCGTCAAATTGTCTCTGTTTGCAGATGACATGACTGTATATTTAGAAAACCCCATTGTGTCAGCCCAAAATCTCCTTAAGCTGATAAGCAACTTCCTCAAAGTCTCAGGATACAAAATCAATGTGCAAAAATCACAAACATTCTTATCTCAGGAAAACACTGTCATTATTAAATTAAGTTATCGTGTAGTTGGTTATCATTATTAGAAAGAATATAGCAAATGTAAGTCATTTGAAGGCTGCTGTGCATTTAATCAACTGTAATCAAGCAACTTGGAATCCAGGGTTTCATTATAAATCGCAGTTGCTTAACTCCAGTTTCACAGTATAGCATCAGGTTTCTTATATACAAATATAAATTATTGAGAATTCAACTGGAATAGAAAAAGTATTAGAAATTTCTGGATTGAGATTCAGAGTCTGATGTCCAGAAGTTGTATGATTAAAAATGACTTAAATATTGTCTTCAGAAATTGAGCTATGGACATGGCACCCAAGAGGGAATGGGATTCTCTGCATAATGAAGAATATGTCACTTAAGTATTTATTGGATTGCTTTGGCAGTAGTCAGTTGTGATCAACATTTATGTTGGCTAAGATCTTGGAATATATGTTGTGGAAAAATCTCTCACTCACTCTGTCTCTTTGTGCCTGAGTCTCCATTTCTCTCTCTTTTCTGTCTTTCAGGGTGTGTGTGTGTGTGTGTGTGTCTGTGTGTGTGAAGGAAGATCTAGGAAAAAACAGCTAGAAATCTGTAGTTAGTTTGTTGGATACAGGTGAGTGCTATGTACATGGATTAAGATTTGTGAGAGGCCTTTAAAGAACTTGTGCCAATAAGTGACAATAGTCATTTACAAAACTGAAAAAAAAATTAAGGTACTCTAAAAGTAATACATACAAGTTAACCCCTGGTACCTTTTCAATTAAAAAATATAAACACACACAAATAATTTGAAATGCTTTCTGCAGTATATTTGCCAATGACCAAAATAAGGACATATTTTAGTTATTTCTTTTCTTTATTTTAACATTTAGACAAATTAATAAACTTTGCATTTTCTGCATGATTTTTTAATGACTTTGAATTTCTTTAATTATTTGAAGTAAATTGCAAAAAATACACCTCATGTTCCAGGCAAAGCTTTGAATTAATCCTCTTTGAAAAACAACAGATGAACCATCATAATATATGGGAAATAATAGTTTTTCTCTACTCATTGCCTTAAGGTTAACCTGAGACGCTTTAATGTTAAAATTAATAAGCTGAGGAAGGAAGGTGAAAACTAACATATTAAATACCCACTGTATGTCAGGCACTATGCTAGACTTTTATCATGCATTATATCTTCAATTCTTTCAGCAACCCTATAAATGCAGTATTCTAGTCACTTTTTCTACCTGAGCAAACTGGCTGGAGTGAGTGTTTTCCAAACTTCAGACTAAGATGGGTCTCAGACATAGAATTGTGATAAACATTGCTGAATAACTCAAACACAACTTTATTACATTTAGATATGGAAAAGTAAGTCTGGGAGCGGTGGCTCACACCTGTAATCCCAACACTTTGGCAGGCCGAGGCAGGTGGATCACCTGAGGTCAGGAGTTCGAGACCAGCCTTACCAACATGGAAAAACTCCATCTCTACAAAAAATACAAAATTAGTTGGGTATGGTGGTGCATGCATGTAATCCCAGCTATTTGGGAGGCTGAGGCAGGAGAATCACTTGAATCCGGGAGGCAGAGGTTGCAGTGAGCTGAGATCGCACCATTGCTCTCTAGCCTGGGCAATAAGAGTGAAACTCCACCTCAAAAAAAAAAAAAAGGAAAAGGAAAAGGAAAAGTAACATTTAAAGTAAAAAGAGTAAAAGTAAACTTTAAAAGTCACACCCTTTTAAAGTTTACTTTTCCAGAGTTGACCTCAAGTATATTAGCATTTAGATAAAGCATCACATTTGCACCCCTATGAATTTTATGTCATGTCCCATAACTCAAGATTGTTAGGTTAAGCTTGAGACCCCACTTCTCACTTTGTCTTATAAGTAGATAAATAACGTACTACTTGATATTGCTGTCTGGGGGTGGGGCGGAAGAGCAGTTTCAAATAACTATTTTTTTTTTCTTGAGACAGAGTCTTGCTCTGTAGCCCAAGCTGGAATGCAGTGGCGTGATCTCTGCTCACTGCAATCTCCACCTCCCGAGTTCAAGCAATTCTCCTGACTCAGCCTCCCGAGTACAAGCAATTCTCCTGACTCAGCCTCCCGAGTAGCTGGGACTACAGGTGTGCACCACCACGCCCAGCTAATTTTTGTATTTTTAGTAGAGACAGGGTTTCACCATGTTGGTGAGGATGGTCTGGATCTCCTGACCTTGTGATATGCCCGCCTCGGCCTCCCAAAGTGCTGGGATTATAGGTGTGAGCTACCGCGCCCAGCCTCAAATAACTTTTAAAATCATGAAGGAAGACAATTCTTACTAAGGCAGAGGTTCTCAACCTTAATAAATCTTAGAATTACAGGAAGACCTTTAAAAAATACTGATGCATGGAGCCCACCATGTGATTCTGTCAGAGGTGTTTGAACTAGAGCAACTCCATTTTGAACAGGGGTTGGGTAATATAAGGCTGAGACCTATTGGGCTCTATTCCCAGGAGGTTAGATATTCTAAGTCACAGGATGGAGGTTGGCACAAGGTACAGGTCAAAAAGACCTTGCTGATAAAACAGGATGCGGTAAAGAAGCTGGCCTAAACCCACCAAAACCAAGATGGCCATGAAAGTGACTTCCGGTCATCCTTACTGCTCATTATATGCTAATTATAATTCATTAGCATGCTAAAAGACACTCCTACCAGCACCATGACAGTTTATAAATGCCATGGCAATGTAAGGAAATCAACCTATATGGTCTAAAAAGTGGGAGGAACCCTAAATTCTGGGAATTGCCCAACCCTTTCCCAGAAAACTCATGAATAATCTACCCCTTGTTTAGCATGTAATCAAGAAATAGCCATAAAAATAGCCAATGAGTAGCTCATGCTGCTGCTCTGCCTATGGAGTAGCCATTCCTTTGTTTCTTTACTTCTCTAATAAACTTGCTTTCATTTTACTCTATGAATTTGCCTTGAATTCTTTCTTGTGCAAGATCCGAGAACTCTCCCTTGGGGTATGGATCAGGACCCCTTTCCGGTAACATCTTCCAATGTGCAGTTAAGGTTGGAAAACATTGCTCTTAGTTTGTCCACACAATAATGGCACTATTCTTATGTAATTGCTTTGCTATTACACCTAAGTGACCTCAAACAAGTTGAGGTTTGGGACATTAGGTAGGTGTGAGGAATTAAGGACAGCACAAGTAAGACAGCTCTCTATGTTATTAGGAACGAGATGACTCTGACAGTAACAATAATTACCACCATTTCAGGATAGATTTCTGAACGCCTGCAAAAATATTATAAGTCTTGCTAGAGATAAAATTGGCTTTAGAGCACTGGCCAACAATCTTTCCCCTCTTGCTGAGGTGGGAGTTTAACTGGTATCCACTTAATGCCAAGTGGTATTGGAGTCAATAAGAAAAATAGCTGTATTTAAATCCAGTTTCACCTGTGAGAGTCTCCAAGTTTTAAACTAAACCATTACCTTCATGGTAGCTATTTTTGAAAATGTACACACTTGATAGTTTAACAATAAATAATACAACACATTTACTTAAGAGCAGATATGGCACTTCAACCTTAACCTGTGAAAGCTCCCAACCAGGAGAACATGTATAAACTCTCATATACTACAGACGTATTCAATTTGTACAACTACAAAACAACAGCATATCACATTCAAATTAATTCAATTTAAAATGTTTCTAGATCAAGAGCATTAATTTTCACTTACATTCTACAGCAAAGCCTGCAGTACAAAATTATTATATAATCTGGGATAAACTCTAAATAGAAACTAATTTAAACTCCTTCGCCCAACTACTGTCAACCTGCCAAGTGTAGGAATGGCAGCATGCTACTGTAGTTAGCAGCTCTCTCCTGGTCAATCAGATCAGAGAGACTCAGAGTGAAGAACCCAAAGAAATTAGTTTTATACAGTTTAATAAAAGGAAAACAGCTTCTACACTAATGACAAATTAGGAACAATTTTATAATACATGATTTACAATTTCTTTGCAGGAATCGTAAGTCAGACCGTACAAATTCTTTGCTATTTAAATGCTCACTTGAAAACTTAAATTTTCTCCTGATCATTTCTAACTCCAAAACTAGGCTTATTTGGAATATCAGCAATATTTTATGAAATGTGATTTAGTTAACCACATCTTCCTTAATATGTTTATGACAAATCTTTGACAAGAATATAACCCCTTAGCAAAACAAATATACCTCCCTTACCACAACAAGCAAACTTACCTCTTGGGAAGAAGAAGTGATCAAAAATTACTGGCTCAGCCAAATAGAAAGAACATATAAGGCTTCAGTTCTGG
This sequence comes from Nomascus leucogenys, assembly GCF_006542625.1. NCBI lineage: Eukaryota > Metazoa > Chordata > Mammalia > Primates > Hylobatidae > Nomascus > Nomascus leucogenys. The sequence continues at coordinate 61,815,475 of NC_044396.1, forward strand.
AGTCAAGGACTGGTGACTTGTTTAAATAAGCTCAAGAGTCAAATGGCTGTGCCTTCTCTTTAAAGGGAAACCAGAAAACTCTGCACTAATGTGTACTGCTTCCAGGCACCTCCCTTTGTTCTAAGTAGAATGCTAATGCTAAAATTGCAGTTTGCATTCCTGCTTACTCAGGGAACACTGACGCAGTCTGACAAAGCTTCCAGCTTAAATATCCTGATGGGGGGAAGAAAAGTCCCAGAAGATGGTATTTCCCTTGTGCACTAGTAAAACAAGCAACACGATGAATGTGTAAATTTGAACAGCTGGCAGTTTGTGGTCACATTAATGTTAACCTGATCTCATTTGTAACATATATTACAGACACTGAGAAAGAAATGTTTCACTTCTTATGAATGTCCATTAAGGAAGTCAAGAGTGTGTGTCTGAATGTTTTCACCTCTTCTCCTTGGCATGCAAAATTTTCATTAACATACACAAAAGCAGTTAGTATAAAAGGAGAAAGAAATTCCTTAGGGCAGTGAAATATAGATTAAGCTTAGTATAATGGGATGAAAAATAATGTGAAAAAGTTAAGGCCATAAAGAGTAAAAGAAAACCTAGCAGTGCAATTTATTCACGTGTTAACATGATATATTTTAAAGTACAGGAAAAATTTAATTTCAAATTATGTTTAATATTGTTTTTCATTGTACAGAGGGAATGTAAAGCAGGGATTGCTATGTAATGTCAAATTTTTAAGAAGAAATTTAAGATGTGTTATGTGCTATCTCATCCCTTCTCCTAGGGTCTTTATAAATGATGAAGTTTATTTTCTTCTTTTTATATACAATAATTGGATAACAGCATACGTAATTCAATAACTGGGAAAAAAATATTCTGGAGCAAGCGATCACACACTTAATTTACAAGCCTCTAGATATTTACTGATATATACAGGACTGGAAAGCATATCAATAATATGTCAGTCACTTCGTGATATGGTTTGGCTGTGTCCCTACCCAAATCTCATCTTGAATTGTAGTTCCCATAAACTGCATGTGTCATGGGAGGGGCCTGGTGGGAGGTAATTGAATCATGGTGTCTGTTACCTCCATACTGTTCTTGTGATAGTGAGTGAGTTCCCATGAGATCTGATGTTTTATAAGGGGATTCTCCCCTTTTTGCTTGGCACTTCTTCTTACTGCTGCTACGTGAAGAAAGACATGTTTACTTCCCCTTCCATCATGATTGTAAGTTTCCTGAGGTTTCTCAAGCCATCCGAAAGTGAGTCAATTAAGCCTCTTTCCTTTATAAATTACCTAGTGTCAGATATGTCTTTATTAGCAGCATGAGAATAGACTAATACAGTAAATTGGTACCGGGAGTGGGGTGCTGCTATGAGGATACCTGAAAATGTGAAAGCAACTTTGGAAATTGGTAGTAGGCAGAGGTTAAAACAGTTTGGAGGGCTCAGAAGAAGACAGGAAAATGTGGAAAAGTTTGGAACTTTCTAGAGACTTGGAGGGCTCAGAAGACAGGAAGATGTGGGAAAGTTTGCAACTTCCTAGAGACTAGTTGAATGGCTTTGGCCAAAATGCTGATAGAGATATAGACAATTAAGTGCAGGCTGAGGTGGTTTCAGATGGAGATGAGGAACTTGATGGGGCCTAGAGTAAAGGTCACTCTTGCTATGTTTTAGCAAAGAGACTGGTGGGATTTTGTCCCTGCCCTAGAGATTTGTGAAACTTTGAACTCGAGAGTGATGATTTAGGGTATCAAGAACTGAGGTTTGGGAACCTCCACGTAGATTTCAGAGGATGTATGGAATCACCTGGATGTCCAGGGAGAAGTTTGCTGCTGGGGCAGAACATTCATGGAAAACCACTGTTAGGGCAGTGTGGAAGAGAAATGTGGGGTTGGGGGCACTGCCTAGTAGAGCTGTGAGAAGAGGGCCACTGTCCTCCAGATCACAGAATGGTAGATCCGCTGACAGTTTGTACTGTGTACCTGGAAAAGCCACAGACAACACCTGCCTGTGAAAGCTGCCAGGAGTTGGGCTGTCTCATGCGAAGCCACAGGGGCAGAGCTGTCCAAGGTCATGGGAGCCCACCTCTTGCATCAACATGACCTGGATGTGAGACATGAAGTCGAAGGAGAGCATTTTGGAACTTTAAGGTTTAATGACTGCCATATTGGATTTTGAACTTGGATGGGACTTGTAACCCCTTTGTTTTGGCCAATTTCTCCCATTTGGAATGGGTCTATTAGTCCAATGCTTGTACCCCCATTGTATCTGGGAAGTAACTTACTTGCTTTTAATTTTTGCAAGCTCATAGGCAGAAGGGACTTGCTTTCAGATGAGACTCTGGACTTGGACTTTTGGGTTAATGCTGGAATGAGTTAAGACTCTGGGGGACTGTTGGAAAGGCATGATTGTGTTTTGAAATGTGAGGACATGAGATTCGGGAAGGGCCAGGGGCAGAATGATAGGGTTTGGTTCTCTGTCCATTGCTCAAACCCTAACTTAAACTGTAGTTCCCATAATCTCAACGTGTCATGGGAGTTACCCGGTAGGAGGCAATTGAATCATGGGGGCAGTTACCTCCAAGCTGTTCTCATGATAGTGAGTGTGTTCTCACAAGATCTGATGGTTTTATAAGGAGCTTCCCCCCTTTTTCTTTGCACTTCTCCTTACTGCCACTATGTGAAGAAGGATGTGTTTGCCTTCTCTTCCACTATGATTACAAGATTCCTGATGTCTCCCCAGCCATGCAGAACTGTGAGTCAATTAAACCTCTTTCCTTTATAAATTACCCAGTCTCAGATATGTCTTTATTACTAGTGTGAGAACAAACTAATACACTTCATCTAATGCATAACTTTATTATTATTTCAGCAAGGAAAATCAGATTGTCTTTGGTGTTTTCCAATAAGGAAAATAAGTGTTTAGGTATTGTCAGTGTGTGGAATGTCTTCAGAACTATTGGGCTTAGTTAACTTTCATTTTTAAGTTTCTAGCTGGATGTCCAGATGCAAATTTAAGAATGGTAAGAATTCTATGTGATTAACACAGCTAAGCTACTAAATCTGTTCTTTTTGTACTTCTTTATGAAAAGTGATCATAAGTGAGTTAAGTTCAAGATGATTGATAAGTTTTCTGGACAAACTTCAGTGATGATTAGTGGTGACAGCTGAATAATAGATGCTGGATTTAAAAGTTTTGGTTTAAAAAATGTGGCATAAAGATAAGAAATATCAGACTGGGAAATACTGTGAGGAAATTATATAATGGGCTTATTAAACTGTACATAAGTTTAATATAATTGTATAAACATTATCAATCTAGCTCAGGGTGTTTGATATTGGTCTTGTTGGAAACTGAAAAATAAGCCTCTGTGTGGAACATTGTTTCAAAAGTCTTTGGCTGAACCTCATGCCACAGCTACTTCACTTCAAAAAGAAGTAGGAGAGAACATTCTAGTTGTTAGAGAATAATCACTGGAGTCCCCACAAAACCTTTCCAACTTAGGGTAGAGGGTAGAGAGGACTATCTATTCTTTTCCACTCTGTCATTCTTCTTCCTCTGCTTTCTACATAAACCCAAAGGATGGCTCTGGCTCTGGGATTTTATGCTTTTCCCCATGAATAAAGTTTCCTTTTGCCTGTTATGAAGAGGGAGGAAAGTGACTTCTCTACTGTTAATTAGAAAAGCAAGGTTGCCTAGGTAACAGATCTTCCATAAACAGATCAAGAGAAAGATTTCCAAAGAGCTAGAATTCACATGATGGCATGAAAATTACAAAAGCTCTTTGATGCTCAAGGATAGTTTGGGGTTTTGGCATAGTAATAGTTAAAAACACAGCATTAGACAGGCTGAGTTTTATTCTGAATTTCTAATTACCGACTGGGTTACTTAAGACAGTCTCTTAACTTTCCTCATTTGTAAAGAGGAAATTGTAATAATTGTAGTGAGCAATAAGTGAGGTGCCGTGTGTAAAACACTTAAAAAATACCTAACATTTAATATACATGAAAACATGTTAGACTTATTTTTGCTTTACATAATTTAATGCATGGAGGAAAACAGATAAATGTATATCAATTTCTGTAACATAATAATTGGACAATGCGTACCCCTTCTTAAGTGGGTAGCTGTAAATCAACATCATCTGATTTGTGCCACAAATTCTAGCTCTTTTTGCACTTACTCATCCACTAATGTTCTATGGCATTTAACAAATACTTTTTGTGCACTCACTATGACTTAGGAACTGTGTTACATACTTGAGATAAATCTATAAAAAATCAAACAGGTCCAGTCCCTCAATGACCTTAAATTCTAGTAATATACAGTGCTTTGTGTTGTTATTTTATTTTTTATGCAAATGCAGTAATTATTTTATTTAAGGTTTCTCAGGGGCAAGGGCCATATATAAAAATTCTTCATAATCCTCACAATTATATGCATTAAGTATTTCTTGACAATTTGTTATGGACAATAAGTATTCTACAAACATATAAATTGTAATGGAAATAATGGCTCATTATTTGAGGAGGCATTATTTTTCTTATTTAAAATTATGTGAAAAATGTCCAAAGTATCTATTGTAATAAGTCAGAGAGAAAGCAATACTATGGGACTAAAAGATTATGAAATGAAGAGTTTTTAAAAAAGAAATAGAAACTGACAACCATTAAATATTATTAATTTAATTAATCAAGAAATTGTAGGAGTAAAGTGATAAAAATTTCCAAGCTATACTTCAAATAGGTTAAAAACAAATATTTGTCAATTCGTCCTACAAGCACATCACTCAAATATACAAGCTAGTAATGTCTGCAAATTCTCTTTCCATGCTGATTATAAAACTGAAGAATACATAATTTTTAAAGTCAATATTTGTATTCTTGTAAGTCATTAACTGGAAGAAATGCCTTTTTTTTTTTTTCTTTCTGTACCTAATTCTGTAGTGAGGTCACTGAGGAAAAGCCCGTTTCAGCACCATGGACAAAGCACCCCCCGACAGCCTTACTCTTGGGAGTGACAGGAAATGTTCCCCTTTGATTAAAATTTAAAAATAACTTTATTATAGCCAACTTCCATTTTAATATGTTTTAAGAACCAAATGGATACTAAAGAATGTTCATATAGATAATATAAAGTTTACACTTTCAAACTCCTTCTCTCTTGTGGAAAAACATAATGGCCCTTTAAAAGACATGCATCAATGTGATGAATACATTTAAGTGTCATTAGGTTTAATGGCTCCTACTCACTTAGACTATCATTCCATACCATTTAAAGTTAATTTGGTGTGTATTAATGGTGCAAAATTGATGAAATTATGAATTGAGTTTCCCCAGGCACAGGTTAAATCAAGAAAGAAGGAAGAGAACTGGTTAATATTACCTTCCACCCATTCTTCATTTATACCACAAAAGACATCAGTTCTGCCCTTGGGAAGAAAATTCTCACAGTTAGTAAGTTGAAACTAAATTGATTTTTAAGGTTTTAAGTCAGGAAACTGTCTTTAGTTGGGTCACCAAAAGTTCAGAGTTTTCTTTAGGGAATAAGAAAATATGTACTCTTCTGAGATTAAATTCATATTTCATTCCTTATTTTCAGAGAAATAGATAATTTTTTACTTCTTTCTCTTTCTGCATTCAACTTGCACATCTTTACTTAGAAGGTCATTTGGAATATTCTTATTTTGTAATCTCTCTCACATCCCACCATTTTCAGATAAAATAATGATGTTTGGTTAATTTAAAAGCTGAATTAAATATTATGATAATAAATACCATTACTATTAATGCAAAAAACTGAAAAATCTTAGGTTCTGGTCCCAAGAACATTTGATACGGTAAAACTTCAGTTCACAGTTTCAAGAAGACTGAACTCTAATTTTGAACTATGGCTTACCATAAGAAATAGAAAAAGATTCACTTTATGTTTTAAGTAAGAAGAAAAAGAAAAGTATAAACTCCCTACTTGTTACAGTTCATTTAATACTGATGAATAACTAAGAGAACACATAACTTTCTAGTGACTCGTTTGCTTCTCTGTCAAGTAAAAATTATTTCCAAACTAAAAAGGAAAAAATAAAACTTGGCAAAAGAGAATAAAGCTCAGGGCAAGTCATGTCACTAGCTTCTCTTAAGACATTTAACAAGTTATGAACTGGACTTTACAATCTCATCTCATACAAATAGAATTATGGCACCACTGTTAATGTCTATGAAGAACCCTGAGCATGAGATTCCAAGATATTAGAAATGTAGAAGCCAAGCATATAGTTCTGATTTTCCAAAGCCAGAGAGAAGGGAAAGCCTGTAAAACACTGATTGATGAGGCTGAAATGAAATATTGGGCAATATTTTGGCACAAGTTAATAAAATGTTGGTTTCTGGGTGCTTAGAAAAGAAAAAAGTGACAGAGATCGTCCTGGGCTTCTAAGAATTACTTGGACCAAGTCTAGACTTTTTTTTCTTATTACAGATAGGGTTAGAACTGGCAGAGCATATGGACTTTGATGAGGCATCTGGCAAAATGTCACATGGTATTATTATAGAGAATTTTTGGTTGGGTGGCAGTAGAGATACAGTAGAGGTAATTAGGTGAGTTCACATCTACTCTCAATATAAGGATAAATGGATTGTCCCAATAATTAAATGGACTGCTCTAACAATAGAAGTACTCATTCTAACCACATTTTGACAATTCACAAGACCATATAGGAAAAATAATCTAGAGTTAAAGTTTTAATTAATATTTTCTCTACTTACTCTGCATAGCTAGGCTTCTCCTCATCCTCAGGTCCTGGAGCACCTCCCAAGGTTGTGTCATTGTACAGTGTTTCCTGATACATTAGGTGGTACACAGAGAATTTTAGGTGGTTCATGGATGTCTTTTGTAAAGTTATAATATATATTTATTTGTACATATTAGGAGAAATGTAACAAACAGATGAAACATGTTATTTCATAGGTGGGCATTATTCCTTTGATAAAGTCTGAGTAAAAAATAATGTGTTAATTTAAGTAAGAATCAGTAAATAGTAGTATGATTCATATTCAGAGATGATAAAAATTGTGAAGTATACTAGAAAAACTGAAGTTCTGGAAATACTGCCTTCTCCCATGCAAAAGAACATTTCTTTCGTCAGAAGTGTGTACACAGGAACCTTTCTTTCCTTTGCCAGCACCTGCCGTCAGTCTACAAGACCACAGAAGCTTTAGTTCCCTGTTTTCTTTGGGGATAGATTTAGGTATTCTGGGACTTAGGCCATTGGTGGCCAACCCCAAAGAAAAAACACGCTGATGTTGGTGAGGGTGGCTCTGAACATCCACAAAAGACTTTTCAGATATTTCAAATAACTTAATTTACTTTCCTAATTTCTTTCAATGAGAGATCTTCATGAACATCAGTTTTGTTCTTTTTTTTTTTCTATCCTATCCCCTCTATCATGTCTGCTTGGTGATATCTCTGGGTTCTGTCACCTGAACCACAGAAAACATCCTGCTAAGAAGAAGGATGTAGACTCAAAACCTCAGTATTTTTACACAGACAAAAAAAGAGAAGAATAAAAACACCAGCTGTTATTTTCACACAAGTACTATTTAAATAAAACACTTTCTCTTTGTTTTCCAAAATTTTAAATAAACAGAAATTGACTAAAATGAAATTAATACCTATTGCTAAGATGCTATTTGATATTCCAGCATGATTAGTTATATCTTAAAGGTGTGTATGGTCTTTTAAATATCAATAAAGTTATATGCAGGTGTTAGTTTGTACCACAAGTATTTTAAGTATGTATTACGTACTTATAACAGCATATATAGTAAAATGAAATATTTTGCATACATTCAGATTTAGAAAAATGGCCAATGTTGGAATTTGATGTACTTACAAAATGACTGTAAAAAAAGTTTCTTTATTTTGAAATTATTGTAGACTCACAGGGAGTTGTAAAGATAGTACAGAGAGATCCCATGCACCCTTCACCCAGTTTTCCCCAATGGTTATATCATATAACTACGGTATCATATCAAAGCCAGGAAATTGACATTGGTGCAATGCCTGTTTACAGCTCTATGATTTTTTTAAATTTTCTTTAATTAATTAATTAATTTATTTATTTTTGAGACAAGGTTTTGATCTGTCACCCAGGCTGGAGTGCAGTGGTGTTATTACAGCTCCCTGCACCCTGGGCTCAAGCAATTCTCCTGCCTCAGCCTCCTCAGTAGCTGGAACTACAGGCAGCTACTGCTGTGTCCACATATTTTTTTTTTATATTTTGTATTTTTAGTGGAGATGGGGTCCCACCATGTTGTCCAGGCTGGTCTCTAACTACTGGACTCAAGCAACCCATCTTCTCAGGCTCCCAAAGTGCTGGGATTACAGGCACAAGCCAACATACCAGGCCTGTTATTTTATCTTATATGTAGATTTGTGTAACCACAATAATCAAGATACATAGCTATGCCATCCTCACAAAGATCTCCTTCATGCTACACTTTTAGTGTCACATTCTTCTCACCCTCATCCCATCTCCAAACCTTGTCAACCACTAGTTTGTAGTATTACTCTTTTATGCTTATCTTTTACCAACTGTTACTACAATATGAAAAAAAAAAAACATGACTATTAGAGACAGCTGGTTCTAAGTGCGCCACTGGCTAAATTACTCACTCTCTGTAAGCCTCAGTAGATCATCTGTAGAAATAAAGTTTTGGACCAATTTTTTGTTTTTTGTTCAGTGCATCAGCATTTAAGAATGCATACAATTAGTTTCAATTATGATATCACCTTAAGGACTATTAAATACAAATCAAGTGAATTAAATATTATTTAAATATGTACAGATCATTATGAATTGAACAGCATATTTTAAATATATTCTTCATTAAAATAGTGCTATTGTAAAATAAATTAAGCAATCAAAATCTGCACTATGATAATGTATTGCTGCTCTAAAATCCGAAGCATATAAAAAAAATGATTTCACTTGGGCTTATCTCTCAGAGATAGGTGTTACTGCTCTCCCAAATGTACAAGTGGAGAAAACTTGGCACAGAGAATACCTGACTCCCTTTGCCCCAAGGGCGCCCTATGGGGAGGAAAAGGCAAACATTCCTAAAATGTGCCTACTGACGAATCTGATCTGGCAGAAACTTTGAGTTGAAGATTCTGATCTGTAGGGTTCAAATGTGGCCCTTTTCTGAGAAGAGATATCCAGATGTTACAGCTGCCCTTTGCTTCTGCTGCACAGGCTCTGGGGTCAGGGCTAGAGGACGCAAGAGGAACCTAGCAGTGGAGTCTCCTGTTTTCCTTGATAGCACTACCTGCTGGACACTGGGGAAGATAAAAGCAACGATTTTCCCCAGTAGCTTCTTTCATTTAAAAAGCTTTCAGAATCTCTTTCCACATACTAAATTAAGCTTACAGATATCTTTTACTGTACAATTTACCTCTGTTTTAAATCCAAACCTGTTGATACCACCTACCATAAGGAGGTTTTGAGCTCATCAACGTAGCCCTTCAACAGCACATTAATGGAAAATGGGTCATCCTTTCTCACCCGGAATAGTCTTTACGAAAGTTTCTTCAGGCAGCAGAAATTTGAAAAGTGTCCTCTGGGGACTTGGGACTGTCTCCCTCTTTGGAGAGCTCAATGGAGGCTTCCTGGAGAACACCTATTCTTAATGAACCTTCCTTATCAAAAGCCACCATTTCCAAACCCACTCCTGAGAACAATCAGTACAGGGAGATTCAAAACCGACGGCCTACACATTGGCCTGGCCAATCTTGCTCCTTGCAACAAGGAGTCCAGCCCGACCATCTCAACAACAATCAAACTAATCAAACAGGAGTGCCTTTCCCTCGGCCTCCATGTGCTGAGAGTGCCCTTGATTCCCCATTTTCCACGACTTTCTTCTGTGCATCGCCGAGCACCCTGGATACCTCCCGCATTGGAAAGGGTGGTCCTGGGGTCCGGAGCGCCCCATCACTGCCCTCATTGGACCGAAGACCATCAGTCGCCCTCCCGTGTCCGCGGGCACTGACAGCAGAGCCCGCATAGGCGCCCCGGTCTTACCATTTCTCGCCCAGAAGGGCCCCATCGCGCTGTCCAGGAGGAGGCACCTACGTGCGCCCGGGAGACCGGGCCCCGGCTGGGCCGGGTGCCGGTGCGGACTGGACCCCGCGTCGCTGCTGGTTTGCGCTCAGGCCCGGGGAGCCGGGCCCGGCCCGCTCCGCCCGCCTTAGCCCGGCTCGGACACGTGGTGCCGCGGAATCCCTTGCTCTCCGGTGCCCTCGGCCCCTCGGCCTCTGCAGCCAGCCCGGAGGCTGCTGGGGCTGAGGACGAAATGGAGAGAAGGGCGGGGGACCAAAAGGCAGGCACCGCTGGGTGGGGCGCAGCGGCGTGAGCACGGTGAGGGCCGCGCGCGGGGGGCGCCAGGATTCTGCTCCCTGGACTCGCTGCCGGAAGGACCGGTTCCTGTTGCCAGGGCCCTGGCAGATTATGCTGCAGGATCTGTTTCTTGAAGAAGCCGCTCTCAGCGGGGGTGGCGCGCTGCAGAGCCTCTGGGCTCCTGCCAGATGAGGGAGCCCCAGCGGAGGCCGGGAGGGCTTGCGTTGCACAATCTGGAGCGGATCCCTGGGGGTGGCTGAGGGCCTGAGACCCCAGTCTCCCTCCAGGTCTTTACTCACACCCCTGCTAAGGAGCACCCTTGTCCTCACGCTGGAGAGGAAGAGCCCTGAACACTGACTTCAGCGTGAACCTAAGGTGCCCTTTAGGACAGTCTTCCTCGGAAAATTTATCTCGCGACCACAGCCTGCCTGTCTGGGGACAGCTAAGGAGGCGTGGCTCAAAACTAGGGGGCGAAGACTTACCTACAGCTTCAAGCTCTTTCTAACTTCACCAGTGACCTTGGGCGCCTCATCTGAACAGTGTGTCTGTGTTTAAGTTTCCTGATCTTTGATCTGGGGATAAATGTGGCTGTTCACTTTCTAGTTCTCAGGAGATAACAGCAATTGGGTTTAACAGAAATACTCCAGACTTCCTTAATAGCAAGTGCAATAGAGATGTAATTTGTTTTGACTTTAGGTAGGGCTGACGGGAACCCCAGACTGGAAAGGATACTGTGTTCTAATTTCTTAGTCCAAATGCAAATTTAATAATCAACCCCACTACCTGCTTTTCTTGGAAAACAGGTTTCTGAAGAGACTGTTGCAAAGGGGCTTTCTTCCCTCAGAATTGCCAGAGTCCCAGCCAGGTAGCCCCATAAAGAACGCCTAGCTTTCCTACGGCTCTTAATGATGAATCCAGTTACATCGTCCTATCATAGCTAAGGGTGAAAGAGTCGCTACCACAGTTTGGCTAAAGACTCTTCTAGGTGAGATTCTTGTGATGTTGTTTGCTTACTCTGAGATTACTCTTCATTTTTACCCCTGAAGGAAGTTTCTGCACAAAAGGAAGGGATGCTTCTGCATCCTACCCCTTCTCCTTTCCCTGCCTCCCTTCCTTACTGTATTCACTAGCCTTTAGCACACAGTTAGCTTAAAGTCCAACCTACTTACATTCATGTGTGAGGAAACTTGGCAGCGCAAGTTTATGCAATGGTAACCTGACAATCTCATATTCCTACTTAACTTGGCACATGTTAAATGCATTAAGCATTTCATTTTTAGTTCCAGGTTATTTTTGTTATCTGATCATTTCTTCTACTTCTCACTGTAAGGCTTAGACGTGAAGATTTCTTCTCTGTAGTGTTTTCTAAGCCCTAGAAATCCCTCCCCCATTGAAAATACATATTCATAACACAGTGCAACCCATCCCAACAATTTCTTTTTCTTTTCTCCTTTCTTTCCCCTCCCCTCCCCTCCCCTCCCCTCCCCTCCCCTTCCCTTCCCTTCCCTTCCCTTCCCTTCCCTTCCCTCTTTGCCAAACTGTGACATAGGAGGTCTTAGTATGTTCCTTCCCTCCCTCCCTACCCCTCCCATTCTACCTCTATTCAAAGTCCAACCATTGAGTTTAATCCTCCTTTGGCCTTAAAGGGATGTAAGTGCCCTCCTTTGACTTTTGGTCAAAACTGCTCTCTGCCCAATATTTCCTTCACCAGATTAGCTTATGTCCTCTTCGAAGTATGCTCTAGGAACTCGGCTTTCTGTCTTCCTTCTATCCATAATCCAGGCTTCCAGGACCTCTGTATCAAGTATTCCTGGATTGTTTTTATTGAATTCCAACTAGTTATTTATAAGATCATTTGTGAAGCTAAAAAAAAGTGTACACAAAGTGCTACGAAAATGTAAGACTATTAGGTTAAAGATAACCAGTCTTATGCCCTTGCACATAAACAGTTTCCTTTAGAATGGGGATTGCTACCTATCTGGAAGGAAATGTCACTCTATTTTTATTCTGAAGACTTAAGGGCACAGAGAGTGTATATGTGAGAGAGGTGGGAGGGGTGGGGGTGAGGGTGGTAAAGTAGGGAAGAGGAAAGGGCAGACATGGAGTTCCTGAGCGGGAATGCTCAAGTGGACTAGAAGATAGAAAGAGGAAAGGGAAAAATCTTGTTTTTGGTTTTCATCAGACTGGCCACAGTCCTGACTGTACTGTGGAATAAAAGGAGGAGGCTCACATGCAGGCGCTTTCTTCCTTGGTCCTTGTCTACATACTTCCTCCATGATGTCTCTGCTATAAGAGCACCTTCTGAAACTGAGAATACAGTAAATACCTCTCAATGAATATCAAAGCACAAATAATCAAACTCAAATTTTGCTGGAATTCCAAGAATACAATGTAATTGTAGAAACAGTTGTAGAAATCGTTTAGGAGGAAGGTTTAAATCGGGGAGTTTATGCAATTGGAGATTGCAGAGTGGAGTGGAGATTGCAGGACTTTAAAAGATGATCTAATCCAGGTTTTTAGATGTTATATCAGTCATGCTTCCTTAGTTTTGGGTTTCAGGTTTTTCTCCTTTTTGACTCCCAACTTCTTCCCAAAACCCATATGTTTCCAAACCAGGACTTATTCCTCATGGCTATCAATACAACACAACACAACACAACAACAACTACAAACCTTCCCCATACCTACTTGTTTTCCCCTAGATTTTAGATTTGAATTAGACTAAAGAAAATCCCCCTTTTAACTTCCTAAGACCTGAGAAGGGTGCTAAATAAGCAGCTCACAAGTTGGAGGGGTCAAATGGTGCCCAGAAGCCACATGCTCATATAAGAAATCCAAAGTTAAAGGAAAACAAATTCAGTTAAAGTGATTGCAAAGCAATGCTAGCCTTTCTTATATAGAGAGTATAAAGTGTAATTTTCTTGTTCTAAAAATACTTAAAGTTCAGTTTTTGTTGCTTCTATCAAAAATATGAATGATGTTAATAATTATTGATATTATTAGTCATATATAATTAATAATAATATTCTATTAATAATTAATATAATTAATATTTAAGATCCATCTATAATTTACTTATTCAGTAATCTGTATCCAGTACCATATTCCAAACCTATCTTATCTTTCCTTTCTCTCTATTTCCTCAAGACTTGTTCGCTAAAGTGTGATTAGATTGATATGTTACTCCTCCAAGGTAACAGAATGGGGAGGAATTCACATTTGCTGAGTATATACTGTAAACTAAGCACTAATTTATGTTGTCTAATTTAATTATTACATTTATCTTAAGAAGTAGTTATTCCTATACACTTTGCTGATGCAAAAAAGGAGACCCATGACTTGTTGACAATCACAAAGCTATTAAATTGTCCAATGGGGATTTGAAGCTAAATACTTATGATTATTTTGTATTCCTACTCACTGTAGAGGCTTTCTGGAGGCGATGCTTTCACTCAAAGGAATAAGTCAAGTGAGAGAAATATTAGATGCTACTGCAGGATGTAGGGGGAGTAGATTTGGTCATGTGCTAGGAATACAGTAGGTCTTTTGTGTATTAAACATGCAGTAGTGTTAGACTCCCTTAAACCACACATATGCTGACTAATATTTATTGAAAACATATTTTGGAAAAAGATTATTTATTAAAATTCCTGGGTCTACATCATAATTTTACAAGTATTAAAATATTAGTCAATGGAGTCTCGTGCTTTGGCCAGGCTGGAGTGCAGTGGCACGATCTTGGCTCACTGCAACCTCTGCCTCCTGGGTTCAAGCAATTCTCCTGCTTCGGCCTCCAGGTAGCTGGTATTACAGGCTCGCGCCACCATGCCCAGCTAATTTTTGTATTTTTAGTAGAGACAAGTTTTCACCATGTTGGCCAGGATGGTCTCGATCTCCTGACCTCGATATCCACCCGCCTCAGCCTCCCAAAGTGCTGAGATTACAGGCGTGAGCCACTGCACCCCGCCCGAACAACTTTTATTTGTAACAGACACATTTAGTGAAATGAGATGCACGCTGAAGTCATATACCCTCTCTGAGCTTATAATCCTTATCCGGAAAACAGAAATAGTAAGTACTATCATGCTTCGGGAATTTGAAGTAAGTGTCAAAGGAAATAATGGAAACAAAAGTGCTTTGTGAGCTGTAACTATGTATACATTATTGTAGATGAAAATAAGAAAAGAGCTCATTAGAAACACAGTGAATGAAGTGGAAAATGAATATTTTATAATTCAAGTAAGCTTTGCACACATAAGAGTCATGAAATTTTAGCATAGATAAGAAATGCATAGATTAGTTAATTTCCCATGTTTTACAAATGAGGAAACAAATGCCCAGAGAAAGTAAACTGTCTACAATCACATTACATTCTTAAGAATATTGTTGAAAATTCTAAAATAAGAAAGTGGGGCTGAGGATGTTGGCTCATGCCTATAATTTCGGCCCTTTGGGAGGCCGAGGCGGGCAGATCACCTGAGGTAGGGAATTCGAGACCAGCTGGACCAACATGGAGAAACCCCGTCTCTACTAAAAATACAAAAAATTAGCTGGGCATGGTGGTGCATGCCTGTAGTCCCAGCTACTCGGGAGGCTGAGGCAGGAGAATCGTTTGAACCCGGGAGGCAAAGGTTGCAGTGAGCCAAGATCGCACCACTGCACTCCAGCCTGGTCGACAAGAGTGAAACTCCGTCTCAAAAAAAAAAAAAAAAAAAAAAAAAAAAAAAAAAAAAAAGCCTGGCACGTGGCACGTGCCTTTGGTCTCAGCTACTCCAGAAGCCAAAGCAGGAGGATCAGTGGAGCCCAGGAGGGTGAGGCTGCAGTGAGCTACGATTGTGTCACTGCACTCCAGTGTGGGTGACAGAGCCACCCCAAAAAAATTTTAAAAAATGGTATCATGAGAACAGGCAGCATCAGTCAATTAAAATTTATTGAGTGGCTATTATATGTCAGGCAGAGTTTTAGATGCTAGGACTATAGTGATGAACAAAATAGCATATTTGCCTTCAAATAAATGATATTCTAATAGAGAGTTAGACAAAATGAGTGCGAGAAAACAAGATCATTTCAGGCACTAATCATTGTTTTAAAGAAGTTAAAATGGAAGATGGAGTTGTTGAGTGGAAGCCTGGAGCTCAGAAATTTCCACGCTAGAGGTAAATATTTCAGTCTTCATCACAGAGAAGATTTTACAGCAATGGAATTTTTAAGTTAATAATTCATTCCTAAATGTAAGTGATTTTCCTTTGTCCGGTTGCTGTGTAAGCAAGGTGGTTCAAACATGACCTAGCTTGTCTTCCAAAACTGAAGCCACCTGAAGCCGCTCAGCCAGGGCCTGAAGCCGCTCAGCCAGGGCCGAGCAGACCATCACCATAGCAACGGATCTTGTCAAAGAGGAGAGTGAATCTTTTCCCGTTTTGAGGCTTTAATCATATGTCTGCCATCATAAAATGAAGGTGTTTATGGCCACACTTCTATTCCTTGTGTTAAGGCCCACAAATGTGCCTCAAATCCATTTCAGAGATTGCGATGAGACGCGACTGGAGGCTCCTCTGGAGGAACATGCTTTGACTAGTGTGTTATGTGTCCAAATAACCCCAACTTCTGAGCTGAACTTGATAATGGCTTCTTCATATGTCTGTTTTTAAAGATATGTGTGCAAACCATCACTCAATTTAGATTTTCTCATCAAAATTATCTAGAGTGCCCATTTTTGCTTATCGTGTAATTTTTTATGGCATGTTAGAAAATATAACTCCCATAATCCTTATTTAGTGCTGTGGTAGCAGTTACTGCAAGAGTTCTTCTCAGGTAAAAAAAAAAAAAAAAACTTTGAATTTAGAGTGGAAATAATGAAGCCAAAGATTACAGATTTTCAGTATTGTCTTCCTCAAGGTATAGTCTATGATCAAAAAGGCCCTCTAATGCCCCGGAACACCCAGGTTTCACAATGACTTTATATTCTACCTTTAGAGAATAATTTCTATCAATTGGCACAGAGTTTGCCTTATAGTTCTATTTGATTTTTCTAAAGTAAAGAAAAGTACATTATGGAAAGTTTTAAAATGCAGAAAAGCATAAAGAAGAAAAAATCCTTTGTAATCTCTCACCATGTACAAAGGCAGAGCAGCAGGCATGGGACCCCATGATACATTTGGAGGGCTGCAGGTAGTTCGGTGCGGGAATTTTAACTATGGAAGATGGTTTCGCAGTTTAGTTCTTCTATCTGTGCTATAACTTCTTTGTCTATTTTCCTCTGGGGCCCACTCAATTATTCTTTTCCTCTATTCTGTCTCTCTTACTGGCTCTTTTACCTTAGTGGATAAACATACTCAAAAGTTTCCTATGTTTTAAACTACTATTTTCATTTCTACTGTCATTACTACCATCACCACCACTATCACCATCACCTCCACCTTTACTATTTCCATTACCTTTGCCTTAACTGTCATCACTTTGACCACCTTCATCATCATTTAAACCATCACCTCCCCGTGACCACTGTACCTCCACCACCTCCACCATGTTCATTCCCACTACCTTTATCACCTCCAAGACCACCACTGCTGCTACCATCTCCACCTATACCACCTCCACTATCACCTCCAACATCAACTCTGCTATCTCCTTCACCAGCTGTACCACAATCACCACCATTGCCATATCCATAACCTTCCTTTAGTTCTCCATTCCTCTCATCAGTCATGACATCACCTTGTTTCACAACAACCTTCTTGAAAGAGTAGTATCACGTTGCCTTTCCTTTTTTGTTACTCTTATTTGTTACTTAGCCAACTAAAAACTGGTTTCTATTCTTATCACTCAGTTGAAATTATTTAAAATAAATTCACTACTTTCCGTGATCACAACATTGCCACATTCAGTGAACACTTTTGGCCCTTAACTCACTTGATCTCATTGCAGCCTTTGGTTCTGCTTTCTACTTCTTTCTTAAAAATATTCTTTTTCCTTTGGCTTTGTAATAATAAAACTTCTGGTTACCTTCTAATTTCCTATCCTCTCCTTTTTCAGTCTTTTCTAAGGGCAAACCACCATCCAGTTATTCCTTAAATGTGGTTTTCCCTGGCTGTCTGCTGTTCTCTCAGTCTTTAGGTGACTGCAAATGTAACCTCTCACACTCATTTCCTACATCCAGTAAATAAGAGCAAGGCAATTTGATGCAAATGAATAAAAAGTCTTGAGTAAGGAGGTGAAAGTTTGGCAAAGCTGCTGAGGGAGGTAAGAATGGGAGCTGACTAAGACATTCTGGTCAGGGCATGGAGCCTAGCCCAGCTGAGGCTGCATATCGTAAATGTGTGGTGTTTTGAAACCACTCAGTTGTAGATTTTTTTCCAGCATCCTAAGAGTATGAAAGAAATTAAATATGTGGAAATGTGGCTAGAAAAAGGGATAGAATATTTAAATGTTTTTCCTTACAATCTTCACTATGACTATTCCCTTAACCAGGAATCATATAACCAAATAGTTAGAGGGCATGGTTATTAAAAGATAGTCATCCCTAACTATTTTGTAGTGAAAGTAAAATACTGTTCCTGTTTAGTGTGGTAATTCTTTATTTTACTCATCCATGATTTTAAAAGATTTATAGGTTTTACCTGTATTGTTTTAAATTAATGTGGTATAGAGTTAGATTTGTCTAAATCCCTTAATGTGATCTTTGTAGACTTTCTTGAGATGATTTATTAAAAACAACTCCTGCAACAGACAAAATAAATTTGACGTAAACGTTTGGAGTTACATCTGCCCTATCAGTAAGAGGTCTCCTGTATTTTCAGGATTGGGTCTAAACCAGTTTATTTTTAACCAGAATCTTTGATCATATATATGGACAAACATGAGGCTGAATTCATATGGGTTATTTGGCATTCTATGTCATCTTGCATTTTCTGCTGCAGATTCTTGGATGCAGCACTTGAAATTATTTGAAGTCAGAGAAATTTATATTTTGAATAAAATCCAGACATTTTAACATGGATTTTCATTAGTTTTCTTGTCTATCTCACCAGGCTCAACGTTCCATTCTTCCTAACCTCACAATATACGCTCCAGCCATATTGAATTACTTCCAAATCCTCAGCCATGCCACATCTTCTCTCACAAAATGGTAAGAGAACTCTTACGAATTCTTCAAGGCTTTATCTTCTTTAAGAAGTCTTCCTTGACACCCTGATGTTAACTGTATCATAGGACTTAGTGCATCATATTGCAATAATTCTATCTTTGCCACCTCTACTAGACAATAAGATTTTTGGGGACTTTGTTTTTATCCTGGTATACCCACTGTCTAGCACAAGGCTTGACAATCAAAGACATTCAAACATTGTTATTCGGTTGAGTGAATCAATGAGTGGATGAAATTACTCTCCAAGTTTCATTATTCTTTTAAAATCATATTATCTGACATATTTTTCAGTCATGTTTCAGTTTCCGTAGTCCCTGTTGATGATCTGAAACAGGAGCTTCCAAAGAGAGAGTAGATAACTTCCCCTACGCTTTTCATATGCAGTTTTCTCTGCCGCGAATGGCCTTGTCTGCCTTCACCAACAGTTCCAGTGTTGCTTCTTGGAAATCTTTCTGATTTCTATTATACCCTTTTAATAATATTTTTAAATAATATACTTATCCCACACATATTCATGCATTTGTATGCCACTCACTTCCAGTGACTGTGAGCTTTTCTGAAGCAGGACCCCTCAGTTTTTGTATTCCAGTGCTAAGCACAGTGCATGGAACTTTGTGTTCTTGTCTCTCAGGCCTTAAGAATGCCCCTCCAAGGCATGATGGCTCCAAGTTGCCTTGCCCTATAGAAGGTACCTATAGCTATTCAGTGGCTTTATCTGTGACTAGCACAGTACCTGAAACATCACATAATAAGATCCGAGTAAACGATGTAGTTACAGCAGATGACTTCATATGATGTTTATAGACTACCATTTTGTTTCAAGGTATTGGACTAAACTCACAGTAGAAAATATATACTTTAAGAAAGGACCAAACATGGGTAAAATCAATGAAATGTTACCAATAGAACAAATAGAACCACTCAAATATCCAGTAAAAGGTACAGAATTGGGAATCTGAAATTCCATGGGTTTTACAGGATTTATCTTGTAAAATATATTCATATACTTTTGAAAGTGCCATTTAAAATGCTATAAAACTTGCAAATTGTCACATTTTTTGAAACCCACTCAGGGGAGATTTATGCATTTGTAAAACCCACTTTTTATTAAATGTAAGACATACTTTTCTTCGAAATACTTATGCCATATTATCATCTTCATAGTCATGTTTTATAGCTTTCCTCATATTTCTTTTTTTCTACCATTTTTTTCAACTTTTATTTTAGATTTGGGGGTGTACGTGCAGGTTTATTACCTGAGTATATTGCATGATGCTGAGATTTGTGGTGTGATTGATCCTGTCACCAGGGTATTGACCATAGTACCCAAGAGTTAGTTTTTCAACCCTTGCTCCTTTCCATTCCTCCCCCATCTAGTAGTCCACAGTGTCTATTTTTCCATTTTTATGTCTATGAGAACCCAAGGTTTAGCTCCCACTTATAAGTGAGAACATGCTTACTTGCTTCTTCATTTCTGCATTAATTCACTTATTTCCTTATATTTCTTTAAGCATGATATTTTATTTGAAAAGTTGAAATTCGTTGAATTTTGGGAAATAAGCTTTGACTAGTACACTGTTCCTTTTAGGTGTTGTGATGTGAAATAATCAAATTAAAACAAATATTGGAATGGAATTTACAGTTATATAATATTCCTGTGTCTGTAAGTCAGTTTAATTCATCATCTGATCCCCTGAACTAGTTAATGGAATCACTGAAGATAGAAGGCTGTCGTCCTGCATTTTACATTTGCATTTTACGTTGCCCCTCAGGAGGCAAATTTCTTTTCTTTTCTCCAGTAAATTGTATTATATTTTCCCTCATATGGCATTAAATGTTTTAAGTAGAAAGTAAGCATGACATTAAAAATATATTTTTCTTGAAGTTATTAAATATGAGAGACTGCCTGTAATGTACATAGTAAGGTACAATGCCCCGTACCTAGAAGACACAATAAATTATCATTGTTTTAAACAACAAATTATTGTAGCTGCATTACAGACATGCCTTCAAATTTTTAGTTCTATAAGCTCTTAGAGGCTAATAACCATGTCTTACTAACCTTTGAGTTGCTTGCATCACCTAGAACTATTCCCTGCATATATAAGATACTAAATTTTGGGATATGAATGAGTGAATTCATAAATTAAAGAGATAACTGAATGGGATAGCACGTACAAAAACAGCTTGTAAATATAAAATGCTACCCTAATAAGAGATTAATATTACATTTACTGTTACAAATAATTTAAAAAATGTTTCTGAAAGATGACTACATTCAGAAAAGTACAATATCATAAGTGTGATTAAACTCATGTAACCAGCCCCCAAATCAAAGACAAAATATTACCACATCCTAGAAGTCCCACTTATGCCCCTTTCAGTCACTGCTTCTCCCAAAGTTAACCACTACTCTGACTTCCAACACTATGGATTCATTTTGCCTGTTTTTGAATTTCATAAAATGGAATCATACAGAATGTACTTTTTGTGTCTCACTATTTCTGCTCAATATCAAGTTTGTGCAATCCATTCATGTTTTAGGATGTAGCTATCACTTGTTCATTCTCATTGCTGTATAGTATCCCTCTGTATGAATATACTGAAGTGTATTTATTCTTTCTACTACTGAGGGACATTTGGGTTGCTTCCAGTTTTGGGCTATGATGAAAGTAAAATGAATATTCTTCTACATGTCTTTTGGTGAACATATGCACATATTTCCAATGCAGACATACCTAGGAGGGAGATTGCTGATGAGTACAGATATATTCAGCTTTAATCAGTATACTGCCAATCTTCCCAAGAATTTATATTTAGTTTTATTATCATCGGCAACATATGAGAGTTCAGTTGCTCTTCATTCTAGACAACACTTGGTTTCATTTGAGCCATTCTGGATGCGTATGGTGGTGTTACAGTGTGTTTTAATTTGCATTCCCATGATGACTACTGAAAAAGAGCTTTTTTGTCTTGTTTTGTTTTTACTGGTCATTGCTTTTATGAAGTGCCTGTCCAAGATTTTGCACTTTTAGGGGGTGGGTAGATTTATTTCCTTTTATGTTGTAAGAGTTCTTTATATATTCTGGATATGGCTTCTTTGTCAAGTATATGTATTACAAATATTCTCTGTGTGAATAATTTTAATCTGCAGTCCATTCACAGTACAGATACTCCACATGGGCCAACTACTGGTTGTGTCAAGCTAGTGTACTATAGAATGCCAAGGTGATTTTCAAAAACACCAATGTCAGTGCATCGTTCCTGAACAATTGAATCTGAATCTCTGGGGATTGGGACTGGTGCTACATATTGTTCATTATTGGATCCCCAGTGCCTAGTAAGTAGTATTCTTGACATTAAAACAGGTATTTAAAATTTAATCTTTAGCTCACGATCCATTCTTTCACCAAACCATATATATTATAATTTGAATATATTCTCTTACATGATTAAACACATTTAATAGAACTTGATAAATAGAAGAAAAGAAAAATTTATCTTCAGATATTTGCTCTGTATTCACAATTATAACAAAATAAATGTTCTAATAGAATGCTTAATAATATCCTCATATAAAACGAAAAAATCATTAAAAAATTTTTAAATCTTAATCCTCACAAAACGATGACATGATTTAAAACACTTTTAAGGGAGACTTTTGAGATTTTATATTTTAGTGGAAGAGGTTTATTGTTCAAAATCAGCTGGAGTATACTGCTCTGGGAGGAGAGTGGGGGATGAAATTAAAAGGCTGCAGGCTATGGCTCATGACTAAGAAGAATATGGGGAGAGAGTTATCCAACAATGCAAAGACTTACTTCTTGAGGCTGCAAGCGACCCATTATTAAGGGCAATCACATGGAGTTCGAATTTCCATCTGGATAGAAATTTCCACAGTAGGTCAGATTTTCTGACTGCTAACAGTGTCTTACAGCTTTAAAATCTATACCTTTTCTGCAGTGTAAGGCGTTTCATATAGTGCAGACACAATTCTACCCCTGGAAGTGAAATCCTCCTACCCCTACTCCTCTTGATATTCTTGCCATGGATACAGAGCAAAAATTCACCTTAGGGCTCAAGCCTGTAATCCCAGCACTTTGGGAGGCCGAGGCGGGTGGATCATGAGGTCAGGAGATCGAGACCACGGTGAAACCCCGTCTCTACTAAAAATACAAAAAATTAGCCGGGCGTGGTGGCGGGCGCCTGTAGTCCCAGCTACTCGGAGAGGCTGAGGCAGGAGAATGGCGTGAACCCGGGAGGCGGAGCTTGCAGTGAGCCGAGATCCCGCCACTGCACTCCAGCCTGGGGGACAGAGAAAGACTCCGTCTCAAAAAAAAAAAAAAAAAAAAAAAAAAAAAAAAAAAAAAAAAAAAAATTCACCTTAGGGTTTTAGAAGTCACTCTTTGAAGGAGTATTGCCAAAAGGATACTTTCCTGTCATTGATTTAGCAGAAAGGTTCTTATTAGTCTTCTCTCTTCCTTTTGGACTTATTCCTGCTCTGTATTTTTAGGGACCACTACTTCCCTCAGCTAAATTCAAGATGTTCTGTGAAATGGAAATGTAGCTGAGTACAAGGCAAGATTGACAGTGAGAGTCTTCAGTTTTCCATTTACAAAAGATAATCTCTTCAACATTAAATATAAAAAGCTCTGCCTGATGGTCGCATTATAACCAGTGGGGTGTCTTGTCAACCAACATGCTGAGAAACAGGTTTATACAGCTAACTCTTTTTGGTAATTATTGCCTTTAAGGGACAGCATCCAACCATATTAAATGAGACTTAGTTCATAATTGTCAGATATTAGTATAATGGATTCAGCTAAAAGGATTTTAGACATTTGGGCCAATTAGGCCCTCTGTTCTAGAAGCTGCATGTGGCATGGAATGAACCCACCCCTTGAAATTGGAGAGAGGATGTTGTGAATAACCAGATGCCTGCCTTTAGTTTCTAACATTTCCTGACACATGTGCCACCCTAGACATTGCTAGCTTTTGTGTGCAGGACTTAGGTCAGGTCTACCTCTAACAAACAAAATGATCTGTAGGAAGTTACTGACTCCAGGGAGCACTAAATCCAGAGCTTAATTGTCAGGCTGAAAATCCGCAATCAACACTATTTTCATTTGGTTTCTTAGTTCACATTTCCAAATGTTGTCATTTCCAAGTAAGATTTGTTAGGCAGTTTTTAGTCTTATGTTAGGGAGTGAGCTGTGCCTGAATTCCCACATGTCCTCAACTGTTCAGCATATTGTGTTAGTGCAGGATTGTAAAAGTTTTAGTATAAGAAACATGACATTTCTGAGTTCCTTTTTCCTAAAGTCTCTAATGCAGAGAGTGTACATGCACAACAGGGAAATTACACCAATTCTACTAGTAACTTAATCAGCCTGTCAAGTTTGGGCCACAATTTTCACAGCTTGCTAGGGTTGGCATATTATTTGAGGATCTCTTTTAGTATGGCCTCCAGAACCTTTTGGGAGATTCCAGGGAAAAAATGATTATTTTGATAAAAACAAGTGGTCTTTAAGCACTACAGGCCTTACCTTACTGACCCTTTGGAGGAGACACATCCCTCACTGGTGAGTGTTTATTTTAGATTTCCCCTCGATTATAGCTGTATCTGGGAGTCCCTGAGTCTAGGATGCAATTTTATTCCACAGCCAATCCCAGTATGGTCATGAACTGACCACAGTTTTTCATCTTTTAAAAAGTACTCATTAGCTTATACAGGCAACACATGAATACATGCTTGTGGAAACTTTTCCAACAACAAAATATTTTTGGAAAATGATATTTGGGATTAAAGAGTTAGCCAACCTTCATTCCTGCCTGTAATCCCACTCCAGATGATTCAACTGTAAAAGTAGCCATTATTCGTAGCAGAAAATCTTTTTTCTGATCTTTTTAACGCATTTATATTCATACATATATGAATGTATACAAATATATAGTGTAGCAAATATTAGATAAATCATAGAGTATGCATTTTTTGCTATTTGCACTTTTATTTAAAAATATAAATTAACTATATTTAAGTCAGAAATTATCAGGGCTTGGGAATGCATCACTGTCTGCAAACCCAGATTTGAAGAAGTTTTCTAAAGGCCTCCCTCAGACTCCCTCCTTTCTGTACTATTTGATTTCACTCCCACTACCATTCCCATTGTCTCACAGTTCAGCTGCATCAAGCAGAAAGACATTCTAACCAGTGCAACAATTTAGAAAGCCTTGCTTGTGTCTTCAGATTAAAGTACACATGCGATTTTTGAATCAACAGGGTGAGAAAATGGAAATGCTAACAAAGATTTTAATTAAGAGCTAAATACTCTATATAGATTGGCTGCATAGACAGCAAGGAAGTATTTCTCATAGCCTCAGAGATGGAAATGGGATAATTGCTGAGAAAAATAGATCCCTCTGACCTATTATCCCTTATTTATACCAAATTCTAGCAGCTTTCTTAACCTTTCCCTTATGACCACTTGAAAAGGAGCAGAGGGCAGTGGCTCCTCCCTGCAACAGTTGAGCTTGATTGCTTACAATCTTCCACACCGAGGGGTTTGCATCCCCCCTTGATTAGGAGAAATGGCCCCCTGCTCATCCTGTCAAGACTGCCAGGCTGCACAGTGAATAGGGGAGAAATCTCATTTTGGAGACAAGCGTTTTCTGTGAACTCTATTAAGCAACAAAGAAGCAAGGCTTTCATGGGGTCACATTTCCAGGATATAATCACCAACTTCTTGGGTGCAATATAAGGCCCTGCCGGAGTCCACTCTTTCCATATTCGTCAATGTGATTATTTCACGATAACAGCTTTCTCGAGGGAGTCGGGAATGCTTTCTGCACATTATAATGAGCCTGTCATCCTGTCTCAATTTTTTCCCATAGTCTTTATTTCATTTCTGATTCTTTTTTTCGTGTTGTGAGCCACATTTATTTGGAAGGCAGAGAGGACACAGAGATTTTAAATGTCATCCAATGTAGATGAAAATTCATTGTCTTCCCTTCCTGAGATTTAGCGATATTGCACTTTTTGGTTTAGCTGGGTTAAAAATATGCTGTATCTGTGCAGAAAAAAATATATAATTGGACATGGAATTCAATATGTTCCTGGATTTAAAAAAAATCTTTCTTTTCATGAAGATTTGAAGCATGAGTTAACTGCAGTTATAATAAGGAGCAATACAACAAACATCCCTGTGTAGTAAAAGATTTCAGGGTCCTATCCAATGACCCAGAAACTACAAGATTCCATAGTTCTGGTTTTACTAGACTCTATTAAAAGAGGCCAGATGATTTATGAATAAACACAATTCTAACATTAACATTTTTATATTTAGGTATTAATTTAAAAGCAAATACTAAAATTGAGATTCATAAAAAAGTGGTTTTTACTTTTAGAAATAGAAAAAAATGGACAGAATACTTGATTTTATTTCTGTTACCTATTCTACTTTATTTTTACTAAATTTAACCTTAATTTTAAATATGTTTAATATTTTTTCTCCTACTAGAGTTTGATTTTATAGCTAAATTTACCCTGGGATTTAGTATAAAAGATAGTAGCACAGGATTTGATTTCATAAATAAATTTACCTTGGGATTTATTATGTAAGGACCGTAGATTAGGGTATATTTTAATGAATTTCAACTACCCCTCGACAATGATTTATTCTAATTTTTCAGATGGCTTTTGTTAATGAATGGTGTCTGTGACTAATGCTCCCTGTAGCTTCACCTATTTAAATTAATCTGGCTCTTTATCCTTTGTAAACATACGTATGATCTGCTTCAATCAGATTTTCTGAAAACAAAGAAAAGTACTCCCCATCCTTTCCCAAGAGGTTTACAAATGATATGCATTGAACTAATCCAATTGGACTAATATGATTAATTTTGTGTGTATGCAAAAGTGCATAGATTGCTCAATAATATATGAGAAAAGAGAGGTGACTATTCTCCTGCCAGCTTCTTTACATATGCATCTGGAGGAGAAAGTGTCTCTGGGCTAAAAACCCATGTGGCTGCTAAGACTTCCTTACAAACAGTGCTCCTGCTTTCTCTGGAAACAAGGATGCATCTCCAACACAAAGAGGACACATCAGTTCGCTTTCACTCACACCTCTTTTTCCAGTAGTGATGAGGGGCTTGTAGGCACAGATTCAGACTCCCATCTGGCCACTACTGTGACAGAGCTGAGGCCCGGGCATCCAGACCACTGGCAGAGGGGGAGATAGGCCCTCTGTCTGAGCCTGGGTGTGCGTCCACGAGGCTGCCCCTCAAACTCTTTCTTGGTGTGCTTCCTTCCTCTGCTCTCCTTTTACACGCTGGTGTTCCCAAAGCTCTTCCTTTGTCCCTCTCTCTTTTTATGTTACATACTCCCTGGTAATTTTACCAAATCCATGATTCTCATCATCTCCTAATGACTCTGAAAATATATTATCAGCACAGACCCTCTCCTGAGACCCAGATCCAAATATTCACCTTATTCAGCACCTTGCTGGATATCTTAATTTGGATATATCTTTGGTTCCTCAAACCCATCAGGTCCCAAAATGAACTATTATATTTATTCCTAAATATGTCTTCTTTTGTGTCTCTGATCTATGAGAATGACACATCCAATTGCCAAAAATGAAGTCATAACGACTTCTTCCCTCTTGTCACCTCTGGCATTCCAGGTCACTAAATTCTACAAATTTCATCTTCTGAATACATCTCAGATTTCTCCCCTCTTTTCCATGACTACTTCCACAACATCAGTTAAGGTAGGGGATTTCTTTAATATTTTGTAGAGGAGGGAAGTGAGTGGACAGGGAGATAAGTGTTTTCATTGACGTGGTGCACACTCTGTCAGGATAGGATGGAAACTGAATGTATTAACGTCCCAAGCTTTTTCCTTCTTATATTGCTTTGTGAATATAATTTTAAAAGGTTGTAAATTAGTTCAAGTTTAAAGACAAGCCATGAGGATGGCTTACCTGATGATGACATGTCTTTTGCATCAATTTGTAATTCCACTAGTTTATACTTCCACGAACATTATATGAAAGTCCTTTCATGCACATTCTTGCCAACGCTAGATATCTGTTTTTAACAATCTGATGGGCAAAAGCTGTATTTTATTCTCTTTTAAGCTATATTTTTATGACTATTAACATGTTTGAGCATTTTTGTATCTTTATCATTTTTTAAATATGAATTACCTATTATTCTCATGAATTTTCATAATCATCATCATCATAAACTTTAAATAACATTTCTATTGACTTGGAGGACCTCTTTATGCAATAAGCATGTTAACCTTTCTGGGGTATTGGTGCATGTGTAGTACTTTTTCCCTTTCACTCTGCTACTTGCCTTTTGATAATGTTTATGTTACTTTTTGTGATTCAGAAATATTTTTCATGTAGTCTCAACTCCTAGTCTTTTCCTGTATGTCTCTGCAACATAGTTCTTACTAGTCTCTCTCCCATGGTCTCCTCACTCTTCCTCTGCACTCCAATTTGTCACAGAGTTATATTTTCCCAACATAAATCAGCCCTGTTTCTTCCTGCTTCCAACCTTTCCACGTCTTCCCATTGTCTACATTGATTTCAGCATGGCAAAGGTTTTTAGAGATCTAGTACCTTGATGCCAATTCAACACATAGTCTATCATTTGCCGCCACCATCTAATTATCCAGCTGTATTATCCCAACAGGGCTCAGATACACCATGGGTGCAATTCATGTTAGTTTTTGTATGTGGTCCCCCTTCGTCTGGAATGACTTTCCTCTTTCCTTGACCTGTTAGGAATTTCTATTTATTTTTCTAGGCTTGGATGCATTGATTATTCTTTGTTTAAAATATGATGACACAGTAAATATTCCTCTTTTGCACTGTGTCACCAATTTTTGCTGTACCAATGTTCCTGTAGTCTTATTTACATAAAGGCTCTTTTAAATACATACCATTCTTAATTTAAATATAACTACTAAAATTGTATATCTCTACTGTAAATGGAGATACCATGTTACTTGCAATAGATAGGAGAAAACCATTAAAATGGAAACACAGTGTGGAATGATAGACAATAGAGACTTGGAAGGTTGCAGGGGTGGGAAGGGAGTGGGAGATAAGAAATCACTTAGTGGGTACAATGTACGTTATTCAGGTGATGGATGCACAAAAACCCTGTCTTCGTCACTATACAGTAATATATGCATGTAACAAAATAACACCTGGACTCCAAAATTTATACCAAAAGCCCCCACAAAAGCATAACTACTACAAAAATCTACCTGTGCTCCACCCAAAATCATCCTGCACATCAACACTTATGCACCTGCTACCTTTTGCAAAGCACTACTCAATTTTACCATTTATTAAATTATCAAAAGGCAGACTTTTAAGAGAGATATTTTCTGTGGTATATTTATAGATCATTGTACAATCATAGCTTATAAAAAGACATAAATTGGCAAGAGTTTGAACAGATCTTTGGATACCCACATTTATTTCTAGTTATTTATCATCCTAAAAGGTGTTAATCTTTACCATGTGCAAATGGAGCAAGTCTTGGTTCACCATGCACTGACTGAATTACAAACAAACGGACTGTACTTTAAAACTGTTTCTTAGTCCATCTATTCCATGGCATTTGTCTTAATTCAGGAGAGAAAATATTAAATATAGATAAAGGAAAATGAAATCAGCAGGGCAATGAAAATGGGATGTAGGGTCTCAGTGGGGAGATGTTGTTACAGAAAACTCTGTCCGTCAGGCTTAATTTGTTAGATTCTGTGGTAGAATGAATGTGAGTTAGAAGAAAACACAATATTATATTTAGATTTGGGAATGGTTAAGGACCATTGCCAGGCTAGATTTAATTACATGTGTCATTTGACTCTGTGGTACTCTATATTCTTAAAAATCTCAAAAGGATCTGTTATTTTTCCTAAAAGTTTAAATATGCAATTCATATTACTATCATTCTCTCTTCATTTTTTTTAATCTCTAGGTACTGATTTGTACATTTGATGAGGTGCAATAGAAATAATCTGCTTCCAAATGTTTCCTATTATTTTATTTTCTAAGAATGTGTCAACATAGAAGCTGAACATTTAATAAGGTGAAAGCTAAAAAATGGTATTATTTTAAACTTTACAAATTTGTTACACCTCTCATTCCAGGATTATAAAGTACCAATTTCTACAAAATGCACAAAAATGCTGCCAATCTTTAACATTTCCAAGAGAATGGTAAACATTAAATAGTAGTATAAAAATAGAACGTTGTACCCAGTAATGAAATGGTGTTTATTTCTTATATTACTCTGAAATGTATAATTTTAGTTGTTCCTTTTCAAATTACAACCGAATACAAAAACCTCTTTTCACCCAGAAAGGATGTTATTAAGCTTTCCTTAAAAAAAGAAAAAAAATACAGCTGTGTGCAGGCAGGTCTCAAAAATAGCCCCAAAGTTGAATGCAATAGCTTATTAACAAGGTTCAGTATTTTAATGAGGTGAAGTCATATCGTTTAACTCTTTATCATTCATGTTAACTTTATTATCATTCACCATTTGTGATCTCAGGCTGTGAGAAAGGCATTCAGCTTAAGCAAAGCTGAAATTGCATCCATGAGTTCATAAGTGTTTGGCCTGATAATGGTTGTCTTATTTGCTCTATTATCGAACTTGGGATTTTAGCGTTTCTCTGGGCCTTTAGCTAAAGTTAGAGATCATGTGCAACTGAGATTCTCCTTCCTTTGATGAGAGCCCTCTGACATCCTCAATAGCTGGCCATAGACTTGAATCTCACAATACCACTGCTCTCTGAATCAGAGGTCAATGGGGAGGCTTCAGAGTGCCACAATTCCTGTCCTCCTGTTTGTAACAACATTGTACATGATTATGGGTTATCTCTTTTCACTTTGAGAGAGATTCCATAGCTTCCAGAAAATTCCTTAAGGATCCATTAATTTTTTAAAAAATGTTTTTGCGGTACCTCATTGTGTTGTAATATATAGTCCTAGAGCAACTGAGAACACCTTACATAAACTCCAAATATTTTTAGGGTGAAACCTGAAAGACTTCTTTTAAAAAATATTGTGGTAGAATATACATCATATTTATCATTCCAACCATTTGTAAGTGTACAATTCTGTGGTATTAAATACATTCACAACATTGTGTAACCATTACCAGTATGTATATCTACAACTTTTCATCATCCCCAACAAAGACTCTGTACCTATTAAATAATAATCCCCCTTTCTCTCCTCCACCCCCATCCTCTCAGCCCCTGATAACTGCTATTTCATTTTCTGACTCTGAATTTGCCTAGGTGTATATGATTCCACTTATATGGAATACATATTTGTCCAGTGTCTGGCTTATTTCACTAAGCATAATAGTTACAAGGACCATTCATGTTGTAGACATGTCAAAATTTTATACCCTTTTATGGCTAAATGATAATCTATTGCATGTATATTCCACAATGTGTTCATCCACTCATTTGTGGATAGACACTTGATTGTTTCCACCTTTTGGCTACTGTGAATAATGCTGCTATGAACGTGGGCTGACAAATATCTGTTTGAATCTCTGCTTTCAATTATTTTGGATATATATCCAGGAGTGAAATTGCTGGGCAAGATCTATCTTTATTAGATTAAAAATTTTAAATCAGTTTCTTCTTTTCATCATCAAGAAAAGTTTTTGCCATAGAACTATTCAAGTTGGTCCCTAGTCAGTTTGATGTATGTAATTCCTCTGATACTAATCCACCTAGGTGGTCTCTGTAATTACCCTGTTTCCATATCATAAGAACTTTTCTCATATTATTGCCTTGCAAAGCACTTGGAAACAAAATCCATCCAAGAACAATATAGTTATTTACAATTGATCTTAAGTATAGATCCTTCTCTCTTCTTTTTCAACATTCATGCCACATAAAGAATGTTTTACTTCATGAAAAATACATTCTGGGCATTATTCCCATGCAATCTTCAGAATTTATTTGGCAAATTGCTTGAAATGGCACTTGTCGCCAGTGAACAGGGATGGAAAATAAGGACATGTCGTTCTCCTTGTAGAAATGATTATTCTGGACACGGTGCTAATTTGCCAACCCTCGAAAAGTCAGTTTTGTTTATAAAGACCTTGACATATTCACAGAATTGAGAATTTTAAGTAAATATCATGAGCTTGTGTTTGCCGATCCCTGGGGTAATTGCTTAATACAAGTTCCTCAGAGCTCTTTATCCTCAGAAATCATACTAAAACGATGATATTATCAAAGTGTTGGAAGATGGGAGAGAAAAAAAATAAGATGGGTTTACAATGGGAGCTCAGACTTAAGGGTTCATTTTCATAGAGATGTTTTGTCATTTCTCCTAAAGTCATTTTTATGTCCATCAGGGAGACAGGAAAGAGGGAATGGGCATATTCCTTTGAGACTCATAGGTAATTATCCTAAATATTGTGGTAGATGCTGCCAGTTAATGGGAATGGAAATAAAGTAATGTCAGGAACCTGCAGTGCCCACAACACTGCTTTCATTCCCTGCTGTCAGGTTTGGTCTGGATTAGCATCGGTTCTGTAGATTTGCCTCTATTTTGAAGAACAATGAAATCATAAAATTGAAAGCTTTGATGGTGTTTGTACTCATCTGTCTGAATTTCATCTGTATCTCTGCTAAGTGGACTTCTGAATCTCAAATGAATTGTTCAGAGACAGTGAACAATACGGTGTGATGGTTCAGAGAGCTCTGATTTGGGGATCAGACCAATTTGTATCTGATTGCAGACTCTGCCACTTACTAGCTGTGAGTGCTTAGATAAGTCACTTAACTCCCTGAGCCTCGGTGTCCTCATCAATAATCTAAGCTTAACAATACTTCATATAATTTTTATGAGAACAAAATAGAATAAGTTTTGTACACTGTGATCATTATTGAATGGCTTCTTTGTTCTTACCACAACAGAAAATGCTTTACATACATATTGTCTCTAGTTGGTGCAATGGGAGTGTCAGGTGAGTATTACCTATGCCTCTAGTTATTGTAACAGCATCAAATCTCACCCTACCAGCACCTTCAATTTATTCTCCAGAATATGATTGTGGTAATCACCATCAAATGGAAATTTGATCATATTATTTCTCTACTGGAAATATGTCAGTCTCATTTTATCACCATCCAGAATATGTTTAGATTTCTTAGTATGACATTCTGGTGAGTTTTGACTTCTGCTAGCTTTTAGTCTTTTCTCTGCTCCTCCCATGTATTTGTCCTTGGGCACAATTAAATAGCCAGAGTTTCACACATGCCCCATTCTCTTTCACAATCTTCGCCCTTTCCTTTTGCAGAATAACACATACTCTGCTTTGCTGGCCACTCGCAAATGTCATTTCTTCTAGAAGCCTTTCTTGATACTTCACATAATATCACTGTAAGTTTACTTGACTGCAGTGGGCACAAAGCTCTGGCTTCCTGAGAGCAAGAACTGTCTTTCATTTCCTGTATGAAAATATCAAGCATCATTTCTGGCCTTTTGTAGGTCTTAACTAATATTTACTGAATTGATGAATAAATGAACACCAATCCTTTGAAGATAATTAACCTTGTGTTCTGATTTTTTCTTCTCGATACTAAACCAGTGACGCAAATCTAGTTACCCTTATTAATATCCCTCAGTGGACTCAGTTGCCCAGAGGGTAAGTCCAAGCTTGGCTGATGTTTTAGGTAGAGATTAACACATCGGTTTTCTTCTCCTCTCTCTCAAAACATCCCTGAAATGATGGTAGAAAAACACAAAGAGTAATGCAGGCCCATGAATATAGAGAGATAGAGTAGGGATATAAACACAACTAATATAAATATATTTACTAATACATTACCATAAAATATGTGAGACTTGGCATTTTTGCATTTGCTCCATTCACCATGCACCTACTTGAATCACATTTATTTTTAGTTATTTTAATGCTTATGTTTCTGTTTTTAAATAATATGCTTATATATAACCTATAATTTATTTTCTTACTACCATATTAGATATTTAAATGTTGTTATTTTTGTTAAAACAAGGCTGTATGAAAAATTATTTTACAAAATAATTGTGTGTTTGTGTAACCATTTACTTAGGAATGGAGTTCTAAAAGTGGCATACTCTCTTCACTGGACAAAAAACAAGAAAAATGGGCTACAAGCTAGATTTAAATCGGGAGTGCTCTGAGATCTTAAACGTTTTAAAATTGGTAGCCTCAGTTCATCCTATGGTATAAATAATGAAATAAATGATATATATGATGTACTTCATCAAATAATAAATATGATGTACTCTTTGAAGGAAGTCTCTAGTATTACCCTTCCAATCCTTCACACATGCCCACTGCAGCCCTTCAAGCTGATTGTGGAACTCTTCATGTTACAAAAATATGGGATAACTTCATATTTTTGTTGTTTGCCTTCATAGTATATCAGATAAAAAGTTTTTGACTGTATGTAGCACTCTCAACAAAATTTACCCAAATAAATTAAATTTTCTTACAAAACAAGCTCAGAGGCCATCTGTCCAGAGCAGACATGACAAGCTCCATGACACCACTATCTGGGGTCCTTCTATCTTCCTGTTATGCCATCCTTTTCATGTCTTTTTCATCCTCATGGCTGGAAAATGTCTGCTCTGCCTACAGGCATGACATCTACACGCTAGACCAAAAGGGAGAAAGTTTGGCCAAAGGACAAAAGACCTTTTTCCAAACCAGCCACTCAAGGCCATCACTTTTTAAAGAGCTTTCCCAGAAACCTCAACCTGTGACCTCCAGTTAACATCTCATTTTCCAGAACTAGGATACATGGTCATTCCTAGTTGCAAGAAGACAGAAAATGAGCATACTGTACAATGCCCTTTGAGATTAGATTATCAGTTTGGTTAATAAAGATGGAGGGAAAAATGGAGACTGAGAGATTGAGCAGAAACCAGTTGTGTCTGCTATAGTTGGCAACTCAGGTGATAATGTATTAAAGAAGGCCCTAAAAATGTGGACGATTTATCCTTGATTCTGTTATAGGCAAAGGGATTAAAATGCATGGTGTATACAACACTGGACAAAAATACTGTAAATAAGGAATTGCCTATAACTATACCTTCCTTTAAAAAGTACTGTTTTTGTTTTTCTATGTCTCTTTCTGGTCCCACTGAATATGCAATTATAACTTTTACATATCTTTAACCCGGAATAGATTACATTATATATTCTGTTCAGTTTTGCTTAATAAATCATGTGTATTTTAATCTCTTTGTACCCAATCTTCTAAATATTCATTTGAAAGAGTTGTAGTATATGCCACCAGATTTATATAATATTTATTTATTTAAATCTACAATGTTAGACATCTAGATTATTTCCACTTTGAAGAGAAAATTTAGAAAGCGTTACAAGGATTATTCTTTTATATACAGCTTTTTAGTTCTTCAGGGCTTATTATTTATGGAACTATTTCAATATGTTGTAACTACAAGTCAAAGCATATGATAATTTTTATGGTTCTTTTGAAAAGAATCATTCTATTTTTGGGATTTTATTTTTTTATTTTTATTTTTTTACTGATGTATAGTCCCATCTACACTACATCTATATATTCACTACCTTTAAAAAGAAAGAAAAAGAAAAGGATGAAGTCCAGAACTGAATCAACCCTGCCCTCTTGTGGTAAATCTTAAGGTTACAGGGCAAGCTTTTTCTCCTAGGACTTATTTATTTATTTTGTGTTTTAGTTTGTTGCAAAGTGACAAATTATACTTGTATATATTTTGGAGGAACAGTGTTATATTATAATAAAGGTATTTTCAGATTTTTTAGATGCTGTGAGCCTGGCATCATGCTATTCTCATTAGCCACTTATCTTTTCAAACAGAATGTACACACCTCAGTATTAGTTGTTATTAGACTCATAGGAATTATTATATCAAATATACAAAATTATATCTAATATTATTAGATTCATGGAGATAGCTTTGGCTTGAAGTCCACAGCAGCCACAAAGAAATCACTTTACAATAGATCCATATAGGTATAGGTAAATTCTTGTTCTAGTTGATGAGAGAAATGGTGATATTACTTGAGAAGCAATCTTCAGAAGAGGATGGCCTTTAAATGATGATTTAAAGGATAGATAATATGGTTGAAGACTGATGAGTTTTTGCATTTTTGACCCAGAGAAAACAATAAGGATTGTCTAGCTCAATTATTCTATGTTACAAGTGTAGAGACTGAAGATCAGAGAAATTAAGTGACTTTCCCAAGCAAAAATGCCAATAAATCATAACAAACTTGTGAGTGTCTGGCCAGCCCTTTATCCATTCTACTCCATGGACTTTCTGTTAGATTTCTTCTTAAAGAGTTGTGAGCACCAAAGAAGATAAGGCACAGGAAGTGCTTTAAGTAATATTCAGTACAAACACAAGGAAGTGGAATTATTAAGTGATATAGCAGAGAGGCAGTGCACATTGAGTCAAGAGTACCAACTTGCACACAAAACCTCCGGGTCCGGGGCTTGGTTTTATTGCTTGGTGTTCAACAAGACACTTAGTTCCTCAGAGAGTCAATTTTCTCCTCTGCAGACTAGAGATAATGTATTATTCCATTTGCCTTGCTTTATAGCAAGATATTCCTTTTAAAAAGGAATATCTGAAGCTGAGTAATTTATAAGGAAAATAACTTTTTTTGGGTTCACATTTCTGTAGGCTGTACAAGCATGGTGCCAACATTTGCTTGGATTCTGGTGAGGCCTCAGGAAGCTTTTACTCATGGCAGAAGGCAGAGGGGAAGCAGATGTGTTACAACGCAAAAGAGGGAGCAAGAAAGCTGCCAGCCTCTTTTATTATGGTAACTAATTGAACAAGAACTCACTTATTACCACGGGGAGGGCACCAAGCCATTCATAAGGGATCCACCCCCACAATCCAAACACCTCCCACCAGGCCCCACCTTCAACATTGGGGATCACATTTTAACATGAGATAGTTTACTGCCTAATAATAGCTCCTGTGATTTTATTGTCATCTGTTATCATTCAGATGTTGTAGCTCCTATGATGTTATTGTAATCTGATATAGTTTAAACTATTATTATTAGGCATGGCATAAATTAGTTTGCCTAAAATCACTGAAATGGTGAAACTCAAAAGGATCTTTAAAAAATCCATTCTACTTCCTGGTGGAATAAATGGGTCTGAACTAATACACACAATAGTGGTCCAGAAAATGTTAAATAATAACTGTTACCTGTTTTAAATGTTTTACATAGATCTCTCCTTTAACACTTACGACCACCCACTGAAGCAGTCCTAATTTAATTCCATGTATAGATGAGGAAGTTGAGGAGTAGAGAGGTTAACTTGCTATGATCATACAAATGTAAGTGGTGGTCCAGCACTTGACCTTAACAGCCTGGTTCTGTCATTTGAATCCTTTCTGCTTCACTAAACTACCTTTAGGGGTGCATCTCATGCTCAGGCTGAAGCCCATTCTCTGACTATGACACAACACACCATATCTTCTCTGTTATGCACGTCTCTATCTTATGCAGGAAAATAGATGATTTCTCCGTTTCTTTTTAGACTTACAATGTAACTTTATTAAGAGTCCTTACATTATCAAAATGAAGTTATTATTGCAGCAGATGAGTAATTTGTTTTCTACTTCGTCATAATAGTGGAGAAACAGGTATGCTGACAATTGTTCTCTCTTCTCAACAGCAGAGAGGACAATAGGAAGACACTCCTTTTTTTATTCAAAAGTCAACTAATATTACTGAATGTCTTTTTAGCAAAATAACTGAGGGAATGAGGTTATCTTGATGTCCAAGAGAGACGTGATCCCTGCACTCATGGTGCTTACATTCTTAAGGAGAACATGAGTATTAATTAATTGATCACAAAGGCAAATGTGATAATTGCTATACAAAAAGGATATGAGAGAGTCTAACAGTGGGGCCCATCTTCATATGGATGATCAAATAAGGTTTTCTGAGGAAATAACATGAGAGCTAATAGCAGAAGGGTAAGTAAAAATTAAATGAGTGAAGAGTAAATGGGCTGGGCTTAGAAAGAGCATTTCAGGAGGAGGGGATAGCATATGCAAAAACTATGACATGAGGAAATATGACCTCATTAAGGAACTGAAAGGACTGTGACTGGAGCACTAGAGAGTAGGAGAATACAAGCTGAGAAGAAGGACAGACAATGGATCATGGAGAATGACTGGCTTCAAACTGGCGTGTGTGTTTGTGTGTGTGTGTGTGTGTGTGTATACATGCATGTGTGTGTGTTAACTTTGCTACAGTTTGAAGAATAGATTGGAAAGGAATATTGATGAGACTGTGACTAGGAGGTGCCTTTCCAGTACTAGATGGCAGATGTTTTGGATCATAGTAGGGGTGATACAGAAAAGCAAATGAACTTAATAGATACTTGAGTGGTAAACTCTACAAGACTTTATAAGGGACAAGTTATGAAAGAAGAGATTGTCAAGGAAGACTTTAGTTTTCTTGAAATGCAATTCAATTGATAGTGTCATCCTTGATGTAAGTAATGACTATTGGAAGGGTCTTAGGGAATGGGGTGGTAGACCTCCATTTTGGACTTCAAGTGGTGAAGCCAAGGAAGTAGCTGGGTTTGTGCAACCAGACCTTAAGAGAGAGCGAGAGAGCAGGGAATAAAAACTTGAATCACTTATATGTAAATAGGCATAGATGAGATTGCCTAGGGAGAGTATACACAGTAAGTAGAAGATCTAGATTAGTCTTGAAGAACTCTAACATTTAATGGTCAGATAAGGGAAGGTGAGCTCATAAAAGAGAGATATAGAAAGCATTGAAAAGTAGGGAAAACTGAGGAATGGTGTCACAGGGGCTGAGGAAAGGATCTATTTCAAAAACAGGGAAGCAGCTGTATCAAGTGTGCTGAGTGTCAAGAAAAGTGAAAAATGGAACTGTCCCTTGGATTTAGCTACATGGAGGTCTTAGATGATCTTAGCAAGAAAGTTACAGTGGAGTAGGGATGATGGAAGCCCAATTAGAATGTGCTAAGGAAAGGAGTCCATTCATTAGTGTTCATGTGCTAAGGAAAGGTCCATTTGGAGGAGGCTGGAGTGGAAAGTGTAATGCTAAGAGGTTAAATAAGAGGAGACTGAAAAATATTCATCAGAACAGTTGATATGCTAGACAGATGGAGACAGAAGCCATGCCAGAGTTGGCTGATGAGTGAGAGGTGATCCCAAGTAGATTACTCATTTGAGAAATTTTTCTGTGAAAGAGAGAGAAAAGATAATGTCAGAAGTCAAGAGAGGTCTCCACATGGAGTGGCAGCATTCCTGCAGTAGAACAGGCAAGCCACAAAGCTTTCTGTTTTGGGCTGAGGGAAGAGGTTTCACCTCAAAGCCATTTTGGCAGAGAGCCACAAGACAGGCATTTTTTTTTTTTTTTTTCCTGCAGCTGTCAACTACACTGTGGCCTGGAGATAGATGGCACTGACTACCTAAACTGAGTCCTGAGCCCCAGGACAGGGACATGATAAGGAAGTGGGTCACATTCCTATCTGCCTAGGAGGTGGAGATGGTGC
This sequence comes from Nomascus leucogenys, assembly GCF_006542625.1. NCBI lineage: Eukaryota > Metazoa > Chordata > Mammalia > Primates > Hylobatidae > Nomascus > Nomascus leucogenys. The sequence goes on from NC_044396.1 coordinate 61,854,629, forward strand.
AGCCCCCTCCCTCCATGAAGACCTCAGTGCATTTCACCAGGAGCTTCCCACACCCTCATCAGGGCCAGTGCTTGTGCCCATCACTGAAGTATCTGAGGACGAGATTGGCTGTCCAGCTCTGTTCGGCTTTGTCCCCCACTCTGGGATTGAACAAGGAACTCAGGACACTGGGCATTCCACAGACCAGCCCACTGTGTGTAGCAAAAAAGAACTCCTCTTGGTAAACAAAAATCATGCATATATCCACCTGCTTCTTACGCAGCCAGCTCTTCCTCCTGAGTGCCATTTACTGGCCTGGAGGTTGAAATGCACAACCTAATGCAAAGTTGCTCACAGTAGTGCACAGCTCTAGGGCATGAGATAAGCTTCCTGAGACCTCCACACTCCCTGCCCTGCAGAAGGCAGTGATCCTGCTCTTATGCCCAGTACATTGCTACTAAAACCAGCATTTGAGAAAGCCATTGCACAAAGGCTGTCTATGACCAAGGAACTCATACAGAGTCTTTGCCACTGAAAGCACTCAGAATTGAAGTCAAATGATTACACAACATACATTATAGTCACACCTCAAGTGGGAAAAAATTTCATTCAAATGAAAGTAAATTAGAAAAATAATGAGAGGTTATTCAGATGAGAGGAAATCAGAGAAATGATTTTGTTAAAAACGAAACAAAACAAAACAGAGTGTTATAACACCCCCAAAGGATCACACTAACTCTCCAGCAAAGAATTCTAATTAAAATGAAATCTTCGAAATGCCAAATAAAGAGTTAAAAATATTTAGTTTAAAGAAATTCAATGAAATCCAAGAGAAAGTTGAAAACCAAAACAAAGAAATCAAAAAGCAATTCAGGATATGAATGAAAAATTCATTAAAGAGAGATTTTAAAAAGCAACCAAACAGAACTTCTGACATGAAAAATTTATGGAAGGGATTATAAAATACAGCTGAAAGCTTTAATAATAGACTAGCCCAAGCAGAGGAAGGAATTTCAGAGCTTGAAGGCAGGTTTTTCAAATTAACCCAGACAAAAATAAAGAAAAAAATTTAAAAAACAAAGCCTCTGAGAAACATGGGATTATGTAAAATATCCAAACCTACAAGTCAGAAAAAATAAAAAGTTTGGAAAAGCTATTTGAGGGAATAACTGAGGAAAATTTTCCTAGTCTAGAGATTTAGACATGTAGATGCAAGATTCTCAGATCTCTCCAGGAAGGTACATTACAAGATGGATATCACCAGGACATATAGACATCAGACTATCTAAAGTGAATGTGACAGAAAACATCCTAAAAGCATCAGAAGAAAAGCATCCAATCATCTGTAAAGGAAATCCTATCAGACTCACTGTGGACTTCTCAGAAAAAACTCCACAGACCAGAAGAAACTGGGATCCTACTTTTAGTCTTAGAGAAAAAAAAAACTGTGAGCTGAGAATTTTGCATCCTACTAAACCAAGTTCCATAAATGAAGGAGAAATAATGTATTTCCCAGAAAGAAAACTCTGAGGGAATTTGTCACCACTAAACTAGCCCTACAAAAATGCTCAAAGGAATTCTAAACATGAAAATGAAAGGTCAATACTCACCATCATAAAAGTATACAAAAGTATATAACTCAGAAGTATTATAAAACAATTACACAATTGAGAGGAAAAAGCAACTAGGGAACTATAAATATTATGATAGAAACAAAACCTCATATATTAATATTAACCTTAAATGTAAATGGATTAAATACTCCACTTAAAAGATATAGATTTGCACAATGAATAAAAAACAAGATCCAACCATATGCTGCTTATAAGGAACACACCTAACTGGTTATGACAGAGTCAATCAAGGTAAAGAGCTGGAAAAAGATGTTCTACACAAACAGAAACAAAAAATGAACAGGTGGTGCTACACTGAAATCAGATAAAACAGATTTTAAATTAACAACAGTAAGAAAGAACAGTCATTATATAATGATAAAGGGATTGATCCAACAAGAAGATATAACAATCCTAAATATGTATGTACCCAACACCAGAGCACCCAGATTCATTAAACAAATACTTCTGGACCTAAGAAAAGAGATAGATGGCAACACAATAATAGAGAGGGACTTCAACACCTCAGGGACAGCACTAGACAGATTATCGAAGTAGAAGGTCAACAAGGAAACACTAGACTTCAATTGGATTCTAGACCAAATGGACATAACAGATATTTATGGAACATTGTATCCAAAACTGAAGATACAGTTTTCATCAGTGCATGAAGTATTTTTGCAAAATAGACCATCTATTAGGCCACAAATCAAGTCTCGATAAAATTTAAAAAATCAAAATGAGATGAATTATTTTTTGGACCACAGTCAAATAAAATTAGAAATCAATACCAAGGGAGAACTCTCAAAACTATGCAAATACATGGAAATTAAACAACATGCTCCTAAATGACCTCTGGGTCAATGATGAAATTAAGATGCAGAAAGATTTTTGAAATGAATGAATATAAAGACAGAACATACCAAAATTTCTGTTATACAGCAAAAGCAGTGCTAAGAGGAAAGTTTACGGTGTTAAATACCTAAATCAAGAATATAGAAAGATCACAAATTAATAGCCTAATGTCACACCTCAAGGAATTAGGAAAACAAGAACAAATCAAGCTTAAAACTCCAAGAGAAAAGAAATAACAAAGACCAGACCAGAACTAAATGAAATTGAGACAAAAAAAAAAACAAAAAATCAATGAAACAAAAAGTTGATTCCTTGAAAACATAAACAAAATTGATAGACCCCTAGCTAGATTAACCAAGAAAAAAAGAAAGAATATTCAAATAAGCACAATCAGAAATGAAAAGGGAAATATTCCAACTACTAACACAGAAATACAGAAAATCACCAGAGACTACTATGAACATCTCCACACTTAAGCTAGAAAATCTAGAGAAAATGGATGCATTCTTGCAAACGTACAACCTCCCCAGATTGAACTAGGAAGAAATTGAAATCCTGAACAGACCAATAATGGGTAGTGAGATTGAATCTGCATAAAAATTCCATCCCCCCCAACAAAAGAATGCCCAGGACCAGATGGATTCACAGCTGAATTCTGCCAGATATGTAAAGAACTGGTACCAATCATACTGAAAAACCAAGGCAAAAAACTGAGGCAGAGAGAATCCTCCCTAACTCATTCTACAAAGTCAATATCACCCTAATTCCAAAGTCAGTCAAGGACACACATGCACACACACACAGACATGTGTAAGAAAATCAGAAGTCGATATCTCTTATGAATGCAGATGGAAAAATCAACAAAATACTAGCAAACTGAATCAACCAGCACATAAAAAAGAGAATACACCACAATCAGATGGGTTTCATTTTAAGAACATAAGAATGGTTCAATATATGCAAATCAATAAATGTTATTTACCATATAAACAGAAATAAAAGCAAAAACCATGTGATCATATCCATGTATGCAGAAAAAGAATTCGATATAGTTAAGCATCACTTCATGGTAAAAACCCTCAACAAACTAAGCATATACATAACATACCTCAAAATAATAAAAGTCATATGTGACAAACCCACAGCTGACATCATACTGAATGGGGAAAAGTTGAAATCATTTCCCCTAAGAACTAGAACAAAATAAGGATGCCCACTTTTACCACTACCATTCCAGATAATGCTGGAAGTCTTAGCTAGAACAATCAGGAAAGAGAAAGAGATAAAAAGCATCCAAATTGCAAAAAAGGATGTCGAATTATCTCTGTTTGCTCATTATATAATCTATACCAAGAAAACCTTAAAAAATACTGCAATAGACTCCTACATTTGATAAATGACTTCAGTAGAGTCTTAGGATACAAAAATCAATGTACAAAAGTTAGTAACATTTCTATACACCAATAGCAATCAAGCTGAGAACAAAATCAAGAACTTAATCCCATTTACAATAGCTACTAAAAATAAAAATAAAATACCTAGGAATACATTTAACCGAGGAGGTGAAAGATCTCTACAAGGATAACTACAAAATGCTGATGAAAGAAATCATAGGTGACACAAACAAATGAAGAAATATCCCATGCTCGTATATTGGAAGAATCAATGTCATTGAAAAGACCATACTGCCCAAAGTAATATACAGATTCAGTGCAATCCCTATCAAAATACCAAAATCATGTATCACAGAATTAGAAAAAACAATCTTACAATTCATATGGAACCAAAAAAAAAGCCCAAATAGCCAAGGCAATCCTAAGCAAAAACACAAAGCTGGAGGCATCACATTACTTGACTTCAAATTATACTACAAGGTTATGGTAACCAAAACAGCCTGGTACTGGTAGAAAAATAGAAACATAAACAAATGGAGCAGGATAGAGAATCCAGAAAGGCTATATACCTGTAACCAACTTGTCTCCAACAAAGTTGACAACAAATATACACTGAGAAAAGGATACCCTATTCAATAAAGGGTCCTGGGAAAACTGGATAACTGTATGCAGAAGAATGAAACTGGACCCCCATCTCTCACCATATACAAAAATTAACCCAAGATAGATTAAAGACTTAAACATGAGACCTTAATCTATACAAATTCTAGGAGAAAACCTAAGAAAAACTCTTCTGGAGAGTAGCATAGGCAAACAATTTATGACTAAGACATCAAAAGCAAATGCAACAAAACCAAAAATAGACAAATGGGATTTAATTAAACTAAAAAGCTTCTGCACAGCACAAGAAACAATCAACAGAGTATACAGACAACCTACAGAATGGGATAAAATATTTGCAAACTATTCATCTGACAAAAGACTAACATCCAGAATCTACCAAGAATTCAAAAAAATTCAACAAGAAAAAAACCAAATAATCCCATTAAAAAGTGAGCAAAGGACATGAACAGACATTTTTCAAAAGAAGACATAGAAGTGGCCGACAAATTTTTGAAAAAATGCTCAACATCACTAATCATCAGATAAATGCAAATCAAAACCACAGTGAGATACCATTTCACACCAGTCAGAATGGCTATTATTAAAAAGTCAAAAACCAACAGATATTGGCAATGATGCAGAGAATAGGGAATGCTTACATGCTGTTAGTAGGAATGTAAATGGAAAACAGTATGGAGATGTCTCAAAGAAACCATTTGATCCAGCAACCTCACTACTGGGTATCTACCCAAAAGAAAATAAATTATTATATAAAATGACATCTGAACTTGCAGGTTTATAGCAACACTATGCACAATAGCAAAGTCATGAAATCAACCTAAGTGTCCATCAATGGATAATTGATGGATAATTAAAGAAACTGTGGTATATATATAATCACATATACCACCATGTGTATGTGTATATGTATGTGTGTGTGTGTGTATATATATTATATATATATATATATATATATCCCATGAAATACTACTCAGCCAGAAAAAGTATGAAATCATGTATTTTGCAGAAACTTGGATGGAACTGGAGGCCATTATTTTAAGTGAAATAACTCAGAAACAGAAAGTCAAATATCACCTATTCTCACTTACAAATGGGAGATAAACAATGGCTTCATATGGACATAAAGAGTGAAATAATAGACATTGGAGACTCCAGAAGGTGGGAAGGTGGGAGGGGTGTGAGGAATAAGAAACTATCTATTGGGTACAATGTATACTATTTGGGTGATGGTTACATTAAAAGGCCAGAGTTTACCACTACATAAAATGTTTATGTAATAAAACTGTACTTGTACTCCCTAAATCTATAAAAGTAAAAAAAGTAGAGAGATGTGCATTTGAGGGATTTATATTTCTCTCTCTCTCTCAATTGCAGAGAATAATAAACATTTTAAAGAAGATCAAACATTAAAGCAATAATAAATGTAATATTATAAAGTCTTCAGAAGGTAGGAGAGGATTAGATTTTTGATTTTCCTTCTTCATCTTTCTATCAAATCTCAATTTATAACCAACAGGAACATCTAGGACCTTTATTCTACTAAACATTATTTTCACTGTTTCAGAATTTTCATCATCACTATCATTAGCATCATCGAGAAACATTTATAAATCTCCAAGTGGCATGAGGTGCTCTAAAAAAATATATCATTTTTGTCCCCTTCTGATATCTCAAATCCTGCCTGGAAGGGATGCCTGAGCCAGTCTGCCCTATATACCTTGTACATAGCTGAAAGAAGTGCAGAGTTTTTTGCTTACCTGAGAAAATTTGTTTTTATTCTATTTACCAAGCTGACACCATGTTCAGAAATAATGAAGATCATATAACCCCATTTTGAAGATGTTACAGTTTAAAATATGAAGGCTTGAACTACTAGAGTTTTATAAGCCTTTGTGTCCAATATGAAAAGTATGCATAAGTGGTAAAATTTGCTCTCATGTTGTTTAATTTCTTTGCTTTCAACTTGTATTGAAAACATATTTATGGAGCATCTAGTAAGTGCTAGCATTGTGCTGGTACTAGACACAGAACCATGATAGATGCTTCCTGCTTTCAAAGAATTTGCAGTCTGGTACTACCAAGACAAACACAGAAAAGAAAAGAAGTCACTTGCACGTAACTAGGCATTACTTATGTTGAGTGCATCATGATATGTGAGCATATAGAAGGGACTCTGGCTTGGAGGATCTAGGAAGGATTTTTTTTTTTTTTTTTTTTTTTTTTTAAGATGCAAGACGTAATTTGGAAGTTGAGACCTGAGAATGACTAGGACCTAGGTGAAGGGAGCAGGGAGAGCAAATACCTTTTTTACAGAGGGAACAATCTAAGCAATGAGTCAAGGGCGAGATAAATCTTGGGTACATTTAGGGTGATCTCAAGTTGCTCTTCATGGCTATAGCATAGAGTGCAAAGGAGAAGTAGCAAGAGACGGGGCTGAAGAAGTAAGCAGCAGATAGCTTGGGAAGGTACAGGCAACAATAATAGCAAATACTTCTCTAGTGATTATTGGAGCCAGGATTTATGCACAATAATGCATTTATAAAAGCTGTCTAAGGTCTTTATCATTGTAGAGACCAGGTAGTTGAGAAAGTGCACTGAGGTTAAACAACTTTTCTAAAGTTGCACCAGTGACTAGTCAGGCTGGTAAGGAGAGAGATGTCAAGTGCTCTGTCCACAGGATGCATGCTCTGTGCACTACCAAACAGCCTCTCCAGGACTAAGCAATCTGAAGATTCAGACTGTGTCCTGAGCACAGCAGTGACACGTGCTTCCTTCCAGCTCTGCTGATGTGCATTCCACTTCCCAGAGTGCACTCTGGGTATCTTTTCCTAAACTTTTAGAATTCTTTTGCCCCATTCTACTGCCTTGAATTGGTAATGCTTGGGGGAAGAAAGGAAGAAAGAGAAGGAGGAAGAGGGGGAGGAGGGAAAAGTTAGTCTGAGGAATCAGCCCCTAAAGTGGTGAATATGGCTCTGGCAGTAGGTAAAGGAGAGCTATAAGGCACAGTGACTTAGGAGTGGATACGGGTCATATACACTAGATGAAGGGGGCCTTTGAAAGATGGGGAGGCAGACACTTGGATAACTTATGCAATAACCATACAAGCTGATAATTATTCTAGTAGGGGAAGTGAGAATTACTTTGGCAATAATTGATAGCAGAAGCATATCAATTATTTTAGGCCATAGTTTTTTGTTGTTGTTGTTGTTAAAATAATATACACTGGCTTAAAAAGCATTATAGTTTAATGAGAGAGGAAGGGCAAAAACCAATGAAAATATGAGAATGAACATCAAATAGGCACACAAACAATAGTAGTGATGAGTTCCTGGAACAACTTGAATGACAAAAGCTATAGGTGCGATGAAGGACTTCCTTAGGAATTAAGGGCATGGTGTTCTGCTCGATTTGGTGGTTTCATGTTTTATTGAAGCTTTGATCTTCCTTCCACATTCCTGCTCTAGGGCTCTACGTGTTTATGGCTTTTGCTCCTATGCTCCTATTTGCAAAGCCCCAAAGTTTGCCCAGGGTTAGGGGAAGATGAGTCTTCCAGGTACCAATAGCCCTTCCACCTTAAGACTCTTAGAGAAAGTAGGATATAAACAATGATACAGAAGAGCAAATGGTGAGAGAGAAGAGGGAGCAAAGCATTGCGAGTGGAAGGATAAGGCTGCTTGTTGTAGTCCTAGAGAAGCTACAAGGAGGAAGTGTGGCTTCCTATTCCAAGTGTGCAGAGAGCAGTACCCAGCTTATATGCTCTGAGGGCCTATGATATGCCAGACTCTGAACTACACATTTTATACATATTCTCTCATTCTCTTCTCTCAGTCACCCAGTGAATCAAGTACTATGATTATCCTCTTTTTACAGATGCAGAAATTGAGGCTGAGGGGGTGACTAATAAGTAAGTTTTCAGAACCACATAGCTGGTAACTGGTAGAGAACGTTTTTAACATCAAACTTTGCTCAACTCCAAATCCCGTTTTTAGAGCCATCCTGCTAGGTAGACGAGCCTTCCTAGGACAGAGAAACAACAATTGTTCTAATATAAACAAACAGAAGGCATGTTTCAATCTACATGGCTCAGGATTGATTCTGGTAAGTTCTGCTTGAGGCACAGAACACAGAGGTAAATCAAGTCATGCTTAGTAGATTGGAAGGCTGAGGCACAAAAGGCTCAGCCTGTATCATAAAGAAAATGAGCAGCCAAGCCAGTATGGGGTTTTGCTCACTTATGAGGTAGATTATTGAATTCTCTTGCATATGCTGCAGAATTAACTTTCTGTCCACTTGGTTGTTTTTGGTTTCAGAAAAAAAGTTGTTTATGAATAACAACTACAGAACACAGCTTGTGAATAATAAAGTGAGAGGATTCTTCTTCTGGTTGTTCTATTCCCTTGCTGAAGGATTTCAGATTAATTGCGATAGAGCACATTGAATAATGCAGATTAGTGCCTGCATTACTCATGGGGAAATACTTTCATTGGATCCTTTGAAAAGTAGATTTTAAACAATGTCCTTAAGGATTCAACTCCCAACTTTAAAAAATGCATTTTAATAATACCGTTTTGGAAAGTCAAATATGGTGTGTTCTCACTTATAAGTGGGAGCTAAACAATGAGTACACGTTGAAAAACAGAGGGGAATACTAGATATTGGCGACTCCAGAAAGGGGGAGGGTAGGAGGAAGTTGAGGGTTGAACAAGTATCTATTGGGTACAATGTTCACTGTTCGGGTGATGGGCACACTAAAAGCCAGGACTTCACCACCATGCAATATATCCATGTAACAAAATTGCAACTGTACCACCATTTTTTTCATCATTCAGTATTAGCCACATAAATGGCTTTCACTGATGGCTGAACATTTAAGTGTCTTGGCTGGGTGTGTGGCTCACACCTGTAATCCCAGCACTTTGGGAGGCCGACGTGGGTGGATCCCCTGAGGTCAGGTGACCAGCCTGGCCAACATGGCAAAACCATGTCTCTACTAAAAATATAAAAATTAGCTGAGCATGGTAGTGGGCACCCTGTAATCCCAGCTACTAAGGCGGCTGAGGCAGGAGAATCGCTTGAACCCAGGAGGTTGAGGTTGCAGTCAGCTGAGATCGCACTACTGCACTCCAGCCTGGGCGATGGAGCAGGACTCAGTCTCAAAATGAACAAACAAACAAACAAAAACAAAAACAAAGAAAATTTAAGTGTTGTATTTACCCACAAGCCTGGTGCACTAAAATCTAAATCTAGCCCTGAAGACCTGCTGCAAGATGTTTGAGACTGACTGAGGCACCTCTAAAGACCATATTTTAATTGTAGCTAAGAACATGGCTCATTGCCATTGCTTTAGAAATCTCCAGGAATACCGTACCTCTGATAACTTTTAATTCTTGTCTCCCATCTCATTAAGGTTTTCTGGCACTGACTGTACCTTGGCTTTATTATGTCTGCCAAGAGGCAGGCAGGAGAGGTGAAACTTATCTATAAAGGCTAACCACTTTTATTCCTAGTAAGAATATGTTACATTCCTTCTACAACTAGCATGTGAAAAATAAAATTCTGATTTTAGGGTAAAATAACGAGTAAAGAGATTAAATACATTAACAGAAGGTGAATGAATGTAAGTAGTTGAAAATTAGCAGTCTGTTTCAACACTCAACTCCTGCTAGTTCAGAATTCCACTATCTGGAGAGATTTAATACTTGAGAAGTGAAAGCTCTGTTTTCTTCCTATTTCATGGGAATTGCTGTCACTTGGAATTGCCTTTTTTGTACCTTACTTTCTCTTCCCAGGCTAAGATTTAGGTGGTAGGAAAAAGAGCAATAGTTTTAGAGGTGCTTTGATCATTTACATGTCATCTCCCTAGGCTGTGTATTATTCAGACGGATTATGCAGATCCTTGACTTTTTCTTCTGTTATGTTGTCTTGTTATTTCATTTTTATTTCACCTACTAATACACCTGGGGCAAAGACTCCCACAGAAACAGGCAATTTTTGCAATAGAGTAACAATTTATCAAAACTCTTGGTCAGATTAGCTCATCAAATTCCCTCAGACTCATCTCCCACACCTTTTAGAGGATATTTTTTCCCTAAAAGATTCTTTTCCCTTTCTCTGGATTGTGTTTCACCCCTGATAGCTGTATGACCTTGGGCAAGACACTTAATTTGCTAAGGCAAATTTTCCTTGTCTCTAAAATGAGGACATTACTTGCTATCTGCCTGAAGACTTTGAGACTTGAATGAGATAGGATATGTGGAGCTCTCTGTAAACTGTGGAGCCTACAGTAAGGGCTTATAAAGTATTAATGAACTGCCTATACTACTCTCTAATGTATGTACTTCTTCAAATTTTGAAGTCCCACAATCTGATATCTCTAAAAGCTTTCCATTATCTCTGTAATGCACTTCACGACTAAACATTTGTCCTTGGCATACCAGTTAGTCTGGCTCCTTCCTGCCTTGCTGAGAAGCAGAAGTGGGTCTCTTTAGTCTGCTGGTGGCTGAAGGCAATCTTCAGGGAAAATCACTTGCTTTTTCTAAAGTCAAAGGTCATTCAGTTTTGAATTTCTAGTCCTTATGCTATTCATGATTTATACACATAAGTATTAAGCATAAGCACACATTAGTATAAGCCTCAGTAGGCAATGTGAGAGATGAAGGGGAAGGAAGTTGAGACATTGATTTTCCCAGCTCTCTTTGAAGGGGGACCACAGACTGATTGTGTCTCTCCACTGCAGGTCTCTTTTCTTATTAGGTGTCCCGGTAATGCACCTACCTCGGTCTTCAGGCCTACTACTGGCTATAGCCTGCCCCACTGTTAGTAGCACCAAAATATTGCACTGCTGAGGGGAGCCATGAAACATTCGCTTCCTAAACAGTCCCTTACTAAGCATCTCCTAATTACTCATCTGTTTCCTGTTGGGGCCCTGATTGATTTAAGCAATAAACAAGATATGAAAGACTTTGCTCATATGGAGCTTAGATTCTAGAGGGGAAAGACAGATGATTAACAATTAAACAAAAATAAGAAAGATAGGAATAGAGAAATAATCTTTGTGAAAAAAATTAAAGTTTATTTGATAGAAAGAAACTAGGGTGTTGGGTGGGGTGCAGCATTAGAAAGGACAGCAGAGAAAACATTTTGAAGGAGGTGATATTTGAGGCCTGACTGCCAAAATGAGGAGGGAAAATAATGTGCGGGTGGAAGATAATCACTGGCACAGTAGGTCCTGAGGTAGGAATGAGAAAGAACAAAGACACAGAAGGCCGGGATGGCTGGACACAGTGAGTTCAGGGCGTAGGAACAGGAAGTAAGGAGCACATGAAAGGGACCAAGTGTCACAATGCCCAGCCTAGCACTAGTGAAAACAGCCCTGGTGGAGATCTGGTTAGTCACGTACATGCACCAAGATTGCTTCGTTATATATACCAGATTTTTCTCCCTCCCTATCTAGAGACTCAAGAAAGACAACGGATCAGTAATAATTTCCTCATTACTGGAAAAAAAAGCTGTATTTAAAAAAATTTCATTGTGTTTTTTGAAGGTGTAGGTCAAACATCCCCTCACCTCCAAATTATCTTTCTAAAAATATGCCTTGAGTTTCTCTGTTTCAGCCTGCCACTTTCCATCTCTGTGCTTGTCATCCACACATCTAGACCTGGGAATGTTTTATGCCATTGCAAAACTCTCTTCCAGAAAGCCAGTCATGCTTGCAGCTCATTACTTCTCAGGCAGATCTTCCCTTGTGTTTTTTCCACCTTAAAAAATGTAGAACCACTGCCTTTGATATGATTGCCAAGATCAGACCTCTCACTGCAGGTTTCCAACTCTTAAAAAACTTTCTTATCTCACAGCCGGCTTTGTTCTTGACCTCTTTAGCCACTTGGCAGTGCACTACCTTTTTTTTACAGTGCTACTGGGAACCCCCAGCACAGCATCCAAGCCTGAGCTGCTGAGTTTGCAATGGAACCTCCTACCCCATACCGATAATCAGAGAAATGGAAAAGGCTTGCGTTTGAGAAAAAAGTTTTGAACCATATTCTTCTAAAAGCAACTTACAACATTAAAACTAGAGACCACATAATACACATTTGAGTTTCTCTTTATATCAAGCTTTTAAAAAAGGCAGGGGATGTTTTTGATGATTGGATCACTATTTAGAGACTACAGTTCTATTTCATTAGTATATTTAGCTCTTTAAGAGTATCTTGCAAGAAACAGTTATACTGGTACTGGGTCATAAAATATTTAGGACAAAAGAAACTTGTTAAAATGCTGGCATTTCAGAATGGAACAGTTGTTTTGCGGGGAGACGAGTTGCCCAAAGTGGGATACTGAGTGAGTGAGGGGAGATCTTGGAACTTTTCACATTCCATTCATTCTAGGTTAGTAGCCTTGGCTTCTTTTTTTTTTTTTTTTGAGAGGATCTCGGCTCACTGCAAGCTCCGCCTCCCGGGTTCACGCCATTCTCCTGCCTCAGCCTCCCGAGTAGCTGGGACTACAGGCGCCCGCCACCTCGCCCGGCTAATTTTTTGTATTTTTAGTAACGACGGGGTTTCGCTGTGTTAGCCAGGATGGTCTTGATCTCCCGACCTCGTGATCCGCCCGCCACGGCCTCCCAAAGTGCTGGGATTACAGGCGTGAGCCACCGCGCCCGGCCTAGCCTTGGCTTCTTATTGAAATGCTATGGACATTAACAGATGTTGAACATTCACAATTATGTTCATACCAGAGAGGAACGCAGGGGACTTGTCGCGGAAGTAAACACTCAGGTGACGTATCTTTAAGTTTGGTGACTTCAGGCAGAGCTGGCTTTAGCATTACTACATAATAACCACTAGATGGCAGGAGTGAACAACATAAAATACAAAATGTAGCCTCTAACGGTAAAAAACTAGTTTTTGTGTTTCTCCTTTCCTTTCCCCAGTCTTCCCACTTCTTAGAAGTGCTTATCTTCTCTCATTCTACCACGTCTCTTCTCTCAGTTCCACACTGTATTTGTGTTTTTAGTTATAATTTTAAATAACTCTCTCGGATTCTTCAGAATTGGATCTGAAAACCCGTCATACATACTTGTAATTTGAATACTAAAAATGCACAAAGTATTTTCTTGAATTCAAGAGGTCTTTCATAACTGCCTTATTCTTGAGCTGGGATAAATCTTCAGAGGATCTTAAGGCTCAGAAAGCCTTATGCTTTCAGCCCTGCACTCTCATGCTCTGGCAGGTGGCAGGGGAGGGCGGGTGTGGGGAAGAGCAGGACAGAAAAGGAGAAATAGGCTCAAAGATCTTTGCAGCTCTGTCTAAATCCATCAGCCATACTCACGTTTCTGTGACATTATCACAGGGGTGATTTGATAATGATTAAGGTGCTGTGCTGAAGTCATTCTTAAAACACAGAAATAAACAATATCTACAACATAACTTGGCTGTAGACAGCACTTGAAAAATGAGCTACCATTTTACTAATCCATTCCGTAGAGGAGTCATCATCGTTTGAATAACAGCTGTGCAATTGAGCGTCATACTTGAGGGCGTGATTTAGGCTTCCTGATCTTTCTCCTTCTTGGAGTCATTGTTCTCTGCCAAGTAAATCTTCCTTTCTTTTTCAAAAATTTTTCCATCCTCCAAGGCTTCTCCTTTTGAAGGCTGGGTTCTGGTTTCTTAAGCACAGAAGTAGAATTTTCTCCCCAAATCCCTCAATCATTCAAAGGCAGGCTTCATAGAGCTCCTCAGGGGTTAGCAGTGCCATTTGGGGGGACTTCTTGGGCACTGCTGGTAAGCCATGGGTTTTAAGAGGTCCAGCTGTCAATTAAGGCATCAAGGAAGAGGTGCTTCCCTCCCTCCCTCGCCCTCTCTCTCTTTCACACACACACACACGCGCACACACACACACACACACACACATGCTATTCCACAAACATACAAATATAAGAACACACACTTATGCTAGTTTAAAATTAAACCTGTCCATACTAAATGAGATTATGAAAATTCCCTCTGTGGCTATCGCTGATGTGCTGACTCACTTTTACCCTGATGTATTTAATAGAAGTTAAATACCAGTTCTTGAAGGGAGACTAAAAGCAAAGAACAGACCTCAAAGTGACGCAATTTCTGAGACCACAAACTCACTGCTAAGAGGTATATTTGCCCTAATAAAACTCAGAGAATTCAGAGTATAGTAGTTTATTCCAATAGTTCTATGTAGGTCGGAATTGTGAAGTGGCATATGCACAGTAAGTGTGATTGTTTTAGCTAAGTTGACTAGTTAATACTCTGATATGGTCACTTACTAGATGTTTTTATCCAAGTTACTTAACCATTCTAAGCGACAGTTTTCTCATTTGTAAAATAAATTTGGTGACATCCACCCCACAGTGCTGTTCTGGAGTAAACTGAGATACCATATGTAAAGTGTTTGGCATTGTGCCTAGCTCATAGTAAGTGCTTAATAAATAGAAGGTATTAATTTGGAAACAATGGTAGAGAAATAGTAGAATGTGGACAGTGGAGTTCAAGAGGCCTTGGTTTAAATCCTACACTTCCTCTCCTACAGGCTGCAAGATTTTGGGTGAGCTACTCAATTCTCAGCTGTAAAATGATGATAATATAACATTGTTTACTGGGTTACTGTTCTGGCGTTTGGTAATAATTCTGCAAGTGTCAACTATTATTATCGACATTGCCTGTTCATTTCTTAAAACATTTATTGAAATCAAACCATGTTATGTGTTTAGCGCTACATTGAGTGCTAACAAGGAATATACACAAAAATCATGTGATAGCACTTGCTTTCAAGAGGTTTACAGCTTTGTTGAGGAAAAAAAGACAGGTGAAAACATGGTTGCCTAAAGTAACCATGTAAAATAACCAAGTGTCAGTAATAAATGACATCCTGCATAATCAAGTCTGGTAGATTTCAGAAAAGGTAGAGAATATTGGGGGCCACCATTGTTGGGATGGGCCTGGAGGAATGGTAAAGTCCTCGAGGGTTTTGAAGGATAAGTAAGATTTGCAGATGTGGGAACTTGGATGGAAATAGTATCTTGCTATGGAGGAAAATAACAAGCGTGGAGAAAAGGCAGTCCTGGGGCAGATTACAATTTTAAATAGGGTGGACAGGGAACACCTCACTGAGAAGCCCTCATGGGAAGTTGTTAGCTGAGCAAAGTAGATGAGGGAGTGACTCACACGGATATCCAGAGAAATAACATTCAAGCCTGAGGGAACTGCAGATGCAAAGGCTCTCAGACAGAAGCATGCTTGGAATGTTGGAGAAATAGCAAGGAGGCCAGAGTGGCTGGCATTGAGACAGCAGTGGGGAAAGTTGGAAAAGATGAGGTTGGAGAGAGATCATTACGGGATTGAGTGTTGAGGGGAGCAGGCAGCTCATGCAGGGCCATGTGTGCCATTTTAAAGACTTTGGCTTAACTTTGAGTAAAATGGGAAACCCACTGAAAAAAATTGAGCAGAGGAAGAGCAAGACCTGATTTCTATTTACAAAGGGTCAATCTGGCTGCTGTTTTGAGAAATAGGCTATAGGAAGCCAAGGGTAGAAGCAGGGAAATCATTGAAGAGAAAGTTGTAATAATACAGGTGAGACCTGATCATATGTTGGACTAAAATGCCGGAAGTTCGGATAATGAGAGGTGGTTGGATTCTGGAATCCTAAATATATTTTGAACTAGCAGGATGAATCATACAAAAATAATGATCTCATGAGGTGCTTTTGAAACTGTTAACCTTTGAACTCTTTGCTTTAGATTTATTACATTTTAGAGATGCAGAGGAACATTGTGTATTTTAAAATCCTCTCTTTAATTCTGTACCACTTTTATGTTTTGAGTCACCTCTTTCACCCTCCACTCTGTCTCTTTTACTGTATATCCATCCCTCATCCATCCATTCATCCATCCATCCATCCCTCATCCATGCATCCAATCCCTCCATTCACTGGAAACCCAATGTTCCTTTAAGTTTAGGGACTAGTGCTGGTGATAGAGATGAATATAGTTCATGACTCAATTACTAAAAAGCTCATAGTCTTAATAATAGAGACAGGCTTTTAACAAGAAAAGTGAAACAGTTTGAAAGGACCTGTGTTAGGTAGATTAAAGACACGACGGGGCACAAAGAAGGAGGTGTTTAACACGATCTGCATCTTAAAAAGTCTTGTATCCTTTTCCCTCTGTCTTTTTAAATGTAAGTATTTACAATAATTGTCCTTTAACCTTTGTGTTCTGTCTCCTTTTGAGATCTCATCCATTCTCACAACTTTATCACCTCTACTTGCATGTCTTCCAAACCTTTATCTTTAACCCTATGTCATCCAGGGCTTTAATTTTAACCCTGACCTTTCTTTGAAAGCCCTCAATTAAGTTTCAAATGGTATCTTCCTGGAATATTTGGGCCCTCACCACGATGGCCCCCGTTCTTCTAGTGTACCAGTTTGAAACTTTTTTTATCCGTGACTCTTCTCTGTTTCCTATACCCAAGCAACGACTAAATCTCATAGAATCTACCTCTGCAGTCTCTCTCTCACCCATTTGCTCTTGCTCCATTCCTATTGCCATCATACATCACTTCTTTGCTCTACTGTTGTGGTAGCCACATGTTATGGCTATGTGTTGCCTCATGAACCTGCCCTACACTTAGCCACCAGATGTATTTCCGTGTCCCTCTTATTATATTACAGCTCTACTCAACTGCTACCCACTCCCTATGTGAGCGTGAATGTGAACTCTGGCAAAATATGGCACCCAACCAAACCTTATTTCCCATGATGTCCTTCTGCTCCTGCCAAACTGAGTTTCTCTTGCTTTCTTGCCATCATGCCATTTGCCATGTTTTTCTGAATGTATGGAACAATCTCCCTTACCATCACTACCTTTTAAAATTCTGCCCCTACTTCTAAGGTCATTTCAAAAGTGTTCCTCTAAGGGTTGCCTTTTCTGTTCTCTAAACCAAATAAAAATACTTATATGCAATTATTTACTATGTAAATTAATCATGCAATTGTGATGTTTATGTATAAATTCAGCAAACATATATCTACTATGTGTTTGGTAGTATGTGAGGATAATGATGTTGGAAATATAGCTAAAGGTGTAGCTATTTCTTTCCAGAAGTTTATGGTTCAATGGGAGATGGTTTAAGTAAACACGGATATACTATGGTACAGGTAAGTGCTATGATACTGATAGGTATATGTTATTAATCAGGTAAACCTGCGCAACTATGGGAGTACATTGGAAGGCCCCTGATCTGGTCTGGGTAAAGGTTGAAAGAATCAAACTTCCCAAAGCAGGGGAGAATTGGGTCCCTAGAACTCTTTTTCCTCTTTTTTTTAATTTTTTTTTTTATTTTTAGTTTTTGTGGATACTCTTATTTTGGGGCTCAAATAATATATCAGAAAGCTTTGATGAGACCAGCTTCCTATATTTCTCTAGCATCATGTTTTCATACGAGTTGTCTGCAAGTTCTTTACTCTTGAATGAAGTCCCCAGTTTCATCCTAGAAAATTTCTGTGATGAATCCTGCTGTGATTCCCTCTGTCTTTGTGCTTCTTCTTGGGGAGGTGGAGTTCTGGGAATGTACATTTCTCACACATGGCAATCATTGCAGATGATGAGAGTGTGTGAATGAACTCATACAAAACTGCCTACATTGCTCCTATCTCTTGTATCTTATTCTGTCCTATTGAATTACCTCATCTCCTCTAGTGGAAAGGACATGCATGAGCTAGGCTCAACTTAAAATTTTTCAGGATTATTGTGATATTACATGAAGTTCTCTTTGCAATGTACTTAGCATAATACCTAGTCCATAGCAGACTGTAAATGTGATATCTCCTGTCTGTCACCCAGGTCTTCACCCTCCACTGTTGTAAGCCTCTTGACAGCAAGAGTTGGCCTTGACATCTTATCTCTGTTATCACTTAGCATGAAATAAGTTGCATGGTAGATGCTCAATAACAAGTATTATTTAGTTTGAACTCTTTTATCTTTAGGAAAATGTGATAAAATTCCAAACTTGTTGGCTCTCAAATTTGGCATTCATAAAAATTATCAAAGAAAGTTTGTAATAAATTCAGATTTATGGGGCTCTTATGCAGTTATTTTAATTCTGTAAAAGTGGGGTAGAACCCATTAGTCTTCATTTTTAAATAAGCATTCTACATGATTCAGTTGCAGTTGGTCTGAAATCGGAAAACAATGCCCAAAGATACGAGATGATTTTTCTGAGCTCACCTAAAACAGCCGGAAGTCCAGCTTAAGTCTGACTTTTTCGAAGATGATGGACATCTGGTTGAAACATCTGTAAGTAATGATGCTGGGTACATGAATGTTCCTCCCTTCTCTTACTTTTTGAGGATTCACACACCTGGGAGTTTTCAGTTTCTTGTTTTTGTTACTCATCTTAGCTCAGAGATCTCCTATCCCAAATATATTTCGTTCTTTGTCTTTAAGCAGGGTTTATTTTGTTTGATGTACCCCAGTTCCATTTGGGGTACATCAATTTTGAAAGGAGGTAGAGTTACCTAATGATTTCAATATATTCTTTTTGATTCCTATACTTTTCAGAGCATTATCATAAAGTAGAAGTTTTATTTTGAAAATGAAGTATATTGGCACAATATTTTTTGAGCTGTTAATTTTTCAAATGAATATGTATTAATGCTTCTGTCTACAGAGCTCTATCAGACAGAAATGATTCTGTTTTCATTTTTTACCTTTTGTAAATAGCAATAACATTTCTAAAAAGGGGAAATGATGAGACTAGAACCAATTTTAATTATTTCAAAAGGAATACTCCCCCACCTGCTGCCAATTAGTGGAAGTAGTTCTTAATTTAGAGGTTCCCATTTGATGTACAGGATATTCTCTCTCTCTCCCTCTCCCTCTCTCCCCCTCTCTCTCTGTGTGTCGTGTATGTATGTGTGGGTGTGTGTTTGTGAAAGAGAGAGAGGAAGACTCCTTTCAAGTGCGTATGATTCATACCTTGAGGAATTGACTTTACAATGTGCTTTTTTTCCCCCAGTAAAGTTTCTGTTGCTTGTATTTGAGTTCAGTAACTTTTTAAGGTACCAATGTTTATCTAGTCTAATAACTAATAACTAAAACATCCAAAATTTATATTAGATAGAGAATATAACCATTTTAATTTTATCTTATCTTATCTCTCACCTCTTCTCTGGCCACTGGCCTAATTGGTACCTAATATGAGAATACAAAATTACTTTTTTTGGAATATATATACTTTTCAAACCTCTTTTCACATACAGTTCCTCTTATCTGAGATACACTTCCCTTTCTTTTGGTTAGGTAAAATCTCATAACTTCTTCAGAGACGAGCACTACTTCTATAGTACTAATACTCACAGTACTAATGACAGTAAAAACCACAACCAGAATAACAATTGTTTACAGAGCAATTACTTTGTGCCAGGAAATGCTTCATCATCAAAACAACCCTACAGGATATGTGTTCTTAAATCCTTATCTTTTGGGTGAAGAAACTCTGTAGACCAGAGAGATTAAGTGCCTTGCCTAGGTCCCACAGGTAGTAAGAGTAAGAATCAGCTTCTGAACTCCGTATAACTGAGTGCAGAGTTGATGCTTTTAATTATAGTGCTCTGATGTACAGATATTCCCAGTGGGCCAAAAGCTCATTGTTCAAATATGACCACCGTCACTATCTCATTAGTCTATACTTACCACACTGAATAGTAAGCTCTTTGAAAATGGAAACTATATTTTAGTGGCGTGCTTGGACATAATAGATGTTAAATAAATATTTGCTAAATCAATTGGATTGATAAACATTCTTCACAGCTTTTAGAAACTCACAACTAAAGAATATTTTGGACTTCTGGTGGTGTTTGGTTCAGCAGTATTTATAGTTTGAAAACAGATTTATATATCCAGAGATTTTCTTACAACCTACAAAGAGGCATGAAAGCCACAGCTTTGAAAATGAAGCTGGTTGCTTGGAAAATAATTGGTATCACTAGTACTTCTTAATAATAACTTCTGGTACCACTGTATACAATTTGTAACTGTTGTGCAGTTCTTAATTATTCCTGCAATGTACACTCATTTTATTTCACTTAGAAATAAGTCTGCAAACAATAATTTGTACAAGTAAAGAAAATATACTAAATTTTTCTTTGGTGTTTAATGTAGCTGATTTCCTTTGCTAATAAATGTTTGTTTTAGAATTCTGAGTAATTCAATATTGAAAATTCTCTTGCTTGTTGAGTAGGTTATAAAGGTCTTCATTTTTGACAATTGTAATTTTTACATTTGTTACAAAAGATTTCAAAGGTTACAAATCATGATACCTGATGTAATATATCATGTTGTGAAATTATAGGAATATTTTTCCTCTATCCCTGTCTTTAAATTTCCATTTAAATGGAAGTAATCCAGCATATAAACAGAACCAAAGACAAAAACCACATGATTATCTCAGATGCAGAAAAGGCCTTTGACAAAATTCAACAACCCTTCATGCTAAAAACTCTCAATAAATTAGGTATTGATGGGACGTATCTCAAAATAATAAGAGCTATCTATGACAAACCCACAGCCAATATCATACTGAATGGGCAAAAACTGGAAGCATTCCCTTTGAAAACTGGCACCAGACAGGGATGCCCTCTCTCACCACTCCTATTCAACATAGTGTTGGAAGTTCTGGCCAGGGCAATCAGGCAGGAGAAGGAAATAAAGGGTATTCAACTAGGAAAAGAGCAAGTCAAATTGTCCCTGTTTGCAGATGACATGATTGTATATCTAGATTTTCATTTTTATTGATTCACAGTCAGTTTCCAGGATAAAAACAATTTCAACTTTCTAGCATTTCTATATATTTGATAAATAAAATCCTCTTCACAATGACTTTTCCATAGCATTGTATTAGGTAAAAAATTAAGTTAAAAAGGGAAGAGACATATACATAGAGGCACAATGGAATAAATACAAAAAGGCCATTTATCTATAAAGGGATTCAGAGTAGATCCCTTTTAAATCAAATGACATTAATAACTGTAAGATGTGATTTCACTGATGAAAACTTAAAGTATATATAAGTTCTTAAGCACACTGACGTGTAGCATAGCTCTTTGCTAGTAATAGGTACTGGGTAAATTTTTGTTGCTCAAGAAATAAAATGGGTAAAGCCAGATGTATCCAAGAACATTGTTCACATTGCTTGGAGTCTATATGCTTTCTAGAGCAGCTCTAAGTTGAGGGCAAAAATGTCCCTGTCTTTTTCATTTCCTTTAGTTTCCCTGCATTTTCCGCATCACAGAGGGGGCTTAGATGTGAGTGCTTAGCATTACTTTTGCCTCCGCAGTTCAAACTGATGGAATTAAGATTTTGAAACTTATTTATAAAAGTAGTAAGTCCCCATTTTCCTATAAGAGGCTTTCCTTCTTAAACAGAAATGGTTGTTTAAAATTTTTTTTTTAGTGACATACCTGTCAAAACTTCTGACAGTTTGTAGTGAGACTGGAAAAGATAGAGAATTTTCCTCTCAACGACTGTATTGTGCATTTAATTGTTGTCATTTTGTGTGCCCAGAGGAATACGCACTGTGTCTAAAAACAGAATTTAGAACTGCTTTCTGTTGCCAGTAGCCCTCAAGAAATGCTTACTAAAGTCCTGAAATAAAATCACCAATTCCCTTCAAATTGCCAGTTTTCTTAAATCGTATTTTTGGTTAATAATATGACTTATTTCTTCATTTAGTTTTGAGTCTTCACTTTCTCTCAATTCTCATATTTAGGTGACAGTTCTGTTGGTTTTCTTTTACAACCATTCCTTCCTATTGTTGTCTCTACCATACTTAAAAACAAAATATATGCAATGCCCACTGGGGGATGAATGAGAAAGTAGGAAATCCAATATTTTGAGTCTCTGCAAAATCCTTTTTATTCATTCACTCATTCAAAAATATTGGAGCAAACTGTGTGCAAGATATCACACAAGGTGCTTAAGGATACTACAGAGATGGTCACATCATAGTCTCTTCCCCTTATGGCTTGGCGGTTTAGACAAGGAATTCCTAATAATTAATTTAACAGTGTATGCTATAAACATAATGGGAAGGTTACCAACAAATTATGGTTTCAAATAGGGAAAGATTATTTTTTGGCTGGTGTCACAAGGGAAATGGTGCCTGAACCAACATTTCAGTGATAAAAAGGAGGGAAGGAAGCTCTTTTGAGAAGAGAAAAATAATGGAGAAATAGATATCCAAGGACACGTTTGCAGACAGATGCAATCAGTGCCTATCTATGTCTGGAAGAACATTAGTTGAATGGTGGAAGGGAGCTGAAACATGAAATTTGGCTGGATGGGCGAATTCATTTATGGGTGAATTCATTTGTCAAAGAATGAAGAACTATGCAAGGCTTCCTTGTAGGGGGTTAGCATAATTAAAGTAATATTACAGTAACTTGAACTCAGTGTCAGTGTATAGTACTGAGGATAGGAAAACTCTGGGCATTCAAGTAGAGGACAGTTGCAGTAGTCTAATTGAGGAATAAACGAGAATGGAAGTTGACATTCTTGGCTCTAAGATTACAAAAATTAAAAAGAGATACTTAAAGTAATATAAGAAAAATACTAGCATGCATTTATTTATTCCCGTGTATTCCTTGAACAGTTTTTGAATATTTACCATGTGCCAGACCATGTGACTACCAGAGTTTGGGAGATAAATGAAATGGTGATTTTGCGTCCAAGGAGCTCATGTCATGGTCTAAGAAGGGAGACAGAAAAATAACCCGACAGTTACATACTTTTAGAGGATCTTTCTTTTTTTGCCTAGTAGAGACATACATTTTCTCTAACAATTCTCAATTTTTGTTCACCCTTGGGGCTGTGCTTAATAGTGTTTAGTTATAAACTGACTGGTCAGGATCAGGGTAAAGTCTGTGATGTGCTATCTGAGTAAAGGAGTTGTCCTTTAGTCAATTTAACCTGTATTTTTCAGATCCTATTTACTGCCTCAGGCTCATCAGCTGCTGTTTAGCTAAGAATAAAAGAATCCAGAAAGCCAAGGATAAAAGAAAGTGAAAAAGTAAGCAGGACACCCTGCAGGCACACCTAATTGGCTAACTTCCAACATATCCTCAGGCTTCCTCAAGCTTTGATGAATCTAAGATCTTGTTTTCAGGGACTGAATGTCTTTCAGACGGATGATAGATCATCTTGCCAGAATGAGAGAGAGAGACAGAGAGAGAGAGAACAAATAGAATGAGCCCCCTTAGCCTGCTCCTGCCATCATTTCACTTTATTTGACCAGCGATCAACTGATGAAGAGGGCTTAGGCTTCTAAAAAAGAAGGAAAAAATGCTTCCTTATTACTTAGTCATCTTTGGGCATGTCAGCAACACTGAGAGCAGTTGCCAAACAAGATGATTTAGCAGGTGCAAAGGAGTTTATAAGTGCAATTTCCACCCTTTCCCCCAAAAAGTAAATGATGACTCAGGCACCAGCAGTATCTCAGCATAAATGAGATTCTCTGGGTACTTCCCTGTTTTCTCGTTGGTAGAAGATGGAGCTGGGTGTTGCATTGGCTGTGTTTATGAGATGTGCTGAAGTATGTAAAAAGGGCAGAAATAAATGCCAGGCACATAGTAGGTGCTCAGTTAGCTTTTATGGAAGGTGTAGTGTGTATTCTTCATTCATATGCCTTGAAGCTCTTCAACTGTCTTCTCAACCATTGCAGATACACAAAAGAACAAAAGACACATTGTAATGAAAAGAAAGCAAAATTGAAAAAGGCCCCAATAATTATGTGGGGTCACAGTTGTTAAGACTGCAACCTTGTAAAATAAGTCATGAAATATCTATATGTGTCTATATATTACATGTGACATACACATGTGATATAAATTTGCCTTTTTATGAAAACATTTAATGCTGAAAAAATATTGAATCACCTTTCCCCAAATTCAAGTGCATTCCTAACATAGTAGTCACTGGATAAGATTAATCTCATAAATGAATTCATTTCCTTTTTCTTTCTTTTTGCTATTGGACCAAATATTAGATAAACTCAATAGGCTAATTTTGGACTTTTTTTACATGTTAACTCAAGTGATACATCTTACTAATTTTTTTCTTTATAAACAACAGATTGGTGTTTTGAAAATTTAATGCCTTCTCTAATTATTAATATTTGACTTTTGGTTTCAATTCTTTAGATATATTTTTTTTGCCCAGATGTTTTTTTAGCCTGATCTTTAGAGTTAAAGCAATTGTAAATTAATTTAAGTGAGAATGTAAAATCTCAAGACTTAAAAAGGACCTTCAGAAGTTGTTTAATCCCAATTCTATTTATCCAAAAGGATCACAGAATTGGATATGCAGGTTATATAGCTCTTCAGCAGTGTGTAGGATATTCTGACTTTCTAATTATAATTGAAACCACTGTCAGTATTCCTGTTTCAAAACAAAACAACAAAAAAGGACACAATGATATCTGCTTATGAGGGGTTATTTCATATTTTGCTGCAGAACTCCTATGGCCAGAACATTTAATTTGTACAGATATTACAGCAAACCTATGAGCCTTCAATTAGATTCAGCATTTATATTCCCCTTAAGTTTTAGTAGGGAGGAGAATTATGTGAGATATACATTAAAAATGCAGATTCCACTACTGTCCACAGAGATTTTGATTTTGTAGGTTTGGGGAGGAGTTCTGGAGTCTTCAATTTTAGACAACCTTCTCTGGTGCTTCTGAGAAGACTCCTAACACCCGCTGAGAAACTGAGGGTTTCAAACCTGCTCTTAAGGCAAATCTCACTCAACAGTCATCTTTCCAATGTGCCCTCCTACCTCTCATATTATTAATTTATCTCTGTACAAACATAAACCTCATCAAACTGCATTCATGTTCAAAAATAAAGGGATACATTTTTGTGGTTTTCATATTATGTAGCTCCTTGTGAATTTAGAAACTTAATTACTTTGTTTAAAATTTGCATATGGGTGAAGGAATTTCTCATGGAAAATTCAACATTTAGATAAAATAATAAATAATCACCTACTATTCACATTTGACCACCGTGTTTCAGAAATGGAAGAAGAATCTCAGAGTTTCTTTAGAAAACAAGAGTTTTTGGTATAATCTAAAATTTGGCTGAACTATTTTTTAAAAATCAAAAACTTCACTGTTTTTGACCTTTCAAAAATCAAATTAGCTTTATTTGAATGAAAATCAATGGGAAGTTGAAATACATGAAGTAAAAGTTGGAAAGATGTTTCTTTTTGCCAAAGAACATATAGGGGTGTGTGTAGTTGAAACAAGCCACCACCTGCTATTTGAGAGAATTATAAACTAAGCCTCCTCAAACTTCCTGAAAGAAGTATCTCCTGAGTTTTAGAATGTGCTGGACTGGAACTATCCAATAGTATGTTGTGCAATGGTAAAACTATTCTATATCTATGCTGTCCAATATGGTGGGCGCTAGCCACATATAGCTATGTGGCACTTGAAATATGGCTAGTAAAATAAAAGCACTGACTTTTTAGTTTTATTAAGTTTTAATGATTTAAATTTAAATATGCCCATGTGGCTAGCAGCTTTAGTATTGAATAGCACGGGTCTAGACAATATATTCAGACTTCATTCATAGCCATCTACATAAAACTTACCTACATTAAGCCCATATAAAATTCAAAGTCCTTAAAAATATTCCTGTTTCTTTAAAACATATAAATAAAATTGTTTCAGACAATTGGTAGTGGTGAAAAAAAGTACTGTAATTGGAATCAGTCTCTACCGGCATTTAGTAGACTTGTCTTTGGGAGAGGCACTTCACCTTCAGGCCTTTATTTTCCTTACTGGAATAAAGAGGGTCCCCAAGGTTTCCTCTACCTCCAACACTTTATGATTTACATTAGAGTGTTTCTAGGTACTAAGAGTGAAGAACACAGAGAAATCAAGAGCACATTCATTGTTTGAGTGGTGGGAGTTTGTTCCTTTTTCTCTGTACAGATTTTCTTTTCACGGACTTTTCCATTTTCATAATTTCAGTTATTATCTCCATGCAGACACACCCCAGATCTAAATCTCTGCATGTAACCTCTTCAACATACTCTCATCTTACAGCTACAGTCATCTAAGATTCTTTTCAGGTATTCTACTCCTTAGCTCAATGTAAGCATATCTGTTAGCCTCAATTGTTTCCATCTGCTGAGATGGGGCAGGCGGGGAGCCACAGGTTTATCGGGAAGAGTGAGTTCAGTAAATGCCTAGCAGACATTCAAGTAGAAAAACTGAAAAGGCAGGTTAACACGAGAGACAAATTCAGAGAGGTAGGGGTTAGAGACATACATTAGAATTTCATCAATATACAGAAGGTGTACGTGGGTCTAGAGTGAGTGTAGACAGAAAAGTAGCCTGAAGCAGGAGCCCAGAGGCATTCCAGCATTTAGGTGTGGGCAACTGGAAAAAGTTCCATAGAGTATACTTGGAATGAGCAGCCTCTGATCCGAGGAAAATCAGGAGGTGTGTTTTTCAGAGGTCAAGTTAAAACAGCTGTCCGTTGTTATCAATTCTCTAGTTTAATGGTTCTCGAACTTGAGTGTATATCACAATCACCTGGAGGGCTTGTTAAACCACAAATTGCTGGCAGCCCACCTACAGAGTTTCTGACTCAGTAGGTCTAGGGTTTGGCCCAAGAAATTGCACTTTGATCAGGCTCCCAGGTTGTTCATGCTGGTGCTCATGCTGCTTGTTCAGAGGCTAAAATATGAGAACCACTGTTATCAGTTAAAGGTTATCTAACTGTGATCCACAGAATATTTGTGAGGACCTAATCCATTCCTTAATTTTTATCTATTCAGTACTTTATTGATGTATTATAAAGTTATAAGCGTTGTGCTAGGCATGAGGGATGCAGTATCTAGTAGAAGATTTGCATGTAAACTTATTATTTATAGTCCAAAGTGTAAGTATAATAGGAGAGGCATGGAAAAGGCAAAGCGGCAACATGGGGATGTAAAAGAGGTAAGAGGGGTTTTGAGTGGGGACTTTTGAAAAACAGGTGGTGTTTAACTTAGTTATGAGTCAGGATTCTTTAGCTGGTCAAAAGGGGGAAATGCGTTCCAGGGATGAATATGTGTAAAGACATGGAGGAGTGAATGAACACGAAAGGCATATTCATGAGATTCAGGGCACTGCAAGGAATTTGACTTATTGGATTACAGAGTTTAAAAAGTAGGGGAAGGAGATGAGGCTAGACTTAGATGTGTGTCATTTGCCTTATTGTTTAGCTTTTTCTTAACAGCTTATTAAGTTTAACTTGTTTACAGATATGAACAATAATATTTATTTGAAAAGCAATATAGATTAAATCATTAGGCCTGTCCTAATCAGAAATTTTAATGACTAATGTATTAAAATCATTTCCTTTAGAAGTGATATAAAAGATAATATGAAAATATATTGTATAATTATATTTATATGAAACATCAAGAAAAGCTAAATCTGTAGAGACAGAAAGCAGATTAGTGGTTGCCAAGGGCAGACAGGAAGGGGAATAGGAGTGACTGCTTAATGGACCTGAGATCTTTATGAGGGGCGGTGAAGACGTTTTGAAACCAGACAGAGGTGATGGTTTGCACACCACTGTGAATGAACTAAATGCCACCCAACTGTGCATTTTAAACTGATTAATTTTGTGTTACATGAATTTCTTCTCAATTAAAATATATTAGAATGATTCAAATTATAAATAAAATGCTTAAAAATTATATGTCCTGTTAAGAATGCAGATTAGGGCTATTCTAATTTTCATGTATGTCTAGAAAGAAATATCAGGCAATTTAATCTCACAATATAAAGGTTGTTTGTTATTAACCTGGTTGAACACTACAATAGGAATTTTTAATAAATAAAACACAACTGACACTAACTTCAAGAAGCTTAGTATTTTAATGAAGATAAGCTGTTTTTGATGACATTTACTGACTGAAAGGTCTGTATTTTCATCTACAGCATTAATATCTTAAAATGGCATTGTACTGTTGAATGTACCACTTTTCATGTGACTCACAGCCAAAATAAAACGAATCTAATATTGCAGATGTATAAATTGATTAGGGTCAGATTATCTCAGTACTTGAACTACCTCTAAGAGGAAAGCATTCATTTTTTGTTTAAATATTATTATATAAACAAAATTACAGTAAATTTTAAAATTATGGAAAAGCATACTCATAAATTCATCCATATGAACACAGCTATTGTTATTTTGTATATTCCCTTCCTTACAGTTTCCTTTTAAATAGCTAGCCTTCTTTTAAAAAGAATCTTATTTTTGGTTCTCTGAGGCAGAAAATTGAGTTTATCATATTCTTTCTCATAGCAGAACATATCAATGCTCCATTCAAAGCCTTTTTTTTCCTCCTTCGTTTCAACTCCACTCTAATTTCACGCCCCCCACCCCCCTAACTAGTCACTCTTTTTTTTTTTTGATATTCATTGAGATGCATACATATACACATTCTGGAAAGATATATAGTGTTGTTTCATTAATCCATGCTTTTAATTTATACAAATGATATACAGATCTCCTTCACTCCACCCTATGTTCCTTTTTTGTTTGTTTGTTTGTTTTGAGACGGAGTGTTGCTCTGTTGCCCGTGCTGGAGTGCAATGGCGTGATCTCATTTCACTGCAAACTCCGCCTCCTGGGTTCAAGTCATTCTCCTGCCTCAGCTTCCCTAGTAGCTGGGATTACAGGCATGCACCACCATGCCTGGCTAATTTTTGTATTTTTGGTAGAGATGGGGTTTCGCCATGTTGGCCAGGCTGGTCTCAAACTCCTGACCTCAGGTGATCCACCCACCTCGGCCTCCCAAAGTGTTGGGATTACAGGTGTGAGCCACTGCGCCCGGTCCCTACCCTATACTTTTAAAGTAATTTCTTCATAGCTATCTTTTCTGTTCTTCGATGGCCATTTTGGGTGTTTAATTTCGACTGTTATATTTTTCATGCTGGTTATCTCCAGATATTACCTCCTTATATCTATTCCTGCTTCATGTTTCGAAGCAGGACTCTCCCTTGTTTCTTAGAGGATATTTATTTTAAAATTTTTACTTAAAATTCTTATTTAATTCAGTCCATTAATTTGGCTTCCTCCATTGCAGAGTATTGAGTTTGCTGTTTTCCTCCTATAGGGCTTCAGCTTCTGCTGAATTTAGGGAGTAGATTCAGGGGTGGCAACTTAGGGTGGTGAACCTCTGATGTTACCACTTGGGCTAGACCACTGCCTCTGCCCATCCTTTCCTCTCTCACTTTTAATGCCCTTGGTGCTATTTCTCATTAATCCACTCCATATCTTTCCCAGGGAGTGGTTCTATTCTAAGAGCTGCTTTCTTTGGATTAAATCACCTAGACCAGTGGTTCTATAATGTTTGCACACATCAAAATAATCAGACATGCTTGTTAAAGCACATAAGTTTGGGCCCCAGAGTTTCAATAAATCTAGGGAGGAGAAAAGTATTTGAATATCTAATAATGTATGAGATGATGCTGATACTGCTAATAAGGAACCACACTTTGAGAGCTACTGACTTAGACAATGGGATTAAAGAGAGGCAAGAAAACAAATAATTAGGTGTTGGCCCACCTACCTGGCACGTATTGTTTTTTGCTTCCTTTTTTACTGGTTCCATGACCTATCTCAACTTGGATGTTGCCCTGAGGTCTCTGGTTAGCTCTGGTTGGTCCTCCTGCTGTTATACTGCTTGGAGTTGGTAATTGGCTGGGCTGTGATCCAGGACCACATGAGCTAGGATAAAAGGTATAAGAAGGACATTTTAGTCTATTCATGTTTTTGTACCCCCTTCTGCTCCTACAGAACTTTTCCCTTTACCTCACTGTCCTGCCTGACTTGGGCCTAACCAACTTCTGTTTCCTCAGAGCTTGTTATAGTTTTATGACCTGAAATTAATCAGTCTTCCTCTAATTTGTGCAGATCATTTGTCCAGCACAAGGGCAGATCCAGCATCTTTTGGTAATTTGATATCTTGTCAGGCATCCTACAATTTCTACATAAGTTTTAAAAATATTGCACACTTAGAGTTTTGTAATTTTTGTCTACCTAGCACCTGTCATTGTACGTTATGGTTTATAATTATGATGCATAATGAGCATAATGATAGAAGAATATAACAATAATACATTACTTGGGTAAACTATAATTCATCTAGTTATCCCCTACTGTTGGACACTTGAGATTCTTTCCATTGTCTCAACATTATTAATAGCATTAAATGGATAAATTTTTTATAAGTACAAATATATATTACTGTGCACTTTCCTTGTTTTGTTGTTTCTCAGTATTCTGAAAGAGTTAGGGCAGCTTCTGAAAGTGCTGTAAGTTCTGGGAGAATCTGGTTCTTTGTGTCTGATTCATTTTCTGTGTGGGTGGTGTACTGCCTTAACCTTGTCACTGACAGAAAAGTTCAGATTTCATTCTCATACTGTAAAGAGAAAAGAAGGTTGTCCTTGAAGTTCTCTCTGACTGAAGTATTTGCCTTTAGACAATGATTGTCTACACTCTTCCATCAACACTCTGGTACTTCTTCGTGTCAATTCTCCTTTGAGTTGAAATTGTAATTTCCTTTGTTCATCTGGGCTATTTTTAAACTATGGCAGATCTTATCTGAAAGGCAAAAGTTATGCTCCAGATTAATCCTGTCCAGATTTGATAGTGATCATTATATTGTTCAGTGCAATTGAAGCAATCAAATGAAGAGAGAACACTTCTTTTCTAACTTATTTGGCCAAAATGAATGTTCAGATAACACAATTTTAGTTTCTATATAGACCCATAGTATTTTGGTAAGTAGCATCTGAAAATAGTTAATGAATCATCATGGGAGCTTGAGAATTGTTGATTTAAAAAAGGATGTGAGCAGTCCTTTAAGTCAATCTCCTACCCCAAAGCAAAACTTAGCTATAGTGTGCTAATGGTCTATCAGTTTTGATCAGAGCCCTTTCATGGTTGGAAGATCCCTACCTTGTTAGAGAGCCCATTATTTTTGGACAGCTGAAATTAAAAGTTCTCTATTTTTTTTTAATTAATGCCTGTCCTTTTAAAATCTACTTAAAGATACACTGGCTTCCTTTTGAAGTGATACAGAAAAAAGTATATTTCTCCTCATCACAGTCCTTCCAATATTTGAAGACATCTATTTGGTCTCCTTTTAGTATGTTCTCTCCTCTTTGAGATAAACATCTTTAGGCCACCCAGGATTTTTTTTTTTCTGTTTCCTTTTTTCTTTTCTTTTTTAAAAAACATTATGATGCTTATACCCCTAATCATCTCAAATGCTTTCGTGGATATTTTCCAATTTGTCCATATTCTTAAAATAATGGTTCTAGGGAGAACATAGTGGCTACAAGACACAGTGGAACCACTTTCTGTTCCTGTGGTCTTGACTTGAGATATGTTGCTTTACAAGTATCTTAGAGGCATTGTCCAAAATTATTATCATGTGGTATTTCTCTGTGATATATCTAGAGGTACATATTATTTCTGGCAGTCTTATCTTAGAACACAGTTGCTGAGAGACGGCACATTTATTATGAGGTAACATTTAAATTGATCATAACTGTTTTATGAGGGCATATTCATAAAGCCATAGTGATTTCAATAGGAATACAGTTTATAATGATAGATGAAAAGATAATCATTTATACCTGAGAGCTAATCTTTAATTGCAGCTTCAATTTAATGGCCAATAATGTGAGAAAAATCTAATAGAAAAATTAATTTTTAAATATGCTACAACTAGAAAAATAGCCGGTGCTGTCTTTCTAAAATATTTGTAAAGAATCTGACTTACTCTGATAGAATCTTACACATCATACCATCCTAAACCATACAGGTGACTGACCTCCTAATTCTTCCCAACTACCTGGGAATCACTTGTAATTTGAAAGTTTAGTTGAGAGGTGATTCTACTTTTTTAAAAACTTATTTTTTTCTTTTTTTCCTAGTTCCTACTCTACATAGATAATCATTTTGATAATTTTAAACATCTTGATTAGATTCAGTCTATTTAAAAGAAAATAAAAGTAGTTAATGGTTAATGACATTTATTATTCAAATTAGTCACAAGAGTTGCTCTACTATCCTTTGAAGATACAAAAATAAATATCATGGTATACTTAGTGGCTAGTCTTTTTAATATAAATAATTATATCTTAAGATTTTTTAATTGTTAAATTTACATACAAAACTATATAACTACCTTTTTGTGGTTTTGCTAAGCATAAACAATGCATTGCTCAGTTTTTTCTATTTTGGACCTTGGTATAAATACCATGATGTTTTATATATTTTTCTGTTTTCTAGCTGTTTTTGTTCAGTAGTATGTTCATGTGATGGAGTCACATGGATGTGCGTTGTGTAGTTCATTTATTTTTATTTTTATTTCTATTCTTTTTTTTTTTTTTTTTTTTTGAGACGGAGTCTCACTCTGTCGCCCAGGCTGGAATGCTGTGGCGTGATCTCGTCTCACTGAAAGCTCTGCCTCCCGGGTTCACGCCATTCTCCTGCCTCGGCCTCCCGAGTAGCTGGGACTACAGGTGCCCGCCACCATGCCCAGCTAATTTTTTGTATTTTTAGTAGAGATGGGGTTTCACCGTGTTAGCCAGGATGGTCTCAATCTCCTGACCTCGTGATCCGCCGGCCTCGGCCTCCCAAAGTGCTGGGATTACAGGCGTGAGCCCTGTATTTCTATTTCTATTAGAAATATTTCTATTAGAAATATCTAATATCTAATATAAATTAGATATATAATATCTATAATAGAATTATTTCTATTAGAAATATTTCTATTTCTATTAGGCCCTTTATTTCTATTCTTTTAGTAGACTAGAAGAGGACTGCCATTTATTTTTAATGTTGTGTGGATGTGTTACAATTTATTTATTCAACTTACTGTTGATGTACAATTAGAGTATTCCTAATTTTTGCTTTTTTATTTGTTTTTTAATCTATTATAGGTAATGCTGCTAGAAATATTCTTCACATGTCAAATGGTGCACCGATGCAAGAGATTTCTACCATGTAAACCCAAAACTGAAGGTGCTGTATTGTAAGGTACGTGAATGTTTTACATTAGTAGATTCGCCTAAACCATTTTAAAGTAATTATATCAGCAATATGTAAAAGATATTCTTACTCTTTGCAAATACTAGGTTTCATCAGGCTTTAGGTATTTTTGCCAACTAGAGGATGTCCCGTACTTCATTCTGATTTTAATTTGTAAATCTCTGATTACTGATATTCAGAATATTTTCAAATGTTTATTGGTCATTTGATTGTCCTTTTTTTTTTCTTTCCAACTTTTAGTTTAGGTTCAGGGTCCATGTGCAGGTTTGCTATATAGGTCAATTGTGTGTCATGGGGGTTTAGTGTTCAGATTATTTCACCACCCAGCTAATAAGCATAGTACCCAGTAGGTAGTTTTTTGATCCTCACACTCCTCCCACCTTCTCAAGTAGGCCGTGGTGTCTGTTGTCCCCTTCTTTGTGTCCACGTATATGCAATATTTAGCTCCCACATATAAGTGAGAATGTGTAGTGTTTGGTTGTCTGTTCCTGCATTGATTTGCTTAGGATGATGGCCTCTAGCTCCATCCATTTTGCTGAAAAGGATATAATCTCATTCTTTTTTATGGCTGCGTTTATTCCATGGAGTATATGTACCACATATATATTTTTTTATTCAGTCTACCATTGATGGGAATTTATTTTGATTCCATGTCTTTGCTGTGGTGAATAGTGCTGTGAGAAACATATACATGCATGCATCTTTATCATGGAGCATTTTATATTCCTTGGAGTATATACCCAGTAATCAGATTTCTGGGTCGAAAGGTAGTTTGTGTTCTTTGAGAAATCTCCAAACTGCTTTTCACCTTGGCTGAACTAATTTAAATTCCCACCAGCAGTGTATAAGCATTCCCTTTTCTCTGCAACCTCACCAGCATCTGTTATTTTTTGTGATTGTCCTTTCTTTAAAGTTCTTGATTAGATTGTCTTTTTTCTTTATAATTCATAGACTTAAAAATAATATTCTTGATATTAATTCTTTATTGTTATGAATGTCACACATATACATTGCTAATAAAATATTTACTGCATTAAAGATTTTTGAATTTAAGATCATAATTTTAATGCAATTGATTTACTTCAATCTTTTCTCTTTTGGTCAGTGCATTTTAAATATTGAGTCCTTTTCAAAATTTCTTCTTTACCTTGAGGGTGTGAAAATAATCTCTATTTATTATATTCTAAAAGCTTTATTGCTTTGCCTTCAATTGCTACATGTTTTTGAATGCCAGGAATTATATCCATCTATGTTATATGTGGACAAATTAAAACAAGAAAATATTCCCATTTATTTGTTCTAAACATAGAACATTTTGTATTTTTGAAAAAGATCTACTGTTCTGTTTAGTGTTTAAAAACACAATTTATAATTGTAATCTGTTTCTGAGATGTTTCTAACTTTTCTGTATGTATGTTTTAACTGCTTAGAAAAGAATTCAAATAAATATTTAATTCTCTTAATACCTATTGTTCCATTTCACAGCACCCAAAAATTTCTGGACTGTGCTAGGACACAGTATCTCCACATTGAACAGAACACTTTCTTCCCTGAATATTTCAGGACATTAAGGTATCATTCTGTCAGGTACACACAAACACTTTCTAAAATCACATTGACAGCCAGAACATCTGACAACTGGTGTCACTACTGGAGGAGAACTTCTCATTGTTTTAATCTTTATATTCAGATGATGATGAATAATATTCTCTTATTCTGTAAATATAGAATAACATTATCTATACAGAATTAGAATTAGCATTTAAGTTCATGAAAACATATCTGATAAGAGGTAAACAACAGGTTTAGTATGGTCTCTTAAATTTTGGTATCGTGTCTAATAATACTTTGCCTTACTCAAGGTCACAAACATTTTTTCCTAGTTTTTTTTTTTCATAGAATTTTAAAGTTTCAGCTGTTATATTTAGTTGGTGATCCATTTTGAGTTCATTTCTGTTGTGTATGGTATAGGAAGGGGTCCAACTTTATTCTTTCACATATGGATATTCATTTGTTTCAGCACAATTTGTTGAAAAGACAATTCTCCATTACATTGTTTTGGTACCCTTATTGAAAATTAACTATAAATTTAAGAGTTTATTTCTGAACTTTTCTATTTCACTGATCTATATGTCTATTTTTATTATCATACTATCTGAATACTTCGGTTTTGCTCTAAGTTTGAAATCAGTCAATGTGAGTCTTCCACTTTTGTTCTTCTTTTTCAAGAGTGTTCTAGTTATTCTTGATCTGTTGTGTTTCCATTTTAGTTTAAGGATAGGCTTATAAATTCTCAAAGGAAGTTAGCTGGGATTGTGATAGAGATTGTATTGAATCTATAGATCAACTTGGGACTATTGTCATCTTACAATATTAAGTTGTCTGATTCATAAACGTGGATGTCTTAATTCAAGCACTGTTTTATAATTTTCAGAGTACAAATGTGTACTTCTGTTAAATTTGTTCCTAGGTATTTTATTTTTTTGATGCTACTGTAAATATAATTGTTTTATTAATTTCACTTTCAGATTGTTCATTGCTAGTGTATAAGAGCAATTGATTTTGTGTTATGACACTGCTGAACTCATTTATTAGTTCTAATCATTTTTGTGGGTTCCTTTGTGTTTTCTATATACAAAATTATGCCATCTGCAAATAGAGATAGTTTTAACCTTTCTTTTCCCACCTGGATGCGTTTTATTTTTTCTTGCCCTATTGTCCTGGCTAGACTTCCCATTACAATATCGAATAGACGTGGCAAAAGTAGACATCTTGTGTTGTTCCCGCTCTTAGAAGGAAAACATTGTCCTTCATTATTAAGCATGCTGTTAGCTATGGGTTTTTTCTAGATGCTGTTTATCAGATTGATGAAGTTTCCATCTATTCCTCCTTCACTGAGTGTTTTCATCATGAAACGGTGTTGAATTTTGTCAAATGCTTTTTCATACTACGAAATAAGAATATTTTCCCCTTTATTATATTGATGTGGTGTGTTACATTAATTGATATTCAGATGTTACAGCAACCTTGAATTATTGTGGCAAATGCCACTTAGTCATGCTATATGTTTCTTTTTAATGTTGTTAGATTCAGTTTGCTAGTGTTTTGTTGAGGAGTTTTACATATATATTCATAAAAGATATTGGTTGGTAGTTTAAAAAATATTTTTAATTTTTGTGGATCCGTAGTAGGTGTATGTATTTATGAGGTACATGAGATATTTTGATATAGGCATGCAATACATAATAATTGCATTATGGAAAATGGGGTATCCATCCCCTCCAATTTGTATTTTTGTGTTACACAATATCCAGTTGTACTCTTTTAGTTATTTTTAAAATGTACAATTAAATTATTATTGACAATAGCCACCCTATTGTGCTATCAAATAGAAGGTCTTATTCATTCTCCTATTTTTTTGTACCCATTAACCATCCCAAGCTTTCAACCACTCCATTACTACCCTACTGGTGTCTAGTAATCATCTTTCTACTCTCTATCTCCATGAAATCAATTGTTTTGATTTTTAGATCTCACAAATAAGTGAGAACATGTGATTTTGGTCTTTCTGTGCCTAGCTTATGTCACTTAACATAAAGACTTCCAGTTCCATCCATGTTGTTGCAAATGACAGGATCTCATTCTTTTTATGGCTGAATAGTACTCCATTGTATATAAGTACCACATTTTCCTTATCCATTCATTTGTTGATGAACACTTAGACTGCTTTCAAATCTTGGCTATCGTAAACAGTGCTGCAACAAACATGAGGGTGCAGATATCTCTTCGATATATTGATTTCCTTTCTTTCAGGTATATACGCAGCAGTGGGATTTTTGGATTGTGTGGTACTCCTATTTTTGGTCTCTTGAGGAACATCCAAACTGTTCTCCATATTCATTGTACTAATTTACATTCTCATCAACAGTGTACAAGTGTTCCCTTTTCTTCACATCTTTGCCAGCATTTGTTATTGCCTGTCTTTTGGATATAAGCCATTTTAACTGAGGTGAGATGATATCTTATTGTAGTTTCAATGTGCATTTCTTTGATGATCATTGATACTGAGCAGCTTTTCATATGCCTGTTTGCCTTTTGTATGTCTTCTTTTGAGATATGTCTATTCAAATCTTTTACCCATTTTTGATTGGATTATTAAATTTTTCTCTCTAGAGTTGTTCGAGCTCCTTATATATTATGGTTATTAATCCCTTGTCAGATGGGGTAGTTTGCAAATATTTTCTCCCATTCTGTGGGTTGTCTCTTAACTTTTTTCATTATGCAGACACTTTTTAACTTGGTGTGATCCCATTTGTCCATTTCTGCTTTGGTTGCCTGTGCTTGTGGAGTATTACTCAAAAAATGTTTGCTGAGACTAAAATCCTGGAGAGTTTCCCCAATATTTTCTGGTACTGGTTTCATAGTTTGAGAGATTTAAGTTTTTAATCCATTTTGATTTGATTTTTATATATGGCAAGAGACAGGAGTCTAGTTTCATTTTTCTGCATATGGATATCCAGTTTTTCCAGGACCATTTATTGAAGAGACTGTCTTTTCTCCAACATATGTTCTTGGCACTTTTGTTGAAAATAAGTTCACTGTAGTTTTGTGGATTTGTTTTTGGGTTCTCTCTTCTGTTCCATTGGCCTGTGTGCCTGTTTTTATGCCAGTACCATGTTGTTTTGGTTACTAGGCTCTGCAGTATAATTTGAAGTCAGGTAATATGATTCCTCCAGTTTTGTTCTTTTTGCTTAGAATAGCTTTGGCTATTCTGGATCTTTTTGTAATTCCATATAAATTTTAGGACTCTTTTTTCTATTTCATTGAAGAACGTTATTGGCATTTTGATAGGAATTGCATTGAATCTGTAGATTAATTTGGGTAGTATGGACATTTTAATACTATTGATTCTTCTAATCCATGAACCTGGAATATCTCTCCATTTTTTGGTGTCCTCTTTAATTTCTTTCATCAGTGTTTTATGGTTTTTATTATATAGACCTTTCATTTCTATAGTTAATTCCTAGATATTTAATTTTATTTGTGGCTATTGTCAATGGAATGACTTTTTGATTTATCTTTCAAATTGTTCACTTTTGGCATACAGAGATGATATGATTTTTGTATGTTGATTTTGTATCCTGCAACTTTACAGAATTTGTTTATAAGTTCTAATAGTTTTTTTGGTGAAGTTTTTAGGTTTTTCCAAATATGAGATTATATCATCAGCAAACAAGGATAATTTGACTTCTTCCTTTCCAATTTGCGTGCCTTTTATTTCTTTCTCCTGTCTGATTGTTCTAGCTAGGAACTCCAGTACTATGTTGAATAACAGTGGTGAAAGTGGGCCTCCTTTTAGTGTTCCATATATTAGAGGAAAGGCTTTTAGCCTTTCCCAATTCAGTAAACTAGTTGTGGGTCTATTGTATATGACTTTTACTATGTTGAGGTGTGTTCTTTCTATGCCAAGTTGTTTTTAGGGTTTTTATTATGAAGGGATGTTGAATTTTATCAAATGCTTTTCAGCATAAGTTGAACCGAAGGATCTATGTTCTTCATTCTGTTGATATGATATATCACATTGATTAATTTGCATAGGTTGAATCATTCTTGCATTTCAGGGATAAATCCCACTTGGTCATGATGGATGATCTTTTTAATGTATTGTTGAATTCAGCTTGCTAGTATTATGTTAAGGATTTTTGCATAATATTTATCAGAGATATTGGTCTGTAGGTTTCTTTTTTGATATGTCTTTGTCTGGTTTTGGTATCAGGGTGAAATTGACCTTGTACGATGAGGTTGGAAGTAGTTCCTATTTTTCAGAATAGTCTGAGTACAAATAGTTTTTTATTAGTTCTTCTTTAAATGTTTGGTAGAATTCCATACTGAAGCCCTTAGATACAAAGATTTTCTTTACTGGGAGATTTTTTTGACAGCTTCCATCTCATTACTTGCTATAGGTTTCTTTAGGTTTTGGGGGTATTCACAGTTTATTCTTGGTAGGTTTTATGTGTCTAGGAATTTATTCATTTCCTCTAGATTTCCCAGTTTATTGACATATAATTGCTTGAAGCAGCCAGTAATCATCCTTTGAATTTCTGAAGTATCAATTCTAATGTTTCCTTTTTCATCTTTGATTTTATTTATTTTGATCATCTTTCTTTTTTTCTTCATTAGTCTGGCTAAAGGTTTGTCAAGTTTGCCTCACTTTAAAAAAAAACAATTTTTTGTTTCAATGATCTCTTGCATTTTTTCAGTTTAATTTCAGATTTGTTTCTGCTCTGATTTTATTATTTTTCTTTTTATTTTATTTTATTTTATTATTATACTTTAGGTTTTAGGGTACATGTGCACAATGTGCAGGTTTGTTACATATGTATCCATGTGCCATGTTGGTTTGCTGCACCCATTAACTCGTCATTTAGCAT
This sequence comes from Nomascus leucogenys, assembly GCF_006542625.1. Lineage (NCBI taxonomy): Eukaryota > Metazoa > Chordata > Mammalia > Primates > Hylobatidae > Nomascus > Nomascus leucogenys. The sequence continues at coordinate 61,894,682 of NC_044396.1, forward strand.
TAGGTATATCACCTAATGCTGTCCCTCCCCCCTCCCCCCACCCCACAACAGTCTCTGGAGTGTGATGTTCCCCTTCCTGTGTCCATGAGTTCTCATTGTTCAATTCCCACCTATGAGTGAGAACATGCGGTGTTTGGTTTTTTGTCCTTGCGATAGTTTACTGAGAATGATGGTTTCCAGTTTCATCCATGTGCCTACAAAGGACATGAACTCATCATTTTTTATGGCTGCATAGTATTCCATGGTGTATATGTGCCACATTTCCTTAATCCAGTCTATCGTTGTTGGACATTTGGGTTGGTTCCAACTCTTTGCTATTGTGAATAGTGCCGCAATAAACATACGTGTGCATGTGTCTTTATAGCAGCATGATTTATAGTCCTTTGGGTATATACCCAGTAATGGGATGGCTGGGTCAAATGGTATTTCTAGTTCTAGATCCCTGAGGAATCGCCACACTGACTTCCACAATGGTTGAACTAGTTTACAGTCCCACCAACAGTGTAAAAGTGTTCCTATTTCTCCACATCCTCTCCAGCACCTGTTGTTTCCTGACTTTTGAATGATGGCCATTCTAACTGGTGTGAGATGGTATCTCATTGTGGTTTTGATTTGCATTTCTCTGATGGCCAGTGATGATGAGCATTTTTTCATGTGTTTTTTGGCTGCATAAATGTCTTCTTTTGAGAAATGTCTGTTCACGTCCTTCGCCCACTTTTTGATGGGGTTGTTTTTTTCTTGTAAATTTGTTGGAGTTCATTGTAGATTCTGGATATTAGCCCTTTGTCAGATGAGTAAGTTGCAAAAATTTTCTCCCATTTTGTAGGTTGCCTGTTCACTCTGATGGTAGTTTCTTTTGCTGTGCAGAAGCTCTTTAGTTTAATTAGATCCCATTTGTCAATTTTGGCTTTTGTTGCCATTGCTTTTGGTGTTTTAGACATGAAGTCCTTGCCCATGCCTATGTCCTGAATGGTATTGCCTAGGTTTTCTTCTAGGGTGTTTATGGTTTTAGGTCTAACATGTAAGTCTTTAATCCATCTTGAATTAATTTTTGTATAAGGTGTAAGGAAGAGATCCAGTTTCAGCTTTCTACACATGGCTATCCAGTTTTCCCAGCACCATTTATTAAATAGGGAATCCTTTCCCCATTGCTTGTTTTTGTCAGGTTTGTCAAAGATCAGATAGTTATAGATATGTGGCATTATTTCTGAGGGCTCTGTTCTGTTCCATTGATCTATGTCTCTGTTTTGGTACCAGTACCATGCCGTTTTGGTTACTGTAGACTTGATGAAAAAATGCTCATCATCACTGGCCATCAGAGAAATGCAAATCAAAACCACAATGAGATACCATCTCACACCAGTTAGAATGGCCATCATTCAAAAGTCAGGAAACAACAGGTGCTGGAGAGGTTGTGGAGAAATAGGAACACTTTTACACTGTTGGTGGGACTGTAAACTAGTTCAACCATTGTGGAAGTCAGTGTTGCGATTCCTCAGGGATCTAGAACTAGAAATACCATTTGACCCAGCCATCCCATTACTGGGTATATACCCAAAGGACTATAAATCATGCTGCTATAAAGACACATGCACACGTATGTTTATTGCGGCACTATTCACAATAGCAAAGACTTGGAACCAACTCAAATGTCCAACAATGATAGACTGGATTAAGAAAATGTGGCACCTATACACCATGGAATACTATGCAGCCATAAAAAATGATGAGTTCATGTCCTTTGTAGGCACATGGATGAAACTGGAAACCATCATTCTCAGTAAACTATCGAAAGGACAAAAAACCAAACACTGCATGTTCTCACTCATAGGTGGGAATTGAACAATGAGAACTCATGGACACAGGAAGGGGAACATCACACTCCAGGGACTGTTGTGGGGTGGGGTGAGGGGGGAGGGATAGCATTAGGAGATATACCTAATGCTAAATGACGAGTTAATGGGTACAGCACACCAATATGGCACATGGATACATATGTAACAAACCTGCACATTGTGCACATGTACCCTAAAACTTAAAGTATAATAATAATAATAAAAAAGAAAAAAAAAAAGAAACTACAGCCTCTACTACTCCAGGGTCTGCAGAGGACGACCAAGGGGGCAAGATGAGGTGCTTATGATCAGTCTCTGCTTGGGAGGTTTCTTTTTGTTATTCTTTTTCTAAGGCTTATGTCAAGGATTTCCTGATTCCCATAATTATATAAGACTCCAGAGAACCAGTTTTAATGACCAGAGTAGGCTGGGTGAAGACAAAACAGCTGTGGTGCTGTCTTTATGGAAGATGTCTTATTTTCATCAGCCTTCTCATGCAAGGCATAGGTAGCTTTTTGGGTTACAGAAATGCACTTTACACAGCATTAGCCTCTAGTATGGCTTACGGATGTGGAGGCTGCAGATCAATCTCATCACCATGGACACTTAAGGGATGAGAATAGGTGATTTTCATTATGGATTTTAATCTCATTTCAGTTGTGTTGACTTTACTAGGAGTGGCTCTAATGTGAAAGTTGACCATAGTTCTTAAGAATCAGCCCTGAAATGGAATTTACAAGAGGACTTGTCATGAACGGAGTTAATTCTAGGCCTAAGGCAGAAATTAGAAATACTATGTACAGGCTCTAAGGCAAATAAGATGTCCTGTGAGTACCTACTATACTCTTTAAAATATTGAAAGCCTAGCCATTCAGAGTGTTGTCAGCAGAGCAGCAGCACTGGAATTACCTGAGAGTTAGAAGTGTAAAAATTCTCAGGCCCCACCCCAGATTCCCTGAATAAGAATCTGCATTTTAAGATGTCCAAATAATTTTTAAGCACATTGATGTCGAGCTCCCTAGGAATCTATGATATCTCTATATCTGGGCTTGGAATCTCTTTATTGAACTTAAGCCATAAAAGAGCATCCTTGAGAATATTCTTCTTTGCTAGGGTTCAGAAACAGTGATCAAGGTACTAAGAAGCAGGTATAAAATATACTTGAGTCTGAAGGCATTGTGGGGACTGCAACTAGCTAGTTCTCCCAAGAAGAGTGTGGACTCTCACATTCCCAAGGCCAATCTAGCATTGGAAGTAGGGATGACCCTTTAGCATTGATGAGGAAGACTTTATCCTTTAGGGCTTAATTCTTAGTGACCAGGCATCATTATAAGGCAATCCCTGTACTCTCCCACTTACTTGGGTTGCAAGTAATTAACTTACCTTATTTCTCAAGAGAATAAAAAATACATTGTTATGTACATCAGAATGATTTTACTTTTCTTGTTTCTGTGGTCCTTTTCTAATTTATCTCAGCTTCTGCTCTTTGCCTCTCCTACTGTCTCTGTATTGTCCGGGTCATTTCTGGTTTTGCATTTACCTGCCTGGGGAAGCAGACTGAATCAGCCTTCCTGGCCACAGTGTACCCAGCTGATGCCAATTATGCAGAGCCAATTCAGATGCCTACATAGAGCAATTGATTCTAGCGACTTTGAGAGTCTAGTATGTGGGATTCAAGCCTGGGGAGCCAGAAGGCTGAGTGGGAGTAAACTCCAGGGGCCCCAGCTTTCTGGTGAGTTCAGAGGCAGGGTGCAGAGAGGTTCCTATGGATTCATCTCAGCAGACAGATTTAATTTTATTCCTCTGGGAACATCAAAGTTCAGAGAATTGTGATTGGTCTAGGGCTTTATTAGAGATAGCTGTGCTGGGTTGCCTTGCATCAGTAAGCATGCTGGGAAATTTATCCTAATGTACTTAAAAGAAGAAAGAGGTCCTGGAAGTTAGTAATTAAATGGGCCTAGTCATTAGTGTTAGAGTGAAGTGGGGCAGGGAGCCAGGCTGCATTCATGTTTATTCAGAGAATGAACAATTCCCATGAATTGTTCAGTTTGGAAATGTTTAACTGTGAGAAAGTCATTATGTTTTAACTTTATAGATTTATGCCTAGATGTGTAGAGTACCAGAGATTTTTTATGTGCCCTATGGTGTTTTTGTGTGCATGGTCTTTGAGTGCAGTGACCAAAATTCATGGCTTGCTGTTGTTCACCGAACTTAATGGAGAATTGATAAATATTCGCAAACATTATTTGGATGTATTAAAATCTGATAAAATAGATTTAAGATGATCAGTTTTCTGCTTTGTCTCGAGTTGAATGAAGGAAATTTCCTGAATTAAATAATCTCTAAGAGGTAAGATTATGTTTAGAAAACCTTCATTTTATCACATTTATGAGTGAATTACTTAATTTAAGGCTTTTTTACAGTTCTCAGAGAGAATCATTTAGGCAAACCCTTGAAAACATGTTTTTGGAACTAGTTTTCTCCTAGTATATCCTATGTCCATGAGTTTAATGTAATCTAAGTGTATCTACATCCATGTTTCATTCCTGTTCGGGGTTATGAGGATTACAAAATTGTTCTAACATCTGAGGTCCTGTCCTTGCGTCGGAGCTGGCAAAGATGGGGTTGGGGATTGGAAAGGAGGTCTCTAATCCTGTTGTGAGCCCAGTTCAAACCTGAGTGGCTCTAGGCCTACACTCTTTGCAAGCAGATTTTCCACAGATGCTCAGGTAAGGTCCCAGTAGGGCTACATAAAAACTTTGCCATTTGAAGTCACAAGGTGTGTTTACAGTTTAAGGGGAAAGGAGAAGAAGCTGGTATAAAAGACTTCAGTCAGTTCCTATTCTTATCTGCTTTCAAGTGAAATCCATTTATCCTAAAATGCTCTAATAGATTTTAGGGCTTAAACTTTTTTTTCTCTCTAGCTTGTGCCTTCTAACCTCTGACTCCTAGGTCTGATAGAAAACTACATTTTCTTTCAGTAAAATTTGTGTGTGTGCATGTGTGTGTGTTTCAATCTAACACAGGTCTGTCTTCTCCAGATATCTATTCAGTACGTTCTTCCCCTTCCTTCAGTCAGCTTTCTCACAACTGACAAATGCCAGGCTAGCTATTTATTTCCTTGTCCAGAAAAGACCTCTGTGTTGCTTTGGAGATTGTGAACTCCAAACTGCTGGTTCAACTTTGTGTTCTGGCTGTGTCCTTGCTCTCCTGCCCAAATCCTCTCTCTCTCTCTCTCTGCTTCCAGCTCTCTTTCTTCTCAACTTTTCACACCCTAGTAATAAACAGATCATAGGCACTTTCATATGCTGTTCTAGTTCTGCTACAACTAAATGGATATTGTACATATTCAATGAGTCTTATGTAGTAGACATTTAAGACTATTGAGCTATTGAATCAAATCTTTATGGCAGGTGATTAATTACTATTTTTCCTCTTATGCCAGTTATTTAAAAATGTAGATTAATAAATTATAGTAACTAATATGTTATGAGTTTATGGAAGAAACCAGTATATGCACCTCTGAACTTATAATAAAAGTTAAAATATTTAAATAAATAAAAATAAAAAACAAACAACAACAAACCAAACAGAACTATATTCTAGTGCATGTTAAATTTAGACAAAACCAGAAAGTTTGGGCTCTGTGGGAAAAACAGCTGAGACTTTTCTCTTATTTGCTGTTAGTGGATTTGATGTATGGGTTGGTAAAGGGTCCTGGGAGGCTTTTTGGGACTCACTTCTGAGAATGCCGCACATTCTCAAATAAACTTAGAAATCAGGATCAGATGCAGTTATTAGCATCTGGTAAAGTACACCTATGACTACCATAACATACACTGTTTCGATAGGCTCATCAGATAAGTCTGGAGGAAAACAGGATTGGAATTAAACTGAATATTATAAGGGTAAAAAAAGGAATGATGAATAATAACAGTTCCAAGAATCTTTTGGCAGGGAGAGGACAAGCCATTATCACACTAACCTCTTTTAATTTTTACAGATTAGATTTTAGTTTTTGAAGATGTAGTTTTTCAGTATATATATTGTTTTGTGTTGCACTCTTTTTCCAAGTACCTGTGGTTTCTATAAGTCTACATTAATTATTAAATATAATGGACTTAGTGATTTTATACATAAATATATATATAAGCAACTCATCCATTGTAGAATATTAAGTTAATTTTAATTTCCTTCCTTCTTATTAAAGATACATTTGGAGTAGACCTTTTGTTAATGTGGATTTGGCTTTTGTTAAGTGTGCTTCTTTAGGAATCATTTCTATAGGTAGGGTTGTTGGGTAAAAGGACATAAACATAAATGTTTTTATAAATGAATAATTTTGAAACTTTCAATGCTACCAGCTGCATAAGTATATAATAAAGTTTCACCATGGCCTGAAGTATCAAATATTATAATTTAAAATCTATTTTAATACTTTGATGTGATTAAATTGTTACCTCGAGTTTGCTATAATTTGCTTTTTTTATTATGAGGAAAAGCAAGACATTTTCTATTTTGTGTTTACTCTTTGTATTGTCTTTTTTTAAACATTTTTCCTTCAGTTTTCATTTATTTATTTATTTATTTATTTATTTATTTATTTTTATACTGTAAGTTCTAGGGTGCATGTGCACAACGTGCAGGTTTGTTACATAGGTATACATGTGCCAGGTTGGTTTGCTGCACCCATCAACTTGTCATTTACATTAGGTATTTCTCCTAATGCTATCCCTCCCCTAGCCCCCCACCCCACAACAGGCCCTGGTGTGTGATTTTCTCCGCCCTGTGTCCAAGTGTTCTCATCCTTCAATTTCCACTTATGAGTGAGAAAATATGGTGTTTGGTTTTCTGTCCTTGTGACCGTTTGCTGAGAATGATGGTTTCCAGCTTCATCCATGTCCCTGCAAAGGACATGAATTCATCCTTTTTTATGGTTGCATAGTATTCCATGGTGTATATGTGCCACATTTTCTTTATCCAGTCTATCATTGATGGGCATTTGGGTTTGTTCCAAGTCTGCTATTGTGAATAGTGCTGCAATAAACATACATGTGAATGTGTCTTTATAGTAGCATGATTTATAATCGTTTGGGTATATATCCAGTAATGGGATCACTGGGTCAAATGGTATTTGTAGTTCTAGATCCTTGAGGAATTGTCACGCTGTCTTCCACAATGGTTGAACTAATTTACACTCCTGCCAACAGTGTAAAAGTGTTCCTTTTTCTCCACATCCTCTCCAGCATCTGTTGTTTCCTGACTTTTTAATGATCACCATTCTAACTGGTGTGAGATGGTATCTCATTGTGGTTTTGATTTGCATTTCTCTGATGACCAGTGATGATGAGTATTTTTTCATGTGTCTGTTGGCTGCATAAATGTATTCTTTTGAGAAATATCTGTTCATACCCTTTGCCCACTTTTTGATGGGGTTGTTTTTTCTTGTAAATTTGTTTAAGTTCTCTGTAGATTCTGGATATTAGCCCTTTGTCAGATGGGGTATAGATTGCAAACATTTTCTTCCATTCTGTAGGTTGCCTGTTCATCTGATGGTAGTTTCTTTTGCTGTGCAGAAGCTCTTTAGTTTAATTAGATCCCATTTGTCAATTTTGGCTTTTGTTGCCATTGCTTTTGGCATTTTAGACATGAAGTCCTTGCCCATGCCTATGTCCTGAATGGTATTGCCTAGGTTTTCTTCTAGGGTTTTTATGGTTTTAGGTCTAACATTTAAGTCTTTAATCCGTCTTGAATTATTTTTTGTATAAGGTGTAAGGAAGGGATCCAGTTTAAGCTTTCTACATACGGCTAGCCAGTTTTCCCAGCACCATTTATTAAATAGGGAATCCTTTCCCCATTGCTTGTTTTTGTCAGGTTTGTCAAAGATCAGATGGTTGTAGATGTGTGATGTTATTTCTGAGGGCTCTGTTCTGTTCTATTGGTCTATATCTCTGTTTTCGTACCAGTACCATGCTGTTTTGGTTACTGTAGCCTTGTAGTATAGCTCGAAGTCAGGTAGCAAGATGCCTCCAGCTTTGTTCTTTTGGCTTCGGATTGTCTTGGCAATGTGGGCTCTTTTATGGTTCCATATGAACTTCGAAGTAGTTTTTTCCAATTCTGAAGAAAGTCATTGGTAGTTTGATGGGGATGGCATTGAATCTATAAATTACCTTGGGCAGTATGGCCATTTTCACGACATTGATTCTTCCTATCCATGAGCATGGAATGTTTTTCCATTTGTTTTTGTCCTCTTTTATTTTGTTGAGCAGTGGTTTGTAGTTCCCCTTGAAGAGGTCCTTCACATCCTTTGTAAGATGGATTCCTGGGTATTTGATTCTCTTTGTAGCAATTGTGAATGGGAGTTCACTCATGATTTGGCTGTCTGTTTGTCTGTTAGTGGTGTATAGGAATGCTTGTGATTTTTGCACATTGATCTTGTATCCTGAGATTTTGCTGAAGTTGCTTATCAGCTTAAGGAGATTTTGGGCTGAGACGATGGGGTTTTCTAAATATACAATCATGTCATCTGCAAACAGGAACAATTTTATTTCCTCTTTTCCTAATTAAATAAACTTTATTTCTTTCTCTTGCCTCATTGTCCTGGCCAGAACTTCCAACACTATGTTGAATAGGAATGGTGAGAGAGGGCATCCTTGTCTTGTGCTGGTTTTCAAAGGGAATGCTTCCAGTTTTTGCCCATTCAGTATGATATTGGCTGTGAGTTTGTCATAAATAGCTCTTATTATTTTGAGATATGTTCCATCAATACCTAGTTTATTGAGAGTTTTTAGCATGAAGGGCTGTTGAATTTTGTTGAAGGCCTTTTCTGCATCTATTGCGATAACCATGTGGTTTTTGTCATTGGTTCTGTTTATGTGATGGATTATATTTATTGATTTGCATATGTTGAATGAGCCTTGCATCCCAGCGATGAAGTCTACTTGATTGTGGTGGATAAGCTTTTTGATATGCTGTTTTGTTTACCAGTATTTTATTGAGGATTTTTGCATCGATGTTCATCAGGGATATTGGTCTAAAATTCTCTTTTTTTGTTGTGTCTCTACCAGGCTTTGGTATCAGGATGATGCTGGCCTTATAAAATGAGTTAGGGAGGATTCCCTCTTTTTCTATTGATTGGAATAGTTTCAGAAGGAATGGTACCATCTCCTCTTTGTATCTCTGGTAGAATTTGGCTGTGAATCTGTCTGGTCATGGACTTTTTTTTGGTGAGTAGGCTATTAATTATTGCCTCAATTTTAGAGCCTGTTATTGGTCTATTCAGAGATTCAACTTCTTCCTGGTTTAGTCTTAGGAGGGTGTATGTGTCCAGGAATGTATCCATTTCTTCTAGATTTTCTAGTTTATTTGCTTAGAGGTGTTTGTAGTATTCTCTGATGGTAGTTTGTATTTCTGTGGGATCGGTGGTGTTATCCCCTTTATCATTTTTTATTGCATCTATTTGATTCTTCTCTCTTTTCTTCTTTATTAGTCTTGCTAGTGGTCTATCAATTTTGTTGATCTTTTCAAAAGACCAGCTCCTGGATTCATTGATTTTTGAATGGTTTTTTGTGTCTCTATCTCCTGTAGTTCTGCTCTGATCTTAGTTATTTCTTGCCTTCTGCTAGCTTTTGAATTTTTTTGCTCTCGCCTGTGTAGTTCTTTTAATTGTGATGTTAGGGTGTCAATTTTAGATCTTTACTGCTTTCTCTTGTGGGCATTTAGTGCTATAAATTTCCCTCTACACATTGCTTTTAATATGTCCCAGAGATTCTGGTACATTGTGTCTTTGTTCTTATTGGTTTCAAAGAACATCTTTATTTCTGCCTTCATTTTGTTATGTACCTAGTAGTCATTCAGGAGCAGGTTGTTCAGTTTCCATGTAGTGCTGCAGTTTTGAGTGAGTTTCTTAATCCTGAGTTCTAATTTGATTGCACTGTGGTCTGAGAGACAGTTTGTTGTGATTTCTGTTCTTTTACATTTGCTGAGGAGTGCTTTACTTCCAATTATGTTGTTAATTTTAGAATAAGTGCGATGTGGTGCTAAGAAGAACGTATATTCTGTTGATTTGGGGTGGAGAGTTCTGTAGATGTCTATTAGGTCCACTTTGTGCAGAGCTGAGTTCAATTCCTGGATATCCTTGTTAACTTTCTGTCTCGTTGATCTGTCTAATGTTGACAGTGGGGTGTTAAAGTCTCCCATTATTATTGTGTGGGAGTCTAAGTCTCTCTGTAGGTCTCTAAGGACTTGCTTTATGAATCTGGGTTCTCCTGTATTGGGTGCATATATGTTTAAGATAGTTAGCTCTTCTTGTTGAATTGATCCCTTTACCATTATATAATGGCCTTCTTTGTCTCTTTTGATCTTTGTTGGTTTAAAGTCTGTTTTATCAGAGACTAGGATTGCAATCCCTGCTTTTTTTTTTTGCTTTCTATTTGCCTGGTATATCTTCCTCCATCCCTTTGTTTTGAGCCTATGTGTGTCTCTGCACATGAGGTGGGTCTCCTGAATACAGCACACTGATTGGTCTTGACTCTTTATCCAGCTTGCCAGTCTGTGTCTTTTAATTTGGGGCATGTAGCCTATTTACATTTATGTTAATATTGTTATGTGTGAACTTGATCCTGTCATTATGATGTTAGTTGGTTATTTTGACCATTAGTTGATGCAGTTTCTTCCTAGTTTCAATGTTCTTTACCATTTGGCATGTTTTTGCAGTGGCTGGTTCCAGTTATTCCTTTCCATGTTTAGTGCTTCCTTCAGGTAGTCTTGTATGGCAGGCCTTGTGGTGACAAAATCTGTCAGCATTTGCTTGTCTGTAAAGGATTTTATTTCTCCTTCACTTACGAAGCTTAGTTTGGCTGGATATGAAATTCTGGATTGAAAATTCTTCTCTTTAAGAATGTTGAGTATTGGCCCCCATTCTCTTCTGGCTTGTAGGGTTTCTGCCGAGAGATCCACTGTTAGTCTGATGGGCTTCCCTTTGTACATAACCCGACCTTTGTCTCTGGCTACCCTTAACATTTTTTTCCTACATTTCAACCTTAGTGAATCTGAAAATTATGTGTCTTGGGGTTGCTCTTCTCGAAGAGTATCTTTGTGGTGTTCTCTGTATTTCCTGAATTTGAATGTCGGCCTCCCTTGCTAGGTTGGGGAAGTTCTCCTGAATAATATCCTGAAGAGTGTTGTCCAACTTGGTTCCATTTTCCCCATCACTTTCAGGTACACCAATCAGACATAGATTTGGTCTTTTCACATAGTTTCATATTTCTTGGAGGCTTTGTTCGTTACTTTTTACTTTTTTTTCTCTAATCTTCTATTCTTACTTTATTTCATTAATTTGATCTTCAATCACTGATACCTTTTCTTCCACTTGATTGAATTGGCTATTGAAGCTTATGCAAGAGTCACAAAGTTCTCTTGCCATGGTTTTCAGCTTCATCTGGTCACATAAGGTCTTCTCTACACTGTTTATTCTAGTTAGCCATTCGTCTAACATTTTTTCAAGGTTTTTTGCTTCCTTGCAATGGGTTAGAACATGCTCCTTTAACTCGGAGAAGTTTGTTATTACCAACCTTCTGAAGCCTACTTTTGTCAACTCATCAAAGTCATTCTCCATCCAGCTTTGTTCCTTTGCTGGCAAGGAGCTGCAATTCTTTGGAGGAGAATAGGCACTCTAGTTTTTAGAATTTTCAGGTTTTCTGCTCTGGTTTCTCCCCATCTTTGTTGTTTAATCTACCTTTGGTCTTTGATGTTGGTGACCTACAGATGGGGTTTTGGTGTAGATGACCTTTTTGTTGATGTTGATGCTATTCCCTTCTGTTTATTAGTTTTCCTTCTAACAGTCAGGTCCCTCAGCTGCAGATCTGTTGGAGTTTGCTGGACATCCACTCCAGAACCTGTTTGCCTGGGTATCACCAGTGGAGGCTGTGGAACAGCAAATATTGCAGACAACAAATATTGCTGCCTGATCCTTCCTCTGGAAGCTTCATCCCAGAGGGGCACCTGCCTGTATGAGGTGTCTGTTGGCCCCTATTGGGAGTTGTCTCCCAGTTAGGCTACATGGGGCCAGGGACCCACTTGAGGAGGCAGTCTCTCCATTCTAAGAGCTCAAATGCCATTCTGGGAGAACCACTGCTCTCTTCAGAGCTGTCAGACAAGGATATTTAAGTCTGCAGAAGTTTCTGCTCTATTTTGTTCAGCTATGCCCTGCCCACAGAGGTGGAGCCTATAGAGGCAGTAGGCCTTGCTGAGCTGTGGTGGGCTCCACCCAGTTCGAGCTTCTAAGCCACTTTGTTTACCTACTCAAGCCGTAGCAATGGCAGATGCCCCTCTCCCAGCTGTACCGCAGCCTTGCAGGTCAATCTCAGACTGCTGTGCTAGCAGCGAGCAAGGCTCCGTGGGCGTGGAACCCACCAAGCCAGGCATGGGACAGAATCTCCTGGTCTGCCAGTTGCTAGGACCGTGGGAAAAGCACAGTATTTGCGCGAGAGTGTCCCATTTTTCCAGGTACAGTCACGGCTTCCCTTGGCTAGGAAAGGGAAATCCCCTGACCCCTTGCACTTCCCAGGTGAGGCGAAGCCATGCCCTGCTTCAGCTCGCCCTCCATGGGCTGCTCTCACTGTCCAACCAGTTCCAATGAGATGAACAAGGTACCTCAGTTGGAAATGCAGAAATCACCTGTCTTCTGCGTCAAACACGCTGGGAGCTGTAGACTAGAGCTGTTCCTGTTCAGCCATCTTGGAATGGACCCTCTACTCTTTGCATTTTATTTTGTATGAATTCTGTTTGTATTACAAGATATGTATTTCTCTTCTCCCTCTCTCCCAAGAGTCTAAAAGCAAACTTTACTCAGGGATAAGAAATTTTATATTTTTTGCATTGAATATTATTTATATTATAAATATATTTGACTAGAATCTAGGTTGAATTCCGCAAAGAACCCACAAGGTTGATTAAACTTAAATTTTGGTATGAGAGTTTTTTTCCTCTCTTTCTTTTGCATTGCAGTTTATGGAAATTACCTACAATTTTACGTCACTTTAGACATGTATATTAAATAGTAAAATGAAGTCCTTTTATACATTGTAACCATGTAATTGATAACTATAAGGAACTGACATTCGGCAGGATCATCAGTTACTGGTATTTACTGAGCATTCACTTGAATCAGGTATTGTTAAGGAGGGGAGAGACACAATGGTGAAATGGCTCATACCATGCCCTCAGGGAACTTTGTGATCTAGATTATCAGAAAGAATGATAAATAATGTAAACAGATGTGTCGTGGTAGGAGAAACAAAATCAAGAAAAATTCACAACCAGGTGAGTCCAAGAAACCCAAAGGAGGCCAGTGCAGTGTGAAAGGGAAGCATTTCATTTAACTTTAACTGAGAGCTAAAGGAGGAGCAGGAGTTACCTGCTCTATCTAACTGGGCCTTATGTATCCCCATTCTTTTGTTCTGATGGTGATGATGATGGTTGTTTTTTAGTCTCTGTGGGTGAGCATTAGTAGGTAGTTTCTGTATTTTCTCAGAAGGCAAACTTAAGCATCACAGGAAAAGAGTCCATGTCCATGGAGAGAAGCCTAGCAGGCAGACACCCTGAACACCAAACTCCTCTACTAGGAGGTTTGTTTGGCAGCTCAGTGTCTTGACCTGTTTTTTCAAAAAGGAAATGTTCACAAAGTGGCACTCCAGCCTCATGTCCTGGCCCGTCGGTATCTGGTTCAGCACATCTGCATTAAATTCGTGTTCTAGTACCTCATGGCTTATGGGAGGAGAACAGAAGAGCTGTTAAGGAGGAAAATGTACCCTGAGGCTGTCATGCTGCTAATGACCAGCATTCTGACACATGGGCACTTTCTAACACTGAAAGGCCCCTTGCAGACTCATCTGAAAGGCAGCCTCACATTCTATGAACATATCTCCCTATTCCTTTAGGATCACTACAAGCTGAAGTTACAGAGCTATATAGATTGGCCTCACAGCACGATCCATTTGATTGTAAGAAAGTGGGGCCCACCTCAGAGGAAGAGGCCACCTAGGCTTGAATGACCTGCCATCACTGCCTGCTGTACCTGAGAGACTTGTTCTGCTACCAGAGGGAGTTCCTACCTCTGGTCACCAAGAACTTGGCAGAGAGAAGTTATTAGAGCGCCCTGTCAGTGTCCCTGCACATGGGAATGCCCTTCAACCTGTTGGGAGCTATCACAAGGAACAAATACTATGACATTGAATCCATGTACTTCTATCAGCACTGGCTGTACTCAGAAGTGCCTTTTAAAGGGGCATCTTGGAACCTCAAAGGGCTCTTTGATCATGCAGGGAAAAGGTACAGCCATCTGAAAATGTACCAGGGAAGGAAAGTGTCTCCCAAGCAGAGGCAGTGTTGAGATAACCAAAGGCTACTGGTTAGCTTCCTCTATCTTCAGAGCCTTCTGCAGCCTCAAAGGAAATTCACGGCAGTCAAGTTGATAGCTAGTTCTGCTACTTCTGGAAGACTCTTGTCTCTGTCTTTCCTATCGGCCCTGTCCATCTTACCCAAGCTGAGCGTCCGTGAAGCAAAAGCTCCTAAGAGGTGATTTGTTTCTCCCAGACCTCCTCATCTTCCACATGGTGCTTCTTTGACTCATGAATGTGAACAGCCTGAGGAAAACAGGCTTAAAACAGCACAGGCCAGCAGTCATCTTCACCTTGACTTTCATCTCATTCAACATGTGGATGCATGAATCCAGGCTGAGATCCAGATAAACAAGCTGGCAGCAGAGGTCGCTGTCCCTGGTGATGGAAGTCAGGATTGAAAAGTCTGGGGAGGGGCAACAAGACTTTCTAGCTCCCTGTCCTGGGCCCTACTACAGAAAATAGCAGAAAAACCACAGGCTGTCTTATGTTTCTAGTGAGGACCACAACTTGGAAGCTAATTTTCATTCTTGCTGTGAGTTGGATGAAACAGATGAATAGGAAAACACATCCTTGAGTTCACAGGTCCACTCAGAAACAAGCAGAGAGAGACTTTCATTCAGATACAACTGATGAAGAAGAGACTGGCTTCTCAAATCCAGAAGCAGTACAGGAAAGTGGGGCCACATCCAAATGTAAAGCTGTTTATCCCAGGGATAAGTGGAGGGCACATAAACCTCTCCATCGTCTCCCAGATCTGCTGAAAACAACAATTTCTGCCACCCTGCCAGCCCCTTGGGCCAAAAGCTCCAAGTGAAACCTGGCTTGCGCTTGGCTCCTGCCTTCAGTCACGGCATTCTGAGGCCTCAGTCTCAGCTGAGCCCTGCCTCCGGCAGTGCATTTGGCACTAAGGACAAGGATGATATGAGCAGCTTTTTTGAGCTAGAGCCTCCAACTGGCTCCTATTTGGGGCAGAATGCCTCCATTGGCCAGTTTCACAATACTCTCCAGACCATTAAAAAGAAATGAAGATCCTCTCTGTGGGAGGGACTGCTGCCCACCATCAAGGTGATGCTGGGCTGGCTCTTCGCCAACCACATCCTCCTCAACTCAGGTTAGTAGAGTCCACGTAGCCTGTGGGACCACCTGTTGATGCTGCTGAACCTGCTTCCCTCAGTGGGAGGCCCTCAGGAGCCAGGCCTGGGCCTGTCCCACCATCTGCATGACCTATTGCAGAGCTGTAAAGGTTCCAACATCCCCAGGTTGCTGCAACTTCTTGAGGATATTGCTCTGTGCTGGCTGTCTCCCCTGCAGGCTTCCCAGGAAAGGGTGGATTTAGGATAGGTCCCACCTCCATTCAGCAGTCAGGATGAAGCTGCTGTGTGCCTCTATTTCCCCAGAAGCATTAGCTACTTTGTAACTAGACACCCTGGACAGTTCTTGAGGTTTGACCGTAAGTTGGGTGTCTTTGTGAGCACTACATTTGAAGGAGCAGAAAACCCATCTCAACAGCTTCCAGGGAGAACTTCAAGGACTCGGTTTCCAAAGATATGGTCCAGCTCTGGCTTTAGCGTGAAGTGGCATAATTCATGAAGACCTCAGGGGCCTCTAGACTCAGTCAGCCTTGACCCCTTACCTGTTTCGCAAACTCTGGGCCTTCTGTGAGCATCTTGCAATCATCCAGCAACTTGCCACCTCTGGTAAATTTCCCCTTATCATACCCAAGACTGTGGTCAACACAGTGTATGTCCTGAGGGGAGAAGACCACAGGGCCTGGGCAGCCATCAGACTCCTAGAGGGGGAACTGAAGAGAGAGAATCAGTACATTCTACGCCAGCCCTTTGTGTTTGAGAGGTTTGTGAGGTCCAGGATGACCAGGCCAGACTCTGATACCTGGGACCTTTATAACATTCTTGACTTCTGCAAAGGCCTGCTGGACTTATCCAGGCCAGGGACACTCGTTTCCAGCACCATGGGGTCTATCATCATCAGCATCTGTTTGGACAACCCTAGGAACTTGTTATACCCTCTGTATTTGGCACTGGGGACAGCAAGTGAAGCTAGTGTGGAGATCAAGAAAATCCAGCACTTCCAAAGAGAGTGGAAGATGATCAGATGACATAGTCTGTCTCTCTTCTGTCTACTCCTTCAGCACTTATGAATCAAACTCAATTTGTTTCTCTGTCTTGAGTAAGCACCTAATGTTCACAGTAAACATTGTGTAAATGAATATTTGTATCTACTTGTGGGTAGAGTTTTAGTGTTCAGTCTTCAGTTTCCTTCTTTGTCATCTTGGCTTGAAACCATGTTTTCTATCTGAAAAAGTCTCAAAATCAGGGTAACTCAGTGCATAGCGTTCTTATGGTAAAGCAGCAAGTTCAGGAAGCATTCCCAAGTCCAGATATAGCTAAGTAGTACACTAATTTGCTTAGCTTGTTTTGTGACATGAAATTTTTACTTTAAAAGTTGTTTTATGATGAGACCTTGCCTACTACCTAAGGTAGGTCTCTGCCATCTGTGAAAACTCGATAAATATAAATCTAAAATTCGTTGTCAGGGTGAAGGATTCCATTGCAATTCTTGGTCATGCCTTTACCTTATTCTATACTTAGTTCAGGTTTTACTTTTAGCTAGAACTGGGTTAGTAGCCAAGACTGCTATGGCATACTTTTTTTTCTTTTGTCTAACCAAGCATGATAGTAATAGCTCCAAGGATTGGCACACACAGTTCTGCTTTGATAATCTGGGAATAGGTATTTCATGGTTTAATATTGGCATTTTTTTTCTACATTTGCTCAATTTTTTTAACTTTGGTTACCATGAAATTGTCTTTGGGGACTTTTCCTCATTTTCCTACTTGGTATGCACCTCAGGAAGTAATTCATTTTCCACAATTAGCAAAACTTAGACGTGAGTCCTAAAAAAAGACTGGATAAAAGTTAAAATCCACAACCTTATCTGACTAAAGTGTGTTAAAAGTATTAACATCAATGTCTTCTCTTTTGCCAATCCCTAATTTTCTTCCATGATAGATGATCAAATTTCAAAACCAAACTTAATACATTTTTAGCACCCCAAGTTGTTGAGGCATTTGCAGTCCCCTTTGTTCTGGTGCACCCCTGAGCTTCAGATCCCATTGCTCCCATCATAAGCAGAGAAATTCCATATGTGGCTTTTTCCTCACTCTTGAGTTCTCATCATATTTCTCAGTTGCTCTAAGCTAAGCCTTTCTGTTTCAGTTAAACCTTCTGTCACTTCTTCTCAATGTTTTTCTTAAATATTTTTTGGCATTTTATTATATTTATTAGGAAAATTTCAACAAACTAAAGAAAAATAGAAGAAAAGAAAAACCCAAAGGTCATTTCTTTTGAACATAACCACTTTTGTTGGTTTGAGTTGTTGTTTATAGCCTATTATGTTTCCTCTGCATACATGTTTTTCTTAGTTGTAATTATATTCATTAAGTATCTTTTCAGCCTAGTATTATTTGAATTACAAATATTTGTTATTGCATTACCTTTATTGCTTCTTTGATGGTTGCATTCTATTATTGCTTGTTCAAGTATTCATATTTCTAATATTTTTAGTATTATTAGTAATTAATAATTATTAATAAAGATCTTTTTATCTGGAAGAATTCGTTTCTTAAGACAGATGAGCAGAAATTTATTTATTGAGTTAAAATATATAAATATACACATATGTATATATACCATTATATTATATTATATTACAGATGCATATATACAAATCAATATAACTTTTTAAGGGACGTTGCCAAGAAAATTATTTATTTCCAAAAAGGAAATAAACATTCTATTTAATTTTATAGCCTATATTTTTCACCAAGTATGATCATTTTCTTACGTATTTATTCTCTTAAAAGATGATTTAAAAAAATCATTATAGGTGGAAAAACATTCTATGCTTATGGATAGGAAGAATCAATATCATGAAAATGGCCATACTGCCCAAAGCAATTTAGAGATTCAATGCTATTCCCATTAAACTACCACTGACATTATTTACAGAATTATAAAAAACTATTTAAAAATTCATATGCAACAAAAATGAGCTTGTATAGCCAGGACAATCTTAAACAAAAGGAACAAAGCTGGAGGCATCACACTACCTGACTTCAAACTATACTATAAGGCTACAGTAATCAAAACAGCTTGGTACTGGTACAAAAACAGGCATAGACCAATGGAACAGAATAGAGAACTAAGAAGTAAAACCACAGATCTACAACCATCTATCTGATCTTTGACAAACCTGACAAAAACAAGCAATGGGGAAAGTATTCCCCATTTAACAAATGGTGCTGGGAGAACTGGCTAGCCATATGCAGAAAATTGAAACTGGACCCCTTCCTTACACCTTATGCAAAAATTAACTCAAGATGGATTAAAGACTTAAATGTAAAACCCAAAACTATAAAAAATCTAGAAAAAAATCTAAGCAATACCAATCAGGACATTGGTATGGGCAAACACTTTATGATGAAATTGCCAAAAGCAATTGAAACAAAAGCAAAAATTGATGAATGGGAACTAATTAAACTAAAGAGCTTCTTCACAGCAAAAGAAACTATCATCAGAGCAAACAGACAACCTACAGAATGGGAGAAAATTTTTGCAATCTATCCATCTGACAAAGGTCTAATATCCAGAGTCTAAAAGGAACTTTAGCAAATTTACAAGAGAAAAACAAACAAGCCCATTAAAAAATGGGCAAAGGATATGAACAGTTTTCAAAAGAAGACATACAGGCGGCCAACAAACATATGAAAAAAAGCTCATCATCACTGATCATTAGAGAAATGCAAATCAAAACCACAATGAGATACCATCTCACACCAGTCAGAATGGCAATTATTAAAAAGTTAAGAAACAACAGATTCTGGCAAGGTTGCGGAGGAATAGGAATGTGTTTACACTGTTGGTAGGAATGTAAATGAGTTCAACCATTGTGGAAGACAGTGTGGCAATTCCTCAAAGATTCAGAACCAGAAATACCATTTGACCTAGCAATACCATTATTGGGTGTATACCCAAAGGAATATAAATCATTCCATTATAAAGATACATGCACACGTAGGTTCAATGCAGCACTATTCAAAATAGCAAAGATGTGGAATCAACCCAAATGCCCATCATTGATAGATTGGATAAAGAAAATGTGGTAGATATACACTGTTGAATACTATGCAGCCATAAAAAGGAACAAGATCATATCCTTTGCAGGGACATGGATGAATTTGGAAGCAATTATCCTCAGCAATCTAATGCAGGAATAGAAAACCAAACACCACATGTTCTCACTTATAAGTGGGAGCTGAACAATGAGAACACATGGACACAGGGAGGGGAACAATACACATGGGAGCCTGCTGGGGCAGGGCAGTGGTGGGGAGAGCATTAGGAAAAAGGTAATGCATGTAAAATTTAATACCAAAGTAATCGGTTAATAGTTGCAGCAAACCACCATGGCACACATTTACCTATGTAACAAACCTGCACATCCAGCACATGTACCCCAGAATTAAAAAATATATATATTATATGGGTATGCCACAATTTGTTTTACCATTCTTCAATTTTTAAATTTTTTTCTGTTATAAATAATAAAAATGAATTTTTATATGTGTTTTGATTATTAGAATAAATTCCTACAAGTAGAATTACTGAGGTCAAGGGTAAAAATAGATCAAGGCCCTTAATAACACTAAAAATTATGCTAAACCATAATGACACTAAGATTTTAGGAATTCTTACTCCCAAGCATATAAGTGTGCATATTTCACTACTTTCAATTCAGAGAAATTTTTGCTTGCCAATTTGATGTGTGAAATTATTATTGTATTTTTGACTGTGAGAGACTGAACTTAATAGCTTAATGGATGTGTTAATTTTAATTTTTTGGCCACGTTCCTTTTCATTTTAAAATTGAACTTTTGTATTTTTTAAATTTCTTATTGTCATAATCTGCAACCACACCAAAAGCATGTGCGAGTGCAAATTTAATTGGACCTAAATACAATCACCTGAATCAGATAGTTGACTGCCCCTGTATCTTCTGCTTTGCTTGCTGCAACCTGCCACGCTCAGTGTTAAATGCATACGAAGGAACTAATAAAACTGATGGCTTGAGAAGGAGGAAAAATAGCTCAAAATATGCAGGGGAGCAGAAGAGAATAAAAGAACAAGAGTAAATTATTTTGAAAAATGCAAAGAGAGTTGTCTTTCTGGTGGGAGATATTTGGCGTTTTCACATAGGAAAAAGTGATAATTTATTACTGTGGAAGATTCTCCCTTCAAAATGTTTGGATGGCAGGTTCTGAATTGCATTTGTAAGGTGATAGTCTAATAATATGAATGAGGTTGGGCAAGAAAATCTAGGGCTGTACTTACTGTCAACATAATAGACATTGTAATTGTATCTCATAGTGGATTTGGGTTCATTCAAGCCTGGAACCCAATTCCACTCTCATCCTCACCCCTAAAAATGGGTCATTTAAAAATGCTTTGGCAGCTATGATGCTGATGCAGGCAAGACATGCTCTCAGAAAACAACAATGGTAGCAGCAACTAAACAACCATAGTTCTCCTGATTTAAAAAACAATTATTACATGCAAGAAGCATGCTTCCTGAGAAAGCACACCCCTCTTTGTGTTCTGCAATATTTCTTTTCTTTTCCTGGTAGGTGTTTTGAAACTGAAAATGTTCAGTTACCCATCAGCAGACACCCCTAGAATGGATTTAGAAAAGCACCGAGAAACACTAGGGTGTCTTGAAGATGTCATTGCTATGACTTCATGACTCATGTCACAGATGTCTCTTGTATGGTTTGCTAATTACTGGTTGCCATAAAAAGAATCTTGCTTAATCCGTAGAAGAGCTATGAGATAAAGGGAAAGAGAACATTTGATTGTTAAATGATTGGACTTCATTTGGCTTACTTGGCAGATGAGAACCACTGAAGTCAGCCTTTGGCAGTTGAACCACCCAGGTGAAGTCCTTTAATGAAACCTCTAAGATTACTTGTTGTGTCTAGTCATCCTAAAAGTGTTTGTCTTCTAAAAATGTCTTTCATCCTAGGCCCATGGGATTGTGGACAAAGGTTTGTCTACTAAGAGATTTAGTCTTTTCATAGTTTTCTCCTTTCTTCATCGTGTATATGAAGAATGTTATAAAATGTTGTAAAGAAACGACCAATTTATTTTATTTTATTAATCTTGCGTGTAAATAAAACGTAAAGTATGATTTTAAAAAAGAATGTTATATAAAAAGCACAAGAAAATATTAAGCAGTGCAGTACCTAAATCTTAGTATTTTTATAGAGGCTCTGCTGAGGAAAATAGAAGGTTTTTTTATTATCACATGATTTTCTGATAGCGAGACTGCTGTTTAATACATGAAAGTTTGTCACTAGTCGTGGCTACTGCTAATAGCTTAGATGGTTATGGTAGGAAGAGGACCTCTATGAGTCAACTGGTTTCTTTCATTATACCCTAGAATGTAGGAAAGAACCTTATTTTGCAGATGAGTGAGATAAAACGCGTCAAGTTAAGCAGCTTTCCCAAAGACCTGCAGCTACTATGTGACTTACCTAATACTTCATTCCGGATTTATCAGGCTCTTGAGTAAATGTAGCTCATTTATAAGCATACAAAAGCATGTAATATTCAGTAACAAGGCAGGAAGATGACGTCTCAGTGAAGGGCAGCTAGAATCTAGAGGGCACCTTGTGGGCCACAGAAACAACCCTCTTTCTTCCCCCTTCTTACTGTCATGGTGATACTTGAACTTTCACCTTTATCCAGGTGCTCTAGGGAAAGAAAAGTTAGAAGAGGGAGGAAACAGCTTTGACAGGAGATTTCAACTCTGACTTGAGAGGCTATTTACCCGAGAAGAAACAGCCTTAAATGGGAAGACGGTGAATTATCTTTACTAGGCAAATTTTGCATTTAGGGTAAAATTGGTTTGAAGGTAAGTTATGTTCAGAGAATAATTAGAGCTAGACATTTCTTTTGCACTTGAGTTGTAATGCATAAATTTCAGCCTGTATAGAGATATGGGTTATATGTGCTATCTAGGCAGCCAGAAACTACATTTACTGTGGTTGAATATAATATTTGACTGGAATAACTTCTCTTATGAACATAAGACTCGAATTTCTACCTGCCTCCTCAGTATATCTGCTGGAATCTTCCATATGCAATCATGTGCCACATAATGACGTTTTCATCAATGACAGACTGCATATATAATAATGGTCCCGTAAGATTATAATTGAGCTGAAAAATTCCTATTGTGCATTGGTGTTTTGATAATCCTGTATAGGCCTAGGCTGATGTGTGTGTGTGTTTGTGTCTTAGTTTTTAGCAAAAAAATATGAGCACATACATTTATGTACAGTACATAATACTTGAGAGTAAATGGCTGTTACTAGTTTATGTATTTACTACACTATGCTTTTGATTGTTTCTTTAGCATGTACTCCTTCTACTTACTAAAAAATGTTAAGTGTAAAAGAACCTCAGGCAGGTCCTTCAGGAGGTATTCCTGAAGAAGTTATTGTTTTCATAGCAGATGACAGCTTCATGCATGTTATTGCCCCTAAAGAGCTTCCACTGGGAAAGGATATGGAGGTGGAAGACAGTGATATTGATGATTCTGACCCTGTGTAGGCCTAGGCTAATGTCAGTGTTTGTGTCTTAGTTTTAACAAATGAGTTTAAAAACTAAAAAGTTTAGTTTAAAAACTAAAAAAAGAAATTTTTAAAAATAGAATAAAAGCTTATGGAAAAAAGACATAAAAATATTTTGTACAGCGGTGTGATGTGTGTTTTAAGCTAAATGTTATTACAAAAGAGTCAAAGTTTTAAAAATTAAAGTTTATGAAGTAAAAGAAATACAGTGATCTAAGTAATGTGTTATTGAAGAAAGAAAAAATGTAAAATAAATTTAGTGTAGCCTTAAGAGTACAGTGTTATTAAAGTTCACAGTGTATTATAGGGTCTACAGTAGTGTACATTAATGTTCTAGGCCTTCATAGTCACTCACTACTCATTCAGTGACTTATCCAGAGCAACTTCTAGTCTTGCAGGCTTCATTCATGGTAAATGCCATATACAAGAATACCATTTTTTAATCTTTTACATTATATTTCTGTTGTACCTTTTTATGTTCATGTTAAGATACACAAATACCATTGTATTACAATTGCTTACAGTATTCAGTACAGTAACATGTTGTACAGGTATGTACCACATAGCCTAGGCTATAAAATCTAGGTTTGTGTAAGTACAGTACGATGTTCGCAAAATGAAAAAAATCACCTAACGATGCATTTCTCATAACATATCCCTGTCATTAAAGTGATTCATGATTGTATCTGAAATTCAAGATGTCTACAAGTAAAGTCATTATTTCTACCTGAACTAGCCTTCTTCCTTGCTGTCTTTATCTTGACAAATGGAATTTAGCTTATTAAGTTTGAAATACTGCAACACTAGTTCTATCATCTCCCTCAATGAAAATAATTTATAAATATGTGTGTGTGTGTGTGTGTGTGTGTGTGTGTGTGTGTGTTTGTATTCATTTCAAGGAATCAACTTATGGATGGCAAGTCTGAAATCTGTAGGGCAGGCTGGCAGGCTGGAAACTCTTGGGTAGGAGCTGGAGCCGATACCGTAGTCTTGAGACAGAACTTTTTTTTTTTCTCAGAGATACCACAGTTTTGCTCTTGAGGCCTTTATTAAAGACAACCTCTTTAATAAATGGGGCTGGGAAACCTGAATATCCATATGCAGAAGAATGAAGCCAGACCCCTATCTCTCGCCATATGCAAAATTCAAATCAAAATGGATTAAAATCTAAGACCTCAAACTATGAAACTACTACAAGAAAACATTTGGGAAAATCTCCAAGACACTGATCTGGGCAAAAGTTTCTTAAGCAATACCCCACAAGCACAGGCAACCAAAGCAAAAATGGACAAATGGGATCACATCAAGCTAAAAAGCTTCTGCACAGCAAAGGATACAATTAACAAAATGAAGAGATAACCCAAAGAATGGGAGAAAAATATTTGCAAATTACCCATCTGACAAGAGATTAAAAACCAGAATATATAAGGTGCTCAAACAACTCTAAAGGGAAAAATCTAATAATCTGATCAAAAAAATGGGCAAAAGATTTGAATAGGCATTTCTCCAAAAAAGACATACAAATGGCAAACAGGCATATGAAAAGATGCTCAACATCACTTCACCTCAGAAAAATGTAAATCAAAACTACAATGAGATATCATCTCAACCCAGGTACAATGGCTTATATCCAAAAGACAGGCAATAACAAATGTTGGCAAGGAGGTGGAAAAAGGGGAACCCTCGTACCCTGTTCGTGGAAATGTAAATTAGTACAACTACTATGGAGAACAGTCTGGTGATTACTCAAAACATTAAAAATAGAGCTACCATATGATCTAACAATCCCACTGCTGGGTATATACCCAAAAGAAAGGAAATCAGTATGTTTTAGAGATATCTGCACCCCTGTGTTTGTTGCTGCACTGTTTACAACAGCTAAGATTTGGAAGCAACCTAAGTGTCCATCAGCAGATAAATGGATAAAGAAAACATGGTACATATAGACAATGCAGTACTATTTAGCTATAAAAATGAGATCTAGTCATTTGCAACAACACTGATGGAACTGAAGGTCATTGTGTTAAGTGAAATAAGCCAGACACAGAAGACCAACATCACATGTTCTCACTTATTTGTGGGATCTAAAATTCAAAACAATGGAATTCATGGGCATAGAAGGTAGAAGGATGGTTACCAGAGGCCAGGGAGGGTAGTAGGGGTATGGTGGTGGTGGTGGTAGTGGTAGTGGGGATGGTAAAAAAAAAACAACCCAGAATGAATAAGACCTACTATTTTATAGCACAACAGTGTGACTGTAGTGAGTAACTTAATTGTACATTTTAAAATAACTTAAAGATTGTCACTGAATTGTTTGTAACTCAAAGGATAGATGCTTGAGAGGGTAGATACCCCATTCACCATCATGTGCTTATTTCACATTGCATGCCTATATCAAAACATCTCATGTGTCTCATAAATATATACACCTGCTATGTACTCACAAAAATTAAAAATCAAAAGGATTTTTAAAATAAGGCTTGTTTCCTGTCCTCAGCCAAACACCGCATGTTGTCACTCATAGGTGGGAATTGAACAATGAGAACACTTGGACACAGGAAGGGGAACATCACACACCGGGGCCTGTCATGAGGTTGGGGGAGGGGGGCGGGATAGCATTAGGAGATATACCTAATGTAAATGACGAGTTAATGGGTGCAGCACATCAACATGGTGCATGTATACATATGTAACAAACCTGCACATTGTGCACATGTACCCTAGAACTTAAAGTATAATAATAAAAAAAAATAAGACTTGTTTTCTGTCCTTAAAGCAATCACTTACTCTTTGTATATTGGGAGAACATTAAATAGTAAATCATCAAGGATGTTTGTCATGGTTTTGCTGCACATCCATTAGTACTTCTTTGCTCCTCAGGAAATACCAACACACACTTTTCCAAACAAGCTTCTGAATTTTCCTGCTGAAAGGTTATGCCAGTGTAATGCTGTCTTCTTTCCCCTAATTAAGTCACTGTAATGCAGCACTGAAGAGCATGGGCTTTCGAGCCGGCCGTTCTGGCCTCAGTCACTTTTTCAGGCAAGATAAATGATGAGTCGTTCATTTTTTCTGAGTTGATATCCTCACAGAGTTGTCATGCAGATCAAATGAGCCAGTATGTGTAAAGTACATTGCATGGTGCCAGGCACATAGTGGCACAGATATAACTATGAGTTATGCCTCTCTTGAATTACAGCTCTAACTAGAAAATCTAAATGGTTTGTTCTGTATCAAAACCAAGTGGAAATAATTGTGGACAGATATTTCTGGGTGAACATTTAATTCTATCTTCTCATTTTTATAAGGAAACTTCTGCCTCTGCCTTGGAATACAATACAATAACTTGAAATCTGATGTCAAAATAGAAAATTTATAACTATTGGCTAATCATAGAATGGTAGAGCTGGAAGGGCCCATATAAATGACCTACGACAATCTCCTCTCTTTGAAAACAAGGCATCTGAGACCTCGAGGGATTAGGTGACTGTCCATGGTTGTACAACTAGGGAGTAGTGAAGTAGGGTACTCCACTTCAGCTCATTCTTGGATAAAAGCATGACTCAGAATTTTTCCCCCATTGGCTCATTTATGCAGATTTATCTAATAAATAAAGGAAAGGCCCAGTGCGGTGGCTCACGCCTGTAATCCTAGCATTTTGGGAGGCTGAGGCATGTGGATCACGAGGTCAGGAGATCAAGACCATCCTGGCTAACATGGTGAAACCCTGTCTCCACTAAAAATAGAAAAATTTAGCTGGACGTGGTGGCGGGTGACTGTAGTCCCAGCTACTCGGGAGGCTGAGGCAGGAGAATGACATGAACCTGGGAGGCGGAGCTTGCAGTGAGCTGAGATTGTGCCACTGCCCTCCAGCCTGCACGACAGAGCGAGACTCTGTCTCAAAAAAAATAAATAAATAAAAATAAAAAATAAAGGAAAATAATTTTTCAAATGTGTGAAAAATTTGAATTGCAACTATCCAACATTAAAATATTAAAAACTCATAAAGATGAATAACATATTTTACAGAACAGAATACCACTGCTAGTTTATTTTCATTTTTTACTTTCTAATAAAAATGGAGGTATATCAGATTAGATGAGTTTATTTGCAACTAGCTGACTTCAATTAATTTATGTGGTACCTGATTTAAGCACTAGTACTCTGCTCTCTGAGGACTTAGTATCAGGTGAGAAAGCTGGCATTAAAGTCAGAGCAGTGTGCAATCACTTCAGCCTCTCTAGCTTGGCTCGAGCTGTTGGTATAATCACCAGCCTATGTTAACGCTGAGGTTTTAGATCACTGCCTTAAAAAATAATAACATCTGGGATGAGACTCTGGCTCAGAAATCCTACTCCAAATGAAATGGCCTTTCTTGTATTTAGTTGACTAGAAATGCTGGGAAGAGCAGAGAGGTTGGGTAGGCACATGGTTAGTATAATTTTTGTGGGATCATGAGTGCCATCTCTTTAAGGAGTCTACCCAGTGATGGCGTACACCTTGCACATATCATTTATTCATTGGATCTGACCCTGATTTCATTTCCTTCTCTGATTGTATAATACTGTCTCCCACATGAAGTGGCTATTTATTGTGTGCATGTGTTTAATTCTGAGTCCTCTAGGCAAGTTTAAGCAAGCAACAAACACTTAAATAAGTTTTCCCAAAGTTTAAACATGTTAATGGTTCATAGCATCTGTCCAACTTGATGGAGCAATGCTTTTATTTTATCTGAGCAGATTCTGAAAAGTCTTCTTACAATTTTGAGTTTGATTCCTGTGCTGTCATTTGACTTAGCTATCTCTGTTTATTATGCCTTAAAGAAGAAGGGATGTCAGTATAGGCACAGAATTCAATAGTAAAAATGTGGGGAGTATTCTGGAGGAGCCACAGAAAGTCACATGAAAGTAAAAATGATGATTTGCAAACCCAAAGAAGTCTTTTTAAAGTAGAGATAGAATGAAGATGTATTTTAGCAATAAAGTCTTGTCACTTTACTATTAGAAGGTAGTTGAAATAATCTAAAAATCAATGCAAGGATTACTCACTTGAAGAATGAGAGTAACAAAATGTCAGATGTTTTGAGAGAAAGATGTCATTTAGGAATTTTCACAATGTTCTGTCCCAGCAGAAACTAGCTTCTTTCCATCTTGATGAGGTGCCTCTAACCTCTTTCTGGACTTCTCCTGTAGCAAGAACTCTGGGCCTGAAATGAGGTCAGATTTTTAAGTTGCCACTAAGTGAACATCATTTATAATTTCCATTCCTCTAAAAGAGCTTATCAGGTAATTGCCCTCTAATAGCAGGCTAGCAGTATGACAAGCACGATGAGGCATGATAAAGCTAATGAAAATTTAAAGTGGTCTCCATTTTCCGCTGGCTTTGGAAAGGCCTATCAGAGCAATGCCACTCCCCACAGATAATGACATACCTCCTAAAATGATTGAAACAAGGATGTGCAGAAAACAAGATAAGTCTTTTGGTTCCCCAAAGCATAGTCTTCTCAAATTCATGGTAATAGTTCCTGGAACATTTAAAAATTTTCTTTATGCCAAATGGTAGCTTAAACTTTACAGTTTCAAAGGTAAAATGTCAGAGACTAAGATCCTCATATCTATAGAACTAATCTTGAAGACATTTGATACAAAAATAATCTATGAAACTTTCATTAAAACTATCTGCATTTAGGTGCTGAACTGGGCCTACACTGTATTTCTGAACTTCTCCTAGAACGTTTTTCTTAGCTGTAACTAAGGAAAAAAAACCTAGTCATAAAAATACTTGGTTGTGTTAAGGCAGGAAAGACACTTTCTTACTTTGTGTTTACATAAATCAGACCCTAAGAGAATGGCATAACTACATATATTTTATTCAGGAAGTAATCCCAGAAAGCACAGACAGTGTGTGAGGAAATAAAGAGAAAGGAGAAAAGCCAATAAAGAAAGCATGATTGAGTTGGTTACGAATGTTGACAATTGGAACTCAATTTCTCTGGGGATCTTTTGAGAAACCATGTAGAATGTGCAGTATTGTCTCACCAGTGGAAGAGGAAATGGCTTATTTATCCATCAACTCTTATCCCTCTTTGCTTTAGAGTTACCTGGCTTTCAGCAACACCCTGTGTATAGGTCCAGCAAGCTTTGTGGTCCTGAAGAAAGCCCTTAGCCAGAAAAGCAGAAGGAATCAGCACTTGAGGTAGGAAGCTTTCTGTGTTTTAGGAACCATCTCAATTACAACTGCAGGTAATCTGAGTAGACCGAGAGATTCTGAGACATGGCATCAACATCTCTACTCAAATTGGTTCATGCCTCTCTGTAAGTCCACTCTGTTACTGACTCTTCAAGAGATTAGCCTGTAATCATCTGTAAGAAAGACTTACAACTGAAGGTTTCATGGACAGTTGTTGCTGTGGCAGCTGGTCTTGACACATACTTGATAGGCATTATCTTCCTCCTCTTCTACTCATTGTAGGTTCCCCTTACTCTTGGCCAGTACTGCTGCTGATCTAATACAATAGAAGTAGGGTCTGTATTGCATCTTTTTCTATTTTACTTTTGCCTTTTGGATCTACTCAGGCCCAATGCTGACTATCTTTTTTATTGTATGATGGATTGCTGCTATGCCTCCCTGATCTCTTGATTGGTAGTTTTGACAATACCCTTTTCATGGTGGGTAGTTCCAGTTGCATGCTCACTTAACTATGGTTAGTTTCTATTAGGGCTCAGTCGCATGCCAGGTAGTCCTTTTCAGGTGGCAAGTGATCAGTGCTACAAAATGCATGGTCTTGCTCCAGAATCTTAGAAAATCTATGTTACAGAGCATGTCCTCAGGGGCTTGACAGAGACCCCACACAGTGTCCATACCTACCACAGGTATCTCTGATACTGTTGGATCTGCTGGCCTGAAAGAATATGAAGCTTTCACTGAAAGTCCTCTCTTGCTGTAGGACCCACTCAAAACTGGTAGTTTTCTAAGTCACCCAATAAATGGGTTGGAATAGTATTTCCAACTATGAAATATATTGCCTCCAAAATTCAGGGCAATCCTTTCAGTGCTGTGCCTGGTTGTAGGAGTTATGATGTTTACTAACTTGCCTTTTTCTTTGTAGAGAATATCTCAAATGCCCAAGAAAACCATACCTCTGAAAACTTCACCAAAGCAGAAGGCTTTTGGATCTTTATGGAGTTTATCTCAACCTTTTGCCATGCATGTGTCTTACAAGGACTACAGAGTAATTGCCACTTCCTGTTTACCCAGTCCAGTTAGTGTGCCACCAATACGTAAACACATCTGATATTCTGTGGAATGTTAAAATAATCCAGGTCCCTTTTGTGAACAAAAGGAAGCAAGAGAATTAAGACAGCTCTGGGGCAAGAAAGTATTTATCTCAGATGAATACAAACAGCTTGAATTTAAAAAATGTGTTGCTCAGATCAACAACTACCCATCCCGTGTCAGAGCTGGGTAGATACGTTCTAGTCAGGATATCAAATTTGGCACAGGAGATACGACTGGCACCACAGCTGGCTTATAATGGATTACCATCATCTGCCATGATTTATTTGGAATTTTCAATGACCATATCGATCAATTAAACTTTCAGTCCGAAGTTGACACTAGTTTCTATAATTCTACCCCAGAAAATTAAATTTTAAAGATTTACTATTTTAGGGGAAAGTTCCAGGGTTTCCATTTGACTTTTCCCATCATAATGGGTCTTAATCCATAGATTGAGAAAACAATATGAGTGTTCTGCCAGCTGCACTAATCACCTAGGGAATTGATGACAGAAAAGCCCATTGGACACACTGTATGATGGCCTTGGTCTCCACAGGCCCCCACTCTAACAGGAGTTATCATAGTACTTTGGGTCTCCTGGTAACAGTGTCAGCTCAAACTCTCTATCATAGCTCTCAAAATATCTGGGTATTATCCCTCTTCTAGTGTATAATTATTCTGTTAAATGGCCATACTTTTCTATGGGAAAGAATTGGGAGAATATTTTTGCATAACTTGGTGTGGCATTCCAGGGTTCTTTTTTAAGTGGACCTCATCTTTAAGTGATGGACTCAATAACTAGCTCAGATTTGGAAACAGGCAAGAAATAATGACTTGTCATTGCAGCAACCCTTTCCTGAAGAACCTTTGGCCTTTTGTTGTTGTTATTGTTAAGTCCAGAGGTGCCCTTATTGGCTGCCTATTCATCTTGTTCCAAGGAATACCATTGTTTATCAGCCATTGTCACAAATCTATGTGGTCAAGACCCCCTGGTTTCCTCTCTGGCCTTGCCCCTCCGTTTTCCCGGGCGATAAAATATGTCCACCAAAATCCTGTTATTCTCATTGACACTAGGAAGCCTGTTTTCAAGCATTATTTCCTACCATCACCCTGGCTTACAGGAGACCATGAAGCTTTTCAGTGAATCTGGTATCTTCCTCACTCATGCACGCCTTATCGCTTTAGTGAAGGAGGTGTCATTCAGGCTCTTTTATGAAACATAGCTAGCTGGTGGACTTCTGATTTCATTTTGACTTGCTCACCTTTCTGACCCTTTCCTCATTACCCTGCCAAGGCAGTTCTGCATTTCAACCTTGATTATCACAGATCATCATCATATTCAAACTCTAAGGCCACCATAATGTCAAGGGAGAGTACCCCTCTATCAATAAGCTCTCAGCTCTCAATCTGACAGTCTATTCAAACTCATTTCCCAATTTCTTGCTATTACATATTAGCTGAGTGCTGCAGATCTGCTAGAAAATAAGTCTTTCTTCACATAGAACCTCTCTGTTCAAGCTATGCTAAAACTTGATTCTAGTTATTGGTAGTCCATGCATTCTAAACGGGAGTAAAAATTGGTTTTAGGAGCACAAAAAATTTCTTAGAATGATTTTTGTCCTTCCAAAGGATGACAGACCATAAACAGATACACTGTATATCTGTGGTATTAACATTTTATAGGGAGGTAGTTAATTAGGAGAAAAATATCTAAGGTGCCTTAGGTAGATGATAATAAAAAAGAGATTGAGAAGCCTGGTCTAGACAATACAGCAGGGTTTCTCAGCCTTAGCACTATTGACATTTTGGGCCAGATCATCTTTGTTGTGGAAGATGTTCTGTGCACTATACAATGTTTAGCAGCATCTGTGGCCACTAGATACTAGTAGCCTTCTCCACCCCACTCTACTGTAGCAAGAACCCAAAATGCCTCCAGGTATTGTAGTGGTTGTCAAACTCTATTATGCATCAGAATCACTGGAAGCCCTTGTTAAAGCACAGATGATGGAGTCCTACCTCCAAGTGGGACCTGAGAATCTGCTTTCCTAAACACTCTAAGTAAGGAAATTGATTGTAGTACTTATCCGGTAGGGTTATTTTGTGAATTAAATGAATTAAGGCTGAGAACAGAAGTACAAATGCCATGAAGCTGGAACATGCTTTGTTTGCTCAGGAAGCAGCAGGAAGACCAGTGGCTGGAGCAGAGTGAAAAAGTGGGAGAGTAGAAGTAGACGAAGTAAGAGCAGTAGCGAGGTGCCTGTGTATGCAGAGAAGATTGGCCATAGTAAATTTCATTTCGTTTTATTTATATTATTTTTACTTTATTTTATTTTACTTTGAGTTCCAGGATACATGTACAGGCTGTGCAAGTTTGTTACATAGGTAAACCTGTACCATGGTGGTTTGCTGCACCTATCAACCCATCACCTAGGTATTAAGCCCAGCATGCATTAGCTATTTTTCCTGATGCTCACCCTGCTCCCTTCTGTCACCTGACAGGCCCCAGTGTATGATGTTCCCCACCCCCAAGTCCATGTGTTCTCATTGTTCAGCTACCACTTATAAGTGAGAACACGTAGTGTTTGGCTTTTTGTTTCTGTGTTAGTTTGCAGAGGATAATGGCTTCCAGCTCCAACCATGTCCCAGCAAAGAACACGATCTCATTCCTTTTTATGACTGCATAGTACTCCATGGCATATATGTACCACATTTCTTTATCCAATATATCATTGATGGGCATTTGGGTTAATTAATTTTTACTCTGAGAGCTATCAAGAGCCACTGGAGTGTGTTGAGCTGACAGATGGCATGATCTGACTTATATTATGTTTACTCTGTTTGCTGTGTGCAGTGTAGATGGAATGGAAGTGTGAGGAAAGCAAGAACTCAAGTTAAGAGCTTACTGCAATTCAAGGCCTGGTGAGGTGGCTCACGCCTATAATCCCAGCACTTTAGGAGGCCAAGGAAGGTGGATTGCTTGAGTCCAGGAGTTTGAGACCAGCCTGGGCAACATGATGAAATCCCATCTCTACAGAAAAATACAAAAATTAGCCAGGTGTGGTAGCTCATGCCTGTAGTCCCAGCTACTTGGGAAGCTGAGATGTGAGAATCACCTGAGCCTGGGGAGGTCAAGGCTGCTGTGAGCCGAGATTGCACCAATGTACTCTAGCCAGCCTATGTTACAGAGTGATACCCTGTCTCAAAAAAAAAAAAAGTTATTGCAATTCAGGAAGAGATGTGTAGGGTTTGGAGAGAAGTGGTCAGGTTCTAGGGCTATTTCCAAATAAGAATTGGCAGGATATAATGATGGATTGGATAAGAAAGAGAAAAGACCCAGGGTCAAGAATGTCCCCAAAGACTTTTGCCTGAATTGGAAACATAGAGTTCCCATATTCTGAATCAGAAAATATTGATAGGGAAGAAAGTTTTGGTGAAAAAATCTAGAGTGTATTTTGGGACATATTAAGCCTTAGTATCTCAAACAGAGGTGTTGAATAGGTGTCTGGATCTGTGAATCTGGAGTTCAAAGTATGATCTGGGCTAAAAATGTAAATGCCCAGTTATATCCCCACAAATGATGTTTAAAATTCTGACACTGGAAGATATTACTTAAGGATGAGTGCTGATGAGATCTGAAGGGTAAATCCTATTGCACCAGAACTTTTAGTGTAATTGGGAACTAAGGTTATTATTAATAAAGTGGATTATCAGTAATTGTCTAGCAAAATCTAATAAGTAAGATGACTGAAAAAATCACCCAGGTAAATGTCCCCTGGTAAGATAATTTGACCAAAAGACAAACAAAAAATGTTATCCATTATCTTTGGATTCACAGGGCTGGCAGAATCAGTTTACTGAAAATCCAAATTTGCTTATATATCCATGGGCTGTAATAGCTACTTCCTGAGGCCAATTATAAGAATTAGAGATAGTATAAAATTGTTACTATTTTATTTGAAGAGGAATATTGAAATTTGTTTTATGCTGCATAAAGAACTTGTTTGATGTATATTTCATGAGCCCTGGTTGAGAGGGAACATTTCATATTGGAATATATGAAAGCTTCTAATCAAACATTTATGTCAGCAAGAGTTTTCTTTTATGGAGGAAAGTTATTGTTATAAAAAAGTTTTAAAAAAGCATAATAATACCCTGAAAATGATAATCCATTTTGGACAAGATACAGAGCAGGGAGAAGTCCCAGTAATGAACAGATCTTGACAGCTGGATTGAAGTCAGAAGCTGGCGTCGGAGGCATGGCTTCTAACCTTGGTTTTCACGGAGAGCCTCCGAACTTTCCATTTTCCTAGCGAATTCTGAACCTAGTCTGTTACACCTTCTTTGTAACACAGCAGTTATGAGTGGTTGCCTTTACATTTCTTCAGTATAATTTTATATTTCAATTGGAGAAAATAAGGAAGTTCAGTTTAAACAAATACAGTGTCTAGTATGGGCAATTTCTGAAGGGGAAAGAAAATGTTTAGAAGTGGGTTCATTTATATTGGTATTAATAAATTTGTTGTCAGCCTCTGTCTTTTTTTATTATTCTTTCAATAATTTTTTTTTTATTATTGTACTTTAAGTTTTAGGGTACATGTGCACAATGTGCAGGTTTGTTACATATGTATCCATGTGCCATGTTGCTGTGCTGTACCCATTAACTCGTCATTTAGCATTAGGTATATCTCCTAATGCTATCCCTCCCCCCTCACCCCACCCCACAACAGTCCCTGGAGTGTGATGTTCCCCTTCCTGTGTCCATGTGTTCTCAGTGTTCAATTCCCACCTATGAGTGAGAACATGCGGTGTTTGGTTTTTTGTCCTTGCGATAGTTTACTGAGAATGATGATTTCCAGTTTCATCCATGTCCCTACAAAGGACATGAACTCATCATTTTTTATGGCTGCATAGTATTCCATGGTGTATATGTGCCACATTTTCTTAATCCAGTCTATCATTGTTGGACATTTGGGTTGGTTCCAAGTCTTTGCTATTGTGAATAGTGCCGCAATAAACATACGTGTGCATGTGTCTTTATAGCAGCATGATTTATAGTCCTTTGGGTATATACCCACTAATGGGATGGCTGGGTCAAATGGTATTTCTAGTTCTAGATCCCTGAGGAATCGCCACACTGACTTCCACAATGGTTGAACTAGTTTACAGTCCCACCAACAGTGTAAAAGTGTTCCTATTTCTCCACAACCTCTCCAGCACCTGTTGTTTCCTGACTTTTGAATGATGGCCATTCTAACTGGTGTGAGATGGTATCTCATTGTGGTTTTGATTTGCATTTCTCTGATAGCCAGTGACAATGAACATTTTTTCATGTGTTTTTTGGCTGCATAAATATCTTCTTTTGAGAAGTGTCTGTTCATGTCCTTTGTCCACTTTTTGATGGGGGTTGTTTGTTTTTTTTCTTGTAGATTTGTTTGAGTTCATTGTAGATTCTGGATATCAGCCCTTTGTCAGATGAGTAGGTTGCAAAAATTTTCTCCCATTTTGTAGGTTGCCTGTTCACTCTGATGGTAGTTTCTTTTGCTGTGCAGAAGCTCTTTAGTTTAATGAGATCCCATTTGTCAATTTTGGCTTTTGTTGCCATTGCTTTTGGTGTTTTAGACATGAAGTCCTTGCCCATGCCTATGTCATGAATGGTAATGCCTAGGTTTTCCTCTAGGGTTTTTATGGTTTTAGGTCTAACATGTAAGTCTTTAATCCATCTTGAATTAATTTTTGTATAAGGTGTAAGGAAGGGATCCAGTTTCAGCTTTTTACATATGGCTAGCCAGTTTTCCCAGCACCATTTATTAAATAGGGAATCCTTTTCCCATTGCTTGTTTTTGTCAGGTTTGTCAAAGATCAGATAGTTGTAGATATGCAGCGTTATTTCTGAGGGCTCTGTTCTGTTCCATTGATCTATATCTCTGTTTTGGTACCAGTACCATGCTGTTTTGGTACCAGTACCATGCTGTTTTGGTTACTGTAGCCTTGTAGTATAGTTTGAAGTCAGGTAGCGTGATGCCTCCAGCTTTGTTCTTTTGGGTTAGGATTGACTTGGCGATGCGGCCTGTTTTTTGGTTCCATATGAATTTTAAAGTAGTTTTTTCCAATTCTATGAAGAAAGTCATTGGTAGCTTGATGGGGATGGCATTGAATCTATAAATTACCTTGGGCAGTATGGCCATTTTCACAATATTGATTTTTCCAACCCATGAGCATGGAATGTTCTTTCATTTGTTTGTATCCTCTTTTATTTCACTGAACAGTGGTTTGTAGTTCTCCTTGAAGAGGTCCTTCACGTCCCTTGTAAGTTGGATTCCTAGGTATTTTATTCTCTTTCAAGCAATCGTGAATGGTAGTTCACTCATCATTTGGCTCTCTGTTTGTCTGTTATTGGTGTATAAGAATGCTTGTGATTTTTGTACATTGATTTTGTATCCTGAGACTTTGCTGAAGTTGCTTATCAGCTTAAGGAGATTTTGGGCTGAGACAGTCAGCCTCTGTCTTATCCAGCTATTCCAAACTGAGACCCTTGTCAGCTTTTGGCTGTGAACCCATTTTATCCATGGAGTCTGAATTAATTTTCACAGGGCCTGTGTATGTCTTTGTAGCCCTGATCAAAGGACCCCTCTCTATACCCTCTTTCATCTTCTGCATGGCTCTTAGGAGACTGGAATAAACCTGATTTTCTAGAAATGGCCACTGGGCCCTTGATTTTGCCTTCATTATTTCTGTTTCATGCTTCCTATCCTACCCTACCACACTTTTCCCCCATCCCACTATGTTCTTTTCTGCACATAGACTTGGGATCTAGTATAGAAGGACAGGACTCTGGGTTTCTGAGTAGCTCAAAACACCAAACATTTTCATCTGTTATCCTCATTCCACTTCTTTTTTGTTTAGGCTCCTGGTTTGTATTTTGACTCAGGTTTTCTTCTCATTCAGTGTAAGTAGTGACTCTGTATGGTGCCCCTCCTCTCTGGACTTGGAGTCCTGACCCTAACCATATATCATTGGGCTGGATCAGCTTCCTTGAGATTGGGTCATCTTCCGGAGGGCCTTATCTTTTTTTTTATATAGATCTCATGCAAATTAGCTGTTTCTTCCTTGACAACCAAGTATACAGGAATCTTCTGGTTGCTCTATGTATCTTCCTGGTTGGAGATTATGGTGCTACTAGTTCCAGAACCTCAGTTGTGAGAGTTAGGTCCCAAAACACCATGTCTTAATCACATGGGCATCTTCTTTGTGACAATTTTGATGGGAATCTATTTATTAAATATTAAATGGACTCACTCCTTCCTCAATTTGGTACTGATTTTGCCCTCTCCTTTTTCTCCCCATCTCCCTCTGGCCCTATGTTCTTGAGTTTCTCTTATATCTGAGACTGCCCAGATAGATGATATTGTTGGACATATTGCATCATGTTTCTAATGTAACAGGTTCTTCTATATAGCACACATTCAACAATGCTTACTGTGAAGAAGCCATGCTATTTAAATTCTATTTTGAGTGGGACAATTTATTCAAAGATTTGATGTATTTGTTCTTCAAGATACTAGGAACTTCACTGATCTAAGTTATAATTTGGGCCCAGTCAAAGATATCTTATCTAAGAGCAGAGAGTGGGTTTGAGGGAAGGAGGTAGATTTCCCTGTCTTTCAACACATACATACTTATGAAGTACTTACTGTATTCCAGGCTATGTCCTAAAGTCTAAAGACTCACTAATGGCAAGTTGTAGCTCCCATACAGCTAATATCAGCAAAATTGATATCAGCACAGTACTTCGCATGTTGTAGGTTTTCAATCATCTGTTGCATAAATATTAGTATTCATTTTCATTTTTATTATCATAAAATTTGCTTTTTACTAACACCAAATTTTAACTTCTAGACTTAATTAAAACACAATTTTGAATCCCTGTCTGAACCTTAAGTTTAATTTCACTGAAGCCTTGTCCATTTCATGAGCCTTTCTGAAGTAAAAAACTTCTTTTTAGTATTGAATCTAGAAGAACAATGATAGCTCTTACATGTATCCCACACATTGATCAACATATCTTCCCCTAAACTTTCTTCCAATCAGCAAAGGGCAATTTTTATCTTGTTATTTTTTCTTCAGCTTAGATTAAAAACTAGTTTTTACTGATAAATCTAGTTTTACATAATCTTGCTTCTATTATTGGCTCTGACCACTTTAAAAAATTAAGGCTTGTTTAATGACAGCCTATCTGAATAACTAACTTTATAAAATCAAATTTGACCATTACATGATAATATTTTAAGACAAAAATAGAATTTCTTTACATGCTACTCCCAAAGTTATGTACTTCAAAGTGCAGGCCCCCTTGTTATTCCTGCAAGTGAATAAAAAAGCTCTGAGAATGCTGTGCCTATGTTCTGTCATCCTCAGAGCCTGGAACATAATAATGATGCTACATTTGAGGATCTTTTATGCATTAAAAATACTTTCACATGTGCTTTTTGTAGCACCCTGGTGAAATGAAAGCATGAATTTTTGAGTTAGCCAACCTTAGGCTTAAATCCTAACTGGCATCCTGCTGTCTGTGTGGTCTTGGTTAAGTTTCTTAACCTGTCTGAGCTCATTTCCTCGAATCAAAAATAGAGGTGATGCTACTTATTTAGGGAAGTTGAGGGGATTAAATTATATAATGTAGGTACTACTCCTGGAACATCAAAAGTTTTCAATACATTCTGGTTTGATAATAACCTTGGAAGACTGAGGAGTTGGAGTACTGACCAACATCAATAATTTACACAGACTTTTCGTATGTTTAATAGATAAGTATTTCCTCCTTACACATCAGTACAAGAAATGTTGTTATTTTGGTTTAATTTTCTAAGTCAAATAAAATGTCTATGTGCCCTTACTCTCCAAGGAGGTAAGGAATTAAATCTCAATCAAGGGTTTTAGTGTCTTCTCACTCCTTATATTCCAAATTTGGGTACTTATGTGGATATAGAAAGATGTGGGAGGTGGAGTGGGCCTCCTTGTTCTTATAGCTCCTTTTGCTGGAAAATCTACCTTCCATTTTCCCTTCCATCGCTTACCAAGCACTGATGCTCTCTGCAAACTTAGAAGTGAATTCTCCAGAGATCCTGTCCAGGGACC
The DNA here is from genome assembly GCF_006542625.1 of Nomascus leucogenys. Taxonomy (NCBI): domain Eukaryota; kingdom Metazoa; phylum Chordata; class Mammalia; order Primates; family Hylobatidae; genus Nomascus; species Nomascus leucogenys. The sequence goes on from NC_044396.1 coordinate 61,934,041, forward strand.
ACATGCTTTGTTACTAAAGACCCTTGATGATCCGTTCTTGGTCTCCATGGTTATATCAGGAGGAATTACCCATCAAGTTATCTGCATTCTTGGTATCTCTACAAACTACTAGACCCTGCCGTGCCTGGGAAAATTTCTTCTTCATCGGTTTCTTCTCTCAGCACCAGCCTTCACCTCTGTTTCCTTTAAGGGTCTTCTCCTCAAATTAAGTCTGTGGAGAAGTTAGCGCTTGTGTAAAGTAGATTTCACTTTCTAATCTGAGATTCTCTGAGGCAGTGGAGCCCAGAAGCAGAGTACTAAGTCGTGGTTACTTTGGGGAAAAAAGGATGGCAGCAAGAACACTCATTATTCTGAACATCCAATAGCAGTAAAAATAATGTATAAGGTACATTAACACAATAATAAGTCATCTGATAAGGATTTTATTTATTTTTCCCATCACTCCTATGATATAAGTTCTTCAGGCACCACACTACCCTCACTAATGAAAGAGATTTATCCTGGTTTTCTGCTTCATGAAGATCTACCCCTTCCCAGACTACAGCATCACTTAGGTGTTAGAGAGAAGAGGTCCTTTAGCCACTGATGGTTCTGGCCAAAGTTCTTTGAGCAGATGTTCACTTATCCCTTGGTCTTGAAACATCCAACATGAACCACTTATCTGCCTTATCCCAGACTTTCTCAGGTCAGATCCCATCATGATTTGTATCTCTCCCTCCTCTGGTCACCATTAGAAACTCAGCTTGTCATGTCATGCATCACTAGTACTCTCATCACTGCACTGCTCCAACCCCCTTGCCATCTTTCTCCATTTTCTGACCCAGTCTTCTTTTCCTCATAGGCTTCCCAAACTCTTCCCATGTGCTGTCATTAGGAAAATTCTCTTTACCTTCATCCTACTTTTGTCTTTTCCTGTTCCCTTAATCTTATTTTTCTAGCAGAAACCAGGCTTTCCCTTGGTGCCATTTATTCCTTAGGTCCTTTTGAATGGATGATGTGTTTTCTTCCTAACATTCTTATCTCAGGGCCTATAATTGAGGAGAATGTTTTACCTTTACAATTTGTCTGTTTATTCAACACCTTCTTTCTTCTTATCTCAGTCAATTATTTGACTTCATAAGAGACATCTCACTCACTGTTCTAACACTTTTGAGTCCCTACATCCTTGAAAGTTTATGCCATCAGACTTTGCTACTATTAGCCCTTTCTGTGTTATCTTGACATTTTATTAATCTTTATTATATTTCTTTATGTTTTGCAGACTTTACTATGTGGATAACTGTTTCCCTCTATATCTTCTTAACTATTATTTGACTTCATAAGAGACATCTCACCCACTGTTCTAACACTTTTGAGTCTCTACCTCCTTGAAAGTTTATGCCATCAGACTTTGCTACTATTAGCACTTTCTGTGTTACCTTGACATTTTATTAATCTTTATTGTATTTCTTTATTTTTTGCAGACTTTACTATGCGGATAACTGTCTCCCTCTATATCTTCTTAACTATTTACCATTCTTCGTTATTTCAAAATCCAAGTGGAAGATTCAGCTAATACATTTCTGTGTTAGTCTGGGTCCTCCAAAAAGAAGCCTAAATAGGATTAAACATATATAAAATTTATTAGGGGAATGAATGCTTTTGAGAGTAAAATTTGTGGAGGAACTCAAGAGAAATTTTGAGAGTCATCAGACTATACTGCAGGTTTTACCCCAAGGGGGGAAAGAGGGAGAGAAGAGAGGTTGGATAAAAGTAACTTAAATTGCAGTTCAGTTGTAAGGAAAGCTTTTCAAGGACAATGGGGAAGGCTTGAGGCAAAATTGCTTGTAAGAGGGGTCTTGTGTCTCCCAGGAATGGGCCTGCCTTTTAATCCCTGCTGCACTCAGTCATTGGCTGTGAGAAACCTATGGGAAGTATGGCTTTGTTGTGACATGGTGATGGATTTTGGTACACAGTAGCTGGGGTCATCTGTTAATTATGATCCCCTCGGCTGGAGATTTGTGGGACATATTTTAATGGCTGTTATACTTTCCTCTCAGTTCTTTGACCTCTTTACCTCCAATGATTTTTTCTTCTACTCCTCCTTAGCTGCCAAGTCCCATGTTTATTTTTGTCATTAGACCTTGTTATTGTGAGAACTGTAACACCTCTAAAAATGATAAAAATGACTCATTCAATTCTTCAACCTCATAGAAACATCTCATTCACTCTTCTTACACTAATTTCCCCCCTTTCTCTTCTTACTAATTGTCCACAGTGCATCACTATGATCAATCTCTTGCAATATCCAACTCTCTTGCCGCAACTTTAGCTTATTTTCTGTTTCTTAAAATAGAATGCCAGAGACTGGATAAATTTTTTAAAATTATTTTTCACAGTTCTAGAGCCTGGAAAGTTCAAGAGCATGGTGCCAGCATCTGGCAAAGCCCTGCCTGATGCGTTATCCCATGGCAGAAAGGCAAGCAAGCACATGAGTTGGAGAGAAAGACAATGAGCCAAATTCACCTTTTTATCAGAGCCCACTCCTGCAATAAAGGCATTAAACCAAGAGTGGAGCCCTTCTGGCATAATCACCTCTCAACACTGTTACAATGGCAATTAAATTTCAATATGAGTTTTGAAGGAAAGTTCAAATTATAGCAACCCTTCTCCTCTGTTGTATGCATCTATCAAAATTCTAATTATGCCTAAATCCAATTATTCTCTTATCGTCTAACAGAACCTGAACAGCTGTATGTTGTGAAAACTCCTGTTTTTCCTTTTCTTTTTTTATTTCTTTCTCTCTCTTTTTTCTATTTCTCTACAAAACTCCAATGATTCCTCGATATTGCTTGACTATTTTTGCTACACTTTACCCTCATATGCTACAAAATGAATATTTTACATTTTCTCTTTTTCCTTCTTATAGTCTCTTTCTCACACTTTATTTTCAGCTGAAGATCTTGCCTCATACTTTAAGTAAGATCAATTAGATAAAAATTCCATAAACTTCCCAATGCCCAATTTACCAGCCTTTCTACATCTTTATCTATACTTTTCGTCTTCCATTTATTCATAGCCTATAACATAAGATTGATGAGAAAAAGAATCTTGTTTTTTTTGTTCGCTGATATATCTGCAAAGATGGTCCATAATCATCTTTATTCAGTAAATATTTTTTAGATAGATTGGTCCATTGAATAATGATTATTTTTTCTATTATACAGGAAGCTTATAGAAATACAGTGACTTTTCCAAATTTTCCAGATGTTACTTAAATTTTTCAGATGAGAATACTCAGCACTGAAAGGACTATGAGAGAGAGAGAGAGAGAGTGAGAGAGAGAGAGAGAAAGTGATATAATATGGGCTAGTCAAATACTCTTTCCATGGTCACACAGGTTTTTGCTATAAAATATTGCATTTTGTTCTTCGAGCCAGTTTAACTTCTGAGATCACAAATAATCATATTCTTCCAACTTTTAATATTCTAAATGAGTTGGTTCTTAATATTTGGGTGTGATTAAACCTTTGAGAATCTGAATAAATCTATGGCCTCTTAATTCAGAAAAATACACATTCACATACAGAAAAATTTACTTGCAAGTCAAAAGATTTGTGAATCTAATCAGGCCAATATGTGACTATCATCAGCACTGAAAGTGAGAACAAAATGAAAAGGGATGGTTTATACATTAATTCAGTTTGAACATAAGGATGGGGGCTTTGTCAAGGTTGGTTGGGATGGTCATGGTCCAGGTCTGAAGACAACAACCTGCTTAGGAAAGAGACTTGGAACTGGCAAGTAGACACATGGATGGTGGGCTGCTATCAAGACAGATCAAAGTTACACTTAACTGGGTTGGACAGGAATTTGGGCAGGACTTCTCTAACCTGAAGTTACCTCAATTCTAAAATGAAGAAGTTGGATTATGTGATATGTTAAATTTCCATTATGCCCTAAACATCTACATCTGCAGTTACTTTCATAGGTAAGACAAGGCATATCATTTGATCAAGTGAAAATATTTCAAGGCACCATCAAGAAGAAAATGCAGATTAATGGCGGCCTTAAGTTAACGTGGAAGGCCAAGTGGGTATTTGTTCAGATAAATGTTTGAATTAAATGCTTCTGTTCTATCTTTAGCTGCTTGTCTTCAGCGAAGGGAGAGTAGCATTTCCCAAAGCCTCCTATTGTAGCACTTATCACATTGTATTAAAGCTTTCTGTTTATATATCAGTTGCTTCTTAGAATGTTAGCACTTTAAGGACAAAAACTATGTTCCCTAGGGTCTAGCGCAGTCTTGGTTTCCCCAGGATCTAACCCTGTCCTTGGGGTATGGTGAATTGTCTGTACATGTTTGTTGAACCAAAGTGAAATGAACTGACACACACATACACACACACGAACAAAAAGGAATCAACTTAAAAGCCATGCTTGTCAAATTTGAAAAGTAACAAAATCTAAAGAATGTCATCAGGCTTTAAGTTGTCATCAACATATTATCATTCCAATCCAGGGCCCATGAGAATAATGGCACTGCCAGGCACTGAGTCCTCAGCACCTATTTTAATGGCAAGAGAAGAAAAAGTGTTTGTTCTTAGGTTGTCATAGGAGCATAGTCTGCATTTAGACCGAGAAGTTGTACCATATGTCAAAACAATATTTGGTAACCAAAATAATTTGTGAGTAAAAAATGAACCAAGTGTGTTTCTATAAACTTTTCCATCACCATTGGAACCAACTTCTTGAGGATTTAGATAAAAATATTACATTTTCCATAAATTTACTCTTTGTTAATTATATAACTTTGTTCATAGATGAATAAGGAACAAAGCCGAAGAAGATAACAAGCAAAGAAAACATTATATTCCCATATGCCTCATGTTAAATATAGAATCATGGGGAGGTATGATACTTCAGGATATATTACCACAATAATTGCTATACACTGAGGATTATATTTTGCTGTGTTGTTTAAGCAGAAACTCAACATATCCCTTTAAAAAATTGAGCTTACAGTCTGAATAGCAAAATAATAACTTCCAAAATGCAATTTTAGTAGGTCCAAATACCTACTAAAAGAGGTCTGTTTTCTTTTTTTTTTTTTTAATTATACTTTAGGTTTTAGGGTACATGTGCACAATGTGCAGGTTTGTTACATATGTATCCATGTGCCATGTTGATTTCCTGCACCCATTAACTCGTCATTTAGCATTAGGTATATCTCCTAATGCTGTCCCTCCCCCCTCCCCCCACCCCACAACAGTCCCTGGAATGCATATGTAGAAAGCTGAAACTGGATCCCTTCCTTACACCTTATACAAAAATTAATTCAAAATGGATTAAAGACTTAAATGTTAGACCTAAAACCATTAAAATCCTACAAGAAAACCTAGGCAATACCATTCAGGACATAGGCGTGGGCAAGGACTTCATGTCTAAAACACCAAAAGCAATGGCAACAAAAGAGGTCTGTTTTCTTATTTGAAAATTCAATGACTAAAAAAAAAAATTTAAAGTTATCTTTTGGTGTTTTGATTTACCACAAAGAAATGATTTACCTTGTCTGAGAGGCTATGTGTTTGGTTTTGGCAGATTGATTATTTTCAAGATAGTTTCCCAACAGACCCTGGCATAAGAGCTCAGTCTGAATGAGACGAACAAGGAATGCGCTTTGCCACCAGATGGAAGCCTGTGGTAATCAGCGAAGTCAGGTTCCTGTCATCAGGTGCAAATCATCCAGATAATGAAAGTCCCTTTTGTACACTGTGCGCTTGTTCCAGAAAGCATTAGTTAAAATTGGCTAAATTCTGCTCTGTATGTATTCTCTCAACCTCATTATGTTATTTACTTGGTAGAAGATGAGGTGCTAGGATCAAAATGTTAGTCTAATGACATGTTTTCTATATTAATAATCCTTAGGTCATTGCCATATTCAGGGCTGTATTAGATAATAACATTTAAAAAGCCCATTTTCATTCTGAGCAGCTCAGTTTTAGTAACTGTTGAGTTTCACACCACCACCTCTTATCCCTATACCAGCTGCCTACAGGAAGCACAGAAACTTAATTATTGACAGACTAAATATTTGCATCTTGTGGAAACCAGAATATTCCATAATTTAAGAACTTAGCAAATATTTTCCCTAAAACCAGATTTTGTACTTTGTTGTGGGTTGCATTTAAGAATAGCAGTATGAAATTTTCAAACTGCAGTTGGGAACCTTTATCCTTTCTGAGGTCTGAGCATGGATTGTTAGCTCCGTTTTCCTTTTTAAAATGTTTAATCTTTGCCCGCTTTTGCCATTTCTTCTTTCATGTGCGTGAAATGTCAGCTTGCAAATTGGTGAGCTGCTACGTACTATTTTCCCTCAATGTATGAGTAATTTCTATGCCATGCGGATGCATTTGTAAAAGGCCACTGATTAAGGTTATTCTGTGTACAAGGATCTTATTTAAGAGCGCCCATGATCAAATTTTAATTTCTCTTGCTAATCTGCAGTTCTCTGCAAAAAAAAACAAAAAAAAAAAAAGCTTGATTAACATCTCATTTGATGTAAACGAATTGTTTTGTTTTGCAGGTGCAAACTTCTCTAGGGAACTACAAAGTATCATATACACATCTTTTGAGAAATATAAAGTGCCATGAAAATAAAAAAACATTATTGTTCTTATTTTCTTATAGCTTAAAGGTGACCCCCATTTTAAGAATTACCTTTGGGAATCCCTCCAAGTTAGTTGTCATGGAAACAACTCTGCCAGGACAAGATTTTCAAATCTTGTTTTTGTGTATGGAAACAAGGCTGTTGGAAATGGTTTCTATCCCTGTGAGTGATAGGGGCTGAAGTTCTTTCTATGCTTTTCTGATGCTCAGTTCATTCAATAGCAGGGTTGTGAAAATGGCAGGTAATTAAGAAACAGATGACAGAGTTCAAGGCGCTGCTTTGCTACTTCTCTTCTGCATAAATTTGGGGAAATCATTGAACCTGTTTGAGACTGTTTTCCTATATGTAAAATGAGAATAATATGCTTGCTTGACCTGGCTATTAAAATTAAAAGTAATCGAGGATTTTTAAGTGCTACACAAAGTTGGTTATTACTAAGACTGACTTATTGGTGTATTGTGTTTCATCAGAGAAACACACACCCAAACTGCACTGTTTTAATTTTACTAAACTGCATTTTGGCATCTATTAACCAAACTTGAGGGACATGATAAGAAAATTAAAACACTTTTCTATTCACCTTAGTGTAGAAAAGTAATTGGGGAAAGTTTTTATGCCTCCTACAGTATCCTTTTTAATGAATACCTGGAGACATGACATATTTTTTTCAGAATATCTGGATTACTTTTAAACAACAGCTTTCTGTATTTATTTTTAAAGTCATATATAACTTATTGTGTTTTCCTCTTTACACTGGCTTCTAGGCAGTTCTGAGTTAAATCCATGGTTTATATCTAGCTAAATATATATGACTTTATAATATTTATTTTAGCTCACCAATGTCTTCAACTTGTTATTTTTGGCTATATTTTCCTTTTGTTCATGATTTCTTCACTTTTCCCTTTTCATGTGCTACATGTGTTTTAAAAACTACATAATTTTTGGAATGAGGTGATACTATATCTAAATAGAAAATAATTGTTTTCTATAAGATATCTGTGGTAGATAATAATTGCTACCATATTTTGAAGTCGTACTACATGTTAGGCCCTCTGATAAGCACTATCTCTTATCTCTTTTATTTTTTGCCCAAAAGGTATCATTTCCTATCTTTTACAAATGATGATACTAAGGCTTAGAAACAAGTAAATTGACTCATCTAGTGGCCTTCCTCTAGTAAATGGAGGAAATTGATTTCCAATGTAGATTTATCTGATTCTAAAATTCATGTTGATTAGTCATTGTATTATACTGCCTTTTATTACTGAGTAAAATAATGCAACAAATGACTATCATTATTATCATTGCTGTAGAATTATTATCAAAGGTTTCTGATGTAGTTGAATATTTAATTTTGACCAAGAGCGTACATAATTAAAAAATACATGTTCTAAAACTCTATTATTCATATTTTTGCTTGACAATTTGATGGTGCGAGTGTTTTGCCACATCTTGCCTTTACTGCCAAGAATGATTTCAAGGCCTATCTCCATATGTAACTTGGTGTACAACCCCGGAGAAATGTATGCCTCTTACTGACATATGGGGAAACACATCCAACAATCCTTTTTTAGAATGTAGCAAAAACTTCCTGGCACTTTCGAACAATCTTGTGCCATGCTTTGTTCCTTCAAGTTGTACTTCAAATGCATTTGCTACTCTCTTTCTCTTCATGATCTTCAAGTTTATTATCCATTGTCATATCTTTCTGTTTGGTTGTTTAAATGGGAAGGTTCTGTTTAGTTTCTGTCTTTCTGCCCGTAAGAGGTCTCTTTTGTTTCTAATTTTATATCCATGATTTTAAAGAATGATTGAGAAAGTGTAGGCCACACAGAATTGACCAAAAAAAGTAAACAGTAAGATCCGGGCTTGGGTAGTGGGAGGATGATATTTGCTATCACAGTGAGGAAGGCATTACGGAGTTAATAACTTCTGAATCGGGTTTATATTGAAAGGAGGGGGTGTCTTGAGGGTGGGGTGCTTAGAACCATAGAAGGGATTTTTCTTCCTACCAAAGCCTTATAAAAATCTTCCATACAGCAAGTTCTTTTCCTAAAAGAGAAGCAATGTTCAGAAAGCCTGAAACATGTAGCCCAGTTAGAGAAGTCATTTCCAGGAAAATTGGTAACTAAGGCAGTCATTTTTCAGAGAATTAAAAGAGACAAGATCTCCATCACTTCATCTTTTGAACATATCTGTGAAGGAACTAATGGGAGCAGGAACAGCTGGAGCCATAAGTAATTCATAAAAACTCCACGTGGGGTGATCATGTTGAGCATTATATTCGGAAAGAATGGAATGCCTTTGCAATTGTGCTATCATTCCAGTGCAGACTCACATGGGAGAAGGGTCGGGATTGCACACAAAGGATGATCTGCCAAGGCTACTATGTCAGACTGTGAAAGAGAAAAAGGATAAGAGGAGAACAAATAGTGAAAATTTTTTTCTTAGCCAAACTTTTGGAAATGTTTCAACAAATCCTTATTGAAGTATAATTAGAAGTGTATTTCTCAACCTTGTCTTTTATTTTTTACAATTTTTTTTGTGGGGGAACCATTTTGTTCATTATGTGATATAGGCGCAATTCCTAGGGCTGTAAACTTTTGGAAGGTCTACAAATATATGTGCAACCTGAAAAATGACTTAATAACTCTGTAATATGAAAATAAAACTGCAAAATTAAAAGGAATTAATACTTAATGAAATATCCACAAAGCATAACGTTATTTTACTTGTTTCACTGCAACTTAACTGCTATATCTTATGAGAGATAATAAATAGCAAGGAAAATGTTTATTCTCAAATAAGCAAAATTATAAAAATTCTCTCTAAAAATGTTACAATAAAAATATTCTTAATGCATGATGTAAGCATTGCAAAACATGCTTGATATGATATGCAGTGAGACTTTTAAAATTAAGAGAGCCTCTTGTCTAGGACGGTTGTCATTAAACAACTCATAATGGGTTTATGTACAACTATGTTTGTTTTAGTTTTCTATTGGTACGTAACAAATTACCACAAGCTTAGCAGATTAAGACAGCACATTATTACCTCAGGCTTTCCCTGTGTTAGGACTTAGGGCATAGGTTAGCTGAGTCCTTCATTCAGGGTCTAACTGGCATGAAATTGAGGTGTCAGCCAGGGCTGTGGTCTCACCTAAAGACTTGATTCAGTTGGCTAAGGTGGAGACATCATGGGAGTGATATCTCATCCTCTTTGTCATATGTGGAATCTAGTCAAGGGAATGACATTCCATCACTCTTACTATATTCTATAGACAAGAAATCACAGGTTCTGCCTACCCCAAAAGAGGGGATTATGTAAGTTGGGAAGGGGATCACACATCCTTAAGAAATATAGTAGAGGTTATTTTAGGATGTGTCTGCCAAAATGTTTAAAGTTATGCTTTTTAAGGTTTTGTTCTCCAGTGTGGGCTCAGTTATTGTCAAATATTTCTTTAGTTGTCTTTATAAAGTTCTGAGATAAAGAACACTTTCACCTATGTTATAAATGATATTTAGAACCAGTTTGGCACATAGTAGGTACAGAATTAATGAATTACAGAAAAGATTCTTTTGACTAGAGAAGATATATAAAAGAGAGAGTTCGGAGAAAGATTTTTCCAATCTGATTGTGTCTTACATTCCCCAAGCACTCATGCTTCAAGTATTCCAAGAACGTTCTTGGTAAACTTAATTCAGAGCTTCTGAGGTCATAGAGCAGGTTAAAGGCTTTATACTAGCAGAGTCTAGAAGGCTAAGAAAAAGGCATCAGTTAGGACTGAAAGTAATATTACTGGTTATAATTGCATTCTGACACCCTTGCTGATCACCAACATATATCTCCTCCTAAAGATGTTCTTCTTTATCCCTGTTTCTCTCGTTTCCTCAGCTCTCCATCTCTCCTGCTTTTTGTCTTTCTTGCTCATAACCTCTCTCCACAGTTTGGCTTTTCTTTCATTTTATCATTTTAACTCTTCTAACATTTGTCTCTTGTAGTCTATTATTCCATCTCTCAGGATTATTACTTTCATCAATATTGAGAGAGAGTGTGTGTGTGGCTCTGTGTTTGCATGTCTGTGTACGTGTATGCTTATGTCAGTGTATAAACTTGGTGTGTTACAGTCAGACGGCTTTAGATTTGTGTGGTGGGGTACATAGGCCTTCTTTCACTCTGAGATGGAGGAGTCAGGGTCACCCGAGTCATGGCCGGAGTAAGTGATGCCTGCGATATTCATGCCCTTGAAAGAGCCTGGGAACTCAGTGGAGCAAGAGGCTTTATTGGAGAAGCCTTCCTTGTAGTTAAGATTTCACAGATGGAATGGACTTCCTAAGAAAGAAGTGAATCTGGGTAAGTCTGCGAAACAGAGGAGAGGTTTTTGGTTTTTGTTTGTTTTAGTTTTATTTGGTGAGATTCTCTGACTCTTGGTACAGTGTTTTTAGGGCAGGGCTACATATTTGACAGCAGTAGCAAATTTTAAAGATCCAGGTGAGAACAATTAGAAGGAAGAGCCTGTGGGTGATATTGTTAGTTTTAAATCTATCATTCTAGGAGCCAAGTCACGAAGAATCCTATATGATGGGTACCTCTATTGGCTGACACTATAAAACATTAACGTGGCTGTATAAGTTCATGGCTCCTAGTTTAAATTCCCACTCGGAAGAAAGAAGCTATGTATATTTAGAAAACAGTCACTTCTCTGTAGGAGTGCTTTATACCACAACCATCTGAAGAGCTTTCAAATTCAGTATATTTTGGTATCAGAACAAATAAAACCACATCTTCAACAAGTGAAAATTTCCGGTCTTCACCATTTTTATTTTCTTGTCGACCAGTGATTGCAGATGCTTAAGCTAGCCTCCTCAGCTGAAAACTGATGGATTCAGAACTGGCCACATGGTGTGCTCATATGATTTTTGCCATCTATCTTTAAATACAACACTCCAGTATATGTCTGTAAGTAACGTAACAGGAAAATTTCCACGTAGAATTACTAATCAAGCTTGAAGTCCACATTTCCAAACAGAGAGATTACGGAAAGATAAAGAACTAACAAGGGAAAAAGATAATTTGTGTAAGGAAATAGTATAAAAGAAGAAAAGAAAAATGAAAGTAGGTAGATAATTAATTAAACAGCAGGAAGGAGATGGACAGTTTCCAGAAACAGTATTTTCCTCCCACTTGAAAGCTGGAGAGCTTAATTTTTCTCTTTTTCTGATAATTTGTGAGAGATCCTCTTCAGAGCTCATACATTTTATTGGTTCAGTTAAAAAACATTCATTATATTGGAACAACTTAAGTCTGGAGATAGTTGTTTTAACCCTTCTGTTAACACTGCATAATCTTAGAAACTATATAAATTAGACTGTATTTTAAATGAATCTTCACAAATAGATTGTGATTTCTCTACTTTTGTAGCTAAATTCAAAGTGAATAAGCAGACCTTTAAAATGCATTAAAATTATCTTCATTCATATATACTTACCTTTTTAAATAAAATAAACAAAAGACTCATATACTGATATAATCATACTGATTGAATACTGATATAATCATATTCAAACTTAAGGAGACCTGGCCTGATATGGGAAAAGCAGTTATATCCTGGAATATCATAAAAAGAGCAGGATTCAGAATTAATTAAGCCTCACTTCTACTTGTAAGAAGATTTCTAATCAAAAGCTTCTTCTTAGAGAGTATTATATTGTGCCATCAAACTTCAGCCTCTTCCTAACATGTCCTTGATACAGAACTTCCATTAAGGAAGCCCATATCCAAAATCTCCATTTAAGAGCGTAGATTTGTGCAGACTAACTCTCAAACTAAGTGGGATTTTGGAAACTCCCCAATGCTGTTTCAGTTCTTAAGGGAACATTAAAATTAAGCAATATGCAAGCCAGATAATTCTTTTTAAAAGCAGAAAGTGCTTCCTTTATACCAATACTTTATTTTTTAAAGAAGCATTAGAGATCATAAAGAGTGAATCTATATGCTGCCTAGCAGAATTTGGTAGAGAACAAGGATATTTTCTTATTTGAATTGTGTTCATCTTTTGAAACATTTTATCCACAACTAGAGAGTAAATGCAGATGCTTAGCTTGACTCAGAAGTTTTGGATGGAATAAGGGAATATGTAAAATGCTTTACCTGTTGTTGAAAGAAATAAAAAACCACCACATAAAGTCATTGAAGTTTGACATAGAAGATGAATCCAGGGTCACAGTGGTCACCTCTAAATTGGAAGACTGATGATTTATCGAGACTGGATGTCAACTTTCAATGGCTAGGTGTTACTGAAGAAAAGTACCCGTAGCTCTAGAACACAGATAAGGTAAAAAAAAAAAAAATCTAATGGGAAAGTACGTAACACCAACAATGAGTTATAAAAGTAACATAGAAGCAAATGTTAACTCATGATGAGTTTCTTCAGTAAGGTAAATTGACTTTTTTTAAAAAATAAATTAACTTTATAATATAAAATTAGTCTTCATAATGTGATAATTTGGGACACTTTAGAATAATAATGGGGAAATATCTAAAATCATCATAGAGTAAACACAATTAATTGAAATAAACTAGATAAACCCTCTTATTGGGCATTTTCAAAATTTAAAATTTTGATATTTGTTATAATTTTTATGTTTGCTAAGAAAATAGCTAAGTCCAGTTTTCTACTGTTTCTTAGAGTGCTTCTATTCTATGCCACAAAGGTGAGGAAATAGTCTGCCTCCATTTACAAATGCTGTGATTGAGAATATGCTTTTCCATTCATTAATTCAATAGGGAAAAGGAGGAAAAACACTTCTGAGTACATGAAGGGAGTTATTACGTTGCTTAAATGAAGCAGTAAAATGAACGGGAAATAAAAAAAATTGGGGGTAAGATTAAATTAGCTGTGTGGCATTGAAAGTAGTTTATACTCTCTGATTCTTTTTATTTGTAAAATAAGGATAATAATACCTAATTGGACAGATTGTTGTGATGAGTAGAGTACTTGCCAAAGTCATCATGCAAAGTGTGGTATTGATTTTTTTATTATTGAGTTTCATATACCTGGAACTCACTGGAGATAATTAAAGATGTTTCTCTTGTATACTTTGAAATTACAGAAAAAGAAAATCCACAGTTAGAACTTATTCTCCATAAAAACAAAGATTAGCTTGACAATAGGAAAGGGCTTATATGGTTAAATTTCACAATGAACAATAAATTTCGGGGCATTTTATTCTATGATCATCCTGTTATTTGGGACATTCTATCATCTGGTTCACACTGTCTGCTAAACTTGGTTGGGCAACTTAGTTGAGCCTTATTCTAGTAGAGAAGCAGATTATGAAATTAATTTTCAACATAGTAGAGCAACTTTGGGGATGAAGTTAATTGAATTATTTTATCCTGGCACATTTGGGAAGCTTCTGGTATAATATCAGAGAACTATAAATAAAGCCTTTGAAGATGACACTTTCCATTTTATTTGCCCAGGTGGAAGTATAAGAGCAATAGTAACAATAAAAGGGGGGTCCTAAATAAGGCTTGCCATTAAATGGTAAGATTGAGGATTTGGGTGTGAATTTAGATGTGAAGGGATGAAGGAGGCTGTTTAGCCTGATTTAGTTTCCAGAAGTGGATCTGCCTCTAGATATAGCAAAAGTAGTTTTCTCTGCATCCAGTTAGTAGATTAGGGGACTAAATTAGTTTGAAATCAAAGCCCCAGATGAAAAGTAAAGCATTTATCTCCTTTTCCTTGTATTTGGTGCATAAATATTATCACTGAGAGATGTTTCATGGAGGGATGTCTGGTTAGAGATAGAATGTGGATTTGGGATTCCTACATCTGTCTACATATTTACGTAGATACATTATATATCTGTAAAATAAGCTTATAGAGCCTACTGAAATTTTTTTGCATTATTGAGTGAGTCTCCTATGTGGAAGAGGTTTTGAAAAAAATTGATTGTTCAATACAAGGCTAGGGTCACTGGTGAGAACTCTTATGAAAATTGTTCAAAGAAGAAAAGATTGAAAGAAGCCTTCTTTCCCCCTCTCACTAGGCTTTGTTTACCCTTCTCTGCTTTACTTTCAAAATCAGAAGAATAGTAAACAACTTTACATGAAATGCTTTTCTCTTTTTAGAGCTTGTTTTTATCATGACTTCACTGGCAATGATTCAATTGAGGAATTGAAAGACAATTGTGTAATAGATAAGAGCAGGGATTCTAGAGCCAGGATCTTGGGTTTGGGCCTTGTCACTGCCACTTACTCTAACTTTTGAGAAATTATGTGGCATCTCTGCTCCACAGTTTGGTTTTTGTTCTACATCAAATGGGACTAATTGCATAGAGCTGCTGTGAGGATTAACTAAATTATTTCCGAGAATAGTACCTGGTACTTCCTAAATTCTCATAAATTGTCAGTTATTTTTCTCATTATAATTCTTATTACTATGAAGGTAGCCATGTATTTTTCTAAGAAACTTACGACAGCCCCAAGCTGATCAACTGATTTTGAAATTGTAGGTAGAATGTCAAAGAAATTTTGAAATTAATTGCTTAATATTTGGGATACCATTCCTTCTCTTCACAGTTACGGTGTTCTGACAGAATAAATGAAAACTTTTCTTCACACTATTATTATATTTGAAGATGAGTTCAGCTTTGGTGGGAGGTACAAGACAAAGGTTATGTTAGAATTTGTTCTATGTGACAAACTGAGATCAAATTATTCAGAGTAGCCTGTCATAGCAGGAGATCGCAATAGCTAATGTGGTATTGGATGTTGATCATGACTAAGTAGTATATGACTTCATTATACTCTTGCTCATCCTGGTGCCTAAATTTGTTGTGTAGTAAATATAAATTCATCTCTGTTGCTAGTAATTGAAGCCATTAACCATGTATCCTTTGGGCTGGAAAAGTTAGAGCTTTAGGTTCCTTACTGATATTGTGTCTAGAAGAGACAAAGATTTAAAACTAAACAAATCAGCTGCACCTGTTTATTATTTTTATTTTTGTGAGTACATGATAGGTGTATATATTTATGGAGTACACGAGATGTTTCGATACAGGAGTACAGTGCATAATAACCACATGGTGATGAGTATCCATCACCTCAAGCATTTATCCTTTGTGTTACAAACAGTCCACTTATAGTTTTAGTTATTTAAAAGTGTACAATTAAATTATTATTGCCTATGGTCACCCTGTTGTGCTATCAAATACTAGGCCTTATTCATTCTTTCTATTGTTTTTTGTACCAAATAACCATCTTCACCTCCTTCCCACTCCCCAACTATCCTTCCCAACCTCTGGTAACCATCCTTCTATTCTCTATATATCTTTATGAGTTCAATTGTTTTCATTTTTATCTCCAAAAAATAAGTGAGAATATGAGATGTGTATGTTTCTGTGCCTGGATTATTTCACTTAATATAATGATCACCAGTTTCATCCATGTTGTTGCAAATGAAGAATTTCATTCTTTTTTATGGCTGAGTAGTACTCCAATGTGTATAAATACCACATTTTCTTTATCTGTTCATCTGTCGATGGGCACTTAGGTTGCTTCCAAACCTGGGCTATTGTGAACAGAGCTGCAACAAACATGGAAGTGCAGATATCTCTTTGACATAGTGATTTCCTTTCTTTTGGGTATATACCCAGCAGTGGGATTGCTAGATCATATGTTAGCTCTACTTTTAGTTTTTTGAGGAACCTCCAAACTGTTCTCCATAGTGGTTGTACTAATTTATATTCCCACCAACAGTGTACACGGGTTTCTTTTTCTCTGCATCCTCACCAGCATTTGTTATTGTCTGTGTTTTGAATAAAAGCTATTTTAACTGGGATGAGATGATATCTCATTATAGTTTTGATTTTCATTCCTCTGATGATCAATGATGTTGAGCCCCTTTTCATATGCCTATTTGCCATTTGTATGTGTTTTCTTTTTTGAGAAATGTCTACTTAAATCTTTTGCATGTTTTTTCATTGGATTATTCGAGTTTTTCCAGTAGAGTTTTTGAGGACCTTATATATTCTGGTTAATAATCCCTTGCCAGTTGGCTAATTTGCAAATATTTTCTACCATTCTTTTGGTTGTGTCTTCACTTTTTTCATTGTGCAGAAGCTTTTTAATTGGTTGTGATCCCATTTGTCCGTTTTTGCTTTGGTTGCCCATGCTTGTGGAGTATTACTCAAAAAATGTTTGCCCAGGCTAAAGTCCTGGAGAGTTTCCCCAATTTTTTTTGTAATGGTTTCATAGCTTGAGAGATTTAAATTTTTAATCCATTTTGATTTGATTTTTGTATATGGTGAGAGATAGGAGTCTAGTTTCATTCTTC
Organism: Nomascus leucogenys; assembly: GCF_006542625.1. Taxonomy (NCBI): domain Eukaryota; kingdom Metazoa; phylum Chordata; class Mammalia; order Primates; family Hylobatidae; genus Nomascus; species Nomascus leucogenys. The sequence continues at coordinate 61,951,029 of NC_044396.1, forward strand.
TGCATATGTATATTCTGTTTTCCAAGCACAATTAATTGAAGAGACTGTCTGTCTTTTCCCTAGTGTATATTCTTGGCACCTTTGTCAAAATGAGTTCAATGTAGATAGGTGGATTTGTTTCTTTGTTGTCTATTCATTTCCATTGGTCTATGTTTCTTTTTTTATGCTGTTACAATGCTGTTTTGGTTACTATAGCTCTGTAGTACAATTTGAAGTTAGGTAATGTGTTTCCTCCAGTTTTATGTTTTTTGTTAAAAATACCTTTGGCTATTCTGGGCCTTTTGAGTTTCCATATAAATTTTAGGATTGTTTATCTATTTCTTTTTTTTTTCTTTTTTATTATTATACTTTAGGTTTTAGGGTACATGTGCACAATGTGCAGGTTTGTTACATATGTATCCATGTACCATGTTGATTTCCTGCACCCATTAACTCGTCATTTAGCATTAGGTATGTCTCCTAATGCTGTCCCTCCCCCCTCCCCCAACCCCACAACAGTCCCCGGAGTGTGATGTTCCCCTTCCTGTGTCCATGAGTTCTCATTGTTCAATTCCCACCTATGAGTGAGAACATGCGGTGTTTGGTTTTTTGTTCTTGCGATAGTTTACTGAGAATGATGGTTTCCAGTTTCATCCATGTGCCTACAAAGGACATGAACTCATCATTTTTTATGGCTGCATAGTATTCCATGGTGTATATACGCCACATTTTCTTAATCCAGTCTATCGTTGTTGGACATTTGGGTTGGTTCCAAGTCTTTGCTATTGTGAATAGTGCCACAATAAACATACATGTGCATGTGTCTTTATAGCAGCATGATTTATAGTCCTTTGGGTATATACCCACTAATGGGATGGCTGGGTCAAATGGTATTTCTAGTTCTAGATCCCTAAGGAATCACCACACTGACTTCCACAATGGTTGAACTAGTTTACAGTCCCACCAACAGTGTAAAAGTGTTCCTATTTCTCCACATCCTCTCCAGCACCTGTTGTTTCCTGATTTTTTAATGACAGCCATTCTAACTGGTGTGAGATGGTATCTCATTGTGGTTTTGATTTGCATTTCTCTGATGGCCAGTGATGATGAGCATTTCTTCATGTGTTTTTTGGCTGCATAAATGTCTTCTTTTGAGAAGGGTCTGTTCATATCCTTTGCCCACTTTTTGATGGGGTTGTTTGTTTTTTTCTTGTAAATTTGTTTGAGTTCATTGTAGATTCTGGATATTAGCCCTTTGTCAGATGAGTAGGTTGCAAAAATTTTCTCCCATTCTGTAGGTTTTCTGTTCACTCTGATGGTAGTTTCTTTTGCTGTGCAGAAGCTCTTTAGTTTAATGAGATCCCATTTGTCAATTTTGGCTTTTGTTGCCATTGCTTTTGGTGTTTTAGACATGAAGTCCTTGCCCACGCCTATGTCCTGAATGGTATTGCCTAGGTTTTCTTGTAGGATTTTAATGGTTTTAGGTCTAACATTTAAGTCTTTAATCCATCTTGAATTAATTTTTGTATAAGGTGTAAGGAAGGGATCCAGTTTCAGCTTTCTACATATGGCTAGCCAGTTTTCCCAGCACCATTTATTAAATAGGGAATCCTTTCCCCATTGCTTGTTTTTGTCAGGTTTGTCAAAGATCAGATAGTTGTAATGTCATTGATATTTTGATAGTGATTTTATTAAATCTGTAGATTGCTGTAGATGTCATTGAATCTGTAGATTGGTATTTTGATAGGGATTTCACTGAATCTGTAGCATGGACATTTAACACTATTGATTCATCCAATCCATGAACATGAAATTTCTTTCCATTTTTTTTTTTTTTTGGTGTCCTCTTCAATTTCTTTCATCAGTGTTTTATAGTTTTCATTATAGAGACTTTTCACTTTTTTGGTTAATTCTTAGATATTTAATTTTATTTGTGGCTATTGTAAATGGGATTACTTTTTAAAATTTATTTTCAGATTATTTGCTATTGGTATATAGGAATGCTACTGATTTTTGTATGTTGATTTTCTATCCTCCAAATTTACTGAATTTGCTTAACAGTTTTAATGGTTTTCTAGGAGATTCTTTAGGTTTTTCCAAATATAAAATTATAACATCAGCAAACAAGGATAAGTTGACTTCTTTCTTTCTATTTTGGATTCCCTTTATTTCTTTCTCTTATCTGATTGCTCTAACCAAGACTTCCAGAACTCTGTTGAGTAAAAGTGGTGAAAGTGGGAAAACTTGTCGTGCTCCATCCAGATCTTACAGGAAAGGCTTTCATTTTTTTTCCTAATTTAGTATTATACTAGCTGTGGGTCTGTCATATATGGCTTTTATTATGCTGAGGTATGTTCCTTCAAGGCCTAGTTTTTTCAAGGTTTTTATCATGAAGGGATGTTGAATCTTATCAAGTGCTTTTTCAGCATCATTTGAAATGACCATAATGTTTTTGTCCTTCATTCTGTTGAAATGATGTATCACATTAATTATTTTGGACATGTTGAATGATTCTTGCATCCCAGGGATAAATCCCAGTTCGTCATGATGAATAATGTTTTAATATAGTGTTGAATTTGAATTTTTAGTGTTAAGGATTTTTGTATCAATGTTCTTCAGAGATATTGTCTGTAGTTTTTTGTTTTTTTTTTTGATGTGTCTTTGTCTGGATTTGGTACCAGAGTAATACTGGCCTTATAGAATGCATTTGGAAGTATTCCCTCCTCCTCTATTTTTTGGAATACTTTGAGTAGGATTGGTATTAGTTCTTCCTTAAATGTTTGGTATAATAAGGCAGTGAGGCCATTGGGTCCTGGCCTTTTCTTTACTGGCAGACATTTCATTATGACTTCAGCCTTGTTACTTGTTATTGGTCTGTTCAGGTTTTGGACTTCTTCATGGTTCAGTTAGCCAGTTCTATGTGTCTAGGCATTTGTCCATTCTTCTAGATTATTCAGTTTATTGGCATATAGTTGCTGATAGTAGCCACTACTAATCTTTTTAGTTTCTGTAGTATCAATTTTAATGTCTCCTTTTTCATCTCTGATTTTATTTATTTGTGGCTTCTTTCATTTTTTTCTCAGTCTGGCTAAGTTGAATTTTTTTATCTTTTCAAAAACCAACTTTTTCATTCATTGATCTTTTGTATTTTTTAATTTCAATTTTATTTATTTATGCTTTTATTTTTATTATGTCTTTTCTTCTGCTAATCTTGGGTCTTGTTTGTGTTTTTCTAGTTCTTTAAAATGTATCATTAGGTTGTTTACTTGAAGTTTTTCTTCTTTTTGGATGTGGACACCTATAGCTGCAAGCTTCCTTCTTAGTACTGCTTTTGCTGTATCCTATAGATTTTGATATGTTTTATTTCCATTATCATTTTTTAAGACATTTTTCAAGGCATTTTTCAATTTCCTTCTTAATTTCTTCATTGATCCATGGTCATTCAAGACCATATTTTTAAATTTCTGTGTGTTTGTGTAGTTTCAAAAAATCTTCTTGTTATTGATTTCTAGTTTTATCACCTTGTGGTCAGAGAAGTCACTTAACATTATTTCATTTTTTGGAATGTTTTAAGACTTATTTTGTAATCTACCATGTGGTCTATCCTTGAGTGTGGTCCACATGCTGAGGAAAAGAATGTATTCTGTAGCCATTGGATGAAATGTTCTGTAAATATCTATTAGGTTCATTTGGTCTATGGTGCAGATTAAGTCCAGTGTTTCTTTGCTGATTTTCTGTCTGGAAGATCTGTCCAATGATGAATGCAGGGTATTAAAGTCCCGTCTATCTCTCTCTTTAGTTCTAAAGTTTGCTTTATATATCTGGGTGTGCCAGTGGTGGGTACATATACATTTAAAATTGTTATGTCCTCTTACTGGATTGACTTCTTCATAATCATATGCTTACCTTTTCTCTTCTTACACTTGTTGCCTTGAAATCCATTTTTTTCTGATGTAAGTGTAGCTACTACCGCTGTTTTTGTTTCTATTTGCAGAGCATATCTTTGCTCATCCCTTTATTTTCAATCTATGTGTGTCTTTATAGGTAAAGTGTGTTTCTTGTAAGGAATAGATCATTAGATCTTGTTTACTAGTCCATTCTCTCTCTCTGTTTTTTTTTTTTTTTTTTAGATGGAGTTTCACTCTCGTTGCCCAGGCTAGAGAGCAGTGGCACCATCTCGGCTCACTGCAACCTCTGCCTCCTGGGTTCAAGTCCATTCTAAGCTGCACTTTTGATGGCTAGATTGAAATTTTACCTTAGGAGGGAATCCTTCAATACTTCTTTTTTTTTTTAACTTAAAATTTTTTTTTTTTTTTACTTTTAAGTTCAGGGGTACAAGTGCAGCTTTGTTACACAGGTAAATGTGTGTCAAGGGGGTTTGTTGTACAGATTATTTCATCAACTAGGTATTAAGCATAGTAGCCACTAGTTATTTTTCCTGATCATCTCCCTCCTCCCACCCTACACCCTCTGAAAGACTCCTGTATGTGTTATTCCCCTCCATGTGTCCATGTGTTCTCATCATTTAGCTCTCACTTATAAGTGAGCACATGTGGTATTTGGTTTTCTGTTCTTGTGTTAGTTTGCTAAGGATAATGACCTCCAGTTCCATCCATGTCCCTGCAAAGGACATGATCTTATTCTTTTTTATTCCTGCATAGTATCCCATGGTGTATATGTACCACATTTTCTTTATCCAGTTTATCATTGATGGGCATTTAGGTTTATTCCGTGTCTTTGCACACTTCTCTTTTTGTCTTCAAAGCTTTCTTTCCTCTGATGACTTCATATGTCTCACAAATTATATACATAGTTTAAAGACAATAATTACACAATGAACAAAAAATTTGTATTACTTTAAATTGTCTATAGAAATAAAACAAGATTGTTCATATTCATTTCACCAGTAAACATTTATTATGGATAGTCTCTATATTGTTACACAGTATTATGAACAAGGCCCTTTTATAATAAAATGTGATTGCAAACATACATATAAACAAGTGTAGAAGAATGTTAATTTCAAAAATTGATTAATGTTATGAAAGAAGTTAAATAGGATAATGTGATGAAGAAGATAGTGTGTGGCAAGAGAGCGACAGATAGGATGAATCTTGCCTTCAAAGAAAACCTCAATAAAATGGGGAGATGTAGGTTAAAGTTACAAAGTAGCATATATGTAGGATAAGCAAATCTAGAGATTTAATGCACAAAATGAGGACGACAGTTTATACAATTTATCAGGTATTTTTGTTAAATAAGTAAATTTTCTTGCTCTTGTACCCAAAAATGTATGTGGGATTATAGACATGTTAATTTGCTTCACTGTAGTAATAATGTACTACTATATGTATCTCATAACTTTGTTTTGTGAACCTCAATTATACATAAAATTTATTTTAAAAGAAAACCCTGATAATACCAAAAATTAGAACCCATATTGGATGTATTTTTTGACTACCAAAATTTGATGACAATAACAAACTAAAAGTTAAAGTTAAATTTAAGAATTATCTTAAATAATTTTAATAACTGTTGGACAAAAAAGGAAACAAAAGTTGTTATTACAGGATGCAAAGAAGTTAATGAAAATGACCAGCTTTCTTATAAGATGCTGGCAAAGAGACATATTCATGGCTTTCAAAACTTAGCTACTTAAAAGAAAGAAGAAAATAAAAAATTTTGATATTTAACTTACATAAGAAGATTTTAAGAAGAACATAATGAAAGAATTCAGAAAGATAAAAACAGAACTGAATAAATTAGAAAATAATTGATAAATAGAATTAAGAAATCTAAGAACTAGAGTTGTGACAAGGCCAATTGAACAAACTTTTAGTACTAATAAAAAACCAATAAAAAACAATAATGCATGATATTTTGAATATAAAAGAAAAAATAACCACAAATTGTGTTAAATTTTCAAATTGTAAGAAAATAGTTTACATAGCTCTATGCCAAATTTAAATTAATTTGATTATATGGGTGATTTTCAGGGAAGATGAGTTATCCAGAATTAACAGTAAGCTATGTTCAAAATGTGACTAAAATCAAACTATAAACAGAATTGAGAAAAATGGCAAATAAATAAAAATGGCAAATATTTTCTTTTCCATAATCTGCAAACAAACAAAAACATCACCAAGCTCTGATTGTAAAGCTTCAAGGAGCAATTTCTGATATTTAAATTATCTCAAAGTATTAAAAAAACTATAAAAGATTCACAATTCTTTTAGAAATCTAACATAATTCTAATATTAAAATCTGAAAATTTACGCAAAAATGGAAAACAATGTCTGATCAAATGAAAATAATTTAATTGAAAAAATTTAATTAAAACACCAGCAATTTTATTATAAAAATAGTGCATAATAAAAGAATAAAACATTATGGACAAGTAGAATTGATTTCAAGAATGAAAGGATGAGCTGACGTTAGAAAAATTTTCCACTGTAGCTCATCACACAGGTTGAGAGATTTTTTTGCTTTTATTTCTTGTCTTTCTGTTTATCTGATTCAGTTGTCTTGTCATCTCAGTTTGATCTTTATAACTTAGACTTTTTTTCACACGTACCATGTCTATGTTCTCCCGAGAACACCAAATGTGTTCCTGAAATGTCCTCAATCTTGAAATAGCTTTTAGAGACTATCTCATCCTTTGAATTACCTTTCACAACAAAAAAACAGGGTGTTACTAAGAGGCTAATCAGTGTTTTTTTGTTGTTTATATTTATCATTCTCTGACGAAACTTGCTTCTCAGACTCAGTATTTGTCAACAATCAGCAATAGATTCCCCTTTATCTACATACACAGGTATGATGGTTTGACTTCAGGCACACTATTCTTGGCTATTCTTTCACTGTTCCTGGGATCCTTCTCTGACAGAATGTGGGTGGGCACCATCCAATTGGCTGCAAGCATAGCTAGGGCAAAGCAGGCAGAAAAAGGTGGGATAACCTTGCTTCTGGTTTTCATCTTTCTCCCATGATGGATGATTCCTTCCATTTCTCCTGCCCTTGGACACCAAACTCCAGCTTCTTTGGCCTTTTGACCCTTGGACTTATACCAGGAATTTGCTGGGGTCTTGACTGAAAGCCGTACTATCAGCTTCCCTGCTTTTGAGGCTTTTGTACTCCGACTGAGCCCCTGCTGGCTTCTTTCTTCCCCAGCTTGCAGATGGCCTACCATGGAACTTTGCTTATAATCATGTGAGCCAATTATCCCTAAACTCCCTTTCATATATACATATGTCCTATTAGTTCTGTCCTTCTGGAGAACCCTGACTAATCGAGTACCTTTCTTGATTAGCATCAAACCATAAGACCTTACTAAATGTTCATAGATATTGGCTATCTAATAAATGTACATAGTACACAAAGACTACAGATGAAACAAAATGATATAAAATCAAAATAATATAAAAATCACAAAAAAGCAAGAATACTGAAATAGACCAACTTAATGAATCCATAAGAAATAATGTGAATGATAACTATACATTACAAATAGAATAATAAAGACTTGGCTTTAAGCAGTTAGAGTAATTGAAACTGTCTAGAGTAGACTTCCCCTTTCAGACAAAATGGACCAGAATTACCCTCTCGGCTGAAACAAGTAAAAAAACTGTAAAAGTATATATGAAGCAGTACTTATTAGACATTGGGCATTAGGTAGTCCAGAAGAGTGATTCCCTGAGGAAGGGGAAACAAATAAGGTGCCTCCTACAACAGACCCAGCTTACTGCTTGGAAAGAGTTTTCAGGCTTTTGCTCAGGAAGCTGGAAACCAAGTGGAATCAGGCAGTCATCCTGAGTTAAGGAGTCTAGGAGTTTGGGGAGGCCAGTATGGCTACAGTTCAGAAGGCAGAATACTAGGGAGGTGAAAAAGATGACAAAAACAAGCAATGGGGAAAGGACTCTCTATTTAATAAATGGTGCTGGGATAACTGGCTAGCCATATGCAGAAGATTGAAACTCAACCCCTTCTTTACACCATATACAGAAATCAACTCGAGATGGATTGAAGACTTAAATGTAAAACTCAAAACTATAAAAACTCTGGAAGACAACCTAGGAGATAGCATTCTGGACATAGGAACTGGCAAAGATTTCATGGGACAAAGATGCCAAAAGCAATTGCAGCAATAGCAAAAACATTGACAAATGGATCTAATTAAAGAGCTTCCACACAGCAAAAGGAACTATCAACAAAGTAGACAGACAACCTACATAATGGGAGAAAATATTCGCAAACTATGCTTCTGACAAAGGTCTAATATTCAGAATGTATAGGGAACTTAAGCACATTTACAAGCAAACCCAAGCATCCCCATTAAAAATTGGGCAAAGGAAACTGACAGACATTTTTCAAAAGAAGACATACACGCGGCCAACAAGCATGTGAAAAAAAGCTCAACGTCACTAACCATTAGAGAAATGCAAATTAAAACCACAATGAGATACCATCTCACACCAGTCAGAATGACTATTATTAGAAAGTCAAAAAATAACAGATGCTGGCGAGGTTACAGAGAAAAGGGAATCCTTATGCAATGCTGGTGAAAGTGTAAATTAGTTTAACCACTGTGTAAAGTAGTGTGGTGATTCCTCAAAGAAGTAAAAACAGAACTACCATTTGACCCAGAAATCCCATTGCAGGGTACATCCCCAAAAGAATATAAATCATTCTACCATAAAGACACATGCATACGTACATTCATTATAGCACTATTTGCAATAGCAAAGACATGGAATCAACCTAAATGCCCATCAATGGATGGATAAAGAAAATGTGGTATATATATATACCACAGAATACTATACAGCCATAAAAAAGAATGAGATTGTGTCCTTTGCAGGAACATGAATGGAGCTGACGGCTATTTTCTTTGGAAAACTAATTCAGGAACAGAAAACCAAATACCACATGTTCTCACTTTTAAGTGGGAGCTAAATGATAAGAACACATGGACATAAACAGAACAACAGACACTGGAGCCTACTCGATGGTGAAGGGTGGGAGGAGCAAGAGGGTCAGAAAAAATAACTATTGAGTACTATGCTTAGTAACTGGATGATGAAATAATCTGAATGCCAAACTCCTATGACATGAGTTTACCTATATATCAAGCCTGCACATGTACCCCTGAACCTACAATAAAAGTTAAAAAAAAAAAAAAAGAATACTGGAGAGGCAAGAGATAGACAGAACTCACAAGTGAACTGCAGAGGGTCTGCCTCGAGTCTTCAGCTGAGTACTGCATTAGCACATGCGTATAATGAAACTACTTTATTCAATGGGTGGGGAGTGGGTGAAAACCTCTAAAATACCTAAAATAAGCAAGGAAAACAATCTTGAGGTCTCACACAGGTTTGGGAGCAGTTGGTATATCTACCAGCCAAAGTGGGAAACTACATAATTTATGGGACACGCAGAGCACTCAGAATGGCATTTCCTCCCTAACGGGGCCAAATTTGTTCTAGATTATAGGCTGCACTGGTCCTGGCTAAACAAGTTTAAAAGGAAGCCTCAGAATAATCAAATTCTTTCCGAGCAACTTACTGCTTATCAGAGCAAAGTTCAATAATATTTATAGGGACATAAAATTACTCAACATTTAGCAAGTGTAAAAAAACATTGGGTATCAAATGAAAAATTACCCATTGTGGAAACAAACCTGCAAATACAACCTATGATGAACAAAGGAAAATAATCAGTAAAAGAGATTCAATTATGACACAGATGTTAGAAATAGTGAACAAAGACATAAAATAGTTACGCTAACAATATTGCATATATTCAAGAATATAGATGAAATATGGATCTTGTTATATAAAAATATAGAAAATAAAAAAGGACCCAAGTAGAACTTCTAGAAATGAACAGTATAATATCTGATATGAGAAACATTTCCTTGGATTAAAAGAGGATTTGATATTGATGACGAAAAGATTAGTAAACTTGATTAGTAAACTTGAAGACGGAGCAGTAGAAACTATCCAAAACGAAACCCAGGGATTTTTGTCAAACATGCCAAGGTAATTCAATAGGGGAAAAGATTCTTTTGCAACAAAAGGTATTGGAACAACTGGTTCTCTGTATACAACAAAACCCTTGATTTATATTTTGTATTATAACAAAAGTAACTTAAAATTCATTATAGACTTAAATATAAAACTCCAAATCATAACATTTCTGAAAAAAAGGATAACATCACAGATAGACATATATCAAAACTTATAAAATTATACAGATTCAATATGTACAATTTATTACATGACAATTACACCCCAATAAATCTATTACAAAACCACTTTAAACAAAATAAAGAAACAATACTACGCAAAAATAATTTAAGGTGCATTGTGTCTAAATGTATTACATTTTACAAATACTTAGTAAAGTAGAAAATTAATGCCCAAGTGAAACCTTACATGTAACATTTCTGCAACAGTTAAAATTAGAAAAAAAAAATAGAAAACTACTCTTGAAAGTACAATAAATAAACTTAAAGAGGACTGAATCTTCCTGTGAAACTTGGCAAGTTTACTAAATCATATTTTAGTCCAGAGTGTCTTTATTTGCATTATTAATTGGCTATATTATATTAAGATAATTAAATTTCTATACAATTTGGCTTTTCAGCAAAATGGGCTGCATCCAGATATGATTCCTACTAGTTGTTTTTTTAATTTAAAGACTTTATTTATTTATTTATTTTAGCAGTTTTAGGTTCACAGCAAAATTGAGAGGAGGTACAGAGATTTCCCTTCTACTCCTCAGTCCCCACACATGGATAGCCTTCCCCATTATCAACATCCCTCACCAGAACCTACCTTGTTTCTAAATGAGAGTTTGGCTGGTCATTGCTCGTCGCTGTCTTCTCCCTGGCTAAGGTCTTCTGGCAAATACTGTCTGTTCACTATCTGATAACTTTTCCTCTGTTTCCTCCTTGCTGCCTGCCAAAACTTAGATTTTAATTTTGCATTTGAAGGTAACACGCTTAACTTTTCTTGTATTTCTTCCTTGCTACCTACCAAAACTTAAATTTTAATTGGTATTTGAAGGTAATATACTTCAATATAAACTGGGAAAATCTTGGTTAGTTCAAGCTAATCATGTTAGTTCCATTTCCTGTGGCTATTAATTGACTTAGGAATAATAATTATATGACACAATTCATGGCGTGAGACATACAGGAATATCTATTGAGGGCAGCCATCTTGAAACTGTGAGGGGACTAGTTTCAAGGCCAAAGCCTTGTTATGTTAAAGACGGCTAAACTGAAAGAAGAAAAGAGCCTAGGTATTTGATGGTGTTGATGAGTCTTTAAATTAATTATGTTGAAAAGGGCCTATCTCCATCTTTCTCATTACATGAGATAACTATTTAGTTAAGCCATTTTCAGCTTATTTCTTCCCCAGCTGAATGTATCATAAAGGATTTGCAATAAACATTATGCCCCTGAACTGAATAGGGCATGTAAAATTGTTCCCAACCTAACTTTGATTTTCTTCCCTATTTGTACATTCACCCTCTCTGAGCATCACCCAGCTGATTTTTTTAATGTCCACTGCACTGCCTTATGCTATCTTTCTTCACCTGACAAAGTCCTTCTTAATGTTAAACTCAAAACTCAGATATTATCTTTTCTGTGCAGATTTCCCCAACTCTCTCAAGAATTGTTTTCAATCCTCTCATCTTGCTGCTATGAGTATTATTTTCTCCTCTACTACAGAAGCTTTTCTCTCATATTTGCATTTCTATCTACTTGGTAGCCTGAGATTCTTGAGGGCAGATTGTTTTATTTATGGCTATATTTTCCAAACTGTATTGGCATAATATAAATACTGACCATATATGGTACAAATATGAAAAATAAGGTATGTTAGATGGAGTACTAATTGCTCTTCAGTATTATTCAATTCCTATGCAATAAACTCTTGGGCCAGGAAATAAATGACAGTCAAGTATCTAAAAGCTGTGAGTTCAAGTTTTCCGGGTCTCCAAGAAAAAGAGAAACCATTAGGGGCAACTCAGGCAGAAGGAAAAGGGACTAAGACTGGCTGTTTCCTATTTTAAATCATCATTTTCTGCTTATATGTCACATGAGAGAAGTATCAAAGTGGTCTTGTTTACTGGATCAGCTACTTGCTGTGTACTATCTCTTCCACAATATTTTTTCTAGACTATTAGGAAAAATCCAAAAGCATCCAATTTTGTGAATTGATTTCTCCTGTCAACCTGTTTTGGAATCAGCAGTAGCACAACCAGCACCTCTTTTTGTGTCAGAACTGTTCATAGTTAATTTTAAATGCAAACACTACAGCTCTGTGTTTAATATAGATTGCTAGGAAATGTGTCTGGCTATCACGATTTGATGAAACAAAACTGAGCATTTCCTGTCATCTTTGCCGAGATCTTTTTTAAGTGGAGATAGGTCCAATTTGTTAAAGAAGGTGTAAGGAAATAAAAATTCATAAGTTTTAAAACTACATAGGAGAGAGGAAGCAAGGAGGGAACAGTTGGTCGTCGTTTCAATCATTAAATGCTGCTTTAAAGATTTTGTCATCTTTGGGTAGAAAGTCAGTTCAAGTCTCGGAACACCAGATTCAGCTCCATTATATCTGAAATGAACATTGTACAGGTCACTTACAAGACCCCTCATGATCAGACTCTCTAAGATAGGGAGACACATTTTCTCTTTTCTGATGGAAATGCATCTTGGATTTGATCCTCTTCATCTCGAATGTAGTTTATTAATAATAAAAATAATATCTTTTGATTCATCATTATAGTTACAGTAAATGGCATCAAGATCAAGTTTCCCTTTCTTACACCTTATACAAAAGTCAACTCAAGATGGATTAAAGACTGAAGCGTAAGACCTAAAACCATAAAAACCCTAGGAGAAAACCTAGGCAATACCATTCAGGATATAGGCATCAGCAAAGACTTCACGACTAAAGCACCAAAAGCAATGGAAACAAAAGCCAAAACTGACAAATGGGATCTAATTAAACTAAAGAGCTTCTGCACAGCAAAAGAAACTACCATCAGAGTGAACAGGCAACCTACGGAATGGGAGAAAATTTTTGCATCTGACAAAGGGCTAATATCCAGAATCTACAAAAGACTTAAACAAATTTACAAGAAAAAAACAAACAACCCCATCAAAAAATGGGTGAAGGATATGAACAGACATTTCTCAGAAGAAGACATTTATGCAGCCAACAAACATGAAAAAAAGCTCATCATCACTGGTTGTGAGAGAAATGCAAATCAAAACCACAATGACATCCCATCTCATGCCAGTTAGAATGGCAGTCGTTAAAAAGTCAGGAAACAACAGATGCTGGAGAGGATGTGGAGAAACAGGAATGCTTTTACACTGTTGGTGGGAGTGTGAATTAGTTCAACCATTGTGGAAGACAGTGTGGTGATTCCTCAAGGATCTAGAACTAGAAATACCATTTGACCCAGCAATCCCATTACTGGGTATATACCCAAAGGATTATAAATCATGCTACTATAAAGACACATGCACACGTATGTTTATTGCAGCACTGTTCACAATAGCAATGACTTGGAACCAACCCAAATGCCCATCAATGATAGGCTGGATAAAGAAAATGTGGCACATATATGCCATGGAATACTATGCAGCCATAAAAAATGATGAGTTCATGTCCTTTGCAGGGACATGGATGAAGCTGGAAACCATCATTCTCAGCAAACTAACACAGGAACAGAAAACCAAACACCACATGTTCTCACTCATAAGTGGGAGTTGAACAATGGGAACACATGGACACAGGGAGGGGAACATCACACACTGGGGCCTGTTGTGGGGTGGGGTGCTAGGGGAGGGATAGCATTAGGAGAAATACCTAATTTAAATGATGAGTTGATGGGTGCAGCAAACCACCATGGCACATGTATACCTATGTAACAAACATGCATGTTCTGCACTTGTATCCCAGAACTTAAAGTATAATTAAAAAAAGAAGAAGACTAAAACTAGCAAAAATGCATGGACAACGACAACAAAATAATCAAGTTAGGTTAGAATAGAGATTGCAGAAAATAAAATGTAGAGACTATAACATTTGCTCAATAGTTTTTCATGTTATGGTTCTAAGAAATTTCAGAATTGTACGTAAAGTGTCAAAAGTTATGTATAGTACAGTGTCTGGAAATTCTAAATGATCAGTATGCTACTAAGAAACATTTCTTCTCTTGGAGAATTTTCTCACTAAAACAAATGTTTTTTTCACAGTGATACATTTGAAATAAACTGCACATTCAGAAGTTAGAGAATTACTAATGGGCTTCCGATGCCTTTTCTTACTACACTCAAAATTCTGTATTCAAGAGGAAATCTTTTAAGAAAGTAATAGAATGATGTTTGTTTTTGAAAGATAAATTATCTTGGTGTGAGTTTCTCTTCTGGAGGTTTCTCCAGAGTTTAATAATTTCTAACTTTTCTAGGTCAACTTAGAAAACTGAATACGCAGGAAATGGTATTGAATTATAGTTTTCATCTTTAACATTTAATAACCTGGGATGAGATTTGCATTTTCGGGTAAAAATCAGGACTGTCTTATCTATAAAATTGCTCTTCCACAGTGTTTGCAGCAAGTTAAAGATTTATATAACATTTCAACTGCAAGTTAGAAAAGGTCAACATGATTGAAGTATTATTTAAATTCAGAAAGGATTAGAAACAGTAAGTGGCATTGTGTACTGAGTAGGTCAGGTAACTTACAGAGGAAAAGCCCATGAGGCAACATGTAAAAACCATTTGTCTGGAATTAGAGAGCCTGGAATTGCCTATAGGCCTGGATTTTAATAGCCAAGGAACTTTGCACAGTCTGCATGCCTTCTTTAAGTGCTAGCATCTCATCTTTGAAATAAGCTCATGGAATCATGAAATAGTTCAAGTTTCTTTCTGTATTGATATTTCATCCCCCCGCCCTCTTTTTTTTTGGAGAGTCATTTTATATTTGACTCAGGGGGAATGGAGAATGATGGAAGATTTTTATTTAAAAATTATTTTAAAATCAGAAAATTATACTATATACTTTAATAGTTTAACTATTTATTTAAACTAATATTGCATATCTACTGTGTCCCAGCCACTGTTCTAGGTGTTAGGGACACAGCAATGAACAGACAACATTCCTTCCTCCGTGCTCCCTGCATTCTAAATGCTCTTAACCGCTGCTTGGAGAGTGAGGAGGACTGCACAGCAAGTTGGTTTCAAGTCTATTTTTCTTTTTTTGGATGAGAAAGCAATGCAAAATCAGGAAATTAGTGACATAGGGATTAACTTCAGGAAGGGTGTGGTAGGCACTGATATTTTATTTTGGCAGTTGGCCACGAGCTAAACCATTAAAAATTAAAAGTAAGTAATTCCTGTGGTTGCTTCACATTCCAGCTCCTGAATCCCTCTTCTTCCTCTATGCTATGTTCTATCCCAGACCATAGTTTACCAAATGTCTAAAAGTCTCATGTCACAGTGACTCTGTGTGTAGACACTATATGCTTTTCTCCTTACCTGAAGCACAGTGGAGATGGTGACATGCCTGAATATTTTCTGTTGGACAGAAAGGAAAAGAGACTGAGAAGCAGGGTTATAATGATGTCTTAGAACCTCCAGGTATAAATTAACTCAGGTTTAGACTTAGCGCTATGTCTAGTCTAGTCTTAGTGCTACGGTCCTTGTAAACTCAAACTTCCTGACAGCTGCTTTTGATTTTTGGACAAATGAGGGAGAAAAGCCAAGTGAGAGACTAGAATCAAAGCATATCAGTATTGCCAAGAAACTGAGACTTACCTAGATAAATAAACTGTGGACCATATGTGGACTTAATTATCTTGTCTTTGGAAAAAGAGAATGTTTTATTCGTTGCTTGGCTTCCAGACTCAGCTGGAAGCGGATGTTTCCTTACTAAGGCTCTTTACAATCCTTGTCTTATCCTGGCTGATTTCAACAACCTGAGCTTTAAGAACCCTCTTTTCACATTTCTTCCCAACTTGTCAATCTCAGAATGGGAAAAGCCTGGGGAGTCTATTAGCTCCAGCCTTGCCAGCTCGATTCAGGCCCAGCATAATACCTGTGGAGCAAAATATTGGTTTAGATGTGAAGAAAACATCAGTGAAACAAATATTGGCTGAACATGCACAGAAGAGACACCTGCCATAGGTAGAAAGAGGGAGTGCCTTGTTTTCTTGTTTTTGTTTACGGTTCAGGAGTTACCACAGCCACTGAGTAGGAAATGTGATTTTAGTTCCATTGTAAATATAATGCCATGTTTCTGCCCCCAACTCCTAGCTCTGATGAACAAGAAAATGTGAGCTGAGCTAGAGGTGTTGATAGAGATTTCCATTTTCCAGACACTATTTCATGATACAAATGTCTGCCTTAACTGTGACTGCCATTACATAGGCAGCCTGCATTGAAATGCTGACTCAATTTCCCTATTTTCTCTTCCATTAAAAAAGGTCAACTTTTAATTTGGAAATAATATATGTATATAAATGTGCACAGTTTGTAAGTGTATAGCTCAATGAGTTATCTGTCATACTGTGAATACTTCTGTGTACTTTCCACCCGTCAAAAAATAAATCATCATAAGCATCCCTAAGTCTCTCTGTGCCCTCTTCAAATCTCCTCTCCTTCCTTCCCACTATCCTGTCTTCTATCACTTTTGTTTTGCCTGAGTTTGACTGTTTTTTTTTTTTTTTTTTGAGACCGGGAGGATTGCTTGAGCCTCCACTAACCAGGCTCAAGCAATCCTCCCACTTCAGCCTCCCAAGTAGCTGGGATCACAGGTGCACACCATTATGCCCTGCTAATTTTTTACTTTTTTTGTAGAGATGAGGTCTCATCATGTCGCCCAGGCTTGTCTCGAACACCTGGGCTCAAGACCACCCAAAGTGCTGGGATTACAAGTGTGAGCCACCACACCCAGCCCTAGTTTTGAACTTTATATAAATGGAAACATACCTTATGGACTCTTTTGTTTTTGGCGTTTTTTTTCAACATAATATTTGTGAGATTCATCTATGTTAGCATGCATGGCAGAAGTATGGCAGAGACTGGCATTACTCTCTACCTACATTTTTTCAGGCCACTATTGTAGTGAGTGAGGCCAAATTGTACCTGCCTGGGGGCTGTCTTTGCCTCACCTCTTGCACCTGAAAGCCAGAAATACAGAGAAATTAATGACCGTCTAGCAGATCTCAATCAATGACTGACAAAAGTTTGTGTATAAATGCCCTAGCTCCCCTACTCCGTGGGTAACATAACTCTGAGGCAAGTATTTGACACTGAGTCTCAGAGTTCCCCAGTGGGATTAAGTTCCACTTACTCGCAATGATAACTGTCTTGCTAATGTATGTTTTATTGGCCGGATTCCCTTTCCCGTCTAATTTCTCCACTCTATTAATATTTCCTGGAGTCATCTTCTATATAAATCAGTTGAACTTGAATTCTCGTCTCTGGGTCTGCTTCTGGGAATTCAATTGAATAACAAATAGCTTGATCATTTTCATTGTTCCGTGATATGCTGTTACATGACTATACCTTAAATTATTTGTATGTTATTATGTCAGTGGACATTTGTGCTGCTTTTGAATGTGGCTATTGTTAATCTTTTGGTAAACATATGATTGTGAAATTTCTATGTCAGAGTTTACATATATATTCAACTTTAGCAGATGATAAACTATTTTTCAAAGTGGTTGAAACAATTTAAACTGCCATGAAATGTGTTTGAGAATTCTAGTTGTTGCATATCTTTGTCAATGCTTCTTCTTGTCTTTTCTTTTCATTTTAGTCATTCTTCTAGGTATACTCTGGTATTTATTGTGTTTTAATTTACATTAGTTTGAAGACTGAACACATTTTCATATTTTATATTCATATTTATCATTTGGATATTCTCTTTTGTGAAGTGTTTTATTATGAACTGAATGTTTGTGTCTCCCTAAAGTTCATATTTTGAAGCCCCAACCCCCAGTGTGACTGAATTTGGAGATTGGGTATGAAGGTAGTTAAGGGTGAATGAGGTCCTAAAGGAGGGGCCCTGAACCAATAGGATCAGTGTCCTTACAAGAAGTGTAAACAGAGCTCTCTTTCTCTGTAGTGTAAGGACACAGGGAGGAGGCCATCTGAAAGCTAGGAAGAAAGCCAAACCAAATTGGCCAACACCTTGATCTTGGGCTTCCCAGCCACAGAATTGTGAGGAAATTGATTTCTGTTGTATAAACCATGTAGTCCGAGGTATTTTTTCATGTCAGCTAGCTGACTAATACATCCCTCTTAAATCTCTTATTTTTTTCTTTTATCTTTTATTATTATTATTTTTATTATTATTATTATTATTTTTTTTTTTGAGAGGGAGTCTTGCTCTGTTACCAGGCTGGAGTGCAGTGGCACAATCTCGGCTCACTGCAACCTCTGCCTCCTGGGTTCAAGCGATTCCCTTGCCTCAGCCTCTCCAATATCTGGGATTACAGGCATGTGCCTCCACGCCCCACTGATTTTGTATTTTTAGTAGAGACGGGGTTTCTCCATGTTGGTCAGGCTGGCCTTGAACTCCCAACCTCAGGTGATCTGCCTGCCTCGGTCTCCCAAAGTGCTGGGATTACAGGCGTGAGCCACCACGTCTGGCCTATTTTTTTCTTTTATATCAAGTGATCTGATTTTTTATTTTTCTTTTGATTTATAGGATTTCCTATATAATCTGGGGAACATTTAATTGGTTATAAGTGTTGCAAATATCTTCACCCATCCCACAGTTTGCCTTTTCACACTTTTATGCTTAATTTCATTTAACAAAATTTAAATAATTTAAATGCAATTTATTCATCTTTCGTGATTGGTTATTCTGGAGCTTATTTGAGAAGCTTCTCCCTACTCTAAGGCCACCATGATATTTTTCTAGGTTGCATTGTGCTGTGCTATCCAATATGGTAGTCACTAGTCACAAGGGCTGTTGAATACTTGAAATGTGTTTAATCCAAATTGAGATGCACTATAATTACAAAATATACATTTCAAAGACAATATGAATAATAAATATAAAATATTTTGTTAACATTTTAACACTGGCTACATATAGAAATAACATATTTGATGTGTTAAATATATTATTTAATATATTAAATGTATAAATATATTAATATGACAATTGATTATTGTATTAACATAATTAATAATTATAACACAATCAAGTAATATATTAATATAATAATTTAATTAACAAATATATTAAATATATAATCTATAGAATACATTATTAAAATTTAATTCACTGTTTCTTTTTATCTTTTTATGCATAGATCTGAGAATTGTGTTATGTGGTTTGCATCATGTTTCCATTAGATAATGATGACTTAGAAACTTTATTTTTACTTTTTCATATTTATATCTACAATCTACCTGGAATTGATTTTTGTGTATGTTATAAGGCAGGGTTCAAGGTTTATGCTTTTCCCCGTATGGGTATCCAATTGGCCCAGTAACCTTTATTTAGAATACATCCTTTCCCTACTGAATTGTAGTGGCACCTTTGTTGCGAATCATATGGCTAAAAGCAAGTATGTCTATTTCTGGGCTCTGTATTCTATTACATTGTCTACTAGTCCATCCTTGCACCAACACCACACTATTATAATTACTGTAGCTTTTAAACAAGTTTTAATATCTGAGAGGGGAAGTCTTTCAGGTTTGTCTTCAGTAAGAGGATCATGGCTATTTTTGACTCACTGTTTGTCTGTATTTATTTTACAAATAATTTGAAAGTTTTCACAAAAATTCATGCTGGATTTTGATTGGAATTGCATTAAATGTATGAATGTTTTGGGGTAAGTTGATGTCTTTATTGAATCTTCTAACATATGATATAGTCTTCCATTTATTTAGGTATCTTTAGTTTCTTTCAGTTATGTGTTATTTTTTGTGTAGAGGTCTTGCAGATATTAAATTAGGTTTATTCTTAGATATTTGACTTCTTAATGTAATTACAAGTGCTGTCTTTTAAAAATGTGTTTCAATTGTTTACTTACTAATGGCAATAACTTCTTTGTAGAGGTTTTTAGGTTTTTTTTTTTTGACATTACTGCATAGGACCTCAAGTATAACAAATAAATAGAAGTGTTGACAGTGAGCATTTTTATTGATACAAAATGATTGTACATATTTATGGGGGCTATGTGATATTTTGATATATGCATATAACATGTTTTGGTCAAATCAGAGTATTTAGGATATTCATCACCTGAAACATTTATCATTTCTTTGTGTTGAAAATATTTCATATTTAACTTTCTAGTTATTTTGAAATATACAATACATTATCGTTTTTAACTATTGACACCCTACTGTGCCACCAAACACTAGAACTTATTCCTTCTATATAATGTATGTTTGTACCCATTAACCAACCTCTCTTCATCTCCACTCCCCCTTCCTTGCCTCTAATAATGATCATTCTACTCTTTAGCTCAATGATATCCACTTTTTTAGCTCCCACATATGAGTGAGATCATGTGATATCTGCTTTTCTGTGCGTGGCTTATTTCGCTAAACATAATGACCTCCAGTTTCATCCATGTCGCTGCAAATGACAGAATTTCATTCTTTTTATGGCTAAATAGTATCCCATTCATCTTTTGGTGGACACTTAGGTTAATTGCATATCTTGGCTTTTGTGAATACTGCTGCAATAAACATGAAGGTACAGGTACTTCTCTGATACACTGATTTCCTTTCCTTTGGATAAATACCCAGTAGTGGGACTGCTGGATCAGACGGTAGTTCATTTTTAGGTTTTTGAGAAAACTCCATACTTTTTTCATGATGGTTGTACTACTTCATACATCCACCAACAGTGTACAAGGGTTCCCTTTTCTGCACATCCTCATCAACACTTGTTGGATTTTTTTTGTCTTTTTGTTAATAGCCATCTTAAGACATTTGAGATGACATCTCATTGGGATTTTAATTTGCATTTTCCTGATGATTAGTGATGTTTAGCATTTTTTCGTATATCTGTTGGCCATTTGTATGTTTTCTTTTGAGAAATGTCTGTTAAGATCCTTGGCTCACTTTTTAATAAGGTTTTTTTTTTCTGTTGAGATGTCTGAGTTGCTTATATATTCTTTATGTTAGTCTGTTGTCAGATTAATAGTTTGCAACTATTTTCTCCCATTCTACAGATTGTTTCTTTACTACATCGTTTCCTTTGCTGTGCAGACGCTTTTTAGTTTAATACAGTTTCATCTGCCTATTTTTGTTTTTGTTGCCTGTGCTTGTGAAGTCTTAGCCACAAAATCTTTGCCTATACCATTGTCCTGAATCATATCTTCTAGATTTTCTTCTGGTAGTTTTATAATTTCAGGTCTTATGTTTAAATCTTCAATCCAATTTATTGGTTTTTGTATATAGTGAGATATAGGGGCCTGGTCTCATTCTTCTGCATATGGATATTCAATTTTCTCAACACTAGTTACTGAAGAGGTTTCCCTTTCCCCAATGTACGCTTTTGGCACCTTTGGTGAACATCAGTTAGCTGTAAATATGTGGATTTATTTCTGGGTTCTCTACTCTGCTCCATTGATCTATGTGTCTATTTTATAGCAATATCATACTGTTTCGACTGCTGTAGATTTGTAGTAAATTTTGAAGTCAGACAATACAAAACCTCCCGTTTTTTTCTTTATGCTTAGGATTGCTATGTTTATAGTCTTTGTAATTTCATATGAATTTCAGAATTGTTTTTCCTATTTCTGTGAAGAATTTTGGAATTTTGATAGGGATTGCATTGAATCTGTAGATTGCCTTAGGTAATACTGTCATTTTAACAATATTAATTCTTCCAGTTCATGAGCATGGGGTGACTTTCCATTCGTTTGTTCCCTTTCAATTTCTTTCATCAGCATTGTGTAGTTTTTGTTGTAGAAGTCTTTTACTTCTTTAGTGAAACTTATTCCTAGGTATTATTATTATTTTGTGGCTATTGTAAATGAGACTGCTTTCTCGATTTCTTTCTTACAAAGCTTGTTATTGCTATATAAAAATGTTACTGATTTTTGTATGTTGATTTTTTTATCATGCATCTTTATTGATTTTATTACTTCTAAGAATTTTTGGTGGAATCTTTAGGTTTTTCAATATATAACATGGACATATTGGAGTCTATAGGTTTCCAATATAAAATATCATGTCATCTGCAAAGAGAAACAATTTAACTTCCTTTTTTCCTGTTTGAATGCCTTATTTTTTCCTCTTGTCTTATTACTCTGGCTGGGACTTCCAATGCTAAGCTGAATAAGAGTAATAAAAGTGGGCATTCTTGTCTTGTTCCAGTTCTTAGAGGAAAAACATCTTTCAGCTTTTCCACATTCAGTATGATACTAGCTGTGGGTTTGTCATATATGGCATTTATTACATTGAAATATGTTCCTCCTATGCCTAATTTGTTGAGAGTTTTATTATGAAGGGAGGTTGAATTTTGTCAAATGCCTTTTCTGTGTCTGTTGGGATAATCATATGGTTTTTGTCCTTCATTCTGTTGATATGATGTATCACAATAATTGATTTGCATACGTTGGACCATCCTTGCATCCCTGAGATAAATCCCACTTGATCATGGTGTATTATCTTTTTAATATGTTGTTGAGTTCAGTTTGCTAGTATTTTTTTGAGAATTTTTACACATATTCACAGGGATTTTGGCCTCTAGTTTCCTTTTTTATTGTGTTCTTATCTGTTTTTGGTACCAGGATAATGTTGGCCTCACAGAATGAGTTAAGAAGAATTCCTTCATCTTCATTATTTTGGAACAGTATGAGAAAATTGGTGTTAGTTTTTCTTCACAAGTTTGGTAGAAATCAGCAGTAAAGCCATCTGATCCTGGGCTTTTCTTTGTCAGGAGGCTTTTTGTTTGTATAAAGATTCAGTCTTTATACTGATTATTGTTCTGTTCAGCTTTTCTATCTTACTAGCTCTATCTTGGTAGGTTGTATGTGTCCATTAATATATCCATTTTATCTATGTTTTCCAATTTGTTAGCATATATTTATTCGTAATTGTCTCAGGTGATTCTTTGTGTTTCTGTGGTATCTGTTGTAATGTGTTCTTTTTCACTTCTGGTTTTATTTATTTGAGTCTTTTCTCTTTTTTCCTTGGTTAATTGAGCTAGTGGCTTATTGATTTTGTTTATCTTTTCAAAAACATACTTTTCATTTTGTTGGTCCTTTGTACATTTTATTCTCTGTTTAGTTTTGCTTTAATTTTGTATTATTTATTTTCTTCTACTAATTTTGGGTTTGATTTGTTCTTGCTTTCCTAGTTCTAGTTAGTTATATAGGCTTTCTTCATTCTTTTACATTTTTTTTTTTGTCTTACTGGGTTATGTCAAAAGACCTGTCTTTATGTTCAGAAATCCATTCTTCTGCTTTAGATCTAGTCTATTGTTGAAGCTCTTGATTACATATTTTTTTCATTCATTAAATTCAGTAGTTCCAGGTTGTCTCTTTTTAAATGATTATTTATCTCTTTGTTGAATTTCTCACTCAGATCATGAATTGTTTTTCTGATTTATTTGTATTGTTTATTTGTGTTCTCTTGTATCTTGTGTTTGTGCATGTTGCACCACCGGTAAGAGTAGTGTTGACAGGTCAATTGTTGGGCCCTTGAGTGGTGAGTGTGGGCACCAGTGGCAACAGCAGCAGGCTGGGCAGGCTGGTCCCTAGGCCCTTGGCAGGTGTACACAGGCACTGGTAGCAGGTGGAGTGATCCTGTCATTATGCCCCTGGACAGCATGCATGTGCACGAGTAGTGGCAGGGTGGATCAGTCCCCAGGCTCCTGGATAACATTTGTGGGTGGTGGCAGTGGCAGTGGCAGGAAGGTCAGACCTGTCCTCAGTTTCCTCAATGGGGACATTCCCACCAGTGGCAGTGGCTAAAGGAGATTGGTTCCCAGATCCTCAGATAATGTGTTCAGGTGTCAGTGTTGGTGGTGATGAGTGGTGATGGCCCTGTCCTCAGTTTTGAATATGGCACCCATGTAGGCTCATGCCCAGGTCCCTTGAAGGTGTGTGCTGGTACACAGTGGCCCTGATTGGAGAGGATGGGGTTGTTGTCAGTAGCAGCAGCCCTGGACAGGTGCCTTTCTGGCTCTAAGTAATTTACACTTTGGCTCCCCTTTTCTCAGAGGCAGCCTCCCTGGTGCACTCCCTGGGATGTAAAACCCTCATGGGCGAGAGTAGTAGGAACCTGGCCGCCCCGTGGAGTTCAGCTGGTGTAGTGATGCTGCAGCCCTCTGGGTGGATGTGGGGGTATATTAGCAGTGATGTGGAGATGCAATGGCTCTTGGGCCCCAACACAGGATGTAGTTTAGTGGGAGCTGCATTCTTAAAATGTTGCTGTGTTGTAGCTGCTTGTTCAGAGTGGGTGTGTGGGACTTTGTGTGAACTCCTTCTTTGGAGCAATGTCACTTTCTCTACTCCAGTAGCTCTGTATACTAGTCTCAGAGCCTGTGAGGGCTGAGGGGCTCTCTCAAGGCTAGGATTGCAAGCGTACACTATGTGGAGGGGTTGTGGACTCCTTGTGAATCTCTCACTTACCTTTCTCTTGCAATGGGGAGTTCCTTCAGGCTCAGAGCCAATACCATTGGGCTGGATGATTTATTTTCCTCCTCTCATGCCTAAGAGCTCTTCTGTCACTTCCCTGGTGAATTTTAGTATTCTGTCTTAGAAGGTCTATTTAACACGTTATCTCCTCTCTGTATTGGTCTTGTTTTGTTTTGTTGTGTTGAGAAGGGGAATGCCGGAGCCTCTAGTCTGCCATTTTGAAACTCCCTTCAATAGTGATCATTCTTGCATTGTTTTCGATCTCAGCGGAAAAGCTCTCAACATGTTGACATTAAGCATAATTTGGGAGCAAATACCTTTTATCAGAGATGGATTGTTATGGATAGCTTTTATCATAGACTTTAAATTTATCTTGTAAATATCTTTTATCAGATAAAGGAAGTTTCTATTTCAAATTGGCTTATAGCTTTCATCATGAATGAGTGTTTATCAATTGCATTTTCTGCATTAATTGAGATGATCACATGATATATCTTCATTATTCTGATAATGTGGTAACTTGCATTGTTTTAAAATATTAAAAGTAAACTTGCATTTTAGACAAAAATCTAGCCTGATTGGAATATAAATAGTACTGGATTTAGATTTGTAATGTTTTACTTGTAACTTTATATTATGTTTATATATCAGATTGGTCTGTAATTTTTTCTGTCTTACCATTTTTGTCAGGTTTTGTTATCAAGTTTTTCCTGGTCTCATAAAATAATCTAGTACAAGATCTCCTTTTTTCAACTGTATGGAGTTATTAATGTAATGCCAGTGTTATATTTCAACAAGTTTTGGAAGATTTATTGGTGAAGGCATATGGGCTTGGAATTATTTTTGTTGGGAAATTTTATATTATGGATTTTTATAATGAACATAAGATTATTTGGGTATTCTATATCATCTTATATGAGTTAGGTGTTTTATTTTTAGCAAATGAATAATTATTAGAATTATTTCCTATTTCTATAATATTTTTCTATTATCTTTGTAATATACATGTGGTGTATAATGATGCAACTATTTGCATTCCTAATATTGGTTATTTATGTCTTCTCTTTCTCTTTTTTTTATTGCTCAGTCTTGCCAGGAATTTTTAAATTTTATTACTATTTTCAAAGAATCCAGTTTTGGATTTGTTGCCCCTATTTATTCTTTGTTCATTTTCTATATAATTTATTTATGTTATGTTTATTATTTCTTTTCTCATAATATCTTCAGGTTTTCTAAAATAATTTATTGATATGGATATTTACAGCATTTAGTTTCAGCCCAGGTACTGAGATATATGTTCATTCTTTAATGTAATTTTAAATTACAAGATATTATTATTATTTTTATATAGTTAATATTATGTAGGAAACTATACTTGCTCTATAAATTGCTCTTCATTTTTTTCTTACATCTCTGAGATTTTCCTCTGGGATAATTTCCCTCTTCTACAGAGGTATCTTTTAATATTTCCTACAGAGTAGATCTGATGGTAAAAATTCCTTTCAGATTTTTTGTTTGTGTAAAGATGTCCCATTTTGTCTTTTTTTGTTTATGAATATTTTCACTGGATGTAATGTTAGAAAGCAATTTTAACTCTTTGGTGACATTCTATTTTCTTTTTGTTTCCTTTTGAGAAATCAGTTGTGAGTCTTATTGTGAATCTTCGAAGGGCATTTGTATTTTTTCTTGAACTTCTTTTAAGAATGACTTAATTTTAAAAATGTATTAGTTTATTGTGATGTACCTTATGGTGGTTTTTCTTCCTTTTCCTTTTTTTTTTAAGGAATTCATATTGTTTTCAGAATCTGTGACCAATCTCTCTTTTATCTACACATCTAGATGTCCACTTATAGGAGCATGGGCACTTTTTTTGTATTCCAGATCTCTTATACTCTTCAAATCTTTTTTTATTTTTTTGTTTTTTGAGACAGGGTCTTGCTCTGTTACTCAGGCTGGAGTGCAGTGGCGTGAGCTTGGCTCACTGCAACCTCTGCCTCCCAAGTTCAAGCAATTTTCCTGCCTCAGCTTCTTGAGTAGTGGGATTACAGGTGGGTGCCACCATGCCTAGCTAATTTTTGTATTTTTAGTACAGACAGGGTTTCACCATGTTGGCCAGGCTGGTCTTGAACTCCTGACCTCAAGTGATCCACCTGCCTCCATCTCCCAAAGTGCTGGGATTACAGGTGTGAGCCACTGCTCCCAGCTTACTCTTCAGATCTTCTAAACATTAGTTTTTTTTCTTAATTATGAAAATTTTTTCTGAACTTTCTTTAATATTATATAACCTGGTATTAAAATCATTTAATTACTTCTTATTTTTAGTGATTATATTTTTAAATTATAGAATTTCTGTATGATTTTCTATAGTTTCAAATTTTGCCACAACTTTCCATTTGTCTTGCAATCCATTGATACCATTCATCATGAAATACAAGTTTTACATCTGGTAGCTCCATTATTTGGATATTTTCCAGGTGTGATTCTGTCTTCTATTTTTTCTTGGGTTTTAGTCATTTCTTACCTTTGTATGACATAGTTATTTTGATTGGGTGCTACAGATGGCTTGTTAAAAATTGTAGTTAATCACTTGAGATTCTAGATATTTTTATTTCATCCAAAGAGGATTTACTTTTGCTTTTGGTAGTCAGCTATGGGGGGCAGGTGTTCTAGCAATCTCAGATCACATTTGTCTTGTCATAGATTGACATGATGATACTTGGCTTGTGCCCCTTACAGTCTGGTAAAGTCTGTGATGTTTCCTTACTCCTAGGATAGAATCCTTTGGGGTTTCTCTTCGAAGTCTAAGGTGTTTTCCATTGGCCCTTCTCCTTGGTGGTTATTGTTTTCCTGGGCTTGAGTTCCACAAGAACCCTATTTAGTTTTTCAGCTTTACGTTTCAGAATAGGCAAAATTTCAATTACTCTTTAGAGTAAAAGCCAGTGTTCTTCCCACTCTACCACATTCAGAACAAAACCTTCTCTACCTTTAAGAAAGTATAAATATTCAACTATAGTTCAATCTATTTGTTTCATTTGTTTAAATTTTAAAACTTAAATCTCTCTGAAATTTATTTTTGTGTGGTTATAAAGAATAGATTTAACTTTATTTTATGTTTTCCAAATGATTGAATAGTTACTCTAAAAGCAGTCATTGAATAATCCATATTTTCCTTATTAAAAAATCAAAGACTGAATTTTTGATACTGCCTAAAATAAAGCTAAGGTATTAAAACAATGAAAATTATAATTTTAAACAGTAATAACTTACGCATCAATATTGAAGCAACAAAATAAAGACTGTCATAGAAGTATCAACAAAACAAAAATAATTTAGCATCTGCTGTAACTTCAAATATATAAATATAACATTTAGTATGATTTAAATTCCAAGTTTAACCCCTTTTATTATTACTGTATTTTTTACATCTTGTCTTTCCCATTCTTACATTCTTATTTTGATTTATTTTTTGAATAGGTTGTAACTTTGTTTAGTTTCCCACCCCCAGAGAGCTTTATGAAGTCTTTCTCATTTTAAATATGTGTAAATATTTTTCTGTTACCTTTACATCTAAATAATTTAATTGAATGTGGAATTCATGTTACATGAACCTATGTATTCGGAATTACTGGTCATAACCATTTAGTGCTGCAGTTTGGAAATCTGAGGTTAGTAAGACTTTTGTTACTTTATAAGTTACTTGTATTTTTTCTGCCTTAATGCAAAGATTTTTCTTGATCTGGGAATTAAAATGTTCTTCAGGAATCTTTCTTAATAAAAGAAAGATTATTTTATTAATTATTTTATAATATATATACTACTTGAAATTCAAGAATTTCTAATATAATTTCCATTTTCTCTCTCATACCTAGCTTTTTGCAATTAATGTTTTGCATTCTTTATCTCTTCTTGTCCTGTCTTTCATACTCTTTGCTTTTCTCTTATTTCAATATTGCATACTTTTCTTTTGACCTTTGAGTGAATCGTTCAGTCTTATCTTTCCACCAGTGATTTCATTTCTTACTGCATCCAAGATCTTATTCACTGACTTAACTTAGTTTTATTTATTTTATTTTTTCTTAGTAGTTTTATTTTGAAATGTTTTTAGATTACGAAAGGCTTGCAGAGATGGCACCAGAGAGTTCCTGTATAGTTTTCACTCAGTTTCCACTAATGTTAACAGCTTACATAACCATAGGACATTTAACAACACTAAGAAGTTAGCATTGGTAAAATACTATTAACTGAGCCGTTCCTTTAATTTGGGTTCTCCGGTTCTTCCACTATCCTTTTTTTGTCCTAAGGCAAGGCTCAAATCAAGATTTGGCATTACATTTAGCTGCTGTGATTCCTTAGGCACCTCCAATCTGTGACAGTTCCTTGGTTATTACTTGTCTCTCATGACTTTGACAGTTTTGATTAGTACTTTACAGAATGGTGTTTCATAGAACATCCCTTAATTTGTTTCTCTGATGTTTTCTTGTGTTAAGGGTACCAGGGATTTGTTTTAATCACATATGGTAAGACATGCAGACTTGGAAATGACTGTTATGAAGAAAGATGTTTATTACTAGATCCTTAGAAACAGGAGGCATGGCATGCCATGTAGGGCCACACAGAGAACAGCAGAGTTGGTCTGGAGGCAGGGCGAGTGGGGAGCATGTGGAGAAGAGCATCTATTGTATCTTCTGTAGGAAGGAGCAAGTGAGGCAGGGTGAGCAGGTTTAGAATCGAATAGTTTGAGTAATTTCAGTTGGCTTCAGGGTATACAGTCTCTCCCTAGTTGTCTGGTACCTGACCCTAGGGTGATTTGAGTAGGTAGATAGTGGCTTAGAGTGTGAGAATATGATATATGAAGTAGTTGAGGAATGAGCTCTGGATCGGTTAGTTGGGAAAAGAAAGGTAATAAAGCTTGGATATGTGTCCTCACCCAAATCTCATGTTGAATTGTAATTCCCTATGTTGGAGAAAGAGCTTGGTGGGAGGTAATTGGATCATGGGGGTGGGTTTCTCATGAATGGTTTAGCACCATCCCTCTTGGTACTGTCCTCATGACAGTGAGTGAGTTCTAGTGAGATCTGGTTGCTTAAAAGTGTGTAACACCTCTCCCCTCTTTCTCTTGCTCCTGCTCCTGCCATGTAAAATGCCTGCTCCCCTTTGCCTTCTGCCGTGATTTTGAGTTTCCTGAGGCCTCCCCAGAAGCAGAAGCTGCTCTATTTCCTGTGCATCCTGCAGAACTGAGAACCAATTAAACATATTTTCTTCATAAAGTACTCAATCTCGAATATTTCTTAAGAGCAATGAGAGAATGGACTAATACCAAAAGCATGCCAGCATTTTAATCATTTACTTCTCTCTAGGAGTTGGCTTTCCCTAGGAGGCACAGTTTCTCTAGTGTCAGCAAGTCTCCAAGATATTAAAATATCAAACATATGGAAGGCATAATTAATACATTTCTTATTATTGGACTGAGGAAGTCTCAATTTAGTTTTGAAATTAGCAATCATGTTTTTCATTTTGAAAAGGTCTTTCCTGATCTTAGAATACTTAGTTCATGATTTACTCATTTCAGTGTGTCTCATCTCCTTTGATGAGTTGGAGGTTTGAAAAGTTGTCTTTTATTCTTCCTGCAACATTATTTTGTAAGAGAAAATTACTTTTACTCTTCAGTGTTGTCTTTGTTTAAACAATCGAATCTATATGACTGGCGTCTTTCTTTCACCCCCATTTTCTTATGCATACAGAAAGTTGTTTGCTTAGTACTGGAGATGAGATGACTTCTATCCCAGAGTATGTGGGTCTTTATTAAAATCTTCCCTTCACAGGTGGAGAGAAAATGAAAATGTTAATATTTAATTTATTTTTGTCTTTAGGCTAGATTTTAGGATCAGTAGTCTGAGAGATAGGAAAAAAAAAAAGAGACTTTTCCCCCTACACTCACTCATACTGTCAACCCAACACTTCTGACACCAAATGTGTGGGGGCTTTACCTTACACACCAACTAAGCAATTCTGCAGCAGACACCAGCTGGCTGTCTTCTAATTTAATTCAATTATGACACTTCCTACCTGGTGTAAGCCAAAAATAAAATTCTAAGCCCCCTGACTGACTGAATAGACCACATCTCTTGGCCAAGGGGATGCCAAAGACATCTGAAAAAGGAATCCAGGTCATGATGGGAAGGGGGAGTCCAACATACCTTATTATACCCTCCTCTCTTTGGAGTTCAGGCATAAAACTGACCAGCATTAACATTAAAACAGAGATCTGAAGACTGACAAAATAGGCTTTTTGTAGCAATAAGATACCACATTCCAACCTGGATCTAGTATAGCATCACATGACACATGGGGGCTCTGAAAGTAATCAAAATAAAGTATTTTACCCCAATATATTTCTTTGAAATATTTTGAAATATCTCTGCAAAGCCGTCTCTTGTGGGGAAAAATTACATTCTATAGAGAATCCCCCTCCCTTTCCAGGTCTTTTTCTGATCCTGAAAAGATTAGCTGAGAGTCTCGCACATTTTAAAGGTCTGAAAAGGAAACAATTTGCCATCTATTGCCCCTAAGGATGGACACCTTCCTATGAGACTTCATCTATATAATAATAACTTTGATCTTCACAATGCCTTATCTTGACCCAGACACTCCTTTCTGTTGATTCTAGATCTTCAGATAGTAACTCTTTCAACCAATTGCCAATCATAAAATCTTATGATCTTCCACCTATAACCTGGAAGCCCCCACTTTGAGATGTCCTGCCTTTCCAAACTGAACCAATGTATACCCCACATGTATTGATTGATGTCTTCTGTCTCCCTAAAATATATAAAATCAAACTGTAACTCAACCACCTTGGGAACATGTTTTCGGGACTTCCTCAGGCTCTGTCATGGGTTATTATTCTTAACCTTGGCAAAATAAACTTCCAAATTAACTGATACCTATCTCAGGCACTTTTTGGTTTACGCTTGAGATACTGTCAGATCCCACAGGTTGAGGGCTCAGTTCCACAGGACTGTCCCCCACTTCAGGTCACCAGTTTGCAAATAATAGTCACTTATGCTTTGACCAACCAGCTATAAACTGGGGGTTCCCATGACACCTACCTTGGTTTTGATTAATTTGCTAATGTGACCAGTAGAATTCTGGGAAACACTTTAACTGTGTTTACCATTTATTGTAAAGAATATTACAAAGAATACATAGGAAAAATGAGATAGAAAAGATGTATAGGGCAAGGTATGTAGAAAGGGACACAGAACTTTCGTGTCCTCTCAGGACATGCCTCCCTCTAGGAACCTTCAGGTATTTAGCTCTCTGCAAGCCCTCTAATGGAAGCTTCATCATGTAGTCATGATTGATTAAATCATTGGTCATTGGTGATCAGTTCAACCTTCAGCCCCTCTCCCTTCCCTGGAGGTTGTGGATGGGGCTAAAAGATTCAATCCTGTAATCATGCCCTGGTATTTCTGGTAACCAGCTTTCATTTGGAAGCTATTCACAACTCATCAGGATACAAAAAGACACTTATCACTTGGAGATTCCAAGAGCTCGAGGAGTTGTGTGCCAGGAAATATCACCATTATATTCTCATGATCACAAGTAGCCTGTTGGCTACATCATGTAGGTGAATTTTCCTACAGGAGTTGCATATCTTTCCACTAATTTTTCTATAATCTGATATTTTCTTCTTTAGGACCTTATTACTGGTAAATTTCCCATGTTATTTAAAAGGAAGGATAGTCCATATGTAAAGTCCATGGAATTGTTAAATTTATAGTATTATAGGTTGTGATAGGTAAGGTTTCCCAGATTCAGAGTCTGAGATGGGAAGTGATTTATTGAGGAAGTGACAGGGAACCAATTTTATCAGAGTTTCTCCAATTTTAAAGAATTAGGGCTGAAATTTTGCACCCCTGCATCAAAAAGTCACTTTCTCTGGGTTTCCTATAGGGCAGGAGGTAAGAAGTCTCCCACTGGTTGAGGAAAATTCTCCACAGAAAGTAACAGATGTGATTCATTAGCAGACGACGCAGCCACTGCAAGATGAGCAAAAGAGACCTGAAAGGTCACTGTCAGGGAGGGAATATCATTTCTCCTCAACTATTATAAGTTCATAGTTGAGACAGATCCCAGTAACAAAAGACAGATTAACAAGAGAAAAACAGCAAGTTTATTAATGCATGTAGTTCACATCATACAGGAAAAACCTCAATGAATGGGAACTCAAGGCAGTGGCTTACAGCTCTGGCTTATGTAGCATCTTTAACAAAGAACAATACATATGTGGAAAAATGACTCACCAAAGGAAAACAGTTCTACTCTTCCAAAGGTGGGAAACTGTGGGAAGAAACGAACGGAGTAAAACTTATGTGTAGATTCCTCTGGTGCCATCTCTGAACTAATAAGAGTTGTCTTCAGTAAAGCATTTATATCTTGTCTTTAGGCAGAAAAGGGGGAGGATAGAGAGAATTCTTCCTCTATTGGCTGCTTCCTAATTGGCTTTAGCTAATAAATTCTTCATTCCCTGGGGAGGCACATTCTGGTGTCCCAGGGCACTGACAGTGGTTTCTGCATGTGCCACTGCTCCAAGGGTCAACCACAAAGAAGAAGTGACCTATTTCTGGTCACTGGATTTTAAAAATAAAGTAGCCTTTCTGATTCTGAGTAAATGAGCATTCAATGTCACAAAGAACTATTATGCTTGAAAAAAAGGTGTCTGACAAAACAAAAATCCTTAATAGCGGTGCTTGCCATGACATGCGTTAATTTTATGTTTAGTAGAAAATAAGTACTAAGCACATACTATCTGTACTTAGAGGTGTTTATCAAAAATGTAACTTTTTCTCAGAGGTAGTATAGTATGCTAATTATCCACCAGAGTTGCTTTGATGTTCAAATCCCCAACATCCTGAGCCGTAATGGAAGTTGTCAATCTAGAAAAGGAAACCAATTCAAAACTCATTAATAGGAAAAGCAACAGCTGTTATAAATAGTGCATCATATGTCTTTCCAGTATGATTTAAGCTGCTCCTGAGACTGAAAGGTATTGTGATTATAGGAAAGTTTAGTAACACATCCATTCAAAATTAAACTACAAATTTCAATGTAATTCAGTTTTGCAGTAATACATTAATGCTCAATGACCAACACTGTTCTGGGTTTGGTGGAGAATCAATGTAAAGAAAACCCCCAGTGGA
Source organism: Nomascus leucogenys (assembly GCF_006542625.1). Taxonomy (NCBI): domain Eukaryota; kingdom Metazoa; phylum Chordata; class Mammalia; order Primates; family Hylobatidae; genus Nomascus; species Nomascus leucogenys. Next base: position 61,984,856 of record NC_044396.1, read on the forward strand.
TCTTACAGACTTCTACCATTATTAGAAAATTAATACAATAAATTACATTTTTATTTCAGAGAGCTTTTTTTAAAAAAAATACCTAAATACATACATATATATATCATATATATATATATGATATATATATATATATATCATATATAATATATATATATATCCTGAGTCTTAATGTACAATATTCGCTTACCTTACAGTTAATCTATGGTTAACTTCTACAATTCAAAACATAATCATGATAAAATATGTTCAGAGAAAAGAAAAATTATAGCTATAAAATACAGAAATTTCTTTTTAAAGGAGAGGTGTAGGCCTGTGTTTTAAGAGTCTAATGACCTGGAGTTCTGCTTAAAAATAAGGGTTTGGTTAAACAGAATTGGTTATCTATTTTTCACCAGGAATTTTAAATTTTTATAGACTGTAACAGAGTAGTGTATTAGTCTGTTTTCATGCCGCTGATAAAGACATACTGGAGACTGGGTAATTTATACAGGAAAAAGGGTTTAAGTGAACTTACAGTTCCACATGGCTGGGGAGGCCTCACAGTCATGGTGGAAAGTGAAAGGCGGGTCTTACGTCACAATAGGCAAGACAGAGAATGAGAACCAAGCGAAACAGGTTTCCCCTTATCAAACCACCAGATCTCAGAAGGCTTATTCACTACCAGGGGAACAGTATGGGAGAAACCGCCCGCATGATCCGATTATCTCCCACTGGGTCCCTCCCACAACACATGGGATTTATGGGAGTATAATTCAAGATGAGATTTGGGTGGGGACACAGAGCCAAACCATATCAAGTAGCATTGCAGATGTAGCGGTCATGAAAAGTCACTGCTCAGATCTCCAGCTGCAGAGAGCATAGTTAACTGATGGCTTCATCTACTGCCCCAGTGGGTCTGACACTGTCTGTGCTAAGGCCATACTTCTTGAAAGCTACCCTCAGCTAATGACTGAGCACAGCGAAGGTAATAAGACAAGCCTATTATTGCTAGATGCTGGACTCTTCCTGTGTGTGTCTTTGGATCAAGGACCTGTCCCATCTTTTGGTTAGTTCAACCATTCTTAGAACTGTGCTGCTAGTGTTGCTATTTGTGATTCCTCCTATCCTGTCCTCTTTACTTCCCTCCCTCCTTACAGAGGAGTCGCTCTAAAGGTTCCCTCTACCTTCTCCTATTCCCTTTTCAAATCTCTCACATGCATAATCTCATATTGGTAAGTGCTTCTCAGCAGACCTAAATAAACACAGTGGTTATGAGAGGGATCCAAGAAAGCAGGTGATAGGATGAGGATATGAGACTAGCTTACCAAGCACCTAGTGGGCAAAGAAGATGCCATCCTCAGCGGATCATCCCTGCCACAAGTTGGTTGCTCAGTTGCTAAATATTTCACCAGTGGTAACTTGGGAAAGCATAACAAGAAGGGGAATGCCTTGCAGGTGTGATGACTCAGATATTTGAGAGATATGGAAGTGAGGGGAATGTTTACAAAAACGGCAGCATGGGCTTGTTAGTACCAAGTTGTATTGTTGTCTTACAGAGGAATAATAAGAAATTGAGAGCTATTGAAAGCTAAGTGTGGGAACCAGAAAGCCTCTTTGGTAACTTCTAATGAGTACGTTATCTTCTGAGTAGAAAAGCAGACACAACTGTGCAGAAAAACAAAGATTTGACGAGTCACAGAGCTCCAGAGACATTTGAATGTTCATCATTTCAGACAGGCCTGTTATGTTAAATTCAGCGTTCTGGATTGGAAACCCAGAATCCAGAAACAGAGAAAGGACATTTGGGGTAAAACTCCTGCATAGGTTGGCTCTGCAGATCCTCTAGAAAAGTAGTTAACCTTTTGCTATAATGCTCTGCAGAGGCCTTATCTGTGTAAAATAACAGGTGTCTCACTCAGGAACTCTTCCTTGTTCCTCTTCTGGCTCCCAGGCTAATTAAATTTAAATTCCAGCATATCTCATCTGCTGGGCCTGATAAGGGAAGGTTTATAATCTGAAGGCATTGTGAAACTTAGTTACAGTGTACTGGTAGAAGCCAGGGGAGTGTACCTGAGATTAGATTTTCAGGGTGCTTTATAAAAGAGCTAGAATGTAAAATAGGACAAATAATAATTTATTAGCTTGGTGGCACTTTCTTTGGAAAAGGAATTTAAAACCCTGGCAGGAACCATAGGGGTAAAATTGAGAGCCAGTGCTGAGCCCCCAGTACGACATGCTTCCTTAAGGAGACCAACAAGTCAGTTTGTGGCAATCAACTATGTGATAGTTGATTGAATCAACTACATTATAATATACATATAGTATAACCATCTGTCCTGGAAAGGCCAGCAACTTGCCTTCACAGGGATAGATTAATATTCTGTATGTAATTTTTTCTTTACCACCCACAGAGCTCAGCCAGCACTACTATCGTGGGACTCTGGGATGCCTGTTCACAGACCTTGAATCCCACATCCCACACATGAAAATGTGGAGGATTAGTTTCGTTGGAACCACTGATTAGATCACATACCATACCATGCAGGGAAGAGCTGTCATCACTGAATGCTGGAACATCCTGCCAAAGGCAAAGTTTCAGAAGTAATGCTCTGAAACAATGAGGTGTCATCATTCAGGATCTGCTGTATGTATTAAACTAGAGACCTCTATGCAGTGCATATAGTGCTGTGTCCCCAGTAAGAACACATGGGTTCAGAAACAAAGGGGTTTAAGCAAGAATAGCCCTACATACCACCCTTCCCAATAACTCTGTGCTTCCTGTCCCAGTACTCTACACTTGCAGGGTTGGAGGTCTTGGTCCCTAAGGAGACTCACTCTTGACAGGAGGCACAGCAAATTTCCCATTGAACTGTAAGTGTCATTTGCTCTCAGGGCACTGGAAACTTTTTATGTCCAGGAATCTGTAAGGAAGGAGTCACCATCGTGGCAGAGATTAACAACTCTGACCAGGAGGAGGATATAGGCCACTTTTATACAATGGGACAGGAAGAAATATTTGTGATACTCATGTGATCTTTGGTTGCCTTCCATTACTACCTTGCCCTATTGAAATCATGAATGAACAAGAACAGCAATGCAATCTGAAAAAAGTATGATTATTGAGTCCTCACCCCCCTCAAAAAGGAGGTTTTGGGTCACAGTAGTTACCCAGACCTCTTGAGGTAATAGGTGAAGTTACAAGAAATTTAGAATGGAAAGTGGAGACAGGCAAGGATGAGTACCAGCTATAGGTACTGGTATACAGTATGCATACAAGGATGCAGCCAAATATAATGATGAGACTCTAGTTCATCTCACTAACCTCCCTCTTTTAGGCTTCTCCTTGGGAAGGGAGTCCCATAAGAACTGTGGAGGGGCTGACCTCGAGACCTTCATGGAGTGGTAGATCTGTACTGCTCCAAGGTGGGCTTTGGTAGCTATGGAAATTTAATGCAGAGATTTCCTGCTGCAGGGAGCATAGCGACATGATGGCCCCTGCGCTGCTCCCTGAATCTACCACTGCATTTGTACCAACACTATGCTTTTCACTGGCTGCTCCTTGTTAATGACTGGGCGTGGCAGGGAATCTAGGGCAGCCCTGTTCTGGTGAGATGTGGGAAAACTCATATGGGTGACGTATGAAATATTAAGAATAATTCAAAGATGTATAAATATATACACACATACAAATATACATATATATGGAAGAAAAAATTTAGTTTCTGTTCTTCCTTTAATGAGTTTTAAATATTCAAAAACCACAGATATTTGATAATTAAAAATAGGCAGAAGATGTAAACATGCAGTGATATAAATAACCAATAAATTAATGAAATATTGTATTCTCTCATAATTAAAGGAATTTAAAAAGAATCTCCCATGATTAAAGAAATAATAGAAACCACAAGATATATACAATTTTCTCACCTTCCAGATTTACCAAAATGATTGACTTTATCCATCACTAGAGAGGATGTTGGGATATTGGGTAAGCTCATATTATATTTTGGGGAGCATTAATTGTTGAAAATGTTGAGAAGGATGATTTCTATTATTTATCAAAATTTTAAGTGATATTTCCTTTGATTCAACAATTCTGGCCAGTTGCTGACTCCTGGAATCCCAGTACTCTGGGAGGCCGAGATGGGAGGATTGCTTGAGCCCGAGAATTCAAGATCAGCTGGCAATATAGCGAGACCCTTTCTGTACAAAAAAATTTAAAAAGTTTGCCGGGTGTGGTGGTGCCGTCTGGTAGCCCCAGCTCCTTGAGAGGCTAACATGAGAGAATCACCTGCACCCAGAAGGTTGAGTCTGCAGTTAGCTGTGATCATGCCACTGCACTTCAGCCTGGGTGACAGAGAGAGACTCTGTCTCTCAAAAAATAAAATGAAATTAAATAAATAAACAATCCTATGGCTAAGAAGTTTTCCAAGTTTCATAAGTACAAGGACATTGAACTACACCATTGTTTTTGATAGCATAAGCTTCGCGGGGGCTAATACTGATTGTTTATTCTGTATAAAACACTGTTATAAGCACTTTACATGCATTGGCTGATTTGATCTCCTCAAAAATCTTACGAGGTGGGTAACTTATTACTCACACTTTACAGATGAGAAAAGTTACGCACAGAGAGGTTAAGTTACTTGTCCAGGATCTAGTTAGTGATGGAGATGGAATTGGGCCCAGTCTAGCTCTGCTGTCCATGCTCTTAACCGCTATACACATTACTTCTTGGTAAGTCGTGGCAGATTCACAATTGCTTAGCCACAATTCTGAATTTCAATTCCAATAACTGAAAATTGTTTTTATAACTCACTTGGTAGAAACTCTGACTTAACTGAACTCATATGACAGCAGAACATGAAATCAATTGACATGAAGCTATTTATAGTTATTATTCACCCCATTTAGTGATATATTAATGATTCACTGCAGAAATATTAATATGTTCAATTATAGAATGATGTCCCATACCGTGCTGAGGATGTTCTATGATGTATGACATATAAACTCTCTATGGATGGACTAGACAGATACTTAGGAGATAAAATCAACAGTGATGCAAAATTGGATAAGGAATGAGGGAGCGGGACGCTCAAAGAGACTCAAGGGTTAATAACTTGCATTGAGCCATTCACTGAAATAGGAAACAAAGCAATGAGATGGATTTGGACAAAATGTGAGTTCAGTTTGATTTCTCTCTGAGACATCAGCAGGTATATCAAGTAGGCAGTTAGATATATTGATGTGGAAGTCAAGGATAGCTCTCTGCTGGGAAAAAAAGTTTGTAATTCTATAGTAGGATCTGTGAAATTCTGCTGAAATATCAAGTAAGACAGGGCTTGATTAAGCTACTTGTAGGGTATAGATAACATTAGTAAAAACTGTTTATGTGGGATGTTACTGTAGAATCTTGGACCAGGACTTGAGTGGTAGAGTGGAAATGAAGATAAAAAAATACAGTTGATGCTTTTAATAAGCTTGGCTATTAAGGGTGGAGAGAAAAAACTGGTAGTTGCAGGAGGCTGTGAGGCTACAGTGAAGATTGTTGAGACTTGAGCATACTTAAGCACACAAGAGCCCAGGCATGGTGGCTCACGCATGTAATCCCGGCACTTTCAGAGACCAAGGTGGGTGGATCACTTGAGGTCAGGAGTTCGAGGCCAACCGTGGTGAATCTCGGTCTCTATTAAAAATACAAAAATTAGCAGGGTGTGGTGGCAGGCACTTGTAATCCAACTACTCAGGAGGCTTAGGCAGGAGAATCACTTGAACGCAGGAGGCAGAGGTTGCAGTGAGCCGAGATCACGCCACTACCCTCCAGCCTGGGTGACAGAGTGAGACTCTGTCTCAAAGAAAGAAAAGAAAAAAAGAACACAGGATGGCAAAGACATACTCAGCGTGCAGGTTTTTTTTTTTTTTTTTTTTTTGAGACAGAGTCTCGCTCTGTCGCCCAGGCTGGAATGCAGTGGCGCAATCTCGGCTCACTGCAAGCTCTGCCTCCCGGGTTCACACCATTCTCCTGCCTCAGCCTCTCCAAGTAGCTGGGACCACAGGCGCCTGCCACCACGCCTGGCTAATTTTTTTGTATTTTTAGTAGAGACGGGGTTTCACCGTGGTCTCGATCTCCTGACCTCATGATCCGCCCGCCTCGGCCTCCCAAAGTGCTGGGATTACAAGCGTGAGCCACTGCGCCCGGCCCAGCATGCAGGTTTTGAGTAAATGCAGTAGAGTAGGCTCTAGAATGCTAATGGAGGGATAGGCCTTAGGAGGAGGAAATGGTATTCGCTTCTTTTAGGAAGGAAGGAAGATAGCACGTGTGTAGATTCTTATGTACACAGGTCTCAATGTTTTGAATCAAGAAGATGAAAAGATTCCATCAGATAGCCTCAAGTTAGTGCCTCATCTTCTGGGCCATGAGTGTGGGGCACACTTGGAGGTTTCATGAGAGGAGAAAAATTTTGAAATAACTCTTGCCAATTGTGGCAGATCATCAACAGATTAGCAGAATATTGCCATGCAGGTTTGAGAGTCTGTTGAAATAAGAGTTAATGGTTTAATTTGATAGCAAAGTACAGCACTTTCTCCAGAAAGGCTTTCTCCTAGTAAGGCTATTAGGGTACAAGAGTATAAATACCTGCTATAGAGAGGGCTATGTCACACCAGAAGACCTATCTCGGTTTAATTAAGGAAAATTAGCTGCTAAATTCAAAAAAGTACAGTTTCTCATTTCTAAATAATCATTGTAGTCAAAATACTAAAACGAAAGTTATAGAATGGAGTTTAAACAGAGCTTGGGCTCGTGGGTCAGGCGGCCTTGGTTGGAATTCCAGCTCTGCATTTACTTAGCTGAATATCCTTGGACAAATTGGTTCACCTTCCAGTGCCACCACTGTCTCATCTGTAAATTGGGCTAATTAATGGAAAATAGAACAGTGCTTGCACATAATAAGTGCTCAGCAGTGTGGGGCAGCCTGCTCAGGACTTCATAAAGAGTAAGTCAAGGAACCAACAAACCAGAGAGTCTGGCTTGAGTCCAGGTTCTTAAATATTATTCAGGGACTGTTCAGAAAGCCCAAATGTTAGCTGCAATTTTAAAAATTTAAGTGTGACTTTTAAAAGTATGCTTTCATTTTTTGTTTGTTCATTCAAAATCAATAAAGAATAAATACTTTATAAAACATTCTCTTTCAAGACTGTCCTTGGGTCATACAATGGATTGACATTTTTATACCAATAGGCTACGTCTAGATTTCACTCAACATGGTGGCATTTAGATGTCAATAAATGTGAGTGTTTGATACTATATTAGCACAAAACTAAGTCTCTTAGGAAAATACAATGGTCACTTGAATGGATAAAATTGGTAGATAATAGAAAAATTTGTGTTTTGTATCTCTCAAGAAAAAGTGTTACCCAAATCGGTTTTTAGGCTTTGAAGCCAAATCTATAAAATAATCACATTTTCATAACAATTATACTGGGGTTTTTGGTTAGAAGGATAACACAATATATCAGTCCATATGTATATACCTAACTTCCTGTGGTGTGTCTTCAAAATAAGAAAAAGAAATTAATTGAAGAATTATGGAACAAAAAGCGCAAATTTTCTTTTACTCCAATTAGTAGGGTCAAGTCAAAAGTGAAAAAAATTAAAAGGAAAAATAAAAGTGAATACGACAGTAAATAGTAAATATACCAAAAAATCCTAGAATACACTAAAGCTATCCAAAGAGATAAATGTCCTCTAAACATTTTTTTTTGTTTTATAAGATAAAACAAATGTTTAGGAAAGTTTAGAATTGGATCCTAGTCAGATTTTAAAATTTCACCGATTTTAGGAACCATTTTCTGTTAAATCATATAAACACAAATAATAATACAGTTTACAATGAAGTACTATTTTACATCTTTAAAAAATGAAGAATAAGTTTAAGTAGTGGAATCACACACTAGTCTTCTGATTTCACTAGACCCTCTTTCCAATTCCCACAGCTTTGACATCGTTAATAACCTTCTCATTTTGGAAGCCTGAAGGGCTCATAATTTTTATTATAATAGCTTTCATATTTCTATTTTTATATTATTTTAGATTATGCCTCTTTCTTTTTTCCCTTAAATGTGGCTCCCTCTATGGATACTCTTTGGTCTTCTTTCAATTTTTCTGCACATTTCCTCTAATGATTGTTACAGCTTGAATTCCATACGTGAAAATAAGTAATTCACAATCTAAGCTGTTGGGACTTTAAAATATTTTGAGCCTTAAGGGAATGTAATTATGAAACCTGAGTCACATAAACAGGCAGCTATAACCTAGGCAGCTGTAACATTTGTTTTTCTGATTATATGTTAGCATTTTTACTTACATTGTTTTATAAAATATTGTAAATGACTGAGAGGTGCTGGGGAATACTTCTCTCTTACCTATTGGTCTTAATTACAAATTATCTTCTCTCTTTCCTCTCTCCCACAAAGACTTCATGAGTATCACATTGTTTAAGAGGGAATGTTAAATACACTCTTTTGAATTAGAAAGAAAAATAAAGCAAGATGTATGAAAAAGAAGACAAACTGCAGCTACATTGCTGTAATTCGTAAACTAGCCTTGTATAGAAAATGTTACAATCCTACAAAATTTCATTGCTTTCTACCTATATAAGTGGACCTCAACTTTTAGCTTTGGAGTACTGATCCCATTCCTTTGGAGTGTGTTACCTGAATGGCTATTCTTAGCTTTACACTTGAATAAACTCTTTTAATATGGATTCTGATCCTTTCAATTATTTCAGGTTGGCACTGGTAAACTTGCAAAACCTTCTTAACAGTCCTGATTGTTCACAGGAGTGACATTCTATCACATTTGCTCTATTACATAGACTATTCAAGGGACTCATATCCCATCACCTTTTCCATAGTTTCATGGTTAGCTATAATTTTATGATGCACCTAGGTTCATAAGTGAGCCTATATTTTTCCTTTTGCTATCTCCTTTATCTGTTTTTGTAATTTATAAAATCAATAGAAATCAAAAAATATTTTGGACTTAACCAAAAACATAGGATCTTTATGATGAAAGTGAATATATAGAAAGACATTTCATGATCTTGGATGGATTACTTAGTATTGTATAAATATACATTCTTCACAAATTATATATTACATACAAATAAATAAAAATATATAAATAAAAATATTACAAAGACAGCAATAAAAGCAGTGTGGATTAGTGCAAGAACAGAACAGATCAATGCAAAAGATTAGAGAACAACAGAGACAGACCTCTGTATAAAGGTAATTTGTGGAGATATACAAACATACCTAAGAATGACCCCTAAGTCAATGGGAAATAGATGTGTTGTAAAAAACAAAATAAGGCTGTCCAACTCTATGGAAAAATAATAAAACTTAATTCCTACTGAGTACAATGTGATCTCTAGTTAAATTAAACCTCACTGTGACAGGTAAAACAATAACCATTCATGAAAAAGTCTCCTCTCTAATAAAAATCTTAAATTTTCAAAGCATAACCCATAAGGCAAAGAAATTTATGAATTTAATTCCATTCAAATAAAACATTTCTTTCAAAAAGGGAAGAAGTTAATAGACAAATGGCAAAATGATAGAAGAGATTTGCAATCTTAGAGCCTACTAAAGTTTTAAGATTTCTTAGTCATTAAAATATCTTATCTTTACAAAAAATTATTTAGTTTACCGAAGCTGTTGAAATGGAATTTTATTCTTTTATCATAAATGTATATTATTTTATCATTTTAAAATGATTATTGCAAGATAGGTTGTATGAATGTATAATACCAGTGGAGAAAATAAACATTGTGTTTTAAACTGATAAGAAGAGATACTACACTTGATCTTAGCCAAAAGGCTGAGATGTGATTAACACTGTGTTTTGTAGAGTGTGGTTCAATAGCCATTCCCATTAGAACCTGGAGAATTGGTTAAAACATATTCCCAGTTCTACACCAGCCCTATTTAAATTCACTGTGATATTAGATAGTTTTCCCCCATGCTGTTGGAAGTGAGGTCTGTCCTTTCTCCTAGCTATGACTGTAGTGAGCAAGATTAGTTTCTTCCTAGGAGACTCTGTAGGGATGTACAATTTCTTGCAAAGGTTGATCCTCAAATTTGTTCTCCAAAGATTTTTACCATTCTTTAGCTACTTGCAGTTATTTCCACAGTAGTTTAATTGTATTTTCTCTGTATATGAGGTACAGTTGATTTTATGGAACTGTGTTTCCTTTGGACAGGTTGAACTATTTAGTTTTCACATGAGTAGCTATGTTTTAAAAATCCATAATCTGACAAAATTGCTGTTTTTCTCATAGTGTGCCCTATCCTAAATGATACTGCTGGTGGAAGGATGAGCAGAAAAGTAGGTACAGTATGACGAGAAAAATAAAAACATTTGGGGGAATAAAGATGGCCATTTTCCCACAAAGATGCTTTAGACCTTGGTGGTTCTGAGTGCCTGCTGCTTAAGAATAGGTATCTCTTACCCATGTTCAAATTGGAAAATTTAAAGAGTTTTAGGATTAAAGAGAACAGCATTTTGTATATTATCATAATCCTGCTACCATCTTGGTAGCGACTTTGCTGATTACATGTTAGGGTGATCAATGTTGATTTTCAAGTGATTAGGGAAGATTAAGGGTATTCAAACTTTCTGTAAAGGGCCAGAAGATAAATAATTTAAATTTTGTGGGCCATATGCTGTCTGTCACAACCACTCAACTCTGCCATTGTAGTGTGAAAATAGCCATAGACAATACACAAACAATGGGCATGGCTTTGTTCCAATAAAACTTGGTAAGAACAGACATTAGATTTGGCCCAAAACCATAGTTTCCACACCTTTGGTCCAGATACGAGCATGCTGGCTCATGTTTGGTTGTGGTATATGTGTCAGGAGTGGTTATCCTTCCATAAAGGTCAAGACTCTGGCAATGAGCAGAGGGACTTGTGTTGGTAACAGAAAAATAAATATCTTGGGATAGAGATTTATCCACACAAATAAAGTCAGGGCTAATTGAATGAAAATGTGTTTACAGTGACAAATTAATGCCCTTACAGCATTAAAGAAATATAAACTAGTGGATTTCTACTTCCATGGAGATTTTATGTAACACAATGGCCTTTTCACTATGCCATTTTATGTAATTACCATTAGCACAGAGGCTATTAATTCAATATAATCAAGGAATGTAAAGGTCAGCTAACACTGTGCTATGTCCAGCACTAAATATTTCTTTCCATTTTTCCACATTTTATAATCGAGTTTTCTTGTCAGACTTTTCAATATTATTTTGAGGTTTGGCTGTTCCTGCCAAAATGAAGTGAAATTATTAACAAGAAATTGTCAGCATTCATTCACATTAAAAATTCCATTTAATATATATATTTTTTCTGTTACATTAAGCAGAAGAGGCTTTCATTTATCTCAGATGTACCCATGCTTGCTGTGGGTGAACGGAAGGAACATCACTTATTGATCTCAGTCAGAATTAATGAGCAATAGTTACTTGTGAGCCTGTGTTCTTCTGTCATCTTTCTTCTTCTCTTGCCCAGTGATCCAAACCACCATTATAATGGGCTTCCTTTGTACATTTATCATGTCTTTACTGATTGGGCGGTATTTGAAAGTCAGGCACTTTGAGCTTGTAACCCTGACTTTCACATGTCAGCCACATGTATAGTGTTGTGTTTTTAAAACATGGCACTCTATTACTCTCCAGTTTCTCCACAAGTGAAATAAACTTAGAAAATACATTTTTATATAATATATGACACTAAAAAAGTAAACTAATTAAAAAATTACTTAACAGGGAAAATAAAAATTGCTAAAAGCACTATCTTATTATTGAGTCTCAAACCTGAAAGAATTTTCTAGAGGTCTCGGTTCATCTTCATAAGATCTATGTTTAAAGCATGCCAGAAAAATGTGTGCTAATTTTATGAAAGTTCTTGGAAAGCATATTGGATTTCATCATGTCACTACTCTTTGAGGAGTAGTATACTCAATATGGTACAGCATACTGACAGAAGCAAACAAACTATAGGTCATGTGATTACTAGTGCTTACCTCCTCTACTTCACAGTCCTTACACAATTTTTTTCCCATTTATTTCACAATCTTTATTTTCTCTTTTTTTCCATATCCCTTTCATCATTGGAGTTTCAGCACTTATTGTTACCTAGTTTACTGAATTTATCTTCTGATTAGTCATCAAAACATCAGCCTTGACTTCTGTAATTCATCCTTCACACTATCATAAAAATGACTTTTCTTGCAAAAATGGTTGTTACTTTCCTGCTCAAAAGTCTTCAAAGATTTCTAATTGTTTACAGGAAGAAAATTTAGACTCCTAGGCATGCTATTTTAGGCATGCTGTCTTAGCAAAGCAGAGCTTAAGACCAAGATCTTCATGCACATGATTTATTTGGGAAGTGATCCAGGGAGCAGGAACCTTTTGAGGAATCTTAGGTTCTCAGATTCTCAAATGTATTGAAGAACTCTCTGCTGGAGACTAAAAAGGGAAGTATTTGTTCTTCGGTTCCTTTTCCTTCCTGGTGAAGAGGAGCTCTGTGGGTTTCAATGGTCCTACCCATCTGGCTTGTACATGCATAATTGCCACGTGTGATCCTACAGGTGTCTCTACCATATTATCAGAGAATGTCCTGGACAGGAAGTAAGAAGTATGGGACATGGGAAGGCAACATCCTGTAAGAATGCTCCTGCCCAAAGTATGCATGGAAATGATTTCCACATTAGTGGCTGGAGTTAGAGATGGGGCTATTAGGATTTGAAGTAGCACCCAAGAATTGTCAAAATCATGTGGCATAAAAATGCTTCTTACATTATGTGACTTGAATTTCTGTCCAATCGGATATTTCATCATTCTTTTTCCATGTCCAGACCAAACGTATAGAGGCTACTAACTTGCTTATTAATTAATTTATTCATTAAAAGTTTGTTGAGCGAGATTATGTATCAGGTAACCTTTTAGACATTGGGGAAGCAGAGAAGTTTCCAGGCCTCATGCAGGTTGTATTTGACTTGGAGGAGGCAAATAACAAACAGGTAAAGATATGAATGTGATGATTTCTGTTAGTGGTAAGGGTGATAAAGATAATAAAGCAAGGCAATAAGATAAGTAGAGTAGAGGAAGGGCTGAGTGAAATCCTCTCCCTGGAAATTACATGTGACCTGCAGTTTAAAGGATGAAAGTGAAAAACCTATGCAAGAATCTGGGGACAGTATGCTGCAGGTGAAGATAATAAAAGTGCAAAAAATCTAGAGCTGCAAATCAGTTTTGTGTGTTCTAAAGGGAGGGAGAAGGCTATATGGTTAAAGTCTAGTGAATAGAAGAGAGAGTGAAGAGAAGAAGAAATATAGGTAGGACTAGAATTTGTAGATCTCTTTAAGTCAAGGTAAGAAGTTTGGATTTTAGTAAAATTTCATTAAAATATCATCGAAGGGATTTAAGAAGAGAATAAATATGATATGATTTGCATTTCATAAAAATGGCTCTGGCTACTATAAGGATTTCCCTGGGACTTGAACCTTTCCCACCCTGTGCCATTGAAGATGCTGCCTTTATAATACATATCACCATTTGAATGTGTTTTCCTTACAGGATGTAACTCTTCTTGAGGGAGGGCACCATGTCTTCATATTTTTGTAGACAGTGCACCTCACATATTACAATTACTAAATACATGTTTGATAATAAATGTTATAAGATGGATAGATGAATGAATGCAGGTCTACAAGGCTGTTTCAATAAGTGATAGTAGAATATGAAGACTACACAGCATACAGAGTAGTGGTTTTTCTGAACTATTATTCAATGCCCGAATATTTTCTAATCCTCTACATCTAAGTCTTAAGATGACATCCCTGTGTTGTGCTTATGTTCGACTTGTGACTTACTCTGCCTTTCACATCGTTCCCTCCTCTTCCGCTGAATAGCTTAGATGTTTTTCACTGTGAAGTTAATTTTATTTCAGTAAGTACAAGAGAAGTAGTAGAGTATAGGTTTAAGAGTACAGAAATTGGAGTGAGGAAACAAGAATTTAAAGGGTGAATTAAAATATGAACTTGAGACAGTGCAAGGAAGATCCAATGCTCTAAAAAGGCATTGGTGACTTTGAAAATCTTTTCAGAATGTAGAAATAGGACAGCCTTGCAGGTGCTTGAGCTGTATAGTTAGATTTTGCGATTCAATCATGAATGTACTATTCATTAGCTCAGTGACCTTGAGTAAGTCACTTAATCTTAATAAACCTCAATTTCTTCATGTATTTTATGTGAATAACAGTGTATACTCCATGGGATCCTTGTGAGGTTTAAGTAACCTAATAGTATATGAAATGCTTAGTACAATTTTGGACACATTTTATACTCTCTAAACTGGTAGTATTATTCTTAGTAACCAAAATATGTCTTGAAAGAGAATGACACAGTAATAGCCTTTTCCAACTGTAGTGATTAAATTAATTATTGGTTGCTGATATTTCCAGGAGAGTTGATTTGCAGAGTATTTTCATTGAGGCACAGAGCTACAGTCCAAGCTCCTTTGATTTCTGTTTTGATTTCCAACCTAGGATCAAAATAAATCAATTTCTGAATCTTGCAATGAATCCATTATCCTTAAGGAGGGAGCATTTGGAAGACCAATTATAAAATTAAAAAGAATTCAGAATATTGCTGAGTAGAACTATAATCCTATTTCTCTATGTAATTTTACATATGCAATTTTAGAATAATTCTACTTTGTTGGCTAAAAACAATTTTGGTTAAAAGTGGTAGAAAATTCAACTCTAAGTGGCTAAACAGAGAGTAGTTTATTTTTCTCTCATATAAGAAAAAGTTGAACTGTTTATCAAAGCTGTTAATCAGTGTTTTGATTTCCTTCCTTCTTGGAAAATTGATAGAATAGTACAATTCTATATGATAGATTTATGCTTCTTTCTTCCTTAAAGTTAGGTGTAGCTATAGTTGCTTTGGCCAATGGAATGTGAGCATGTGTGGCATTTCTGGGCAGAAGCCTTGGAGAGTTAGCATTTCTGCCAAGCTCCCTTCCCTCTGCCATGATGATTGGTGATATATCACATGACAGTCTAATGGAACACAGCCTTCACTGACCACTGGGGTTTTGAGGTTGTTGGTTACAGCAGCATATTCAACTGATAAATAGCCTCACTAACACAAACCATAGATGACATCAGCTTTATCATATCCTGTTTTATTATCTCTGTTTTCATTTTCATTCCTATCATATCATATTCTCAAGATGGCTGCAGCAACTCCAGGAATCATTTTAGTGTTCAAAGCAGGAAGAATTGGTAAAGAGGGGGTGATACCAGGCACATTATTCATTTTACCAAGAATGCAAAAGATATTCTGGGAAGCTTTTCAGACCTCCCCTTACATCTGCTTGGCCAGGAGAACTGGGTTAAATGGTTGCCACTAGTTACAAGAGAAGTTGTAAAGTGGGCATAGTTCCATCCCAAAAGAAACTGAGAAGACGTGGGGATGTGATATTGATCAGGCCACTGACAGTGTATGCCACAAGGGCACAGTTACCATAGCAAGTGTTCCTTTTTCCAAATGAAGTTGGAAACACTCCAGTAGGATCAACTCAAAATCCCCATTTCAAGTCAGCAATCAACTATAGAAAACCACTTTTGGATTAATTCTCCCCCGCACTGTATCCCAATGCATCAGTTTTATGAGCTAAACCCTATTTCTCAAATTGTTATTGGACAGCTATATGGGCAATAGTAAAAAAAAAAAAAAATGACTGAGGCAAGATATATCAGTTCTGTTACTTCTTCCTATCTACAAGTCGCCACATTTTGGTAAGCAAGAGAGTTAGTTTGATCTGGTCATAATAGTCTTTCATAAAAAATGCTAAAGGGACTTATTTTTTGAAAACATAAGCAATTATTATTTCAGTTATTACTCAAATCATCATCATCTTTTGGAAACTTAAAATTGACTGGTAGTTTGTTCGGAAGTCCTAGTATATATTGGAATTGCTGATTTTTAATATCCAGGCTATAATACTTTCACTTTTTTCATATTTTCCATTTTTGGGAAATAACATGTACTGCTCTTGTCTTTTAAAAAAATGAAATGTCTTTAAAATGACATGCCCTTTTTTTTAGGGAAGTTCCATTTTTAATTTGGACTTCTTGATGTTCATTATACAAAATCAATGTAGCTTTTTATATTTTAAAATTCTCTGTTGATGGTATAATGTGTTCAGCATATGTATGGGGGCGGTGGCTGAGAAGACAGGCATTTAAGCAACAGTTTGTCCTAAACTTGAGGGCTCCCTTTGATTTGGTTTAAAAATATAGTCACTAGTCATTTTTTCAGTTTCTTGAAGAGCTTAATAATATAGATATGTACTAAGCCTCCTAATGTTTATAGCTCTGTTTTTTCCTCTGAGGCTAACTTATAAGGCAAACACTCTCTCTTGATTTTGATACATGTAAAGTTGGGCTGAAACTGCTGTTTCCATGTTCTGCTTGACCATTGACGTTGTGATTTTGGAAGACGTGTATGGTTCACTCTGTAGTAGCTTCCCTTTAGCAAAGCATTCAACAGAGCCTTCAGTTTCCCTTTCCAGCTTTTCCTTTGGTCTACTGGTTTATCATAAATAATTCGAAGGCATTGGTCACTTAGAAAATGTAACCAAGGACTGGGCCTACCAAGATCTTTCCAGAATAAAGCCTATGTGGTTTATGACCAGATCTCAGTCCTATGAATTTGTGAAACTCTTTGGAAAGCCATGTGATACTTTTACATTTGGAATAAAATGTGTTAATTACATTTTAATTGAGATTAAAAGTAACGGAATATCCTTTAAAAATACTTAAAGCTTTAAGACTCATTAAGTTGCTTAATGTTATAAACAAGCTTAAGTTTATTAAAATTAAAGAAAAGGATTACAGAATTTGTGAATTCAGGGAGTTCACTTGCTCAATGTGCAGTAAAAAATTAACCTTGCCCAGAGACTCATTCGGCCCTTAACTAGCTTCTGGGAGATAAACTTTAAGCCCTTGGAACGTCCTGCTTGATAAAAGTGTCTGTTTACCAGGGGCCTTGGGCCATTCCAGATACTTGATGACTTATGGTGGAGAACTTGGGCCATGCAGTATTAACTTGATACTTGAGGGGCTGGGGATAGGTCAGCCAGGCAGGTGGTTAGCGATGTTTATGTGGCCAAGCCATAATAAAACTCTGAACACCAAGATTTGGGTGAGTTTCCCTGTTTGGCAATACTACATGCGTGCTGTTAAGAAAAACCATTGCTATCTGCGTTGTAACCATAAGTCCATTTATCAATACTCAGCAAGTCAATACACTGAGACAGGGTTGCATCAGATAAAGGGGTTTAATTGTAGGACTGCTGAATGAGAGGATGGGAGGAAATCTCAAATCCATCTCCCTGTAGAGTTTGGGACTAGAGGTTTTAAGGGTTTTGGAGTGGGCTGACGTGAAGAGTACAGGGTGAAGTGATAGGTCAAAGAGCAGAAGAAACTGTATTCCTATGTTGATTCTGTTCCTCTCTGGGGTCTTCAAACTGGTTGGCCTCAGCTGTTTTGTTGGAATTCAGGATCTGAAAAACATCTTAAGCAATTCTTAAACAAAACAAAAGCCTTGTGATTCTAACATCAGAAATCTTATCTATTGGAACAGTAGGGATGCAAATGTTATCTAGTGACTTTTGGTTACAAGGAAGTGGGTCAAAGTGCAGCCTGATTAATGCTTAATTTTACCTATACTTCTGTCCAGAATTCTTGTTGTCCAGAATTCTGTCCAGAAGCCTTGTGAGGACGAGTTCAGCATGACTTTACCAGGAAAGGACAAGTGGAAGCACCATCAAGCACCACACTTGGTCTCTCATGGACCCTGCTCTTGGCAGCTCTTCCCTTTGTTGATTTTAACCTGTATCTTTTCACTGTAATAAACTGTTGGTGAATATAATGGCTTTCTGAGTTCTGTAATTCCTCCTAGTCAATTCCTCCTAGTCAAATCCAGGGTAATCTTGGAGACCTTCTGAATTACATTTAGATTGTCATCCTTTAGCTACCGGAAATTTGCTTTAAGTCTAAAAATAGTTACAAAGAATCCCCACCACTTTCTTCCACAGGCTCAGTGCACCACAAAGTCTCCTTCTTTGGTAGACTCAGAAATGCTGCAATTAGATGTGTTGGATGGTGGTTACACCTGCTTCACTGCACTCCCATGAGGGGAGGTGATGGATGGTTTCTGATGCAGGTGGTTCTTTGCTTTATTACTAGTGAACATGACCCTCACAAATTCTGTCCTTCACTGATGCTATGGTCGTCAGCCTAGGAAGAATTGGGAAGGAGATTAAGAATGTTTTCATCTGGCTGGGCGCGGTAACTCAGGCCTGTAATCCCAACACTTTGGGAGGCCGAGGCAGGTGGATCACGTGAGGTCAGGAGTTCGAGAGCAGCTTGGCCAACATGGTGAAACCCCATCTCTACTAAAAACACAAAAAAATTAGCCAGGCCTGGTAGCGTGCGCCTGTAGTTCCAGCTACTTGGAAGGCTGAGGCAGGAGAATCACTTGAACCTGGGAGGCTGAGGTTGCAGTGAGCCGAGATCATGCCATTGCAGTCCAGCCTGGGTGACAAGAGTGAAACTCTCTCTCAAAAAAAAGAAAAAGAAAAAGAAAAAAAAGGTTTTCATCCAGACATCCAGTTTCTTTCTTCCTCCTAACGTAATATCTCATTGCCTCAGCTTCCATTTTCCTGAACTTAGGCTATATTCTCAAATTACTGTCAACTAAACCCTGCTAGTGTAAGCTAAACATGGCTTAGAACACTCCCTTTTGGAGCATTTCATTTATGATTAGGGATACTGAACACTGGCTTTCTGAAGGAGAAGAAGTATTTGGGGACAAAAAATTTTTCACTGCTTGTTTTCAATGGCCCCATTGGGCATGGGGAGATCAGAAAAGTGTCTTTTCTGATGTGACCCAGTATTACTCCTGAAAAGATAAGTTGAATTGATTTGGGAATAACTTCTCTTCACTTAGCCATTTGAAATGATCTCTTTCAGGCTTATTGGTATTTCTCTACATGTTCTTATGCCAGTAATATCTCCCTCTTCACCCAGATGAGAGGTCTAAAGTTCTTTATAACATGTTGAGTAGAAATTCTAGAACCTCTGGGACTCTCACCAGGAAACTCCTTGCTAATCTTGCACCACCTACTGTTAGGGTCTTTGCTTTCCCCCAGGTTTTTACCTCTTTATCCCAGCTCTCTGGAATTAACCTTTATTTTGATTCTTTCTTTAATTGTAGACTCAACCTGTATTCCCCGTGGCTTCTGTCTTGACTTCGTGTACATCTCTGTAGCTCTCATTACACTTGTCTCATCACATATCTTCCCCTGTAGGGTGAAATAACTGTGTCAACTATGTTCCCACTTGTGTTCCCAGTACCTAACACAGTTCCAAAAAAATAGTAGTTGCTCAATAATCATTTGTTGGATTGATGAATGAATGAGAGCTAGGCATATTTCCACTTTCATATCTGAACTGCCTCCAGGAATGTCAGTTTAAGTCAGAGACTTGGTACCTTTAGTTTCCTGACTTGAGCTTTTTGAGACTTTAGGGGTTATAATTTAAAAGCTCTTTTTTTGTAGCTTGATGAATAAGAAAATCAATGAAATTTTTTTTTCCAAACAAAAAGGCAGCAAACTATCAAAAAATCCTGTAGAATATTTATTTAAAATCAATACTTAGGAAGATCAGAGAGAAAATAATTGCTATCTACAATACAAAATAAAAATCAGGCCACTGGAGGGGGGCTGGGAAACAGAGAGGCTTCTTACAAATTGTCATTCTTCAATTAAAGATTGCTTTCTATTTTGGTAGCATCTCTGCTGAGAGCATTCCCACAGTTTTTAATAGCTCAGTTTCAGCTGTCAGGAACATTTGTGTTAATTTTTCCTGTTCAGTACACATAAGAATTTCTGTGCCTGTTGTTTGCAGATACCAAAGTCTGCTTCCTAATAATGTGACTGAATATGTCCATCAAATATAGCTGTAAAAATTCCCTTCTGTTTGTTGAAAACCCTGGGATGTTATAAGATTTTTCTGCTGGGATATCAAATCATATTAAAAATTAAATGTAACAGTAGGCCAATTTAGAGATATTTCTTTTGCTATGTTAGTATGCTCTGGTGAAAATGAAGAAAGGATACCATATGATTACATTTTTTGACCTTATTATTATCATCAAGAGGGCGATCTGCACATCATTTTGAAAACATTAACTATACATGGAAAACAGGTACATTAAGAATTAGACAAACATTACTCCTGCATTCTCAGTGGATTCAAATGCTTCCTGTTCTCAATAATCGTTTGAATCCTCTCCATATTGGGTATATTCATTGCTGTAACTGCTATTAAACATTGTTGCTACAATTAACAGTTTCATAAAATTCCCATTTGTTATTTCACAGCTCTGTAGCTCAGAAGTCCAGGTGCCGTGTAGCTCAGCTGTTTCTCTGATCTGGGTTTCAAGGACAAATTCAAGGTGTTGGCAAGGTGCATTCTTTTCTGGAGGCTCTAGGGATGAATCTCCTTTCAAGTTCTCTTGGATTGTTGGTAGTGTAATTCCATGGAGTTACAGGACTGAGGTCTCAATGTACTCATTGGCTGTTGCCTGGGGATTCTCAGCTTCTAGAGGCTGCCTGCATTCCCTGGTTTGTGGCCTCCTTCCTCCATTTTTAACACCAGCAATGGAAATTTGAGTCTTTTTATGCTTCTACCTCCCCTTCTTCATTATCTTTATTCTGCTTTCCTCTTCTGTGGCATCTCTCTCCTGATTCTTGCTGGAAAAATTTCTCAGCTTTAAAGGGCTCAGTTGATGATATAGAGTACACCAGGGTAATCCAGGAAAATTTCCTTATCTTAAGGTCCATAACCTTAATTATACCTGCAAAGTATGTCACAGTAATTGGTTAATGTTTAATTAGCTAAGTGTTAGGAATCTTGGAAGAACAGGGGTGGCAAGTAAAGCCAATGTGCATGGACAGTAGATGTCAATGTCACCACTGACCCCATGTGTGATAGTGTGTGAGTTAAATAACTGCAATAACCCCTGTGCACTGAGGTCACGCTAGATTGCAGGCACTTTATACAGTGAGGACCTAATCCTTAAAACAACCCTGACATTTTGTGGATTATCATTTTAGTGATGAGAAGTAGAGATATAAAGTCACTAAGTAACTTTCCCACAATTACACAATTTTCAAGTTGTAGAGCAACAATTTGAGTCCAGATTTGATTGACTTCATCTGCTTGTCTTGTGGAATTAAAAAACAGGTGTATGCAGAGCACTCAGAAGAATGGTTCACATATATTTTATAACAGTTGAGTGGCAACTGGTGGGCTACTTTTTTTTACAATTTTCATTTATTTTATTCTCATTATCTACTCTCCAGCCCTCCCTAGCCCTTATTTTCTCACTATTGGCCATTTCTGCAAAATAAAAGGAAGTGCTATACTAATCAGCAAGAAGGAAAAAAAAATTCTGGGTATTAAGAACTTACTGTATGCCAAGCATAGTGCTAGATATTTTTTTTCTTTTTTTTTATTAATTTTTTTTGCACACAAAACAATAAACATTTTCTAAAAATACA
Source organism: Nomascus leucogenys (assembly GCF_006542625.1). NCBI lineage: Eukaryota > Metazoa > Chordata > Mammalia > Primates > Hylobatidae > Nomascus > Nomascus leucogenys. The sequence goes on from NC_044396.1 coordinate 62,006,554, forward strand.
TACAAACAAAAAGATGCGTATCAAACATATTAGGAAGGTTGCACATGGGAAGTCGGGGAATAGAAATGGGGGGTGGGAATTAAAATAAATGAGAGAGGGACTTTATATGGATCAGTGATAATAACTCAATCCTCTATTTGACAAAGAAGAAGGAGAAGGAAGAGGAAGAAAAAGAAAGTGGGATAAAGGATCAGAAAGGGAGGAAAATAGAAAAAATTAGAATATGACTCCAGGGTAGACCTGTTTTGTTGTCACTGAGTTGGTTGGTTGGTTTATCTGTTGTATTTTTCATGTTTCGCCATGTTGGCCAGACTGGTCCCGAACTCCTAGCCTGAAGTGATCAACCCGCCTCGGCCCCCCAGAGTGCCGGGACCACAGGCGTGAGCCACCACGTCCAGCCCCCACATTGCTTCTGGCCTCCGTGGTAGACCTCCCAGACGGGGCGGTCGGGCAGAGGCGCTCCCCACATCCCAGACGGAGCGGCCGGGCAGAGGCGCTCCTCACTTCCCAGACGGGCTGGCCAGGCAGAGACGCTCCTCACTTCTTCCCAGATGGGGCGGCCAGGCAGAGGTGCTCCTCACTTCTTCCCAGACAGGGCGGCCGGGCATAGGTGCTCCTCATTTCTTCCCAGACAGGGCGGCCGGGCAGAGGTGCTCCTCACTTCCCAGACAGGGCGACCGGGTAGACGCGTTGCTCATTTCTTCCCAGACGGGGCGGCTGGGCAGAGATGCTCCTAACTTCTTCCCAGACGGGGCGGCCGGGCAGAGGCGCTCCTCACCTCCCAGACGATGTGTTTTCTCATTTATGTGCATCACATTTGAGGATGTCTGTAAAATAATGAATGTGATAATGTTTTAAGAAGCTGGAGTGGTGTGTGAAGGAAATATTTATTCAGTGCCCTCCAAGTACTGTGCGAACAAATTAATGATTCTATCACTTAATCCTCCTAATATTCATAAAAATTAATTTTTATTACTTCAATTTTAAAGATGGAAAAAACAGATGAGATACTGACAGAGGAAGCCACTTGATCAAGGATACAGCAATAAACTAATAAGGAAATTTGACCGAATCTGTCAAATCTCAAACTCAATTTCAGAACCAAAACAAATAAAAGTTCCCTTAAAAGTAGGCTTTTGTTTTGTTTTGTTTTTCTTTTTTTTGAGATGGAGTCTCACTCCATCACCCAGGCTGAAGTGCAGTGGCACAATCTCAGCTCACTGCAACCTCTGCCTCCTGGGTTCAAGCGATTCTCCTGTCTCAGCCTCCTGAATAGCTGGGATTACAGGTGTGCACAACCACGCCTGACTAATTTTTGTATTTTTAGTAAAGACAGGGTTTCACCATGTTGGCCAGGCTGGTCTCAAACTCCCGGCCTCAAATGATCTGCCGCCTCGGCCTCCCAGAGTGCTGAGATTACAGGCGTGAGCCACCAAGCCCAGCCAAAAGTAGACATTTAGAACTCAAATGACCAATACTGCCATTGTTAAATATTGTTTTAAAGTTTTTTTAAAAACTACCTTCTTAAACTGTATTAAATTAACTAATTGATTCAACAGCGTTTTATTACATACATGCCTTCTATATGCCAGGTTCTGTAGAAGGGCTGCAATAATGAATGAAGCATCTCTGTCAGGAAGCTGACTATTTTAGGGAGAGAAATGTAAACAAGTAATTAATATGTCTGAAAAATCCGTGAGAGAAAAATAAGAGACCTGTGCATAAAATAGGAAAGACTTCACAGGATAACATGGAATTTGTGTTGCGTTTTAAAGATGACTGGAAAATTCAGGAGTGGATGGAAGGAGTCTGCTAGGTAACAGGAAATGAATATACAAAGACATAAAGGCAAGAAAGCACACACTTTTGTATATAATTTGTTTGCAAGTATGTTTGTGTATGAACTCACTGAAGTGTAAACATGGACGGATTTTGTTTTTCCAATAAATATTCCCAACTCTGCTCTGTCAAATATCCTTCCTGCTGAGTAGCTGGTATTGTTAATATCTCTGATCCCATTCCTCAACTTTTCAATCTTTTTAGTTATTCAGAAGTCAGTCCCAATAACATCTCAACTCATAAGTTATTCAAAAGTAAGCTCCAATAACATTTCAACTTATAATTGATTCATAGTTTCCTCTTTCACTGCCCTTCCAGGGTGGTAAATAGTAATGGCAGATGTCACTTTCCTTCTTTCTTTCTATTTATCTCTACAGCTTATGCTCGCCCCTCTAAGAAATCTTTGGGTTTTGAATAACTTTATTTTCTGCTCTATTCTTCTGGTTATGTTCTTTTTTTTTTTTTTTTTTTTTTTTTTTTGAGGGAGTTTCACTCCTGTTGCCCAGGCTGGAGTGCGGTGGTGCAATAATTAGCACTAATGAAGGTGATATTGTAGGGAGATGGCGTTGTGTGTGGGGAAGGAAAGCATATCTATTCAATGCCCTCCAGGTAGTGGGCAAACAAGTTAATGATTCTGTCATTTAATCCTTATATTCATTAAAAATAATTTTTATTACTGTGCTCCCTTTTCCTTTCCCCTCGTGACTAGCATTGTTCAATGTTCTAGGCAGTGGTGATGGCTCAAAACCTGAACCACTGGCTTGTGGTTATCACATCAGACTTTTAAAATTTTAAACTCAAATATACTTTTCAAGATACATATTACATAAAAAATCAGAAAGAATAAACGTTTGTCAGATTACTTAAAAAATAAAAAATGGGTTATAAAAAGTAAAATATGTAAAAAAAAATGAGTATAATTTCAGCTTTGGAAGGGCACTTAGGTCATTAGATAAATGACTAACCCATTAATTTTACAGATGAGTAAATTACAGACTGTAGGGATTAAATGATTTCTTCAAACTAGCCAAATCAGTACTCTTTTCCTTTCTTTTTTTTTTTTTCCACAAAGCCTGGACTCTTATCAATTAGGAGTTAATGTGATTCTAAATGTTTTAATTTTATTAAATTAACACATATGCCTCATTTAACCTGAGTCTCTTCCTTCCAGTTGAGGCCCTCCTCGCTGTTCTCCTCTGTTAATGGCAGCAGTAGTCTACGTAACCTGTGGGTTTTTCCTGGACATTCCTTTCCTTGTCTCTCAACTTGCCTTCTTATTCAAGGATCAAAACTCCTGATTTTTCTTTTCTGTTTCACACGTTTTCACTTACAAACTTCTAAGAGTTTGAAAACTGTAAGCTATACTAACTGATAAGCAAGAATAGTTGTGACTGGCTTCTGCTCAGCTCAGAAAAATGTCTCACACAGTTGCTATGTACCTTATTCTATAAGCCTTTGTGTCCTTGTTTTTTCATTAGAAAAATTAGGCTTGTAGACATCTGTTATTCTACATCATGAGTGTGACTCTTAGTATGTAAACGTTTAAACTACAATTTTAATTAACTTTTATATTATTAGAGTTTGTATTATTACTTAAGAACAGATTTGAATTAGATAACTAATTCCTGATACTAACTCCACTATGTGTCAATGATATGATCTTTGGAAAGCTACTTTATTCTCTAAAATGGGACTAACATATCTATCTCATAAAATTTGAAGGCCAAAAGATTATTAGACTATTGGTAAGTGTTAATTCTCTTTTCATCTCTCAACCTCCTTTTTTTTTAAAGGATAAATAATTTGATGACTCTTAGTTTACTTGGTATAATATGAGTTAGGTTAGAGTTAGAGTAACTTTTGTGTCCACATCTTGGCAGTGAAGTTTATTTCAATAAAGTAATTTAATTGACCTTTATTAGTTTTATAGTTTTATAACTTTTGACAGATAGTTGCCTTTTATTTATTTTTTTAAACTGAGTCTGGCTTCTTCACTTAGGCTGGAGTGAAATGGCGCAATCTCACCTCACTGCAACCTGCACCTGCCAGGTTCAAGCAATTTTCCTGCCTCAGCCTCCCAAGTGGCTGAGATTACAGGCACATGCCAGCATGCTCCACTAATTTTTGTATTTTTAGTAGAGATGGGGTTTCACCATGTTGGCCAGGCTGGTCTCAAACTCCTGACCTCAAGTGATCCACCCACTTTGACCTCCCAAAGTGCTGAGATTACAGGTGTGAGCCACCGCACCCAGCCATGTGCCTTTTTAATAAATCTCTTTGGCAAGAAAATAGAGTCAAAGAAAGAATCATTAGTTTTATAATTCATATTCCTGCTTCTCTGATAAAATAATGCAGCATTAATAATCATATTTTTAGATGTGTTTGTGTTAATTTCAGCACTTTATTTTTTATCTGTTTTATTGGGATGTTTGTCATGAAAATCATTTGGTTTTCCTTATATGTCTTTATATCTGGTAATGCTAACATTATTCAGTATCCTTCTTTTTCAGTTTTTAAAATAGCTGCTTTTGCTTGATTAATTTGTATATAAGAAATTTCATAATCTTCTTATCTGGCTTCAGTAACATTCCTCTGTTATTTTTATTGGATTTTAGTTAAATGTATAGCTTATTTTAAGCAAAATTAACATCTTTATAATATTAAATATTTTTATCCTATAAAATGGCATGCTTTTCTATCTGTTTAAAGCTTCTTTTATATTTTTCAGTGAGTTGGATTTTTTTTGTATAAATTTTGGAAATTTTTGGCCAACTTTATTGTAGGAATTTAATATTTTGAGTTGTCATTATAAATTGTGTCTTTGCTCCCATAACGTCCTCTTACTGGTTGCATTATTAGTTTCTATTTACGGAAGCTTAAGAAAGATCTTGAGCCCAACACCTTATGATCTATGGAAAAACATTATTTACTAAACAATAATGATAGACAATCTGAAAACAAAACAGACGTCAAAAAATCATCCTTTACTAAGTACCCAAAATTGTCTTTTTTTTCCAAGAAACTGGAATAAATTCCCCGTAAAAAACTTACTCTGTACTCCCTTGTTCTAACCACATTTGCTCTGAGGCATATTCCTCAGGTGACGCAAATGATGGGTTTCTGATATACTTCATCACCTACTTTCAAGCTAACATGAATGTTTGTTTTCTAGTCTAATTTTTCAAAGACACTAGAGTCAGATAGAAGAAAAAAATTACTGCATGATTAATTTACACTTAGGATAGAATGTTTATTTTATGCTGCTCAAAGAAAATTTACCTCTTAAATATTCTCTTCTCATCCACAAAATTATTAGGTATTAAAAATAATCTTAAAGAATAACGCAAAGCCAATAAAGTCAAATAGTTTAGATCTTGATCAAGTTTTATTTGATAGATTATTTTTCTGAGCTAAGTTACTAAAAGAAGTCTCGTATATGGGGCTGTGTGTTGCTGAAAGGGCCTGGGTAAAGCCTTTGAGAAGCTCTATCAAGTCAAAAAGGAGAGAAGTAACCAGCAAAACATTGGACACATGCTCATTTTTGACTTTTATATGAGCGTGTATGAAAATCATGTATGAGGCCGGGAGCTGTGGCTCACGCCTGTAATCCTAGCACTCTGGGAGGCCGAGGAGGGCAGATCATGAGGTCAGGAGTTCGAGACCAGCCTGACCAACATGGTGAAACCCTGTCTCTACTGAAAATACAAAAATTAGCCAGGCATGGTGGCATGCACCTGTAATCCCAGCTACTCAGGAGGCTGAGGCAGGAGAATCGCTTGAACCCGGGAGGCGGAGGGTTGCAGTGAGCCGAGATCACACCACTGCACTCCAGCCTGGGAGACAGAACCAGACTCTGTCTCAAAAAAGGGAAAGAAAAAAAAAAAGCATGTATGAGCATGATAAGATGCCTTTTAATATACACATGGAGCCCCATGGTCTAAAACAGATGTGGATATGGGTACATACAGAACAAATGACCACAGAGGCCCGAGTCACAAAGTAAACAATATCAACGTTTTGCCAAATATTAAATTCCTACCCAACATAGACTACTAAAACAAAGTTTCTTCTTTTTCTTCAATTTTTTTTTAGGAATTTATGGAATGAGATAGGTGAAGTAAGGAAGATATTACAAAGAATATAATTGTAAAATACAAACATCACTTACTGAGAATTTGCTGTTTCATGGAAGTTTCATTCTGAGTTACCTATTAAGTCTTTATTAATTCGAATACATTTGTGAATTATAGAAAATTATTATATAGCAGATTAAATCAGAATAATCGCTATTACAGTTTGTGCAAAAATCAGATCCAAAATACAGCTACCTTTATGTATATTATGCTAAGCATTCTATGGGCTGTTGTGGACCAGTTAAAGCACTTAATACTATATCTCAGATGATGGAGGGAGAGCCTCAGAATGATTAATTGAGGTAAACTGAGGCAGAGAGAGGAGAGACAAAGAGCTTAAATTATAACATTTTGATTCTTGTTTTAACAAGTAGTGATTTTTTTCAACTCCTTTATTAAATAATTTTATTCTTTTGTCACATTCATTCTCTGTATAAATGTTAATATAACTGTTAGCACTTAAAATACAATACTGGTTATTATTTGACTGACATACAATATCAGTATCATTATCTTAAAGGGAAATATGCATCTGGACATTTTAATTAAATATAAAATGATTTAATCATACTAAATTTTTCACAACGTAGAGCAGCTGCCTTTGTAACTAAAGAAATTATAAGTGATATTTATCCTTTGGCACCTCTCATTATACATGAAATCTATTATTACTTCCAGATGTAAGTGTTATTAGATAAGTAATTTGAGGCTAAAAAGTTTTTATCAGTATTCTTATTTCAAATGTGGAGTGCTAAAATTAACTTGGCATCTATATATTGGCCATAGTATTTTCTATAAAGGCTTTATTGTTACTCATTGTAGAAAAATTCTAATCAAATTTATCTGTAAGACTATGGACAATGACTGATAGCCAAGTCAATAATAATAGAACTGAAAATTTCAACATGGTTTTGCATTATATTATTCTGCACAAAAACAAAATAAGATTTCTTATTTAAAATTCTCTGTAAGTAAGAAACTAACATTTTGCCAATTTGCTGAAGATATGTTTCCTTTCTAGAAGGGTGCACTAAGAGTGTATCAACTAGTTGATTCAGTAATGTTTGGATGAGGTCCACTTGAGTTACTGATGTTTGAAGTAAAATTTCAAATTAATTAAGTGGTGATAAAGTTAGGATAAGCAAAATTTGAAATTCACAACCAAAATAGAAATAATATCATCCCTTCACACTATGGAAGAGATGGGTATACAATTTTCTTTTCCCTTTTGTCTGCAGGACAAGTAGATGTTTTTTTTTTTTTCTTAATGTGGACACACCAAGGGAATTTGATGATATTTAGAAAAAATCTGAGCCGCTAGCTGAACTATAAAAAGCCAAGTACTGGTGTTATAACTATACAGCGGCAATTAACAAGACAGATATTCTTCACCACAGAACTAATATTAAAACAAAATCCTTTCAATAGATCAAATAGGCTATGTTTTGGAAATATGACACCTCTAAAAGGTCATTAACTCATGGAATTGAGATTTACTTTGGCATTGTGTGGTTGAATATCTATAAGGGGCTATAACTAAAAATGAAAAGACAATCACTCTCATAGTTCAAATACGCTTTTATCTCTGTACTTTCTAAACATAGCCATAATCTGTGTATAAAGATGAGGGAGGGAAAAATGAAGAGGACATTAAGAATGAATTAGTGGCTAAATGGATGCATGAGGAATGCTCAGGATCTCCATGTGCAGTTAAGAAATAGTTAAGTGGAAAAATAAAAAAGGGAGAGGTGAGAATTTATTTAAGAGAAGGGTGTATTATTTAAATATTTATATAGGCTAGTAGGAAAAAGCTTTATTCAAAAGCACACCAAAATTGTGGTAAACAGCAACAGCAACAATAACAACTAAACAATCATGTTAATTAAATCAGAATTTTATAGATTTGACCTCTTGAATGTTTCTCGAGCTTTTGCCTTCTGCCCTATCCTCACTCCACTAGCCTGGTCTTTTATAAACCTTTCCATTTCTCTTCCTGAAGCCAGATTTTTCCCTTGCTGATCCAATTTCCACACTCATACCAGAGCTGGCAATTTAAAATACAAACCTGACTCATTTCACCTGCTACTTCAGAGCCTTCTGTGGTTCCCTATGGTCCTATAACAGAAACTGAGACATTTACCACTGAACCCTGGATTCTTTTCTGTTTTATTTATCTTTAAACTTCCCATTATGTCTCCTCTGTTGCAGGCACACCACACCAATTGACATGACCTTTTAATTTACTGGTCATGTACTTAAAGTGCTTTCCTCTTCTTTCGCTGCCTTTGGAAGTTTTACCAATCCTTTGAGACCTTGCTCACTATTCTCCATATTCTCTAAGCAGAGCCAGTAACCTTCTCTTCAATGTTGTTATGACATTCTGTTAATGCCCCTGCTGCTCATTAATTATATTATATTGCAATTATTTATTTATGTGTCTCTTTGACCTACAAGATGATGACTTGAAGGCAGAGGAATATCTTAGCCCTTCCTCCACCTCTGCAATGGCCACCGCTCCGCTGTCAGATGATAAAGATCCAGCAGCTCCAAACTTAAAAGAGAGATTTGAATGTATCCAACTAGGTGCTTCAGAAACGACACTCAGGGGATCAAGATGAAACCTGTAGGAGCTAACCAAACCAAAGGATAGGAAGAGTTTAAACTTAATTGATAAGCATCATTAGAACCATTTAGGTTAGGTGGAACCAAACAAATTGATCTATGATAAATTTTTTGGTGTTTCTAAAAAACTTTCTTACATTGCCAACTTTTTTTCTTCACTTTTTATTTCTTGCTGAGAATATTCAGACTGCTTAAAAAATTACTGCATTCAAAATGAATAAAATAGCAGTTTTTTACATTCATATCTCAAAATAACTTCACAGATGGTCTTCAAACTTTCCAAGAAAATAAACTTTGGAAAGAAATCAAACACGAGGTTTTTCAACCTAAAAATACACCCCTTAACTCCAGCAAAGTTATAGATATGAGGTAACTGCATATAATTTCACTTTGATTAATTAGTACTTTCATTGTTACCAATATTGTCATTTCCTGGAGAAAGATATTGAATTGATACATATATATATTTAAACATACTTGAGTAGTAACAATTATTTACATATGTTCGAGATTTAAACTTTTGTTTAATGATTATCATTAGAACATCATTATCACCATCATCATCATGGTCATTGTTAACAACACTCTCGGTATTTTCCAGCTGCTTTACTAAGCATATTTTTTTACATATTTTTCCTCATTTAATATTTAGATGTCTGTAAAGACAGTGTGGCAGATACTGAAGGGAACTCAATATCTATTCCAATTTCCTTCTTTTTGATCTTTATATATTATGGTGGTTAGAAAGTGAAATATTCAAACTTACAATCTGTCCTGTAACTAGGTTTGTGAATGTGACACGATTCTGACCAATGAGGAATAAGTGGAAATCTCTGGGAGAGAATCTTTTCCCAGAGTCTTTCATGAGAGGATTTTTGCCCTTTGCCCTTCCCAGTGTTTGCCTAAAACCTGACCTGATGCCTGAACATTCAGCAGACACTTTGAAAACATGAGGAACAATGGATGCTAAGAATAGAGATGCAAGAAGAATCACTTAGGACATTAAATAGCTATTAGAAAATAGCTTCATCCAAAAGCAACCTCTTTCATGGTAAACAACAAAAATATTAAGCAACTATGTTAATTTAAACAGAATTCTGCAGATTCGATACCTTGAAAAATTCTCAAACCTTTGCCCTCCCCTCCATCTTTGCCACCTGGCCATTTATAAGCCTTCCAATTTCTCTTCTTGAAGCCCCAATTTCTTCCCCTTCTTGATGACCTAATATCAACAATAACTTCACTTTTTGTTTCTCTACCTCAGTATTTTTAGTTATGTGAGAAAAAAAAAAGCCCGTATTTAGTTAGACTGCTGTGGCTGGGACTTTCTTAGGCAACTAAACACAAAACTAATTCAGGTTGATTCTGCTATCTCTATTTTATAGATGATGAGTGGAGGATCAGAGAGGTTTTGCAACTTGCTCAAAGTTGCATAGGCTGTAAGCATGTTTTGCAAGATTCAAGTTCACCCTATCAGAATCCAAAGCTAATATTTACATTATGCAATTAAAATTTTTTCCTATTAGGTAGAACCATTTAGAACTGTCAATGGCAATTTCATACGATTCATACTAATTGGTTGAGTAATATAATAATAACATATGTTGTGAGTGTATACACACACACAAGAATTCTAATATTGCATCTTTATGTTTCTTGGTCAATCCATAAAATTCAGATTTAATTCAGTTGGTGAATATGGAAATTCTGTAATTACTAGATTAATGAAATTACTATTTCCAAAGCTAATAATTTTTAGCATATAAACATAGCTTTAATGCTATGTTTATACAGCACTCAGCAAGTGCTCCAAAGTGTTCATTGAATAAAGAATATTTTGAAATGTTTAGCGTCCTTTGCAGGTGACTTTTGCTTTGAACATACGTTTTGAAGGAAGAAAATTATTACTTATAATACAGTTATTGATCTGATGCTCAGTTATGTTATTCTTTGGAAACAAATTACTGGTTTCACCATGGGTATTCTTTCTCACTTGGTCTGATAAACTCTTACTCTTATTTTAAGATATGGCTCAGATCATCCACATTGTAAAGATTTTATAGTATCTTCCTTGGTATTATAATACCTGTTTATAAAAGGTATTATAATACCTGTACACAGCTTATTGCATTAATTACAATCTCTTATGTTTATTTTTCCTATTATGAGCTTTTTAAAGAAAATAATCATATTTATCTTTATATCCCAAGGACTTGATGGCAATTGAAAATATTCAATGAATGAAATGTATTTTTCTGATTCAAAATTATTTAATATCAACTGTACATTTTATAACTATAGATTTATCTGAAAACATATGCTTTAAACTTTCCAAATGAAACTTATGACTTAATTGTTGGGGAATATAGGTAAGGTACTCACTGGAAAGAAAATATAGTAAGTTAAAGTTAAATTTTGAAGAAATATTTGAATGTGTGGAGATACATAAAATAATTCAAAGAGGAAGAAATGGAGAAGTGGGCGGTAGCAGATGTCTGTGGCTATAATGGACATCCAGACAAAGTCCCTCTGTGATTTCAATGACATTTCATCATCGTTGTGTGAAAGCAATGAGATCTATATAAAAGACAGCTGAAGGCTGGTGCACGAGCATGAATAAAAGGAAGAGCGTGATGGTTGTGAATGTGGTTAAGTTTTGACGTGCTTTAAAAAGTTCTGCTTTGTTGCAACAATTTTTAGTATGAAGTCATTGTTGTTGGAATTAGGAGACAAATCTAAGATTATATAACTCTTTATGTGACAGAAATATGAGATATCTGGTGTTGGGTGAGGCAGTCCACCATGGGCCCTGATCATTTCTAAATGTTCTTGCTGAGTATCCCAGATCTCAAGGCTTATCTATCTCCTAATACCAAACCATCCTTGCAGTTGGTCACAGAGACAGCAAAGTACACTGAGGTAACTACAGCACAGCTTCTGCATAACTGGTTGCTCCCTGGGAATAGGGTATTGTCTTGTATGCTGATTGCTACAGTGTTTGTCAGTCACTCACAATGTGTTAGGGCCCTTGGCTTCTTTCCTGTGATGCAACCCACTGTGTGCTGGTGTCATGCAGACTTTCACATTACCTTTTGGGAACTTGGGTAAAGATGCTGATATTCATCGTGCTTGTTGTGCTGTGAGTAATAAAGCCCTTTTTCTTGACCCCAGAATCTACTGCCTTCTCTCTGGATCCATGACACTGTGGCAAGCTAAATTGTTAGACTGCAAATCGAGTAAAATTTCTGACCCTTCCCAGTTTTTGAAAATGGATGTTTCTTTCATAAAATCCATGCTTACTGGATAAATGAAATTTTATATCAGATTGAGTGGTATACAAGGGATCATCTGAACATAAATATTGAAAATATTTATAGAATATTTTCTATTCTAGAAAAATAAAAGCTAAAATGGAAAATATTGGAACATCTTGAGTTAAAGTGGCTCTCATATTCTGATCAGTTTGTAAATTTATTTTTTCACACTTAGTGAACATATTTTTATATTTATGTTAAGTAGACTTTTGGGCTGAGTACGTTATTTTAAAGCACTGGATTTCAAGGTGCTATTGCTAGATATAATGGGTAAAAGGCAGCTGATACCAGAGAAAGACTGAATGCTTACTGGAGCTTTCAGGAAATTTCACTCATACATACATAAAAGTTAATAAAGAGTTCTATTGAAAAAGCAACATTGGGTTGAAGAATGGCAAGTGAGTAATGCAATGAAAGTAAAGTGCTTTTATAAATAGTTGGAGACATGGTTCTACATATAAAATAGTCAGTAGTTCTGTTAACACTGTATTCCAGGGCAGTCAAGTGAATAACGAAATAGCAGTAAGATACTCTTTTAGACATGGGGAGACATGGTTAGTTGCAGAAGTAATTGTGTTGTAATTATTGCTGACTTTTGAGTTTTAAAGAATCTTTTCAAATGTTGCATCAAGTGTTCTAGTGTAAAGAAACATGGAAAAATAAGCACACAATATTGGAAACTGCTGCCAAACAAAAAACAAAAAGAGTGAAAAATAATGGGAATTGCGAATTGGGGAGCATGAGAAACACGAAAGAGTTAATGATTTAAGCCTGCTAACATACATGAAAAAAGATGCCATAAAGATATATTCATTAATTCAGAAACTTTCACAACCATGAGAAGAGAGATTCCAAAGTGGGCAGACCTGCATATAAACATTTAACAATCTAGAAGCAATAACTATCTAGGGAGGTAGAATTTTAATTGAATGCCTAGAGGCAATCTAAAATTATGTAAGTGAATCTAAATTTAAAAAAGAAATAATCAGTTACAATTACAAATGTAATTATAGAGAATCAGATTATTTCTATCGTGATATAATTAAATGAATCATGTGTCCTTTGGTCTGTGTTTCATTTGTTCAATCATTGAGCTGCTCCAACATACTACCCACTGTTCCTGTTCTTTAGGAGTTCATATTTTATTGAGGAAGGAAATACGTGAACAATTGCCTCCAACATGTCAGATTTAATTAACTACTTTAATAAAGATACAAAGTTGCTTTGAGACTAATTTCTGAGTAAAGCAATCACAGAGGACTTCATGGAAGAACTAATATTAATGCTAAGACTTGAAAAGTCCATTAGAGTTTCAGAGACAAAGGAATTGGAAAGGGCATGAACCCAGGCATGAAGGTGTGAATGTGCTGGGCATGTCTGGGGAAGGCTTAGTGGTCTGGAATGTCAGTGGAGTCTTGGATTTTGCTTTGTTAGCCAATTTTAAAATCTCTTTTATTTCTCTTAAGAGATTGGCATGAAGTTTCAATTATGCAAGATGAGTACGTTCTAGAGAGATGCTATACAACATAATGCCTATAGGTAACAACACTATAGTATGTAGTTAAAAATTTGTTGAAAGAATAGATATCTGTCCTCTTCTGTCATTGATATATATTTTTATCATCTTTGCTTACATTCTATATATGTCCCTTTCTCGTAAACCTTTCTATCCTTCATTTCTTTTTTAAAAACGTTTCCTGTTTTCAGTTGCTTAATTTTCCTTAATCATTGTCTATTGTGTTTATTCACTCTTGTTTTTCTTTTGATTCCATTTATAAAATAAGATTTTTTTCTCATTATTCTAATTCTGTCACTCCTCTTTTCAAATCTTCCTTTTCTACAATTACTGCATTTCTGTTTTTATAATTCTGATTTATGTTGTTCTTTATAGCTCATAACATTTAAAAATTGTTTTTAGCTTGTTTTGAAATATTAGGTTTTTTCTGTCTCATTTTGTGGACATGTGCTTTGGAAATGCTTTTAGTGTAGAGATGTAATTCTATTCCTTCTCTCTCTCTCTTTCTCTCTTTTTCAGCATCCAAGAATCTTTTAAATAAGATGTTAGGACCAAGGTTAGTTTTCTGGCCCTTGGAGCAGACAAAGGATTTGCTGTGGTGGTGCAGGGCTGCTGGGGCCTTGCAGAAATGTCCTCACACCTCTAGGCCCTTGCAAGGATCAGAGAACAAGATGGTGCCACAGCCAGTCGGGGAGTCTAGGGCCAGCTGTTCCAAGGTGAAGATCTTGTCTATAGCCTTGAGGATGTGGTTGTGGCCTGGCTGCTGACATGCAGCAATGTATTCATCCTCAGTTTGGGCATCTCCTGGACCTGCACATCATCTGTTATGGTTCCCACAACCACATTCATTTTGTTTTCCTGGTGAGGAAGCTTTATCTTTTGGATCATCTGGGAAAGAGACAAGGGTGGCCAGTTGGTATGAGTCATAAACGACCTCTGCAGCACAACCTGGTTGAAGGTGGAGTTGGTTCCTCTGTGCAGAACCTGTGAAGCTGAACCAACAGCCTTAGGTGGATGTCTTGGCTCTTGCGCTCCTTGCACTGAACCTTTCTGTGCTTGTTGTGGGGGATGTCAACTCCCACAATGGCGCCTCATGATCGGCCATATCTAGAAAACCTTATCTTTTTCAAAATAATAATGATTTCAAGTGGGATCTGATTATACTCTTTTTTGTTTTTTTACATATTTTAAAAAGTAAGATGCATCTTTCTGTTCTTTTAGAAGAGTAGGGTCACCAGCAAACCGTTTTTAGCCCCCATGCACTAGAACTCCCCCTTCTGTCATTTTTGCCAAGTGATTAAAAATGCTTCCCTTTCTGCTCCTCTTCTCCAATTTTATCTAAATCTTCTTTCCTCTGTGTCTCTAATTTGAATTCTGCTTCCAGGGATTTCTTCCCTAGGGCTTTGTTTTCGAAAAGTGTTTTAGTTTGCTATTTTCTTTTTTTTATTATTATTATACTTCAAGTTCTAGGGTACGTGTGCACAACTTGCAGATTTGTTGCATATGTATACATGTGCCATGTCAGTGTGGTGCACTCGTTAACTCATCATTTACATTAGGTATATCTCCTAATGCTATCCCTCCCCCCTCCCCCCACCCCACAACAGGCCCTGGTATGTGATGTTCCCCACTGTGTGTCCAAGTGTTCTCATTGTTCAATTCCCACCTATGAGTGAGAACATGCTGTGTTTGGTTTTCTGTCCTTGCGATAGTTTGCTGAGAATGATGGTTTCCAGCTTCATCCATGTCCCTACAAAGGACATGAACTCATCCTTTTTTATTGCTGCATAGTATAGTATTCCATGGTGTATATGTGCCACATTTTCTTAATCCAGTCTATCATTGATGGACATTTGGGTTGGTTCCAAGTCTTTGCTATTGTGAATAGTGCTGCAATAAACATACGTGTGCATGTGTCTTTATAGAAGCATGATTTATAATCCTTTGGGTATATGCCCAGTAATGAGATGGCTGGGTCAAATGTATGGCGATTCCTCAAGGATATAGAACTAGTTTGCTATTTTCAAGAGTTCCTTTAGCCCAGACTGTTCTGGCACCATCAGATAGCATCACGATTTGTTTGTTTGTTTTTGGCAGAGCTGGTGTTCTTTGTGGGTTTCTTCCTTCCTTCCTTTCTTTCTTTCACTCTTGTATCAGATCTTCCAAAACCTCCTCCTAGCTTTGGTTGCCATTCCAGTGAGGATGTACTGCTTCTTGAGTATTCTTCTATTACAGGATCGTTAAAAATTTTTACTGTCCGTCTGCTTTCCCTTTATATGTATACTCTGCCCTTCACCCCACCACAACATTGCTGTTGTCATGCTATCATGATTTTATAGTTGTTGGATGCTGGTGAAACCTTGCCGTCTAGTTCTGTCGTAGATGTTGTATCTGATGGTTTTATTTTGCTATCCTAGTTACTCTGTCTGGGACATGCGTTTCTCTTGTGGCCAAAGTCAGGAAAAAAAGATGCCAATCCAAACTATGCAATTATTTTTAAATTACACCTGCTCTATTCCATTGACTAGCATATTGTATGGTGAAACCCAACTTCACAGATGCAGAGGAGGACACTTTTCCTTATCCTGGGGCAAGGAAATATTCATATTTGTGAACAATAATACAAACTACTACAGTTCTTATATGTATTCTGTTAAATTCTTGGTCCTATGCTCCCCCGAAAGAGGGTTGAGCACCTATTATTGCAGTAACCACATGGAAAGGGAAGAGAGTAAGAGAAAAGCACCTTTAATTCAAAAGGATAAGGTGCAGAAAACTAAAAAAACTGAGCCATTTGAGATAAGGAATTGTAATGTCTTCACACAGTATTCAATTCTAGGAATACACTAAGGTGAAACAAATTAATGCGAACATGCTTCCCATTGCAAAGATTTAGAAATACAAAAATACTTTATATGTACATGATTTAGTAGGGAAGAAACGTAGCTCCTTGGCATTAGACAAGAATTGGGAGTTGAAAGCCAATGTGGTAGACTTGAGAAGGTGATACTGTGGCAGCCCTGTACATTTAGAGAATCGAGAAATAGGCCCTTTGTGTTAAGGGGCTTGGGAGTTTAACATTCACAAAAAGACAGAAAAAAAGACCTCAGCCCATCATGAGAGACAGTTAGAATTAGACACTTAATATATGTACCCTAAGAAGCTGGCTCAGCTCTCTCTGGAGAAGAGGACTGTGAAAACTTCCATCCACCACCACGGAGAGCATGAACCTTATTTCTTCTGATACCTTAGATGTGAAAAAAAAATGTCTTCTCTCAGCAATACAAACTCCAAGCTAGCAATGAGCAAGGGATTATATCTGAATTTACAATACACAAGTTGCAAGTAAGTCTCTAAACTGAAACTTTAACATAAAACTGATCCAAGCTTTGTGACATCCCTGGGGCCCAAAGCAGTAAGAAACAAACAGTGAACCTCTCAAGAAAGACATTTCTAGAAATAAAGCTATGTAGAATTCTTATTAGGAGGAACAATCCCTTGCATAAGATCTCTCTCTCTTCCCTGCCTCCCTCTGTCACACACACACACACACAAAAGGCTATACAATGATATAACTCAACTTGAATGTAGCCTGCAGACATAACAACGAGGGTAATTATCTTAAGAACTTGAGATAATGGATAAAAAAACTAAAACCATAGTTATCCCCTACCTAACAAGAATAGTCTGAAAATACTGAAAAGCAGGTATTCTACCAAAAAGAGAGAAAAAAAACTAGAAACTGATTTTCCCATTATTTAAAATGGAAAAAATAATAATGTATAATGTATTACATGTTATTCCCAAACACCCAATTTCCTAAAATGTAGCTAAAATACTGTAAAACTTTTACATACGAGTTAAAAAATCTACTATATATGTTAGTATGTAAAATGCTTAAAACATTGCTTCTTGATTATAAAACAATGTCATCTTTAATACTGTTCTATATACAGTGACATGGATGGTTTGCAGGCTGTACTGTAAACACTGTGTTTGCATTATGACACAACAATAACAGAATGATAAGTAAATATGTCAGAAAAATGCAGACAGTTTCCAATAAAAGCCACAACATTTTTCTGTAATTAGCTATTGTTACTCAACAAGAGGAGATAAAACCTGAAGCTTGAAGAGAGTAGAGAAGGGAATTGGGAAAGGCCATTGAAGTGATCACTGCAACCAATCGCAAAAGTTGATGGTGCACACAAAGTGAATGATAAAGGAGTAATTTCAGGTAGAATATCAGGTTCAGAGAAATATAAGTTAACCATCTGGTTCAGGTTCTAAACGAGGAAGCTCTGAAAAATCTTCAAGAAAGATGACAGAGTTCATGCTTCAGGATAATGATTCTTGTAAGTTAGAGCTCTGCTTACATGCCCATTGTTTAGGTTGGTAAATATGTCTTCTATCTCCTAGTACCAGCAACATCCAAGACACACATTCTCTTTGTGGGATGCTCAGCAAGATTTTTCAAAACAGCTGATGCTAACTTTTAACATTTTAACAATTACTATAGCTTGAGACTTTTCTCCAAATGTTACTTTGTAAAAAAAAAAGAATTGTTGTATTGAGGTTTAAAAGCATAAATATAAAATTTTTCTATATAAGCTAGGTATGGTGGCTCACGTCTGTAATTTAAGTGCTTTAGGAGGCTGTGGCAGGAGGGTCACTTGAGGCCAGGAGTTCAAGAGCAGTCTGGGCAACATAGTGAGACCCTGTCACTACTGAAAAAAAACAACAAAAAAATCCCCTGTAGACATCAGCCAAAACATATTGCATTGAGCACTGAGACAGGTATATTCTATGAAGTTTGAAAATAAAAATCATGATGCATACTAACAGAAAAATGTGCTGTGAGGTATGTCTGTTTAATATGATTAAATAGATGAGAAGAATATAATCCATAAGGAAATAATACAATAAGAAAAGAAAGACTATGAGCAAAAGACCAAATTAAAACTTTTAAAAATAGAGTACAGAAGCATTGAAATAAAAACCTCAATGGATGGCTGGCCATGGTGGCTCACGCCTGTAATCCCACCACTTGGGGGGCTGAGGTGGGTGAATCACAAGGTCAGGAGTTCGAGACCAGCCTGGACAACGTAATGAAAATGCCGTCTCTACTAAAAATACAAAAATTAGCCAAGTGTGGTGACATGTGCCTGTAGCCCCAGCTACTCAGAAGGCTGAGGCGGGAGAATCACTTGAAGCCAGGAGGTGGATGTTGCAGTGAGCCAAGACCACGTCATTGCAGTCCAGCCTGCGTGACAGGGTGAGACTCCGTCTCAGAAAACAAACAAACAAAAACTTTAATGGATGAGTTAAAGTGGATATCGGGAATAGCAGAAGAGATAATTAGAGAACTGAAAGCTATATCTAATGAAATTACTTAGAATGATCGCAAAGAGTAAATTAGATGAAAATTATTTTTTAAAGAGTTAGATATTTAACAAAGGTGCCAGGAAAACTCAGTGGAGGAAAGGAAAATCTCTTCAATAAATTATACTGAGACAACTGGATATCACATACAAAAGAATAAAATTAGACCCCATCTCACATCATTACATAAATCAAGTGGAAATGAATTAAAGACTTAAGCATAGGATCTGAACCTATAAAATTACGTCAAAAAAAGCTCCATGACACTGGTCTGAGCAATGATTTTTTGGATATGACCCCTGAAGCACAGTCAAGAATAGCAAAAAGAGACAAATTGAATTATGTCAAATTTAGTAAGCTTCTGCACAGCCAAAGAAACAGTCAATGAAATTAAGAGACAACTTATGGAATGGTAGAAAATATTTGGAAGCCATATATTGGATAAGGTGTTAATATCCAAAATACATAAGGTAATCAAACAACACAACAGCAAGATAACCTGATTCAAAAATGAGCAACGAACTTGAATATACATTTCTCAAAAGAAGACATGCAGATGGCTAAACAAGTGTATGAAAAAATGCTCAACATTACTGATCATCAGAGAAATGCTAATTAAAATCACAATGGGATGCCACCTCACTCCTGCTCGAATGGCGAAATAAACAAATCTGTATTCTTAGTGAGAGGATTACAGTTGATCTTTGAACAACAGTGGTTTAAACTCTGTGGGTTTATTTATACATGGATTTTTTCCAGAAAATATATTGGAAATCTTTTTGAAGATGTGTGACAATTTGAAAACACTGGGAGATAAACCACATAGAAGTATCAAAAAAATTAATAAAAAATTAAGGCATGTCCTGAATGCATAAATATATATATATATATATATATATACTATTTTATCATTTACTACAATATAATATATACACATTTATTATAAAAAGTTAAAATTTTTATTAAAACATATGCACACAGACTGTATGTGGAAAGATACAGTATTAAATCATAACTGTATAAAATTAACCATACTACATACTGTACTATGATAATAATTTTGTAGCCACCTCCTGTTGCTATTGCAGTGAGCTCAAGTGTTGTGAGGAATATGTACTTGAAATGCTTTGTGATGCTAGTCATCTCCTCCTGAGCAGTTTGTCTCTCCAGTAAATTGTGTATTGCAATAAAAAGTAATCTCTGGAGGTTCTCACATATTTTTCGTCATGTTAGTGTGATACCATAAACCTTGAATAACACCATGGGACTCATACGAAATCCAACTAGTCATGCTGGAAGTGCTCCCAAGAAACAGAGAAAAGTCCTGACATTATATGAAAAAGTTAAATTGCTTGATATGTACCATAGATTAAGGTCTGCAGCTAAGGTTGCCCACCACTTCAAGAAAAATAAATTCAGCATAAAGACCACTTGGGAAAAAAGAAAATAAAATTTATAAACTTTGGGCCGGGCACGGTGGCTCACGCTTGTAATCCCAGCACTTTGGGAGGCCGAGGTGGGCGGATCACGAGGTCAGGAGATCGAGACCACGGTGAAACCCCGTCTCTACTAAAAAATACAAAAAAAAAAAAAATTAGCCGGGCGTGGTGGCGGGCACCTGTAGTCCCAGCTACTTGGAGAGGCTGAGGCGGGAGAATGGCGTGAACCCGGGAGGCGGAGCTTGCAGTGAGCCGAGATTGCGCCACTGCACTCCAGCCTGGGTGACAGAGCAAGACTCCGTCTCAAAAAAAAAAAAAAAAGAAAAAAAAAATTTATAAACTTTGTACTTTTTGGGAAAGACTTTTTATCTTGTATTGAAAATGTAGCTTTTACGTGGGTGCAAGATTATTATAAGAAAGTCATAGTTATAGACTTGAATAATTCAAGAAATAGTAAAGTCATTATATGACAACTTAAAGCAGAAGGAAAGTGAAGGATCTAAAGCTGGAGAAGTTAATGCCAGCAAAGGATAGCTTTATAATTTTAGAAAGTGGTCTGGCTGAAAAAATGTCAAGATAACCTTAACTTACACTATCAATTTAGTGAAAATAGCTAGACAAGAATCTTGTATGTATGGAGTGATTATGGTTTTTATTAATACACAAAGAATACTAAATAATGTAACAAAATTCAAAGATGGTTGTGCAACTGGAGTGCAATTATGATTAGTGATAATTACAAAAATTTTTATGTGATTATCAAGTTAATAATGAGACATTTATTTTTGCTGATAAAGGATCTCTGAACAAACTAATCTGATTCATCTACAGAGAGTAAGATTTTTATATGGCTTCTATGACAGTCAAATCTTCAGAAGATTGTCTTCTGATGTTCAGATAATTTATTTAAGGTATGTAATTGTGTGTGTGATTGCCACTCTACGAATTCATAAGTTGTACAAATCTAGTAGATAAAGAAGAAGGCGGCAGGAAGGGGAAAGAGAATAGGAAAAGATTACTGTCAATGGGAGAGTGGTATGTTAGAATGATAATCACTACGCCAGGTGAGTATTAAAACCAAGGGAACTTTGGCAGGTGGCCAGGCTAGCTGAACATGAGAACCATTGTGAGAAGAAATTCTTTTCACTACAGTTGGGATTATGAGACAGAATATGGAAAAGGAAGAGTTGTAGGTCTAGGATTGGACAGATTTTACCATGTATAAGATGCATGGCCATGGGAAGTCACTTAACTCCTTGGGAAGTCACTTAACTCCAAGAGCCTTGCCTATTTTTTAACCCATAAAATGGATTTTTATTTATAAGAACCAAAAATGTTAAAGTGTTGTAAAAACGAAATATGACCAATTATGTAAAGCACCAAACCCTTAGCAATAGGTGCTAAATAAATGCTAGCTCAATTAACCCTTTCTTTGTGTTCCCATAATAACTTTTACATATTTAGTGATGGCCTTTTATTCATTTGAACACATTGTCATTTCCTATATTGATTAAGTCTAAGTGTACAAACTGTTAATGCTGTAGGTATCAATAATAGAAGTTATTTAGTAGTATTCATGTTAATATAATTATATGAAAAAATGGTTATCTTGTGCAATTCTTAAGTTATTTTTATTTTTGATCAGCTTCATTTTATGATTATATAAAGGCTACATTTATAGCTGCTCCAGCTGAAACTTCTTTCATTGAATACATAATTTTAGGGTTTATGAACACAGAATAATCAGTGATACTTTCATCATTGTGATTTTCATCTTTTCACTGGGAACTACTGAAGGAGATTAGGAATATTTGTTTTAATGAGAAACTCTGAACACCCTAAAATAAGCCACCTTCCTTCATAATGAACCTATTACCTACATTGTCTATCTAAGTTGCTATCTTACATTATTACCACTCTCAGTCTTAGATTTCTGAATAGTTCCTTAGTGGTGCCACATTTCCTCATTACCATGCTTAACTGTCATTTTTATGAGTATTATTTCATTTCCCTAGCCTTGAAGGGCAGGATTGAGCTTTGAATTCATTTAACTAAATTACAGGGTAAGACTGTGTAATGCTTGTGACTGTCAAAAGATTCCTAATAGGAAAAAAAAGAAAATTATATAACCAGCTGGAAAAGAACCAATGTTTACTAAGTAGTTTATATATGCAGTGAAATGCTGCATATGAAAATGATAGCGACTCTTAAGAACCACAAAGGGCTAAGATCAAAATGTTTTTCATTTTTTACAGTTGAATTTAGGCTTTAAAGTTTTACAGGGTTGGTTGATAATCCTGGTGTCGAATATTTCAACTTACAAAAAGAGATATTTGAGTGGCATTGATGATTCTGCGTGTTACACTTTCACTTTGCTGGTTGGCGCTCTGCTAGGTACCTCCAATTGGGCTGCTAGAGGAATATTGCAGGGCTGAGGGAGAAGATAGGGAAGTGTAAGATAACACCCAGTGGTAAGGCAGGTTGGCTAAGCGCAGGGTAGATGCCACAGGTAAAAGCCTTAATTCTCCCCTCTCCTCCCCCCTCCCTCCCTTCCCTTCTTCTTTCCTTCCCTTCTTTCCTTTCCTTCCCCTTCCCCTTTCCCTTTCCCTTTCCCTTTCCTTTTTCTTTTCCACCTCCCCTCCCCTCCCCTCCCCTCCCATCCCCTCTCCTACGCTCCTCTCCTCTCCTTCTTCTTTTCTTTTTTATGAACACTGGCCACCCTAAACATCTTTACAGGGTTTGTCTGGCTAACTCCTTAAATCTGTGATCCTTGTTAAGGGAAAGAACTGTATTATTAAGAGTCATGAAGCCCTGCTTTTGGAAACCTCTATAAAACAGCTGACAGTGAGCAGAGGAAAGAGCCTCTTCATTGGTCAGAGGAGAAGAGCACCACAGGCCAGCTGTCCAGAGGAAATGAGCTGCAGTGTAGGACATAGATCAACTTCCAACACTCTATCCCCCTCAGAACGTGAAGATTACTGGAAAATATTAGACTCCCTTCTAATCCAACATGAGGATGCTCAGAGCACTAGAATTGAGATACTGTCAATTTTGCAGTTTAACTAATCACCAATGAGGCTCCACTAATTTGTGATTTTTGTTTAAAATAAAATGAATGCTATAATATTAATGAATTTATATATCCACTATCTAGTTAATGAGTATTTATTAAAGATGTTAAATTTATTATCAGGCTACCTGCTACTCTACTCAAAAGCATAATATTTCCAGCAAATTCTATTTGTTGTAAATGACATGATAAAGGGACATAGGTACATAAATAATTTTGGTATATGCATTTATTGTATTTCCACAGAAAATTATTAAGAGTACTGTGAGGAATAGTGTATTAGTCAGGGTTGTCTAGAGGGACAGAACTAATAGGATAGATGTATAAAAAGGGGAATTTATTAAGGAATATTAACTCACACGATCACGATCACAAGGTCTCACAATAGGCTGTCTGCAAGCTGAGGAGCAAGGAAGTCAGTCCGAGTCCCAAAAGAAGGAGTCCGATGTTTGAGGGCAGGAAGCATCCAGCATGGGAGAAAGATGTAGGCTTGGAGGCTAAGCCAGTCTGATCTCTCCATGTTCTTCTGCCTGCTTTTTATTCTGGTTGCACTGGCAGCTGATTAGATTGTGCCCACCCAGATTAAGGGTGGATCTGCCTTTCCCAGCCCACTGACTCAAATGTTAATCTCCTTTGGCAATACCCTCACAGAAACAACCAGGATCAACGCTTTGCATCCTTCAGTCCAATCAAGTTGACACTCAGTATTAACCATTGCAAATAGTAAATAGTGTATGGCTGATTAAGAAAAAAGAAAAAAGTAACTAACAGACTAAACATGCGTATGGACAAAATATGCCAATCATGATCAGGAAATATTTATTGAAATCAGTGTTCATAAATTGTCATATGTATGTCTGGTGATAACACTGACATTTATTTAAGATGCCTGAATGAAATTTTATGTAAAAGAATCATGTGATTTTTGAAAATAAAAATTTCAATTCTTAATTTTAATTATCATTTTTTAAGCTTGTGCCATATGACAAGTTGTCAAAGGTACCAGGTTACATTGCATTGAAATTAGGTTGAGTAAAATAGATACTTGAGTTCTCTCTATTCAATTATTTTAAGGTTTAATGCAAAAAGCATTTGATTTGGCTAAGGGGAAATCAATTAATCTACTGCACTTTTTAAACTTGTGGTAGGAATGAGTTGGAGATTTGGGAGGTTAGAGTAACTAGGTAGATGATTTGGAAATGAAAGAGACTGAGAAAAAAATTAAAAAGGGAGTAAATGCAATGTGGAAATACTTTGGTGGTGAAAAATTGGCGAATGTAGCTCTAAACATTTCATTTTTTGTAAGGAATGGGGATGAGAGAAGAAAACAGTTTTTGACATTTTATTTTTTCTGGAAGTGACATTTCAATTTTAGAATAATTTTAAGACTTCTGGTAAATGGCATTTTAAATACTTAACGTTTTAGGATAAATGTAGATGATTATTATTTTGTGAAACATTTTTATGGTGCATTCTAGCTTTAATATACGAATTGGATTTAATTTTTGCCTCTTTAGCAAAACAATTATTTCAGCATATCAACCATTGGGAATATTCTTTTCCCTCTACAGTTTTCATTTGCAAATTTCATTATAGCATGATATGGTTACCATCTGGTGTTTCTTATATAACATTACTCAGGCTTTTCAGCTTTGAAATAATATTTCAAAGCAAATGGAAATCCTTTCTGAGGATATCATTTCATGTAAGTATCACATTTATAAAACATAGTATAGTTTAAGTTTATACTTATTATATATATGGGAAATATGCAGATGGCATATTCATAGAAATTTAAAACCTTATTGGTATTTAATAGTTCACTATGCAATTTATCAGGTTCTTCAGATTGGCTTTTTTGCTTTATATTATATTATCATTTTAGTTGTCTTGAAACCTGTAATTTTTTAATAAATGGATTAAAAAATTTGTCAGGTTTTATAAAGTTTCTTTAAGCATCTCTGTTGAATAATTATTTTGTACCTATATCAAGTCTCTTTTCTGAAGCAATAATTAGTTTTCTGCCTCTTCCTCCTGCCCTCTCTCTCTCTTTAGTTCCCTGTGGTTTTGCTTTTGGAGTCTACTATAATCTTGGCAATAAATTTTCACAGTTAAATTAAAGTTTGGGATGTGTTTCAATTATAGATATCATTTTATTCATCCATCAGAAGACATATACACAAAGAAAGAATAATTTGTATTTTATTTCTCTTTATTTTCGAGACAGGGTCTCATTTTGTTGCCCAAGCTGGAGTACAGTGGCACGATCATGGCTTACTCAAGTTTTGACCTCCTGGGCTCAGGCAATCTTCCCACCTCAGCCTGCTAAGTAGCTGAGACAACAGGTGTGTGCCACTGTGTCCAGCTGACTTTTAATTTTTTTTGTTGAAACATGGTCTCGCTATATTGCCCAGGGTGGTCTTCAGCTCCTGGGCTCAAGTGATCCTTCCACCTTGGCATCACAAAGTGCTGGGATTACAAACGTGAGCCACTGCATCCAGCCTTATTTTATTTTTAAGGCAACTTGAGGTCCAGTGGCAAGAACAACACTAGATACATGATTGGTATCAGTAAATTTTTGTCAAACTGTACTCAATCTGCATCATTTATTCTATAGGCTCATTTAACATTGTTGCTTTATATAGATCATAAATTTCTGTCTTTAATTGAAACGGTCTGAATCTTTAAAAATAGTTTTATGGAAATTGATCCACTTGTAATTTTTGTTTCTGACTGACTTATATTGACTTCATCAACAAACATTTACTATTTGGTAGACACTCAAAGACATAATTTCTGTTCTTTGATAGTATACATAAACAAGTATATGTTACAGCTAGCATCAAAAGATAGTTTTGCATACAACATAGTTTCCCAATGAACTATGCCTCCCAGAATTCATGTTCTGATATAGTTTTCTCCCGTTGAATTAGGACTGGCCTTGCAACCGATATATGGCAAAAGCGATGCTATATAACCTACAAGGCTAGGTCAGAAGAAGCCTTGCAGTACTGCTTAAGTCCTTTGAAATGTTCCCATACCACTAGAAAGCAGTTGTCAAGTAGGAATCCAGCCTCCTGAGATGCCATTTTCTGAGGAAGCCCAAGGTAGCTGCCTAGTGAGGCTGGGTGAAGAGAAAAAGGCCCAACCAGACCCCAGCTATTCTAGTCAACCTGGCCAGATATGTGACTTTAGAAGCCAAAAGATGTCTCCAGCTTAAATCACCATGTAAGGGAGCCTAAGTAAGAATGGCCCAGCTGAGCCACCAAGCTTTGGGATAGGTTGTTATGCAGCAATACATAATGCAACAGTAGCGTACGGTGTGATGAGTAAAGAATGGAAGTCTCCATTCAAGGTGTGGAGGGTAGTGGTGTGGCAGAAAGACTAGAAGGAAGGAAAACACGAGGAATATGGATGGTTTGAAAAACCAAGTCGTAAAGCAGTAAACGATGCTTCTTTCATGTTTTGAACTGCAAAGTAGTTTTCTAATGGAATCTTTCAAAGGCAGGAGAGTGTGCTCAGAAATCATAGATGGAGTCTAGAGGAAGACGTTCACTAATTCATTTATTTATTTAAGAAACTTTTGGTAAACTTCTACTAAGTCTAATGTTCTGGGCCATATGTAACCCATCGTTGAGGAAACTGGGCCAGGGAGTGCCATTTAAATTTCAGTGAGAGTGATGGTAAAATGAAGAAAAGAAAATGAGACAGCTGCTGAGGTGGACGCAAAGTGGAGGAAAATGAAACAGAATTGTAAGAAAGCAAATTATATAAAGGGAGTTAGTTACAGGAATATGTTTGGAAACTGAAGATCAGAGGCATAGACAGAGAAGAGGCATAGATGGAAAGAAAGCAGCATTTCTCCCTTTGAGGTAGGCAGAGAATAAGACGTAAGGATAAGGGGAAGACAACTAAGTTTTTAGTGGAGGAGAAATTTATATCAAATGGCATCCATAGTCCCTGTTGAGCAAAAGGTGAGTTAATTTGCTCAAAGTAGGACAGGGACCAAAGGGAAAGGAAAGTGGTAACTATTATAGTTTATGTGCTAAGGAATGAGATACAGAGCCAACAAGTGATGATTAGAATTACTGTTAAGCTGCACTGAAGGCCCAGCTAAGGTTGGAAATCATGCTTGTCTTGCAGCCAGTCACCATGGTAATGTAAGTTTCTCAGACATGTAGTTCCCAGAAGCAGAAGGAAAGGAAATGAATGGCTGAGTTTGGTTAGAAAGAGTATTTTCAAGACTTACCTTAGCAAGTAACATTGAGTGTGAAAGGCTGATGGAATAATACATAGAAGTCTTGGGCTTGAGCTCTGACACTTGAAATTCCTGGCAGACCTTGGGAAAAATCATCTAGCCAGTTAGCATTTTTCCTCACACATAACATGAGAATATTTACCTACTAGATTTCTTATGAGACAAAAACAAACAAACAAAAATAAGTAAAGTACTTTATAAATTTCAAGGTGGACTTTATTGCAAGGTACTATTTTTCCTCTTTGATAGCATGTAAGGACTCATTTGGTGGATGACTTCAATTACATCTTGTCTGTTGCTGTTTGTCAATCTTTTTGAAAATCTGAATTTGTAGAAAATTGTGTTTCACAACTTACTCCTCATAGCGCTTTCTCTCTTTTCTCTTTTTTTTTCTGTCTTTCTCTGAAAGTCCTGGTTCTAATTTATTGATATCATTTCTGTAATTGCCTAGTGAACATATGGATACTTTAGTTCTTAAACAGGTTGATCCAATGATGAAGGATGCCTGGCATTTCTATGTCTAATATCTTAGATCATATTTTCCTATAGTCAGCATTTCACCACATCCCTTTATTCACAGAAAATTGCTTGTCATTTGTACAATTTTCTTAATTCTTCTCTATTTATATGTGACATCTTGTTGCTGTCATTACTTTTAAGACATAATCTTTAAGCAAGAAGTAACTATGCTTGTTCAACTTCTTTTTGCATGGTGTCCATAAAATTCTCAGATGAATGTTGAATTTTAAAGTTATTTTTCTTATTTAAATATCCCTTTAGGATGTGCTTTTTTCCCCTTTTCACATTTCAATGAAAAAACGAGTTAGAATTTCTAATTTCCAAATGAAAATAGTAGCCAGACTGAGTAGGTGAGCTGTAAATTGAAAGAAGATATTGATGGCTTCATTCGATTGGAGTGATAATTTTCAGTTTATTCAAAGGAGGAATGCTGCATAAAAAAAGAGACTTTGCAGACAGCTTCCACAAAAAAGAGTCTGGCACAGTTCTGATAATTCTAATAGAAAAACTCTAAGGGAAATGATATATCTAATTGGGATGATTGAGATGATACACAAAGGTAACAGTGAAATTGCTCTAAAAGAATGAAAAAAGAAAAAAATACATTATTCTTTAAGTATTAATCTGATCAAATCCACCTGTAACAGATATGATTAGCTGTTCATGGGAATCAACAATAAAACTGTATTTTTACCTGAAGACTCTAATAACACTTAAAAATCAAATCCAAAAGATCTAGGTTTAGTCTCATAGAAGCATAACTGAAGTGTGGTTATGGCTTAATTAGCAGCAGCAATCATTTGGCTATGCCTTGTGGACCACTGTCAAGATTGCCAGTCATGGTCAGAAAAGGGAAGCACCAGAACCAAAGAAGCTCTGCTTATCCAGCACTGATTTTAGCAGATAAAAATATGTCCCAGGAGAGGTGTACTTTATTTTGGGTAGAACAGTTTATCCAGCTTTACCATGGTTAAAGAGATAAAATTGAGATTATTTGTGAAACTTTTGGTCTTACTCCAAAATCATCAAGATACATTATGATGAAAAATATATTTTTACAGGTAACAGAAAAGGTGCTCTACATATAATACTTGAGCAAACTGATAACTCAAAAGGAATGTCTTCCATTAGAAATTAATTAATTGCATTTCTAGCTCCTACCATTATGATTTGGTTGTCAGTTACTTTGGAGTCAGTTAACTTGAGTCCCTACTCGAAGTCTAGTTTCTGGTTCTGTGGAATGAGAACCAGTGATCTAAGCTAGTTGTTCCCAAAGCATAGTCAGCTGACCCCTGGGATCTCCAACTTTTTGAGTAAATCCACAAAGTCAAACAGCTTTCATATTAACATTAAGATGTTATTTTCCCTTTTTACTCTATTGATTTTGCATTGAGAATGAAAGCAATTGTGACACCTTAGTAAGAATAAAGACAGTGGCATCCGACAGTGCTGCACTGTATTCTGCACTTTTATACATGTGTAAAAATTAATTTTGCTTACAAATGTAATGAGGCAGTAAAGTTTATTAACTTTATTAAATCTTTGAATGACAAAATGGGAAGTAAATGTAAAGCAAATCTGTAGCATATGGAAGTACAACGGTTGCCCTGAGGAAAAACACGTGTGCAATTGTTTGAGTTGTGAGCTGAACTAGATTCTTTTTTCATAGAACACCGTTTTTACTTGAAAGAAAGACTGAGAGATAAACTGTGGTTATTTACACTTGGGTATTTTGCAGACATTTTTCATAAATGAACAAAATGAGTCCATTATTTTAAGGGAAACAGCTGGCAGTATTTGATTAATGCCAATGGTAAAATGTAAGCTTGGGAATAAAAATTAGAATTTTGGATAATATATCAGCCAGACTTTTCTAATGAGATCAGTAAATATATTAATATATGTTATTTAATATGTTATATTAAATTTTGTTCACAATAAAACATGTCAATTTTTGGAAGATCTGTAAAGCTCAGTGAAACAATCTTTTCCAAATAATCAATACAAGATGTTACTAAATCATGCATGGGTAAAAGATTCATTCAAAATGCAAGATATATTAATAGATTTTAATGTAGTAGAGTGTGACAAGTTATTGATATGATTTCAGATTTTGTATTGTAATTGATCTTTTAAAAATACCGCTTAGCATCAAAGAAGAACATTCAAAATTGTCTGGAAAGGGTACTGAAATGCTACTTCTTTCTGCAGTTACATATCTATGTGAGTTCAGATTTTCTGCATGTTCTTCAGTAGAAACAATGTATCAAAACAGATTGTGTGAAGAAGCAGATATGACGTCTTCTCTTAAGCCAGACATTAAAGAGATTTTTGCAAAATAATGTAATGCCACTCTACTCATTATTTTTTTGTTTTGCAATATAGCTAATTTTTATAAAAATATGTTATCTATGTTAATAGGTAATGGGTATAATGAAAAATATCTAAGTTTTCAGTTTCTAATATGGTAAATTGTCAATAGATTTAACCTACAGAAACACAACCTTTTTGGGATCCTCAATGCTTCTTAAGATTGTATAGTGAGAACAGATGGACACATAGAAGGGAACAACACACACTGGGGCCTTTCCAAGGCCAAGCAGGGAATGTGAAAGTATGCAGGGAGAATGTAGGCCACAGAAGAGTAGAAACTGGAACAAACTACAGAGCACAGAGTTAGTATAGAGGGAGCCACTCGCCTCTTAGCTCCTGATGATTTTTACCCTAAGGAAATGCAGACTCATTACAAGAGCTTTTGCTTTGTCTAAAGAAGTGGAAAACACAGAATCTTATGTGAAACATCCCACTTTTTCAATATTGGCAACTAATTTGATTAAAAACATGAGAAATAAAAATACTACACAAGCCAAATAAAACACCTCTGGAAGCAGTTTTGGACTATAGGCTGTTCATTTGTGAACACTCCATAGGATCGACGTGGGTGGTGGTGAATTCACTAAGGTAGCACCTCGTTGTGAGATGGTTGGCAATGAGCCAGTAACTACATCCTCTGTGTGACTCAATAAAACCAAAAGAGATTGCTTTGGAAAAACATTCTCTGTGGGCCTTGATATTTGTGCCTAAAGACACAAGTAAAGCAGTATCCTTTATTTATAAAGGATCTAAATCATTACTCCAACCATGCACTAAGAATTTCATGACAGGGCTGATAAAATAAGCCTTCAATGCTGCATTAGCCAATGGCAATATGTCACACTGTAGAACTTCTCTTGCTTTACTTGTGGTGTTTCAAATGATTCGTGATTGGTGTAATAAAATACTTCTGTAGAGAACTACCTAGTATAAAACAGGCTATGACCCTGCCAATTGTTTCATTTATATAATAAAAAGTTATTTTGGACCTAAGAAAATAGATATCAAAATAACAACCAAAATTGTTGAAAATGTAAATTATCTTTATAACAAAATTAGTAGGCTAGCTATGATTTCATATACATATTTAGGGGACTAAAACTTAGCTTTTTGATATAAAGTATCATTTCCTAATTCTGTTTTTAACTGAACGCTTATACTTATAAATCAATCATTTAAGTGAAGGCAATCAATGACACCAATTTTAATAATTAATTTTTGTACAGGGCTATATAGTTTACATGAGAAACTGTTATGAATAGAGTATTGTAAAACTATAAAATTGTTAAATAGAATTTGTTAAAAATTCAGTTAAGTACCCTCTTTACTCAATTTTAACTCAAGAGATAATTCTTCAAAATAGGTTCATGACAAAAATGCCGTGATAGGACTAGAAAAAAACTTATCCATATCTGTAGGACACAGCCATGGATAGGGGGAAGATGGTAAGAATCTCTTTCTCTTTTGATTTTCCTATTTTTCCCATCATGTGGATGGTGTGGTAGGTGTTTTCTACTTGGAAAATGCCCTTATTCTTAGAAGACCAAAGCAGTGTTAGAACAGGACAGAGGAGACAGGAAGCATGAAATGATTATTTGGGATTGATTTTGCTCTAGATTTCAGTGGAGAATGGTAAAGATCATATTTCTGTCTCTCATTTCTCCTTACCACATATTGGATAAGTGGTGCCCAAACTTGGTTGCACCCAGTACCTGAAAGATCAGATTATGTGATGATCAGGCCCAGAAATGTGCATATTTAACAAGAGCCTCTGCTGATTCTTTTGTAGCCACTCTGGTGCTAATCTTTAGCCTGGCGCTTGGGAACCACTAATCTAGGATCTTTCATTATCAAAATTCTTCACCAGTCTGGCTTAAACTATGTTGGACACATACCCCTTCCAATTTTACAGAAATGGTTAAGATCAGTTGTGGAGTCAGAATTCTGGGTTTATATCTTGGCTTCAATATTACCAACTTTGGGTAAATACTTTGGGTTTCCTGATCTGTAATTTTTATAATGAGATTGTTGGCATTACAAAAATTAAAGTGTGTATATTACCTGCATAGTGCCAAGAACATAAAATGTTCAATAAATATTAATTTTTGGTGCTCATATTGGTTTTGAGATTACAACTTGCATGCTGGAAACCTGATGGGATGGCCTTCTCTGGGCCTTCTCTAATCCCAGAGATGAAATCTGATAGATAAAGATGATTTTGTCATCATAGAGGAGACTTAGGATCTTACAAACTTGTCTGAACATTCACATTATACAACAGTATTCAGAAGTTAAGCGTGGTCCCAAGACATTTGCCAAGTTGAAGGCTAGACTTCCTGCTGATAGTATAATTTTATATTTGGATTCTGTGGCTTTAGAATTAAAGCTGTTTCTAGCTTTAGAATTAAGTAATCAATGGGCACTAACCTCATTAAAATTTTTCATTAGATTCTTCTGGTGTCATTCTAAACTAAATTTTCTAAAAATATTCTAAAATAAGTTTCTGTTGCTTTCCTCTTGAAGTCATTTCTGTTGCAGTGGTATTTGAAACTCTGGTCTTTTCTCAGGGTTGCATATATTAGAAGCAACCCTGCCCCTCCTGCCATCCTCAAATACTCTTGTAAGAATGGATTAATGTCAAGGATTTTACTCTTTACTATTCTTATTTAGGTATTAATACACTTGGAAAAGTTATACATTGAAGGAATAGTTGGAGGCCTGAAATCTTACTCATGATCAGACCACTGCTACTCATTTGGTTCTCTTTTCTTTTGTTAATAACAAATATGGAGTTATTAACTTCTATTGGTGGAGACATAAATATTATTTGCCTATTTACATAATTTTGATATTTTAGCTTTTGAACGCCACCATTATTACATGTGTGTTCTTTGATTGTTATGATTCAAAGCTGTCCTCCTAAGATCTGTATGTTTCTTATTTATTTCTAATTTATTCAAATGAAACCATTTCCAGTGGTGACTGACAGTGATGTCCATGGTTCTGATAGCTGTAGATGGTTATCAACAATGAAATAAATTTTGCATATTTTCCTGCATTAATTACAAAATAACATTTATGAATGAAAAAGTGAATGGAAAAATAATTGAATTTCTTTTAGCTCTTTAATTTTTTCTTAAATTTTGATTTCCAATATATGTGTTTATTTTCTTGAGAAAAAGGCAAAATATGCACAAATTAAATCTAGAGGTTGATATTACCATTTTATAAGTTAAAAAATAATTTTCAGGATGCTAGTAGTAAACAAACTAAATAAAGACTTGTTCTCGGGCCAGGAGCAGTGCTCATGCCTGCAATCCCAGCACTTTGGGAGGCCAAGGTGGGTGGATCATCTGAGGTCAGGAGTTCGAGACCAGCCTAGACAACATGGTGAAACCCCATCTCTGCTAAAAATACAAAAATTAGCAGGGTGTGGTGGGACACGCCTGTAATCCCAGCTACTCGGGAGGCTGAGGCAGGAGAATCTTTTGAACCTGGGAGGTGGAGATTGCGGTGAGCCAAGATTGCACCACTTCACTCCAGCCTGGGTGACAGAGCAAGACTCCATCTCAAAACAAACAAACAAACAAACAATAAAGGACTTATCCCCAGGTGGTCCTGGCCATTATAATGATCAAAGACTTTTTAGTTTGAGAGACAATGAAAATACCAGTTTTTTTTTTTTTAAAGTATTCTGTAGAGTATGGAAGAGAGAGAAGTCACCTCTTTACTAGGAAAAAGTAGGAAATGAGATTGGTATTTTAAAACTATTGTTTACGTGTACATATTTCATCAAAACATGAGTCTTAATTTGTCATGATAAAGAGAGATAAGGTTACAACTTCCTCCAAAGCAAGTAGAACAAAGTGTTTAAGACAACTATAACAGTAATTTGCAGACTGGCAGAGAATGAAAAAGTATTTCAGTTATTTTTCCATCTTTTTAATTTCTGTTCTTCCATGGAGATTCATTTCCCTTCTCAATTTCTCCCCTGAAGCTCTCACAAATAAAGATAAATAATGAGAGAATGCTTTGTTATAAAAATGAAAACAAAGATAGATATCATGGAAATATGTTAGTTAAGACCACATTCCCTTTTTCCAAAAGCATAATTATTTGCATTTTTTTCACCTGACCAGAGCACTTTAAAAGGCAAAAGAGATATATGATGTGAAGAGAAACGAGAGTACTGACCAGAGCATTTTAAAAGATATGTTCAAAATCGCCTTTGTGCGTACCTTTTAACAGCTGAATTAGAGCAAGGATATCAGTCACCCAAAGCAAATTAATAATAGCAGGAATTTGTGCCAAATCAGAGCAGAATGTCAACTTTTCTGTGGGAAAGATGATTCAGCTATTTAGCCCTATATTTTTTATAATGAGAATTTTTTTTATTGGCAATTCCCATAGACCAGTGCATTAGTCTCAAATTTAACCATTGGATTAAAATATTTTTTATTTTGTTTCTGCAGAAAGCATTTTTTTCAGAACATCAAATGAGCATGAATAATAGTATGAAATGAAAGTCAGGAGGATAAAAGAAACAAAGCAAAGGGAATAACTGAAATTCAGCACACCTTACAGGGAAAAGTGTATTTTTTTAAGAAGAGATTTTATTTAATCAGGGCAGTATAGCAGTCAAATTTCTTGGTTCTCAGATTATTGATATTCAAGGACTACTTTGAACTCCATAAGTTTATTAACTGGAATTTGGTGCAATTACAGACTGTGGCTTACAGTGAATCAAGAGCACAGAAGAACCTGACCCCAAAGCTATTGATAAATACATTTCTGATTAGTTGGGCTTAGTGTTTTGATAGAAATTTCCCTTTTTTGTCTAGAAAGAAACTTTCTTTTAAAATTTAGATATTTGATACTAAATATTATATAGATAAATAGAACTTAACTAAAACACAATAAGCACCAGATACATAAATTGTTCAAAATACAATTTTGCAATAGTACAACGTTTTATTAAAGCAAATGACCATGTGATAAGAGTTACTTTATCTTAAAAAGGAATGTAAAAGTATTATCCACTATTTATTAGCATTTAGAAAATTTATTTCATTTTAATAGTTTTCAGGGAAGCCTTTGCTCTCCTTTCAGGGTTCTTTCACTTTCACTCAACATTGTGTTCAAGTTAAACACGTGTTAAAAATATCACAGAAATATGTGAAGACAAGGTTCTTAGTTACCTCTGTTAAAAAATGTACTTTCAACAGGTCTATTTTTTAAATATTTTGTTAAAGTATAATTTCCAAATGCTAAAAGCATGACTCCCATAAAACTAAAAAATGAACACATGTCAAAGATTTTATTTAGCTTACTTAATCAAAGGAGAATTTGAAGTTTGAAATATATATATATATATATATATATTTCAGGTATATATATGCATTTCATATATATTTATACATATATTTCATATATATGGGTGTGTATGTGAGTGTGTGTGTGTGTCTAATCTTCAGGAATATATAAATAAATTTGCTAATTCATACAAAAATGGTTACTACCTCATAAGGTAATACCATACACTGTTTGGGTCACCTTTTCTATAGAATAGGAATAAATTTTATCTCTATTAGAAAAAAATCACTCATTTGCATTACTATGAATGTAAATTATTTGCATTACTATTAGTTTTCTGCAATTTAACTTATATCTGCAGAGTTGCAAAATGGCCTTGTTAATAGACAATGAAAGGAGAAGGCTCTTATATGAAAAGATAATTCCTGGGGGAATCTTTAAACAATTTCTGGGCCTACTTGCTTCTTTATCTTGCTTTCTTGTTCCTCTGGGGTGGTTTCTGGAACTCTAATATCATCTCTCTCTAACTTAATTTCTTTCTTTATTTTTTTAGACGGTGTCTATAAAGTTGCCCAGGCTGGAGAGCAGTGGAACGATCTTGGCTCACTGCAACCTCCACCTCCCAGGTTCAAGTGATTCTCCTGCCTCAGCCTCCTCAGCAGCTGTGATTACAGGCACATGCCACCACATCCAGCTAGTTTTTGTATTTTTGTAGAGACAGGGCTTCACCATGTTGGCCAGGCTGGTCTCGAACTCCTAACCTCAAGTAATCCGCCTGCCTCAGTGTCCCAAAATGCTAGGATTACAGGCATGAGCCACTGTGCCTACCTTTAATAATTTCTAATCTCTGTTCCAGGTCTACATTTGTTATTTGAATGCATTAATGTACTTCATGGAACAAAAGAGTCTTTCATTTAATTTGAAAGCAGTTGGGTGTTAAAAATAATTTTCTTCCATTCATTTCATATGTATTAAAAACCTCCATAGATATCTGAAAACCTTTCAGGTAATCCTTGGCCAAAATTACTAAATGTTTTCTCTCCGTGCCTTAGATATTTGCTCTGCCTGCTGCTACAACCCTGGCTCCCAAAAAATGAATTTCAAAACTTTCCTATAAGTTGATAACATATTTCTATGTAAAATGCTAATGAGGATCTTAAGAACAGGACTCTTGGAAGGAGGACTTGTTACTGGAAATGTAGGAATCCTTGGTTCTTGTCTAGCTTGGAAGAAAGGATTTAGCCAAGCGATGCATAGCAAGGGTTAAGTAAGAGTTTATTGAAGGAAGATGAAGTACATTTCTAGAGAGGAGTGGAAAACAGCTCCAGACTGACCCAGTTGGAAAAATAGCAGCAGCAGTGTTTATTTAAAGAGACAGTACACTCTGAGAGATGAGACAGAGTGGGCTGCTCAAAAGAATGAGCCAGCAGCAGCTTGTGCTGGGGGACTCTATGAGAATCTTACATGATTATTCCTGAAGGGGGGTGAGGGGGTGTCACTCGCAAGCATGTTTTGAGACGTCCCTTTGGGCGCTCATGCTCTGTGGTTATACATGGTAGTAGATATGTTGCCTATCTCATTAGCATCTAAAATATCCATCCAGGGGTGTGTTTGGTACTATTATAATGAGCAAAAGGCTACTCTGGGGCAAGTTTTTGGAGGAGCGTGCATGGGCATCAACAGGAAAAATCCCTAGCATTGTTATATCTGGTTAGGGCCTGGTAAGTCTTCTTCAGGGCCAGAGGAGCTCAGCCACAAGCACACGTGTAGCCAATGTAGCCATTGTCCTTTTTGCTGACTGTCAGTTGGCAGTGCTGACTATCAGTAGGCAGCATCTCTAGAACTTTTAAAAAAATTCCAGGGTGGCCAGGCATGGTGGCTCACACCCGTAATCGCAAATCTCAGCACTTTGGGAGG
The DNA here is from genome assembly GCF_006542625.1 of Nomascus leucogenys. Classification (NCBI taxonomy): domain Eukaryota; kingdom Metazoa; phylum Chordata; class Mammalia; order Primates; family Hylobatidae; genus Nomascus; species Nomascus leucogenys. The sequence continues at coordinate 62,044,249 of NC_044396.1, forward strand.
CAGAGGTGGGCGGATCACCTGAGGTCAGGAGTTCGAGACCTGCCTGACCAACATGGTGAAACCCCATTTCTACTAAAAATGCAAAATTAGCCAGGTGTGGTGGCACATGCCTGTAATCCCAGCTACTTGGGAGGCTGAGGCAGGAGAATAGCATGAACCTGGGAGGCAGCGTTTGTGGTGAGCCGAGATCGCAACATTGCACTCCAGCCTGGGCAACAAGAGTAAAACTCTGTGTCAAAAACAAACAAAAACAAAACAAAAAACAAAAACAAAAACAAAAAATTCCAGGGCTCCCTTTCCTGCTCATTTCTGGCTGTCTGCCTACTCAGACTCACCAGTTAGTCTAGCCTAGGCAATTGGTTCTCTTGGAAACCATGCTTGCTTTTTTACTAAACTACAAAGATCATTCTTTCTTTACATCAAAATAAAAAATATTATGGTTTTAGTTTTAGAAAAACTTCATATTAATTAGTCATATCGTGTCCGGAATTGGTGGGTTCTTGGTCTCACTGACTTCAAGAATGAAGCCGCGGACCCTCGCGATGAGTGCTACTCTTAAGGCAGTGCATCTGGATCTGTTCGTTCCTCCGGGTGAGCTCGTGGTCTCGCTGGCTTCAGGAGTGAAGCTGCAGACCTTCATGGTGAGTGTTACAGCTCATAAAAGCAGTGTGGACCCAAAGAGTGAGCAGTAGCAAGATTTATTGCAAAAAGTGAAAGATCAAACCTTCCACAGTGTGGAAGGGGACCCGAGCGGGTTGCCACTGCTGGCTCGGGCAGCCTGCTTTTATTCTCTTATCTGGCCCCACCCACATCCTGCTGATTGGTAGAGCTGAGTGGTCTGTTCTGACAGGGCGCTGATTGGTGCATTTACCATCCCTGAGCTAGACATAAAAGTTCTCCACATCCCCATCAGATCCAAGGCCTTGGAGAACCTTTGTGTGGATACTCTGTATCTAACTGATCCCTTCACATTCTCTCCACCATATTTTGACTCTTTTTCTTTGAATTATTTTTTAAAAATATTTTGAATGTCATTGGTATACTCTCCCTAGAGCCAACCCTGGGAAAAAAGTAAACTTTCATTTTGAGAAAAGAATGTCAAGGGTCACTCACTATTACCATTGCCATTTAATATTGAACAAGAGTTCCTAGCCAGGGCAGTGCAGTAAAGAAAGAAAGATATACAGATTGAAAAGGAAGAAGTGAAAATGTAGTTTATGGTGGTAATATTAATTGTGTATGTAGAATTTACAGATAATGTATATAGAAAATGAAAAATAAATGAATTACTAAGTAAGCTTAGGAAGATTTCTGGACAGAAGGTCAACAAGCATTTAAAAAATACATCAGGTACATAAAATACCTAAGAATGTGTCTAATAAAACACCTCTACATAGAAAACAGTAAAACAAATTGAGAGAATTAAAAAGATTCAAATATTTGGTGGGCTTGTGCAAGAGTTAGAAAACTCAGTATTTTAAATATATTTCTCCCTAAATGAATAAATTAAATCAATGAAGTAATAAATATTAGAAGTTTTTAAAATGAAATTGGTAAGCCGATTTCAAAATGCCAACAATATCCTGGAGAAGCTTGAGTAAGAACGAGATGGGAGGACTTGCTCTAGCTGTTACTAAGAATTATTAGAAACCTGTAATTAACACAAGATGGCACAAGATGGCCAACTTAGACTCACAGGTTGAATGAGGGATCTGAGAAGAAGAATCACGCTTATATGAACACTGAAATTTCAACTAATGTGGTACTACAGAGCAGGGAAGTTTTTCTAATAATGATTTTGAATTGTTGTTGTTTTTTTTTAATTAAAAATAAGGAAACCAACTACATCCACCCTACTTCACACCATATAAAAAATAACTCCAGGTAGATTGTAAATCTGTGTCAAAAGAACATTTTTTCTAATAAAACTTTTAGAAAAAAATCAGGCCGGGTGCCGTGGCTTATGCCTGTAATCCCAGCACTTTGGGAGGCCTAGGTGTGTGGCTCACCTGAAGTCAGGAGTTCGAGACCAGCCTGGCCAACACGATGAAACCCTGTCTCTACTAAAAATACAAAAAATTATCCTGGTATGGTGGCGGGTGCCTTTAACCCCAGCTGCTCGGGAGGCTGAGGCAGGAGAATTGCTTGAACCCAGGAGGCGGAGGTTGCAGTGAGCCAGGTTGTGGAGGAGGCAGAGGTTGCAGTGAGCACTGCGCTCCAGCCTAGGCAACAAGAGTGAAAACTCAGTCTCAAAAAAAAAAAAAAAAATTCATATCCTATTGTGTGCCGTAGTAATGCAACTCAAATGATAATAAGCAAAAAAGTCCTTTAGTTGTTAATGTATGTAATTAGAAAATCTGTGAGCCTCGGTATCTGAAAATTGTGAGCCTCGGTATCTGAAACACTGTGTTTCTTTCCATCACTTGGCTCTCCTAACTCCTGCTTGGTTTTGTTTTATGTATTGGCCCTCTTTCAGGTGGACAGTAGCCACCTGTGGTGTCAGAGTCACATCTTCTGACACTGGCATCTCCACTAAAGAGATTATCTTCTCACTTACTGACTTTTCCTAGCCTTGGTTCGCATACTCATGGCAAATAGAGCACAATGATCGCTGAGGGTAGTGGCCATCTCCTAGTTGATTGCCTCAGCCTTGACTGTGCTCCAACAGTGAGGCAGGACAGGACTGCTCCCCTAAAGTGGCATAAAGTGGTAGAGCGGTTCTTAATTTAATTAAATTATTTATTTATTTATTAATGAGATGATGCTGACAATTTAGGTTTAAGATGAAAATTGCAAAAATAAAATTTTGGCCTTAAACTTATAAATTATATGTGAGTATAATGTAACAGAAAAATGACAATAAAATGTTTCATGCAGTTTTTAAATACTGCACATATATTTTTCCATGAATATAATAAAATGTATTGTGTATTAAGCATATAATAAGTGCCCTGCTTTTTATATACATCATCTCTACTCTTTACAAAAAACATAAATTATTCTATTTTTATTCCCATTTGAAGAGGAGGAAAAATGTCAACATGGCAAGATTGTGATTAGACTCCAAATTTGTCTTGAGTCCAAAAACTGTTGCTTTTCGGTGTATAATATTGCAGTTCAGTTGAAGATTTGCTATCTCAAATAACAGTCAATAGCTAGTATAATCAGCAAAGGTCAATAGGTAGCTCCTTGTGAAACAGACTTAGACATAAATTTGAAAAATAATTAAGCCTTAATACAATTTTTAATTGTAGGGAGGACAATTTTTACATACTAAATTTAGAGTTAGATTGCATATAAATTAGGAATAACAAGGGTAAAGCCAGAAATATTAAAAACAGCATACATTGTTTTCCCTGTGACTAATACAACATTATTTACAGGTTTGGTTGCTGTGGTGATGGACTCATATGCTCATCTTCATCCAGAAACCTAGCAGATATTTTTCTAATAATGTAAATAAATTCCAAATTAAAAATTTTACTTTAAGATATCACCTAATTTTCATAAATACAGAAAACATTCAATTATATAACTATATTATATCACATTATTAGAGTAATACATTTAAAGATGTATTAAAATCTGTAGACTTCTAAGATTAGATTTGGAAAACAGGATTCATTCCTTCCTGATATATACTTTGTTTACATATTCCGAAAATGATGTGACTTCTTGTTGTTATTGTTAAGCCTGGGAAATTTGTAACCTTTCACAAAGCTAACAGTGCAGTTGTAACCAGTAACTTTTCTGTTTGATTTTTTTAATACAAAGTCCAAACATATATATATATATGGCATATATATATGGCTATATGAAATGTCCACATATAAATATATATATATATATATATATATATATATAGCCTATATATATATATATAGGCTATATGAAATGTTCAGCCATTTGGAGGAAAAATATTTTCCTGCATGATCTCAAACTTTCATTCTTATGGGGACACAGTTCCTGTTTTCATCACATATAGATATTTGATGTAGAACTTTCGTATTGAGTGTTGAACATTTATGATATTTAAAATCCACAGTCATGTTAATTAGATTTTCTTTTCTTTTCTTTTCTGAGATGGAGACTCACTCTGTCACCCAAGCTGGAGTGTAGTGGTACAATCTCAGCTCATTGCAACCTCCGCCTCCCAGGTTCAAGTGATTGTCCTGTCTCAGCCTCCTGAGTAGCTGGGACCACAGGTGTGTGCCACCACGCCTGGCTAATTTGTTGTATTTTTAGTAGAAATGGGGTTTCACCATGTTGGCTAGGCTGGTCTCGAACTCCTGACCTCAAGTGATCTACCTGTCTTGGCCTCCCAAAGTACTTGGGATTACAGGCGTGATTTCCATAATTCCTTGGGATTACAGGCATGATCGTCATCCGGCCAGCTTTTCTTCCTGTGCTACCCTCTTCCAATTTCCTTACATTGATTTGAGAGCTAGATCATTTAATTTTGCCATTCATAGCCAACTGAATGACTAATTGACTATTTTTTGTATGTTTCTGGGTGTTGGGGTAATCTGTATAGAGTATTTATTTTGACAGGTTAATAATTTTTCTTTGTTTTCTTTTTTAAATATCAGTATTTAATTTACCCTTGTCAGAGATTAAATTTTTTGTCCCAATTGCTGTCAGTACCTGGACATTTTGAAATGATCAACCTGCATGTAGATTAACATTAACTGTCTGATAATTATCTAGGAATTGGTTCTAAAGGCTTATGATAGATAGTTTAATTGCTGAGGGAGTAAGGCATTTCTAATTATGTATGAACACAGCTTTTATTTCTGCACAAAGTGGATTACTAGTGGAAGTCAATTTAATGTAATCCTAGGTAATGGTATTGATGAAATTACAGCATTAATGTGCTGATTATATTTTCCTAATATACACTGAAATAATCATTAGGATTATAAGACTGTAGTATCTCACACAAAATGTTCAGCATTCCATCAGTAGTATGTTTGTTACATTTTGCAGTACTGGCTTAAAAAGTAAAGCCCAGATTCCCTGATTTCAAAATATGTTATATTCTTTATAATCTCATCTCAGCTAGATTCTAATTCTATCTTTAGTTTCCCCCTATTATATACACATTTTTTCTAGCTTTCTTTATAAAAAGAACCCCTTCTTTTTGTTATTTCTTCTAAAAAGAACCGCTTCCTTTCAACTTCTCCAGTTAGAAAACTCACATGATTTTCTGTATGCTTCTCTTGGAGCAATTATTACATTATATTTTATAGATTTATTTGCTAACAATGTATTACTGCTCATAGACATGCTTCTTATAGACAATTTGTCTCTGGCTTTAATGAATCAAACCTCAAAAATTAGTGGCTACTATAAATAATGTTTCCAAACATCAGTGATTATGTTTTTCTTTTTAGAGACAGAGTCTTGCTGTGTTTTCCAGGCTGGAGTGCAGTGGCTATTCGTGGGCCAGATCATAGGGCACTGCAGCCTTGGACTCCTGGCCTCAAGTGATCCTCTCCCCTCAGCTTCCCAAGTACTGGAACTACAGCTCATCACTGTGCCCGGCCATCAGTTATTTTTGATGTTTTATGTATTAAATTCATTTCTTGATAATACAATTATCACATATTAATTGGAAAATAATTGGAAATGTATTAGAAATTCCTTTCTGCTAGACTGATTTAGAACCTGGGTTGGCTTTAATGTTGAGCCAGGCTTGTGGGTTCATTTACAATGCAATTTTCTTAAAAACTTGGCACATTGGTCAGTGTGGTGTCTCAGGCCTGTAATCCCAACACGTTGACAGGCCAAGGTGGGAGGATCACTTGAGCCTGGGAGTTTGAGACCAGCCTGGATAACATGGTGAAAACTTGTCTCTACAAAAAATACAAAAAATTAGCTGAACTTGAAGGTGTGCACCTGTAGTTCCTGCTACTTTGGAGGCTGAAGTGGGAAGATCACCTGAGCCTGAAAAGTCAAGGCTGCAATGAGCCGTGATGGCACCATTGCACTCCAGCCTGGGTGACAGAGTGAGACCCTGTCTCACAAAAACCAACCAACCAACCAACCAACAAAAAACCAACAAATGCAAACAAACAAACAAATACCACTTTGCACATCTAGTCTACGTGGTTCTTGTCAGTTATTTGAAAAAGTAACCACAGTCAAAGATCTTGTCTGATTATAGTTGGTTAACCTGAAGAATCTTTATTTCCTGTGACCCCTATGCTGGAACCATCACTGTTTCCTTTAAATGGTGAAATAATTTAGAATTAGTTATCAGTCTAGTTTTCACTCTCTAACAGAGAAGTCTGAATGTGAGATTCTTAAGAAACATCACCCTGGCCCGAGCACGGTGGCTCATGCCTGTAATCCAAGCACTTTGGGAGGCCAAGGCAGGTGGATCACCTGAGGTCAGGAGTTCTAGACAAGCTTGGCCAACACAGTGAAACCCCACCTCTACCAAAAATACAAAAAATTAGCCAGGAATATGGGCGGGCTCCTGTAATCCTAGCTACTCAGGAGGCTGAGGCAGAAGAATCGCTTGAACCCATGAGGCGGAGGTTGCAGTGAGCTGAGGTCATGCCATCCATTGCACTCCAGCCTGAACAAGAGCAAAACTCCATCAAAGAAAGAGAAAGAAAGAAAGAGAGGGAGAGAGGGAGGAAGGAAGGAAGGAAGGAAAGAAGGAAGGAAAGAAGGAAGGAAGGAAGGAAGGAAGGAAGGAAGGAAGGAAGGAAGGAAGGAAGGAAGGAAGGAAGGAAACATCACCCTGAAGTCTCATCTTCTCCTTAAGCTATAGATGCAGTTGACTTTTTCTTTTGAGACGGAATCTCACTCTGTCACCCAGGCTGGCAATGTTTACCACTGATAGAAATGTTTATTTAAATAGAAGTGAAAAAATAGTAATGACATAATAATGCTGATATAATAATATTTATATGATATATTCAGGTTACCACTTTGCCTAAGAAAACGAAAGCTATCTTCTAGAATGGCACGGAAAGGAACAGCTTAAAAGAGACATTCTGAATAAGAGTCCTCTTTCAGATAAGCCAGTGCTTCCTACAGGAATAACATGGAAATCCATCTATTATGTACAGTCAATGGGATTGCAATACCCACATCTTCCTCTCAAGGAAAATAGATGAGGAGATTTCTTGGTCATAATCAGAGATTGCAATGGTGTTGAATAGGCAACATAATATGAATATCCTCTTAAATATAAAGGCCAAACTAAACTGATCTGTTTTTATCCATGCAACTATTTCTTAGCATCTTTGCAGGAGGTAAGTCTCTCTCTACTTTTTTTAGACAAGGTCTTGCTCTGTTGTCCAGGGTGGAGTGCAGTGTCAAGTTGCAGCCATGACTTCCCAGGCTCAAGTGATCCTCCCACCTCAGCCTCCTGAGTAACTGGGACTACAGGCATGTGCCACCATGCTAGGCTAATTATTTACTTTTTTTTTTTTTTGTAGAGAACAGGCCTCACTATGTTGCCCAGGCTAGTCTTGAATTCCTGGGCTCAAGCAAACCACCTGCCTTAGCCTCCCAAAGTGCTGTGATTACAGATGTGAGCCACTGTGCCCAGCCTAGAGGTAAGTGTCTTCTAATACAAGCAAATAAATAACTAGTGCCCTTATAATTATGCTGAAGTAAAATAAGCCTGAGAGAGAAAATAATCTATCTGGAATCAAATGATTACATGCAGTGTGGACAGTGTGGATGTAGAATTTGATTAAACATTTAAATGAGCATTTAAAAAAATAACTAAAATGTAATTTTGAAGGAAATTTTAAACAACCCCATATTTCACTGGAATTGTTAATTCTCCTGTCTTTACATTTTAAAGGCTGAATTATTAAACATTATAATAATATCTTGGTCACCTTAAGCATCAAATGATTTAGAGAAGTGATCTGAGACTTTCAGTGAATCATTAAAGACTCCTTTTTTTGTGACTTTGTCCCTTCTCTCTGGAACAAAATAACACATATTTTGATACAACACAATGTTAAAGACAGAAAAAAATTGTTTTAAGTTTCTTCAATTTTTGAATAGATTTTATTTGAAGTAGTTTTTGAGTTACAAAAACATTAAGAAGATAGTAGAGAGTTCCCATATACTACTCTACAAAGTTCCTTCATTATTAACATCTTACATGTTAGCATTGCATCGTTACAATTAATTGACATAATAACTAATATAATATTAAATAACGTTTATAATTTATTCAGATGTCCTTAGTATTTGCCCAATACCCTTTTCTGCCCTAGTTTTCTATCCAAGATACCACTAATTACATTTAGTTATCGTGTCTCTTTATGATCTGCTTGGATGTGAGAGTTTTTCACACTTTCTTTGTTTTTGTTATCCTTGAAAATTGTGAGAAATACGGGTCAGCCATGCAGTAGGATTCTTCTCTCTGGAAATATTGCAGACTATTGTAGGATTCTACTCTCTTAAAATGTGCCCATTGTTTTTCTCATGATTAGACTGGGGTTAGGGGTTTTGGAAGGAAGATCACAGAGGTAAAATTTCATTTTCAAAAAATCATATCAAAGGTATTGTATTAGAGTTCTCTAGAGGAACAAGACTAATAGGATTATATATAGATATATAGATAGATATAGATATATATCTTATTATATATAAAACACTATATATAATATAGTGTTTAGGTTTAAAATAAAAATTACAAAAATTAAATTTTGGCCTAAAACTTATAAATTATATGTGAGTATAATGTAACGGAAAAATGACAATAAAATGTTTCATGCAATTTTTAAATACTGCATACATATTTTTCCAAAAATATAATAAAATGTATTGTGTATTGAGCATATAATAAGTGCCCTACTTTTCATATACATCATCTCTACTCTTACGACAAACATAAATTATTCTCTTTATATTCCCATTTGAAAAGAAGGAAAAATGTCAACATGGCAAGACTGTGATTAGACTCCAAATTTGTCTTGAGTCCAAAAACTGTTGCTCTTCAGTGTATGATATTGAAGTTCAGTTGACGATTTGCTATCTCAAATAACAGTCAATAACTAGTATAATCAGCAAAGGTCAATAGGTAGCTCCTTGTGAAATAGACTTAGACATAAATTTGAAAAAATGATTAAGCCTTAATACAATTTTTAGTTATAGGGAGGACAAGGTCCCACAATAGGCTGTCTGCAAGCTTGAGGAGCAAGGAGAGCCAGTCCGAGTCTCAAAACTGAAGAACTTGGAGTCCAATGTTAGAGGGCAGAAAGCATCCAGCAGGGAGAAAGATGTAGGTTGGGAGGGTAGGCCAGTCTCTCTCTTTTTCACGTTTTTCTGCCTGCTTTATATTTGCTAGCAGCTGATTAGATTGTGCCCCCCCAGATTCAGAGTGGGTCTGCTTTTTCCAACCCCCTGACTCAAATATTAACCTCCTTTGGCAACACCCTCCCAGACACACCCCAGGATCAATATTTTGCATGCTTCAATCCAATCAAGTTGACACTCAGTATTAACCATCACAAGTCCACCCCCTTTCAACTTGAACCCATACACATCTCCTAAGATAATACATAATTTTCAAATAAAGATAATAATAAGGTCATAATTACACCTAACATAATACAACTATCTTTCGTACAACCAGAAACACACCAATCCCAACCCAAATACTATTACATAAAGTTAATAATACTTAAATGCTGATATGAAGTCAATGAATTTTATGTCACATGATAAAGTAAAATGAAATAAAATGAAGAGATTTTCTTAGTACAAGTGTATACATGCACAAACATGCTTTTAACAATAGAAAGAGGAAATACTCATGACAGTTACAATCCTCATTTCTGCAGCTGGTCACGTGGTCGTAGCTGGTATTGATGACTACCTTCTTCTACTACCCATTCTGTATTCCCTTTGCCTTCAGCAAGCACCTCAGCAGGTTGTGGTTCTTTTCCTGGTAGAGTGACTGAAGCCTTCATTCCTAAGGGGTCTGGACCATTTGTAGTCCGGCCTGGATTGGGCTGTTGTAGTTTTCCACTGAACTTAATCAGGGCAGGGTGATACTAAGAGAGGCCCTAATAGATCTCCTGTATTAAATGCATACTCTTTCCTACCTTCGCTATGGAATAGTAGACTGATTTCATCTTAGCAGTCTGGGTCAGTCACCCCAGCCAACACTGTAACTCCCTTCTTAGCCTGTTGACTTAAAGGTAGGAGGAGCCCCAAGTGTCCAGGTGGCAATGCTGACTTCCAGTTTAATGGAATCGTTGTTATGTCCCCTGGTGGCAGCATTCCTTCCTCTGGAACTAAGACTTCTAGGTCAGTAGAAAATAATGTTGTGGGAACAAGAAGCAAAAATTTTGCTAGTGGATCAGTAGGGGTGATGGTGAGTGGTGCCACTTCCACTTCCACCTCTTGATTCCTGGACCTATGAATCTTGGCTATGGGAAAAACAGTACCATATGTTGGATGCTGAATATTCAGAACATACACGGCCTTCAGGAGAACTGCAAACTATTGTCACCTAGTTTGCCCTGCAAACTATTGTCATGTAGTTGGCATTGTGATTGTTACTTCAAAAGGCCATTCCACTGTTCTGTCAATCCAGCTGCTTCAGGATGATGGAGAAGTGGTATGACCAGCAAATTCCATGAGCATGAGCCCACTGCCACACTTCTTAAGCTGTAAAGTGAGTGTCTTGGTCAGAGGCAATTCTGTGTGGAATGCTATGATGGTGGATAAGACATTCCGTGAGTCCACAGTCTTGGCAGAAGCATTGCATGCAGAATAGGCAAGCCCATATCTAGAGTAAGTGTCTATTCCAGTGAGGACAAACCTCTGTTCTTTCCATGATGGAAGAGGTCCAACATAATCAACCTGCCACCAGGTAGCTGGCTGATCACCCCGAGGAATGGTGCCGTATCGAGGGCTCAGTGTTGGTCTCTGCTAATGGAAAATTGAGCACTCAGCAGTAGCTGCAGTCAGGTCAGCCTTAGTGAATGGAAATCCAGGTTGCTGAGCCCATGTGTAACCTTCATCCCTGCCACCATGGACACTTTGTTCATGGGCCCATTGGGCAATGACAGGGGTGGCTTGGTAAATAGGCTGAGTGGTATCCACAGAATAGGTCATCCTATCCACTTGGTTATTAAAATCCTCCTCTGCTGAGGCCACTTGTTGGTAAGCACTCACATGGGATACAAATATCTTCATGGTTTTTGACCACTCAGAGAGGTCCGTCCACATACATTCCTCTTCCCCAAATTTCTTTGTCACCTATTTTCCAATCATGCTTTCTCTAAATCCCTGACCATCCAGCCAAACCATGGCCCATGAATCACTATATAATTACACACCTGGCCATTTCTCCTTCCATGCAAAGTGCACAGCCAGGTGCATGGCTCAAAGTTCTGCCCACTGGGAAGATTTCCCTTCACTGCTGTCCTTCAGGGATGTTCTAGAAAGGGGCTGTAGTGCTGCAGCTGTTCACTTTTGAGTGGTGCCTACTTATCGTGCAGAACCATCTGTGAACCAGGCCCTAGTCTTCTCTTCCTCTGTCAACTGATCATAGGAAACTCCCCATGAGCCCACTGGTGCAGTCTGGGGAAGAGAAGGCAGGGTGGCAGGAGTGGAGACCATGGGCATTTGAACCACTTCCTCATGTAACTTACTTGTGCCTTCAGGACCTGCTTGAGCCCAATCATGTATATACCACTTCCATTTAATGATGAAATGCTGCTGTGCACAACCAACTTTATGGCTAGATGGGTCAGAAAGCACCCAGTTCATGATAGGCAGTTCAGCTGTAATGGTGACTTAATGATCCATAATCAAACGTTCAGTTTCCACCAAAGCCCAGTAAGAGGCCAAGAGCTGTCTCTCAAAAGGAAAATAGTTATCTGAAGAAGATTGCAGGGCCTTGCTCCAAAATCCTAGAGGCCTCCGCTGTGATTCACCTATGGGGACCTTTCAAAGGCTCCAAACAGCATCCCTATCTGCCACTGACACCTCATGCACTATTGGATCTGCTGGGTAATATGGCCCAAGTGACAGAGCAGCTTGCACAGCAGCCTGGACCTGTTGCAGAGCTTTCTCCTATTCCGGACCCCACTCAAAACTGTCAGCCTTTCAGGTTACTTGATAAATGGGCCAGAGTAACATACTCAAATGAGGAAGGTGTTACCTCCAAAATCCAAATAGGCTCACTAGGCATTGTGCCTCTTCCTTGGTTATAGGAGGGGCCAAATTCAGTAATTTATTCTTCACCTTTGAAGGAATATCTTGGCAGGTCCCACACCACCGGACTCCTGGAAATTTTACTGAGGTAGAAGGTCCCTAAATTTCAGTCAGATTTATTTCCTGTCCTCTGGTATGCAAATATCTCACCAATAAGTCCAGCGTGTTTGCTACTTCTTGTTCACTGGATCCAATCAGCATAATGTCATCAATGTAATGGACCAGTGTGATATCTTGCAGGAGTGAAAAGAGATCAAGATCTTTCTGAATAAGATCATGACACAAAGCTGGAGAGCTGTTATATTCCTGAGGTAGGACATTAAAGATATATTGCTGGCCTTGCCAGCTGAAGGCAAATTGCTTCTAGTGGGCCTTATGAACAGGAATGGAGAAAAAGGCATTTGCCAAGTCAATGGCTGAAAACCAGGTACCAGGAGATGTGTTAATTGGCTCAAGCAATGAAACCACATCTGATACAGCAGCTGCAATTGGAGTCACCACTTGGTTAAGCTTAAGATAATCCACTGTCATTCTGCAAGATCCATCTGTCTTCTGCACAGGCCAAATGGGAGACTTGAATGGGGATGTGGTGGGAATCATCACCCCTGTGTCTTTCAAGTTCTTGATGGTGGTGCTAATCTCTGTAATCCCTCTAGGGATGTGATACTGTTTTTGATTTACTATTTTTTTAGGTATAGGTAGCTCTAATGGCTTCCATTTGGCCTTTCTCACCAAAATAGCTCTCACTTTACCAATCAGGGAACCAATATGGGGGTTCTTCCAGCTGCTAAGTATGTCCATGCCAATTATACATTCTGACACTGGAGAGATGGCCACGGGATGAGTCTGGTTACCCACTGAACCTACTGTATGTCAGATCTAGCTAAAACTCCATTAATTACCTGACCTCCATAAGCCCCTACTTTAACTGGAGGACGACAATGACGTTTTGGGTCGCCTGGAATCAATGTCAGCTCAGAACCAGTATCCAGTAGTCACCGAAATGTCTGATCATTTTCCTTTCCCCAATGCACAATTACCCTGGTAAAAACCTGGAGGTCTCCTTCAAGAAGGATGGGAGAGAGATTCACTGCATAAATTGTGAGTAATGTAGTGGGGTCCTTCCTCAAGGGGACCTGGCCTCCTCTTCATTCAGGGGGTTCTAGGTCTGTAAACTGGCTCAAGTCTGGAAATTGATTGAGGGGCCCTGATTCTCTGTTTTTATAATTCAAATTAGTCTTTGGCCCATTTGACCTAGAAGTTTTCTCCTTGTATAAATTAAGTAGGAATGCAGTAGGCTTCCTATCAATTTCACTTCTAGGAACACTGTGATTAATTAGCCAATACAAGAGCTCTACACGAGTCAGACTATTCTGGTTGCTCTTTTGTCTCTGTTGTCCTTTACAGTAGCCACACCCACCTTGCTTCTGATAGTTGATTGCCACCACTAGGCTTCTGCTACCTCATGATCCAATTTTTCCCATTGTATTTAGATTTTGTAGTTGAGTGATTGTGGTTCCCACTGTTAGATTTGACACACAGAAAAGAGCTTATCCCATATCCTTAATATTCATTCTCATGCCTGTTTTCCAGATTTCTGTTTATATAAATTATGGAACTCAAGCAGTTCTTTTCTAATGTGGCACACCTTCTCATGGGTCAACCTCATCTCTAGAAGTCCACCGGGACTTCAGTCTAGTTATAGGTCTAGAAGCAAACAGGGGTATTGGGGTGGCTCCTGAGGAAAATCAACATTATTTTGCCTGGCAACTGCCTCAGGGGAGGCCATCACTGTTGCTTCAGGCAGCACAGAGTTTATCTCCTCAGATGGAGAGACTGATGGAGGTGGAAAGACTGATGGCGGGATGAGTTGGGGAGGAGATGCTGCCTCTACTGGGGATGGGGAAGGTGTTCCTTCTGGCAAAAAAGGTTCATCAGAGTTTACAAACTCAGTGTCCCCAAGTCCATCAGGGTCCTCCCACACAGCCCCATTCCAATTTGCAGGGTCCCATTCTTTTCCAATCAATGTCCTCACTTTAACAATAGACACCTGGCAAGGCCGTGCATGCATCTTTCATTGCTGGTCAGCCACTCGCATAATAAGAGCTTGAGTCTGTTTTTCCACAATTTCAGCTCTTTCTCTACAGGAGATAAGACTCTCACTCAGGGCAATCTTAGCAGATTTGAGGCTCAGTATCTGCTTCTGAAGCTGGGAGACAGAATCCTCAAGTTCATCATTTTCTTTCATCACTTTGTTCACTGAACTTAGGAGCAACCAACCAGCTATATTATATTCCTTGCTTCTCCACATATGGTCAAAAGTATTATGTATAGAGTCACTAAACACTAAATTTCTTGCCTCTCATGAGCAGTGAATCAGAAGTGTCAAATGCATTTATTTTGCATAATTCTCCAAACAGTTTATGCCAGGTACTATCAGTGTTCTCTATACTATTAGAAGTAGAGTCCTTAGTATTTTTGGGTCTATTCATAAGCAGCCAACTCCAGAAACCCCAAAACCAATGAAAGAACTTTATCCTTAATATTCTGTTCCTCTAGAACCATTCCTAGTGCCAAAATCTGTATTAGTCAGGGTTCCCTAGATGGAAAGAACTAATAGAATGTATTTTATATATACATATATATATGTCTGAGTTTATTAAGTATTTACTTACACAATCACAAGATCCCACAGTAGCTGTCTGCAAGCTTGAGGAGCAAGGATAGCTAGCCTGAGTCTCAAAACTGAAGAAGTTGGAGTCCAATGTTTGAGGGCAGGAGGTATTCTCTGCAGAAATATGTAGGCTAGTAGGCTAGGCCAGTCTCTCTCTCTTTCATGTTTTTCTCCCTGCTTTATATTCGCTGGCAGCTGATTAGATTGTGCCCACCAGATTAAGGGTGGACCTGCCTTCCCCAGCCCACTGACTCAAATGTTAATCTCCTTTGGTAACACCCTCACAGACACATCAAGGATCAATACTTTGCATCCTTCAATTCAATCAAGTTGACATTCAGTATTAATCATCACAGGTATATACTATCGATGTGATTTATGATTATTGGTATTGACCCTGGACACATAACTAAAACAGTGTTTGTTGTGTTTCCTTACTGTAATCTGTTTTCTTTTCCATTGTCTAGGCTGTAAACTTTCTGTGAAAATCCCTATGAAAAGCCAACATTTATGGAGTGGGAAGCTAGGCTTCCCATTTTATGGGATGGATTATCTTAATAAATTATTTGGATTGTTTTCTGCAGGAAAGATTTGTCTTTTCTCTGACATTTATTAATTTATTCAAACATTTATGCCAATATGGACTGATATTTATTTTATACTGTGAGTTATGATACAACACTCTTTGATATATTGTTGCTCAGATTGTTTCAGCTTCAGCTATTGGGAACTTTTATAGCAGTTGGCTTCCTTTGACATAGATCTACAATGTATATGGTGTTTCTCGTTTGGGTTTTTAAGAATTCTTTTTGCATGCACTTTTTACTCTCTGGCATTACAAAATGCTCCAGGCTTATCTTGTATAGTTCCTTCTCTGGCCTAGAATTAGCCATTTATCCAAGTATCTGTTTATTTTTATTTTTTGAGAATGGTTTTAGAAACCAAGATCTGGACACTACCTGTGCTCAGTTACTGGACTGCTGTTTCTTCTAGGCCCTCTGATGTGGTTCATCTGTATCCCCACCCAAATCTCAACTTGAATTGTATATCCCAGAATTTCCACTTGTTGTGGGAGGGACCCAGGTGAAGGTCAGTGAATAAGTCTCATGAAATCTGATAAGTTTATCAGGGGTTTCTGCTTTTTCTTCTTCCTCATTTTCTCTTGCTGCCACCATGTAAGAAGTTCCTTTAACCTCTCACCATGATTCTGAGGCCTCCCCAACCATGGGGAACTGTAAGTCAAATTAAACCTCTTTTTCTTCCCAGTCTCAGGTATGTATTTATCAGCAGCATAAAAATAGACTAATATAGTAAATTGGTACCAGTAGAGTGAGACGTTGCTGAAAAGATACCCAAAAATGTGGAAGTGACTTTGGAACTGGGTAACAGGCAGAGGTTGGAACAGTTTGGAGGGCTCAGAAAAAAAAGGAAAATGTGGGATTTGTTGAATGGCTTTGACAATAATGCTGTTAGTGATATGAACAATAAAGTACAGCCTGACGTGGTCTCAGATGGAGATGAGGAACTTGTTGGGAACTGGAGCAAAGGTGATTCTTGTTATGTTTTAGCAAAGAGACTGGTGACATTTTGCCCCTGTCCTAGAGATTTGTGGAACTTTTAACTTGAGAGAGATGATTTAGGGTATCTGGCAGAAGAAATTTATAAGCAGCAAAGCATTTGAAAGGTGACTTGGGTGCTGTTAAAAGCATTCCATTTTAAAAGGGAAGCAGAATAAAAGTTTAGAAAATTTGCAGCCTGACAATGCAGTAGAAAAGAAAAACCCATTATTTTGAGGGGAAATTCAAGTCACCTGCAGACATTTGGATAAGTAGCAATGAGCCTAATGTTAACCCCCAGGACCATGGGGAAAATGTGTCCAGGCCATGTTAGAGACCTTCATGGCAGCCCCTCCCATCACTGGCCTGAAGACCCAGGAGGAAAAAGTGGTTTTGTGGGCCAGGCCCAGGGTTCCCATGCTGTGTACAGCCTAGGGACTTGGTGTGCTGTGTCCCAGCCACTCCAGTCGTGGCTGAAAGGAGCCAGTGTAGAGCTCAGGCTATGGCTTCAGAAAATGGAAGCCCTGAGCCTCGGTAGCTTTCACGTGGTGTTGAGCCTGTGGGTCCATGGAAGTCAAGAATTGAGGTTTGGGAACCTCTACCTAGATTTCCCAAGACGTATGGAAGTGCATGGATGCCCAAGGGAAAGTTAGCTGCAGGGGTGGGGCCCTCATGGAGAACCTCAGCTAGGGCAGTGTGGAAGGGAAATGTGGGGTTGGAGATCCCACACAGAGTCCGTACTGGAACACTGCCTAGTGGAGCTGTGAGAAGAGGGCCACCATCCTCCAGACTCCAGAATGGTGGATCCACCGACAGCTTGCACCGTGTGCCTGGAAAAGCTACAAACACTCAATGCCATACCATGAAAGCAGCCGGGAGGGAGGCTGTACCCTGCAAAGTCACAGGGGTGGAGCTGCCCAAGATCATGAGAACCCATGTCTTGCATCAGTGTGACCTGGATGTGAGACCTGGAGTCAAAAGAAATCATTTTGGAGCTTTAAAATTTGACTGCCCCACTGGATTTCAGACTTGCATAGGGCCTGTAACCCCTTTGTTTTAGTCAATTTCTCCCATTTGGAATGGCTGTATTTACCCAATACCTATATCTGCATTGTGTCTAGGAAGTAACTAGCTTGCTTTTGATTTTATAGGCTCATACGTGGAAGGGGCTTGCCTTCTCTCAGATGAGAGTTTGTACTGTGAACTTTTGGGTTAATGCTGAAATGAGTTAAGACTTTGCGGGGCTGTTGGGAAGGCATGATTGGTTTTGAAACATAAGGACATGAGATTTGGAGGGGTCAGGGGTGGAATAATATGGTTTGGCTGTGTCCCCATGTAAATCTCAACTTGAATTGTATCTCTCAGAATTACCACGTGTTGTGGGAGAAACCCAGGGTGAGGTAATTTAATCATGGAGGCCGGTGTTTCCTATGCTATTCCTGTGATAGTGAATAAGTCTCATGAGATGTGATGGGTTTATCAGGCATTTCCGCTTTTGCTTCTTCCTCATTTTCTCTTGCCGCTGCCGTGAAAGAAGTGCCTTTTACCTCCTGCCATGATTCTGAAGCCTCCCCAGCCATGTGCAGCTGTAAGTCCAATTAAACCTTCTTTTCTTCCCAGTCTTGTGTATGTCTTTATCAGCAGCATGAAAATGAACTAATACACCCTCTCAGCTGACAAAGCATAGATATATATGAGTATGTGCTAAGTCATTTATTTATATATGTATCCATAAATATTACACTATGTAACCATCTTTTAGTATACTCAGATTAAACTGATATGTTTAACTCTAATCAATTACCACATGGATTATTCTAGCCTCCTCCCCTTGTTTCCTCCAACACTGAGAAACCTGCAGCCATCCACCAGGCTTTTACTTAATTGTTCAAAGTCAATGTAGATATGTAGCAGTATTAAAATTGTTAACACCTACCTTCATGGGGAACAGCTTTATCTACTAGAGCCCCATCCTTATGTCCAGTTCTTTTTGTTTTTAGTCTTATGAAATCCTCTTATTTCTAAAGTTACTTAAGTCAGCACTTTTACCTCTATCTTCAGAGTTTCATACATTTGTAATATACTTAGATTCATTTGTCAGAGTTTGCATTCCTTCCTAATAACCTTCTAAATTTTTATTAATTTGCAAAAATTATAGTTTTTTGTTTTGTAAATCTTTATGAGTATTGACAAGTGCATAATGTCATCTATACACCATTATAATATACAGAAATATTTCGCTGCTATAGAAAACCCCTGTGCTTCACATATTTATCCCCTCCCGTGCCACCAAGCCCTGGTGTCTTTTTAATGGCTTTTTATTGACCCTATAGTTTTTGCTTTTTCCAGGATGTCATATAATTGGAATCATGCCATATGTGTCCTTTTCAGATTTGATTGCTTCACTTAGAAATCTGCATTTCAAGTTCCCCCAAATCTTTTTGTGTTTTGATAGCTCATTGTATGTATGTGTCACAGTTTGTTTATACCTTAACCTATTAAAGGATATCTTGGATGCTTCTAGGTTTTGGTCATTATCAATAAAGCTGCTATGCATATTTGCATGCAAATTTTTATGTAGACGTAAGTTTTCAAATCAATTTGGTAAGTACCTAACAGCGTGATTTTTAGATCATATGTCAGTCTGCGTTTAGCTTTTTGAGCCAAGAAACTGCCAAATTGTCTTCCAAAGTGGCTGTTTCATTTGCAATTCCACAAACAAAGAATAAGAATTCCTGTTGCTCTGCATCCTTTACAGCATTGGGCATTGTCAGATTTTAAGTATGTAGTGATATCTTCTTGTTGTTTTAATTTGAAATCCCTTAATAACAAATTATATTGAATTTTTTTTCATAGAAAAATGTGATGATCAATTTTATATGTCAGCTTGGCTAAGCCACAGTACCTAGATATTTGGTCAAACAATATTCTAGATGTTTCTCTGAAGGTATTTTTTTAAATAAAATCAACATTTAAATCAGTACACTTTGAGTAAAACAGATTGTCCTCCATAATGTGGATGCACCTCATGTAATCAGCTGAAGACCTTAAGAAAAAGACTGAGGTCCCCAAGGAAGAGGAAATTCTGCCAGCAGACTACCTTCAGATTTGAACTGCAACTGTTCTCTGGGTCTCCAGCCTTCTAGGCTGCCTTGCAGATTTTGGACTTGCCAGCCTCTGTAATAGTGTGAGGCTATTACACACGTACACACACACACACACACACACACACACATCGGTTCTGTTTCTCTGGAGAATACTGACTAATAATTAGCTATCTGTCCCAGTGATTAACATGAAAAATAATGTAATAATTTATTGGTAAACCTGGGTCAGTTTGAGTGACAATGACACTTAGACATTCATTATAGCACATTTTTTCCTTATCAGTGTTAATAGCTCTTGTTTTATCTTTGTTTTTTAGTATCTGACACTCATATTCATCTTGGTTTCAACTCAGATATTCACAGACTCCTATCACAGTTTTAGAGAAAGAATATCCTTGGTGGTTCTTAATTTATGGGACTTGTAATTTTCTTTAGAGTTCCCAGAAGTAATTACTATAAAGTTCAAGAGCAATTTTTTATTAGGAAAAATGTTTTGGGACATTACCTAATGCTGTCCATTAATATAATACTGCAAAATACCTAATTCTATTTGACTTTAAGGCAGAATGATGAAAAAGAAGAATTAGGAGCTTTGAGAGGTAAACCAGAGAATGTCTCTTGGATCCCTATTTTATGGTGTGGCCTTGGGTAAATTTCTGTATCTATGGGTACTCCAGCTTCTTCACTTGTTTACATGTTATAATGGTTATTTTTATGCAAATGGGCGCCCATATATCTGCCCAAACATTATTCTGGGTATGTCTGTATAAGGTCTGTTTCTAAATTTATTTATTTGCTTGTGGATACATAGTTGTTGCAGCACCATTTGTTGAAAAATACTCTATTTTCTTTATTATGTTGCCTTTGCTTCTTTGTCAAAGATTAGTTGATTATATTTATGTGAGTCCATTTCTGGGCTCAAATTCTGTCCCACTGACAGCTTTCTTTATTCTTTTGCCAATACCACATTGTCTTGATTACTGTAAGTCTTGAAGTCACATAGTGTCAATCCTTTTTTTTTTTTTTTTTTTTTGAGATGGATTCTCGCTCTGTGGCCCAGGCTGGAGTGCAGTGGTGCAATCTCGGCTCACTGCAAGCTCCGCCTCCCAGGTTCACGCCGCTCCTGCCTCAGCCTCCCGAGTAGCTGGGACTACAGGCACCCACCACCATGCCTAGCTAATTTTTTGTATTTTTAGTAGAGACGGGGTTTCACCATGGTCTCGATCTCCTGACCTCGTGATCCGCCCTCCTCGGCCTCCCAAAGTGCTGGGATTACAAGCGTGAGCCACCGCGCCCGGCCTCAATCCTTTAACTTAGTTCTTCTCATTCAATATTGTGTTGGCTATTCATCTTTTGTCCCCCTATATAAACTTTGGAATCAGATTTTTGATATCTACATAATAACTTGCTGAGATTTTTATTAAGATTGTGTCAAGTCTATAGATCAAGTTGGGAAAAATGGACCATTTGTCAATATTATCTTCGAATCTATGAACATAGTATATCTCTCCATTTATTTAGTTCTTCTTTGACTCTTTTTCATCAGTTTATGACCTTAAATGTATTTTGTATAAATATGTATTCGATCTTACACATATTTTGTTAGATTTGTACCTAAGCACTTCATTTTTGTGGGTGCTAATGTAAATGACATTGTGTTTTAATTTCAAATTTCATTTGTTCCTTGCTTATCTGTTTTCCTGTTTAGAAAAAAAAAAATGCAGCTCACTGCCAGTGCTCATTTAATTCTATATAAACACACTCTTTGAGGCTGAAATAAATCTGACTGATTTTCAATATGAAAAAATATAAAACCTGTTCTTGGATTTATTTCTAAACAGAGCTAACATCAGAATTGTCTGAATTATCAGAATTGTCTGTTTCACAAAAATCAGATTCATCAAATTAATCTTTGGCAAACTACAACTCAAGAACGATGTTAATATCATGTATAGGAATGCTATATTTTCTAGGATTTGACATTTTCAGTGATCGAGATATACTATATTTTGTAAGTGGAAATACCACTACTAAAAAGAGAATGCAATAAATAGAATGATGTCTTTTGTTTCCAAAGTTGATATACTCGAATGATGTGAAAATAATAAAAGCGAGATACTTTGTGGCAAAGTTAGCTTGGAGTAAATGCTGCAGCTGCAAACCCCACCGGTGAATATTCTTTGGGCAAATGGGAAAAGGGTTATATATAGGAAAGTGATTGACATTTGTATCTTAATCTTGTGTCCTGCAACTTTGTTATAAACACTTATTTGTTCCAGGAGTTTTAAAAGATACATTTAGATTTCCTATGGAAATGATCGTGTCTTCTGTGAACAAAGACAGTTTTATTCTTCTTTCCCAATCTGTGTACCTTTTTTAGAAAAAGAAAATTTTGATTCAGGGATTACATGTGCAAGTTTGTTATGTAGGTATATTGTGTGATTATTTCTGTCATTGTGGAGCTAATGGTAGTTCTGTTTTAAGTTCTTTAAGAATTCTTTAAACTTCTTTCCTAGATTATTGACAGAAATAATTTACATCCCCACCAACAGTATATAAATGTTTCCTTTCTCCACAGCCTCACCAGTATCCGTTATTGCTTGACTTTTTTATGATAGCTATTCTGACTGGTGTGAGATATTATTCCATTGTGGGTTTGATTTGCATTTCTCTGATGATTAGTAATGCGGAGAACTTTTTCATATGTTTGTTGGCCATGTGCGTATCTTCTTTTGAGAAGTGTCTACTCATGCCTTTTGTCCATTTTGAAATAGGATTCTTTTTTTTGTTTGTTTTTTGATTTGTTTAAGTTCCTTATAGATTCTGGATATTAGGCCTTTGTCGGATGCATAGTTTGCAAATACTTTCTCCCATTCTGTTGGTTGTCTGTTTGCTCTGTTGATAGTTTCTTTTGCTACGAAGAAGCTATTTAGTTTCATTAGTTAAATAGGATTCACTCTTCCTCAATATTCTGGAACAGTTTTACTAGCATTGGCACAAGTTCTTCTTTGCATGTCTACTAGAATTCAGCTGTGAGTCCATCTGGTCCAGGGCTTCTTTTGGTTGGTAGGTTTCTTTTGTTTGTTTGTTTGTTTTTTATTAGTGATTCAATATCAGTGCTTGTTATTGGTCTTTTCCAATTTTCACTTTCTTCCTGGTTCAGTCTTGGGAGTTTGTTTCAAGAAATTTATCCATTTCATCTAGATTTTGCTATTTCTGATTGTGTTTATTTGGATCTTTTTTTTTTCTTTCTTAATCTAGCCAGCTGCCTATCAATCTTGTTTATTCCTTTAAATAACCAACTCTTGGTTTCATTGATCTATTTTATGGACTCAATTTCATTAAGTTCTTCTCTAATTTTAGTTATTTATTTTTGTCTTTTAGCTTTGAGGTTGGTTTGCTCTGTTGTGTTTTCTAGTTCCTCTAGGTGTCATGTAAGTTGATATTATTCTAACTTCTTTATGAAGGTGTTTAGCACTATAAACTTTCATCTCAACACGGATGGTCATCTTGTATCATATCTTGCAAGGGTTCTCTGTATTTCTTTAATGTGCATGTCAACCTCTCAATCTAGTGAGACTGGGAAAATTTTCATGGACTATATACTCAAGTGTTTTTCAAAGTGCCTACTCTCTCTCCTTCTCTCTCTGGAATGCCAATGAGTTGTAGATTTGGTCTCTTTACATAATCTCATATTTCTCAAAGATTTTGTTTATTTTCTAAAAATTCTTTTTTCTTTGTTTTTGTCTAACTGAATTGATTCAATGAACCCATCTTTGAACACTCAGATTCTTTCATCAGCTTGGTCTCTTCTGATGTTAATGCTTCTGACTGTATTTTAAAATTCTTGTAGAGAATTCTTTAATTACAGAATTTCACTTTGGTTCTTTCTTAAAATGGATTTTTTTTTTTTTTTGGATAGTTTTACTTGACTCCTTGGATTCCTTGGATTGGGTTTCAACTTTCTCCTGCATCTCAATGAACTTCCTTACCATGCAGATTCTGAATTCTATGTATATCCTTTCAGTCATTTCAATCTGGTTAAGAACCGTTGCTTGGGGATATTGTGTTCATTGGGAGGTAAAGTGACATTCTGGCTTTTTAAATTGTAAAGAATTGTTGTACTGATTCTTTCTGATCTGAGAGGGCTGGTGTTCCTTTATGATGTAAAATGAATTAGAATCAGTTAGCTTTGTTTGTGGGTGTTTTCAGTTTGCTAAATCACTGTACAGGATCCTTTATATATGGCTGGATTTTTGCGACAGGTTTCACAGGCTTTGTACGCTGCCAAAATATGTTATTTTTTTTTAATTGAAGTAACACTTATTTTACTTAATAGTGAAATATTTTTGGTGTTGTAATTTGGGCTGAAATCCAGTAGATGGTGCTTAAGAGTAATGGCTGGCAGTTCTTAGGCAGCAATTTTGTATTTCAGCACATCCATAGTAGTGCTTTGTGGTAGTGGGAAGAGAGAGATGATGCCCTCACCAGATCCACTACTGGGCATCAGAGGAGCCCCTCCCCAATCACTGGTGCCATACCCGTGTTTCCTTTGTTACGTGTTCCAGGCCTGGGGACTTTCTCAGGCAGAGGTCACAGCTGGCAGATAGGCTGTTCCCTTCCCGAGAGAGGAGGCATGCCCTGTTCCCTGGCCAGCCCACAAACCAGGTCATCTCACCTCTCTGTGTTCTGAGAGTGGAGGCTCCTCCCCTGCATGGGCACCACCCAAATGGGCAAATCTTGCCTGCTAGGAGCAGTGGCAGGGTGAGGTGGGGGGCAGTCACACAATCTGCTGCCTGGGTGTTTCCCAGGGGAACACAGAGCTGTGCCCACCTGCAGAGTTCAAGCAGCGGCAGGGCCACTGTGCTGGAAGCCCAAGCCTGTGAGTCTGTCCCAGCTAGTTAGCAGCAGCAGGAGTGGGTGGAGTGGCACAGACTGACCTCCAGGTCTTTCCTGGGGGAACAGAGAGCTGTGCCTGTTGGCAGAGTTCAAGAAGGGGTGCGGCTACTTTGCTGGAAGCAGAAGCTGAGCCTTGTCTGGCAAGAAGTGTTGCAGTCTGACTGCTTCCTGGCACCGTGACTGTGGTCTCCATCAGGGCTATGGCAGCTGGTTTTGGGCTGCCCAGGGATCCAAGACCTGTGAGGCTTCCTGTGATTTTGAGTGGTGCCTCTGCAAAAAACTCCATGTGGATCTCTGTATCTGTCTGGAGGTCCAGGGGGCTAAAACTGGTTCGCTTATTCCCAGGATTGCACAGGTCCCTGTAGGGCATGTGAATCATCTGGGGATTCTTACTCCCTCACCCTTTCCCTGTGTTAGAGAGCTTCTCTTGGCTCTATGCTGGTCCCAGGTGGGTGACTGCCCAACTTCGGTCTTCTCTGTTGTCTGTGTCCCCTGGCTCCCTCGATCAATCCTAACATGATTTTTTAAGTGATCTACTTTAAGAGTTAGTATTTACTTTCCAGTTTGCTTCTTCTCCATGAGAGGGGCACACACTAGCTGCTTCTAGTTAGCCATTTTGAACTTCCCCTGTGTGTTTGAACTTTACTGTGTGTGCCTTATTTTCTTGTCTTATTACATTAACTAGTACATTTTCCAGTCCTTGTTCTCTTTGCTTTTCAGTTTTCGAACATTCTATTGATATATGCTGAAGTTCAAAGATTCTTTTCTGAGCTATATCCAGTCTACTAATCAGTCCATCAATGGCATTTTAAAATTTTCTGTTACACTGTTTTTGATCCCTAGCATTTCCTTTTGGTTCATTCGTAGATTTCCATCTCTCTGCTAACATCACCCATCTGTTCTTGTATGCTATCTACTTCATCTGTTTGAGTCCTTAGAATGTTAATCATACTTGTTTTAAATTACTGGCCTGATAGTTCCAACATCCTTTTCATGTTTGGTTTTGATGCTTGCTATGTCTCTTCAAATTGCTTTTTTTGTCTGTTTGTTTTTTGTATTTTAGTATGCCTTGTAGTTTTATCTTGATAGCCAGATGTCGTGTACTGGGTAAAAGGAATAACAGTAAATAGGCCTTTAGTAATGTGGTGTTATGATGTGGGGGAGGGGAATCATTGTACTGTGCTATGATTATGTATTAGTCTTTTAGTAACCTTATGCCTCTGACTGTTATCTTCACAAGTGTTTCTCAGCTTGCCACCCATCCTATCCCAGCCCTTAGGTGGAACAGGATTACTAGAGTGGACTAGAGTTGGGTATTTCCCTTCTCACTGGTAAGTTAGGCTCTAAGAATAGCCCAGCAAATCAGGCTCTGGTAAACTAATTCTCTTGAGGTCAGGCCTTGTTAAGAACAGAGTGCTCTGATGTATTAGTATTTAAACATGGTTTCATTTTTCCTCTCCATGCCCAAAGCATAAGGGGATTGTTCTCTGACATTTACTGTGAGAATTTGATTTCTCTCCTGGAGTTAAATCTTACAGCACTGTTCCCCTTCCCACCATGACAGGGTCCCCCTGGAGTTTTTGTTTGTTTTGTTTTTTCTCTTTAATTATACTTTAAGTTCTAGGGTACATGTGCACAACTTGCAGGTTTGTTACATAAGTATACATGTGCCATGTTGGTGTGCTGCACCCATTAACTGGTCATTTACATTAAGTATATCTCCTAATGCTATCCCTCTCCCCTCCCCCTACTCAGATGTGTCCACATTGAGTCTTCAGCAATTTATCAATTACAGTTCAGATTTTCCTACCCCAGGACTGTTTCCTGCAGTAGTTTCCACTGATGAGTCTTTGCCCCACTAGGATGTGACTGCCTGTTTTTGCCTGTCTCTTCAATTTTGGGAGCAGCAGTTAGCCCTATGTCCTTGCCTCTCTTACAAATGCAAGGAGAGTTGTTGATTTTTCTGTACATTCAGCTTTTTATTTGTTGTTGGGGCACAGTGGTGACTTCCAAGCTCCTTACATGCTGAATCAGAAATTGTAAGTCTCATTATAATTGTTTAGGATAATAAAGCAATCTATTTTATGGGTAATTTGTTTCAATTAAATTAACATATTTCTATTACCATAAATATAAAGACTGTTGTATCAGATATCCTTTTTTTTTTTTTTTGGCCAATAGCAGGTTAAATTTACTTATCCTACCTCAGAACCCACTGCAATATGTTGACATAAAATTGAACTGTGAAATCTGAACACCCCAGTTATAATGACAGTCAAAATCATATACCATATAATCAATAAATAAGATCAAGTTATCCCCTCCTAGCCAATACGTGCTTTGAGCACATCCCCTTCCTGTCCCTTTCCAAATCCCTTCACAAACTTACTACAATGCTTTTTGCAATGTGTGCAATTTTTGCTTAGAAGTTGTGAGGTGCAAATTGATATCTTCTATTGTATGTTATGCTATACTATGCTATGCTATACAGCTTATTCCATCCCATTCTATCCCATTCTATGCTATTCTGCTCTATTCTACCCATTCCATTTTATTTCAGCTCCATTTTTTAAAAGCAGTAGTCACAACTCAAATATATCTTATAGCCCATTAATTGCTTTTGATTTACAGTTTTAAAAATAACATGCTGTGTATGCTAAAATAATTCAAGCTGTTTCCAAATCTTGGAGTAAAAGCCATGTAATTACTTCTAATAGGAACTTTTCTTTATTATTAAAATAACACAGAATTATACCTTTACTATACAGGTATCAAAACAGCTCCAGTGTTTGTTTTATAAAAACTACTTTTATATGACTCCAATACGTATGATTGCTTCATTTCATTATACATTCTTTGATCTACAAAATTTTTCTTCGAAATTTAAAAGAAGATAGAAAAAGACTGTTATTATACTGTCCTTGCCAGTTCTAATATGAATTGGACACATTATGCCATAATTCTTTTTTTTGTAGATCATGTATTATCTTATTCATATCTATACCAATTAACTAGCCCCTCTCTTTGAACATACACAATGTTCTTAAAAGGGCGTCATATAAAATTAAAAGAAAAAGTCTTGCTCTGTGCTCTGAAGAACAGTTCTGGAAGATAAATGTCAGCATGTGAGAAATGATTTTTCTAACTGAATTATAAGATACACTTGCTGAAAGTTCTCTGAAGATTTATTTACAATATAAGAAGATAGATGCTTAGTGAAGAGATAGGACCTATTTGTCCATGGATTGCAGATTTTGAAATCAAACAAACTGGTTTATTTAGGTTATTTCCTTAGCATATTTTATTAGCCTGTGTAAAAAATAATATAGGATATTTTATTGAAAAGGGAGAGTTGAGGCATACTAAATTAAAAGGATTTGTTAAATATCTTTTGATAATACTTTTATTAAAATTATCACAAAATTAGCTATTCTATCATTAAAATTATATAACAAATTGTACTGTTATACTTAGAGGTTTTTTTCAGGGAGTAGTTACTTTCTGTGGTTAAAATCTTAAAGAAAACTAAATAAATAATAAAGCTTATATGAGGAAAGAAGCTGTGAGTTCAGCTAATAGTGGAAGAATTACTTTATTTTTACATTTTTCATTCATTTTTTTTCTTTTCCTGACAGCTTGTGGTCAGAGTTGTACTATTGTTTGTAAATGTTTTTTTTTTTTAATTTTAGAAGCAAGACTTGTTGAAATAAATTTCCTACGAAGTGTAGTTTCCATGGCAACTGTAACTGTCTTTTATTTTCACATGTACCATTTAGAATTAGTTGACAATAATTATAGACCACTTAAGCTAAAACATTTTCTGTACAGCAGAGACGTGTATAAAGGCAGGGTTTCAGAAAAATCGTTCTGGTTTAGAGAAACTTAAATTACTTGTTAAGAAAGACTTGATTTTCTTACTTAGGTAGATGACTGAAATTCTATCTAAATATCCAGTGTGAAGTTTGAGATGACTGTGTCAAGGGACATTTTCCCTACTATAATTTTAAAATTCCATTTGTTACCAAAACTTTTAATTTCTCTTGTGCTGGGTATGTTTACATGCACATTCCTGACTTCTCAAATCTTCTTTAGTTCAATTAGTACTTCTTTGAAACAATTTGGGTATTGGGCAACAGAATAATGTAGAAAGTGTATGCATTAAAATTAACTTTTTTATTTACCAAACCTCTTAGACCATAGTTTTCTAAAGAAGGTAAAGCAAGGTTTCATGTAATTGGAAGAATTGCCAATTAACTTGACAAGGAAATCCATAAGTTAATCAATTAAGCTGCATCATGCTATTGAAAGTGAATATATTTATTAATCTCAATGGCCTTACGGAAGTTAATTTGTAAACATGAAATTATTTTTCAGTCATTGGACTATTAATAGTGTCCATTAAAACTGTATTTCTCTGGGTGAGATGTTACTAGTTTAGAAAAGAAAAAAATGAGATTTAGATGGTTGTAAAATCTCCCCCTGAAATACCTTTACTCATGCCATTTCTTTGTTCAATAATAAAGGTAAATAGCATGACAATGACAATTTTGTGCAGGAAACCTATGCTGTGCTTTAGTACACAATAAAAAGTGTGTTCTAGCATGTAAAATTATTCTCTGAGGTTAATAATGGCAGGCTAAAATTTTCTTTATAACTTTTTTAGGAAGCTGGGGTATAGTGGAAGCAATTATGTGCTTTGATGGGGTACTGTGGACAGTGGAAGAAGGAGCAAATGACCACAAGCTGCTGTCCAGAGACTAACTGCAACAGTGAGGGCTCTAGTTTATTTCACAAGCTCTTTTACTAAGTTTCCTCTCAGAAGAGGCCATGGGATTCATGGTGGGGCTACTTCTGAACCTGCATTAGCTCTATGGATTACCTGTGGTGGCAATAAAAAGATACTTTTCGTATCTCCTCCTGAATGAAGTATAATTGACTGATGGCCTGAGCTGTAGACATTTGGAGTATTAATGTAGAGGCATACCTCATTTTATTGCACTTTGCTTTATTGATATGTCAGCAGCATGTGATCACATCAGGTCTCAGTGTCCAATTTTGGTAACTCTCACGATATTTCAATTTTTTAAATTATTATTATATCTAATACAGTGATCTCTGATAAGTGACTTTTGATGTTATTATTGTAATTGTTTTGAGGTTCCACAGACCTCATCCATATAAGATGGCAAACTTAATAAATGTGTGTGTTCTGACTGCTCCACCGACCAGCCGTTCTTCTCCTTAGGCCTGAGGAAATGACAATATTAAAATTAGGTCAATTAATAACCCTAAAAGGGCCTCTCTAAGTGTTCATCTCTCACTTTAAGTCAAAAGCTAGAGATGATTAAGTTTAATGAAGAAGGCATGTTAAAAGCTGTGATGGGCTGATAGCTAGGCCTTGTGTGCCAAAAAGTTAGCCAGTTGTGAACGTGAAGAAAAAACTATTGAAGGAAATTAAAAATTATATCCCTGTGAACACACACATGATAAGAAAGTTAAACAGCCTATTGATGATACAGAGAAACTTTTAGTGGTCTAGGTAGATCAAACCAGCCACAACATTCCCTTAAGCCAGAGCCTAATCCAGTGCAAGGCTCTCCCTCTTTTCAATTCTATGAAGGCTGAGAAAGGTGAGGAAGCTGCAGAAGAAGAATTTGAAGCTAACAGAGTTTGCCTGATGAGGTTTAAGGAAAAAAACTATCTCCAGAAACTTTAAAAACTTTAATATAAAAGTTGAAGGTGAAGCATCAAGTGCTGATATAGAAGCTGCAGTAATTATCTAGAAGGTCTAGCGAAGATAATTGATGAAAGTAGCTACACTAAACAATAGATTTTCAATATATGTGAAATAGGCATGCATTGGAAAAAGATGCTATCTAGGACTTTCATAGCTAAAGAGGATAAATTAATGCCTGCCTTCAAAGCTTCTTAAAACAGTCTGTCTTTTTAGAAGTGAATGTAGCTGATGATCTTCAGTCGAAGCCAGTACATATTTACCATATGAAAAATTGTAGGGCCCTTAAGAATTACGCTGTATTTATTCTTGCCGTGCTTTATAAGTGAAACAAAAAAGCCTGGATGACAACATGTCTGCTTGTAGCATGGCTTACTGAATATTTTAAGCCCACTCTTGAGACCCACTGCTCAGGAAAAAAAAATCCTTTCAAAATATTATTTCTCATTAACAATGCATCTAGTCACCCAAGAACTCTGCTGGAGATGTACAAAGAGTTTAATGTTGTTTTTATTCTTGCTAACACAACACTCATTCTATATCCCATGGATCACGGAGTAATTTTAACTTTCAAGTCTTATTACTTTAGAAATACATTTTATAAGATTATAGCTGTTATAGTAATTCCTCTAATGGGTCTGAGCAAAGTAATTTGAAAACCTTCTAGAAAAAATTCACAACTTTAGATGCCACTAAGAACATTTGTGATTCATAGGAGGAGGTCAAACTATCAATTTTAATGGGAGACTGGAAGAAGTTGATTCAAAACCTAATAGATGACTTTAAGGGGTTCAAGATTTTAGTGGAGGAACTAACTGTAGATGGGGTGGAAATAGCTGGAGAATTCAAATTAGAAGTGATATCTGAAGATGTGACTGAGTTGCTGCAATCTCATGACACAGCTTGAATTGATGAGGAGTTGCTTCTAATGGATGAGAAGCAAAGAAAGTGGTTTCTTGAGATGTAATTTACTCTTGGCAAAGATGCTCTGAATATTGTTGAAATGACAACAAATGATTCAGAATATTACAAAGATATAGGATAAAGCAGCAGCAGGGTTTGAGGGGATTAACTCAAATTTTGAAAGAAGATCTACTGTGGGTAAAATGCTATCACACAGTATTTCATGCTATGGAGAATTCTTTGTGAAAGAAAATGTCAATTATCGATGTACATACTTCATTGTTTTCTTATTTAAAGAAATAGCCACAGCCACCCCAAGCTTCAGTAACCACCACCCTAATCAGTCAGCAGTCATCAATATTAAAGCAAGACCTTTTATCAGTAAAAAGATTACAACTTGCTGAGGTTCAGATGATTATTAGCATTTCTTAGCAATAAAGTATTTTTAAATTGTCAATACATTGTTTTTTAGACCTAGAGCTATTGCACACTTAATATGCTATAATATAGTGTAAACACAATTATATATGCAATGGAAAATCAAAACAATTTGTGTGACTCGCTTTATTGTGATAATCACTTTATTGTGGGTGGTCTGGAAATTAACCTGTAATATCTCCAAAATATGCCAATAGTCCCATTTCTAAAAAAAGTAGGACTCCTTAATGGGCTACTTTTTCTCAAGTATTCTCCATCAAACTGGCTGAAGTTTCTTAGGAATGGGATGTAATCAGTGCCTTCCCCCCCCCCCCAATTGTCCTCCTTCTCCCTCTTCTTCATTAGCTGTCAGACCTGCATCGTGGTCTGAAGATTCTTCCCACCTTCTCTAGATTCCTTCTCTTTATTATTCATAAGCATTTTTCCCCAAGTAAATATCTTGTACATAATCAATATTGTAAAAATCACCTGTCTTGGCGTCTGCTTCTCAGAGGACTTGAACTTAGAGTTTGGGGAAAAGATAAATAATTTGATATTGGATGTGTAAATTGTGAGATGTTTATTAGACATCTTTTGAATAGGCAGTTAGTTCACAAATCTGGAAATACAGTAAGTGAGAGGAAAGTTCTAATCTGGGTGTAGGAATTTGGGAATTGACCAAGAATCAATGATACGTAAGCCATGAAATCAGATGATTTTTGTCAAGGGAGCAGAATAAAGGAAGCATAGAAGAGGACTGATGATTAAGCTCTGATTTATGACCTCAATTAGAAAAGATGACTGAACAGTGAAGTGGGGATTAAATTAGGAAGGCATGAAGGGCTGGAAGTCAAGTAAAGGAAGTGTTTTAAGGAAGAATCTGTAATTAATCTTGCAAAATGCTGTTGATGAATCTGGCAATATGAGTTCTAAGAAATGATTGGATTTGGCAATGATGGACTCACTGCTGACCTTAAGGAAAAGTTTTACGGGAGTTGTAGGGGTGGTAGACTTATGTGAATTTTCCAGAAAGAATGAGAAGATAAACAGTGAATACACCAAGGGAGAGAGTGAGTATGGATACTGCTGTCAAAGAGTTTTGCCATAAAAAAGAGAAGAGAATTCTATGTTTTCAAGAGGATGAAATAGATTCAAGGAATTTTGACGGCTTGTTTTTTTTTTTGAAATTTTAAGATGGGAAAAAAATGTTTGTGTGCTGACAGGAAGTAGGGAGCGGAAAATTTGATAACATAGTAAGAAGAGGGGAAAAGCTCTCTGTAGCAACGTCCTGGAGTCGGAGATAAAGTGTGGATGGACGATCCAACCCTCGTAAAGTGAGGAAAGGCAGAGTTAATAGGCACAGATGGAGGTAGGTGGATAAATGTGGGTGATGACTCTTTTTAAAAAAATCCCTTCTGATTCTATTTTCTGAGTAAAAGCGGAATCCAAGGGAGGTGTTAGAGGTTTTTACTTGTCTCCAGAGAGTGAATGGACTCAGGAATTGCTGTATGAGGTTGCCTGGAAGCTTTAAGAACCCATTTGGGATTGTAGGCATGAATGTAAAGTGAGAGCAGTCTGCAGGCATTGTGTTTTTCTCCGTAGGGCATGATCTGCTCTACAAGGGCAGGCACAAGAAGGCATTGGATTGAATTTAATTAGGGTCAGGGTATTGCCAATTTAATACCAGGAAGGAAGAAAGGGGTACTAGAGTTGGGAGGGCAAGCAAGGGAGTGATTATAATATAATACAATACAATATAATATAATATAAGCACAGTGAGAACATAAGGATGGTGAGTATCCAGGTTTTCCTATCATTCCTAAAAATGTACCATGTAAGCAACTGCCTGTTGATGAGTAAAGCTCTCCCTGTGTGACATTTGTCTTCCTTATATGAGTATGGCTTGGAGAGAGTTCTGGGGTGGTGATGCTTTGCAAAGAAAAATCATGAAATCATCAGAACATATCATTTGCCTGCTATCCAATATCTTGTTGGATCTGAATTGAAGGATTCATAAGACAGTTATTAATGGCTAATATTTCAAAAGAAGAGACTTTTCTTGTTAACATAATGTATCAATAAAAATATTTCTCAAAGTAGTAAGCTTATCCAATGACAATGTTTTGCTTAGATAAATTGGGTCAGCATATGTATTTTCTGCAACAGCTAATCCAAATATTTTAATAAGCATAAGAATTCCACATTAAAACACAGAACTGAGATTCCTACCTCAGTTATTTGTGCATCTAATCCATTATAGTTGATACTACATTGCATTAAAATGATAAATGCAATAATTTCTTGTATGTTATAGAAATAATATATACATAAAATAAAATATGAATATGTCACTCTTAATAGAGATACTTCAGTAATTTCTTAAAATTGCATTTTTAGGTACTTAAGCATTGCCTATATGCATTTAAATGTCTGAAAGTGGTGTTTTCCAACAGGCAAAGATTTCATGATGAAGACACAAAAGGTGGTTGCAACAAAAGCAAAAATTGACAAATGGGATCTAATTAAACTCTAGAGCTTTGTCAGAGCAAAGGAACCTATCAACAGAGTGAACAGACAACTTACAGATTGGGGGAAAATATTTGCAAACTATACATCTACAAAGGTCTAATATTCCAGCATCTATAAGAAACTTGAACAAATTTTCAAGAAAAAAACAAATAATCCCATTAAAAAGTAGGCAAAGGATATGAACAGACACTTTTCAAAAGAAAACATACATGCAGCCAACAATGATATGAAAAAAAGCCTCAATATCACTGATCATTAGAGAAATGCAAATCAAAACCACAGTGAGATGCCATCTCACACTAGTCAGAATGGCTATTACTAAAAAGTAAAAAAAAATAAAAAATAAATGCAGATGCTGGGGAAGTTGTGGAGCAATTGAAATGCATATACACTGTTACTGGGAGTGTAAATTAGTTCAACCATGTGAGAGTGTGGCAATTCCTCAAAGACCTAAAAACAAAAATACCATTGGATCCAGCAATCCCATTAATGGGTATATACCCAAGGGATATAAATTGTTTTATTATAAAGATACATGCACACGTATGTTCATTGCAGCATTATTCACAGTAGCAAAGACATGGAATAAACCTAAATGCCCATCAATTGTAGACTGGATAAACAAAATGTATGTATACACCATGACGTACTATCCAGCTATATGAAAGAATGAGATCATGTCATTTGCAGGGACATGGATGGAGCTGGAGGCTGTTATCCTTAGCAAACTAATGCAGAAAGAGAAAACCAAATACCACATGTTCTCACTTATAAGTGGGAGCTAAATGATGAGAACACACGAACATATAGAGGGAAACAACACACATTGGGGCCTATCAGAGGGTGCTGGGTAGGAGGAGGGAGAGAATCAGGAAAAATAACTGACGGGTACTAAGTTTAATACCTGGGCGATGAAATAATCCATGCAAAAAAGCTCTCATGACACAAGTTTACCTGTATAACAAATCCACACATGTATCCCTGAACTTAAAATAACAGTTAAATTAACAAAGAAAGTGGCTAACACGGTGAAAACCGTGTAAAAATACAAAAAATTAGCCAGGCGTGGTGGCGGGTGCCTGTAATCCCAGCTACTTGGGAGGCTGACGCAGGAGAATGGCATGAACCCAAGAGGCGGAGCTTGCAGTGAGCCAAGATCACGCCACTGGCACTCCAGCCTGGGCGACAGAGCGAGACTCCTTCTCAAAAAAACAAACCAAAACAAAGAAAGTAGTGTTCTCTAAATAGCTTAGAGAAAGACAATAATTCAATTATTTTATATTTTAAAAAATTAAATATTGTTTTATAACAATAATTCTTAGATGTTTAAGAAGTGTTAACTGTTTTAAAATCATGGAATATAAAATTGGCAGATTTCCTGCCTTGATTTTTTTACTGAAATGAAGTTTGGTTTGCTTATATATACATTCATTGAATAAATAAACTGATATTTTATTTAAAAGCAAAATTGAGTAAGCAATGATATTTTAAAACTTCTTTCTGAATACCTACATCTTGACAACATTTATATAGCTAACAGCACATTTGTAGAGAAGATGTTTAGGATCCTCCATGATAAAAACATATATACATAAGTATACACATAGTTTTTAATTTTTTTATTTTCCAACTACTATTTACTCTAAAGATAATATATTTTTAATCTAATAATGACTATAAGGTGTCACCACAGCCTTTTCTTAAAAGCACCATTCCACCTCTGAGAATAAGCTGATATTTTACTTAAGGCATATTGAACTTCTCCATGCACAAGAAGTTGGCTTGCCTGCTTAAAAAATAAATTTCTATGCAGAGCTTGTGTGGGAAGAATGAAATCTGCAATTTGACTTTTAGGAGTGTCATTTTCAGGGTCAGGCAGATTGGTGTTCAGTGCTGGCTCTGCCGTCTATAGCCTGTGTGAATTTAGACAAGTTTATACCTTTTAACGCTTCAGTTTTGCTGTCTTTCCCTCACACACCTTTGAACAGAATATTAATTACAAGAAAACAGGACCTAGTCTTGTTTAAGAAACATTCCCTAGTCCCCGGCACACCAAAGATCCTTAATAAATATTTGTTGAGTTAATAAATATATAAAATATGTATTTTGAAGAGTATAAGAATAGTAATTATATAATAGGGATATTTTGAGGATAAAATGGCATAATACATGATGAATACAGAGCATAGTCCTGGATCAGAGTAACTATTCTTATTAGAGAAAGTTCTAGAAAAGCTGGAGTAAGTTTACCTTCTGCGTCTAACTTCTACTTTCCCTTCAGATTGTGGAAGGGATTTATACTACGACTAGTGGCCCTGTGCCACAATCTAGCACCCATGTATGTGTGTAAGAAGGAAAATATTTATCTTATTAATATTCATATCTCCTGAACCTTTTATAATATTTAGGAGAAGTGGAAACAAGTTAAATGAATTAAAGTACTTTAGCACGCAATCTAAAACTCATGCCATCAGTGAAAATGTTTTCAGAGCTTAACCATGCATACCAGAAAACAGGAGGTAGTACATGCGATATTTCATTGATTTTAAGGTGCTTATTTTAAATTTTTACATATCTGAAATCCGGATGCATTTTACAGTTAATGGCATCTTACAATTGACTGGCGTCTTTCTTTCTTGGTAGTGCATAGCATAATAGGATCTTAAATAGAGTTTATGAAATACGTTATAGCTATATATTAAAGCAGCCCTCAATGTTTATTTCTTATCACCATTCACCCCTGGCAAAGAGCCTTCTAGGCTTTTTTCCCTAACATCTCGCCCCCATGAAATGTTAATACCACAGATATACTCAATATGCTTATCTGTGTTTTGTAAATGAAGTGATAAGATTTTTTTTCCTCAAGAACCAATTTTCTTCCCCTTGGGGGTTCTATTATATTGGAAATGTAGGTATTAAAGTGATGCATTCCTTGTTATTCTTAGGTTGTAGAATCTCGTTTACTAAAATAATGGGAATCATGAGCTAGTTCTTAGCTTTAGAGGTTTTGGCTTTAATTATATAATACAATGTCTAGGAATTGTGTTATTATCATAAATGTCAAAATGCCTGCAAAGTTTGAACATTTGCTATTTACCCCAACAATCAGAAAGCTGTTCATAATATTTTTTTTGTTAACAAATAAAAGATCTTCAAGTTCATCCAGTGATGTCATTTAACATATATTTCCCATTTTATGAAATAAGATTATTTAATAATTTCAGTGTAGAAATTTAGGATGTTCACTACCTCACTTTTACATATTCATTATTTTAAAGCCATAACGTGAACAATACATCCATAAAGAGACATTTAAAGACCATCTGATATTCATAAAATACTAAGAAAAATGCTGTTTTATGCTCCACATATTACACTGAGTTGGGAGAATGAAGATGTGCAATTGTTGAAGTGTTTGTGTAGACTCATGTACTGCAATCTAAGCAGTTTTGGGATTCCCACCTCTTATAGTAATAATGGAATACAGAGATCAGTTCACTTGTGACCAGTGGTTTACATGAAAAAGAAGATAGGGATACAATCTCTGCCCATCAGTAATGATTTTCTCTTGTAAAGCTAAGTATTATATTCAATAGCTTTAACTGATAGAGAAAGGAGTAATTTATGTACTTGGATAAAATCTTTAAATAGCAAAG
Source organism: Nomascus leucogenys (assembly GCF_006542625.1). NCBI lineage: Eukaryota > Metazoa > Chordata > Mammalia > Primates > Hylobatidae > Nomascus > Nomascus leucogenys. Next base: position 62,081,934 of record NC_044396.1, read on the forward strand.
TTGTTCAATATGTTCTTAAATATTTACTTATCTTTCTTTGGGCTATGCAGTTTGCCTTCCATTTTTAAAAAATTAGTGGTGCAAAAAACTTGTAATATTAGTGATACATAAAATCTTTAACTTTTTTGTATGTATTGCAATAACATTATTTTATATTTGACAATTCAAACATGTTTATATTGGCCCAGTTGTATTTGGTTGTGTTAATTGGCTATTTTGGACACTCAAATGTGTCAGAACACTGTGCAGTTGTTATAGGTGATGTGAAATATTCTAGTAGACGAAGCAATGTATCAGCAAAAATTAATTAAGATGAGCAGTACTCTGAAGAGACTCATCATCAGAATACAGAAATTCACATCACTGCTTTATCATTTTAGTTAATTGTACATAGCTTTTGTAAATAAATTGAAAATTAATTCAAAACCAGAAATCATCTCCCCCGCTGCTCCTAGTACTTGCTCTTTCTCTGCCTTTCAGTCGCAGCATCTCCATGATACTCCGGGCATAGACATCTCTCAAGTTAACACTGATATATGAGTCAGTGGCTATATTCTTGGTAAGCTTCTTTAGGGCTTCACGCTGTCTAACAGCTGCTTCCTTGAGTTTCAAGGTGAAGTAGCAAGCAGAGAAGCGATCGTTAATAATAGCAATAGGCAAGGCCAAGACAAGAATTCCCGATAATATACACATGAAGGCCACGATTTTGCCTGTGGTGGTGTCTGGTCTAATGTCCCCATATCCCACAGTAGTCATAGAGGTGGTGGCCCACCACCATGCACAAGGGACACTTGTGAAGGTTGTGTCAGGAATGCTTTGCTCAGCAAAGTATTCTACAGTTGAAAATATAGAGATTCCCACGGATAGAAATAGGAGCAGTAGGCCGACTTCTTCATAACACTGGGTGATTGTCATCCCAAGGGAACGTAATCCTGCAATAGAACAAATGCTGTCAGTCATTGGCATCCATCTTCTCTCTCTTCCTTCCCTCCCTTCCCCTCTCCCTCCTTGCTCTCCCACCCACAAACTGCACTGCACACTTAAATGTCCCCAGCACTGGGCAATGTTCTGGGGATACAAAGTTGATTAAATCATAATCCTTGTGCTCAGGAAGTTCACAGTCTAGTTGATGGGGCCAGGTTGAGAAGGCTAGAGAGAAATATAATTAGATTCATTAATTCACCTGTAGAATTATTGAACTTCTACTATTAAAAAGAAGGCGAGAGGTAAGACTGAAGGCAGGCAGGGGTGGTATGATAGGAGTTTTGTACTTTAGTCTGTACAATAAGAGGCCTTTGTGGTGTTGCATGTGGAGGGCATATTTGGTCACACCTGCATTTCAATGCATCATTTTAGCACTTGTTTCAAACGCCAATCTTATGTTATCTTGTATTTTATGTGTCTGTTTTTCTCGCCTTCCTTGTAAAGTTTAACACAATTAGGAACCTGATTACTGGAAAGCCAGAAAAAGTAAACAATGGGCACCATAGCAACAAAGTGAAGCAGCAGAAGCAAGTTAGGCATTGGTGATAAAATTGACATGAGAACATCACATGTCTATTCAGGGGACATTCTCGCGGTATGTCAGGAGAAGGTCTGAACTCCCAAGACACCCACTGAAACCCTAGTCCTTAATACCAAAGCTGTAGGAAATTATCTCCCTTGAGTACATAAAATTTCTGCTTTCCTGTAATAACATAGACCTGAATACAGAATATTCCTCCATTGCAAAAAGGTATGGGAAATGGAACCACTAGAGAATTTACTCTTTATGAAGCATTGGCTGCTTTTCCATTCCTAGATCTGAGGATTTATTAAACCCCAGGGAGACAGACCCACGATAGTCCAATTCTGTCTCTGAAGACACTAGGCCTAAGGCGAGTAAGAGCCCATTATAGGCCGGGCGCGGTGGCTCACGCCTATAATCTCAGCACTTTGGGAGGCCGAGGCAGGCAGATCGTGAGGTCAGGAGTTTGAGACCAGCCTGGACAACATGGTGAAACCCTATCTCTACTAAAAATACCAAAATCAGCCCAGTGTGGTGGTGCGCGTCTGTAATCCTAGTTACTTGGGAGGCTGAGGCTGGAGAATAACTTGAACCTGGGAGGCGAAGGTTGCAGTGAGCCAAGATCATGCCATTGCAATCCAGCCTGGGCAGTAGAATGATATTCCGTCTCAAAAAAAGAAAAAAAAGAAAGAAAGAAAGAGAGAGAGAGAGAGAGAAAGAAAGAAAGAGAAAGAAAGAAAGAAAAAAAGAAGAAAGAAAGAAGAAAGAAAGAAAGAAAGAAAGAAAGAAAGAAAGAAAGAAAGAAAGAAAGAAAAAGAAAGAAAGAAAAGCCCATTATGGAACCAGGCTTTGAATGAACCATAAGATTTATTCCCTAATACTAGAGAGGTGGTTATTAAAATTTGTCCATATTTTGAAATTATATCAACATGATATCAAAATGATATTGCCCCAGAAGTCCAAAACAATACCTCTTAGAATCATTTTTTGTTTTTATTCACTCACTAGAGACTATTTCAAATGCATTAGCATACTAATCATACTCTTAGGATTTTGAATTTTGCTCTTCAAATTTTGAGATATTCTCGAATTATTAACCAGCTATTTTTAAAGATCATTGAGTATTTTGAAGTTTAACTTCAAAAGAATATCTTTCAGAATACCTTTATAATACCTTTACTTTTATAAAAAACTGGCCTTAATGTGTCTACATGGAATTATGTTCCTTAAATAAATTCACAACATATGAGGAGATGCATAGCATTTGTCTGGGAACACTGTTTTAATTTAAAGGCAAAATGTTCGAAACAATTTTGTAAAGGAAAACAAATTGGGTGGAATTTCTAGCATGTTATCTCTGTTAACTCAGAGAATCCTCAAAAGAAAGGATATAAGAGGGACATGTTAATTGTTCTGCCATTATACAGATGAGGAGGCTGAGGCATAAAGAGATAGCTTATCTAGTAGAAAGCTACAGAGCCAGGATTTAAACCTAGTTGTCTGGCCAAAATCCCATTATCCTATAACATCTCTCAATTTGAACTTATAATTAATACATGGAGAAATAGGTCATCTATGTTTACATTTTAATAAATGTAGTGTTGAGGCAAAATTGTCAAATATGCAAGTCATATATTTTTTAATAATTAAGGGTTTACTAAAACTTTATACTTATTTTAGAATGGAGAAAATCTTCGAAGAGGTGACATTGTGGAAATTACTGTTATTTTCCTTTTCCTTTCTTTTGGAAAAAAATGTAGTTTTTACTGGGTGTTTTTAAATTGAGTCTTGTGAAGAGTTTATAAATACTTGAAGAAAGCATCCCATTATCTGTGTCAGAAAACAAAGAGTGGTACTTGTAAAAGTTGTTGGAAACCCCGTTATCAAATTCCTGGTATGTGAGACTAGCTAGGAAAATACACTACCAAAATTACATTATAATAAGTTCCAATTACCAGAGAGATGTTGAAGAAAAACATATCAGAAGTTAATTTCACCCAAAATTTATAGGAAGGACAACTACCATCAACCTTTTTTAGGTGGTCAGTCCAGGCATATATCTAGGGAAATAAAATAAGGATAGTGATCTCTAGCCAATTTGTTTGTGCTAATACATATTTGTATCAACATATATAAAATTAATATGGCATCATACTCCAGTGTTTCTCAAGGTTTGGTCCAAGAACCACGTATATCAGAGTCATTGGTGAACTTATTATTTATAAAATGTGTGCTCCTAGATCTGATCTCAAGCTTTCTGGGGGTTGGAGCCAGAAGTTGTATTTCAACAAGCTTGCCTGGGGATTCTTATTTTCATTAAGGTATGTCATAAGGAAACTCATATACTCCAGAACATCTGACAGCTGCAGGGCCAGCCACGGATAACTACTACTGTTGGGGGTGCAAGAATCATTTTTAATCAGTTCCTGTGATTTTCACTGGTATTGATTATAATTTTCACGTACCTTATGTGTTTGTGTGTGTGTTATATGGAGACACTTCTAGGAAAATATTAATTAGATTTTCAAAGGCTCTATGACACACAAAAAACTAAGGGATTTCTGTATTCCCCTCTCTCATGCATCCCAGGTTAGGGACAAGAAAACCTTCAGATACTAGATAAAGCATTTAATTAGTTTATTTTGCTTTCTCCCAAAGCAAAATATTTTCATTGCTTCTTCGAAAATTTTGGAAAGGCCACCTGCACCTAGTCATTTCTCTTTCTGCATGGCCAGAGATGGCTCTGAAGGGCCGACTTTCCCTTCTGCCAAGGAGCATATGTGGCAAGCACTTCTTGGATACTGAAGAGATATTGGCTTATGTCCCTATATATCATATATATATAATTTATGTGTATCTTTTTATGTGTCATTTATGCCTGTTTTGTCTAGAATCTTGAAGAGGCAGAGTGCCTTTAATTTTTGTATATCTTCTGGGCAATGGTTTCAAATAAACTGAGGTTAGCAAATGGTCAAATTTTCTCTCAACATTTCTCTTATGGAGAGGAGGTATAGGAGAGCTCACTTCTCTATACCTGTGATAACAACTTCAAGGTTTTGCTTCCCAGTGTCTCCTTAGAGGTCATGATCAGGTAAAGTATGGGAGTTGGTAATTTTGAATATCAGTTCAGCGTTATTTTCCTTGTACTGTGGTCAAATAACGAATGCTTACATGCAATGGCAAATTAAAAGGCATCAATGAAATCTGAATACCTGTGGAATGTCTGCCCAGCTTTAGCATGCGCAGAGCCCTGAGCAGCCTCAACACCTGGACGATGCGCCCCACGTTCTCCAGCTCCTGCGTGGTCTGGCTCCCACTTAGGCTCTCTACCAGAAGAGTGATGTAGAAGGGCAAGATGGCAAGGAGGTCTATGATGTTTGGCACCTTTCTTAGGAAGCGACACCTATCCCGCACACACAGGAAGCGGAGGATAAACTCCCCGGTGAACCAGCTAATGCACACATACTCCAGGATTTCCAGCAGCTGCAGGTCCAGCCAGCTTAACTCAGCTGACATCAGGGCCATGTTAATGATGGACACCACCACGAAGATAATGGAGATGACCCCAAAGATACGGGCAGCTGTGGAAGATCCAGGTTTCTCCAGGATATTCCAGAGCTTCTGGCGAACAGTGGGACAAGGTCCTTGGGAGAAGTCCTGTTCACTCTCATGTTGACTTTCCTGGTCTTCTGTGTCCTTCTTGAAGTCTAAAGTTTCACTCAGCTCTTTTCTTCTGAAGTATCTTTTAGAGAAAACAATTTGGTGATTAGTCTAACTTTATTAAAATACAGAAGTATAAGATAATTAAACATGACAGCATGACAGGGAGGTCAGACTTTTTCGTTCAACAAAATGCAGAAAAATGTCTATTCATATTTTACTTAGGTTGCGTCTTACCCACAGTATTCAGAATTTCTCCCTTTGGATGATTTATTTTTTTTTTTTTTTTTTTTTTTTTTTTTTTTTTTTTTTTTTTGAGACGGAGTCTCTCTCTGTCGCCCAGGCTGGAGTGCAGCGGAGTGATCTCGGCTTACTGTAGCCTCCGCCTCCCAGGTTCAAGCGATTCTCCTGCCCCAGCCTCCTGAGTAGCTGGGATTACAGGTACGTGCCACCACCCCCAGGTAATTTTTGTATTTTTAGTAGAGACAGGGTTTAGCCATGTTGTCCAGGGGGGGTCTCGAACTCTTGGCCTCAAGTGATCCACCCTCCTTGGCCTCCCAAAGTGCTGGGATTACAGGCATGAGCCACCATGACTGGCCTGGATTATAATTTTTAAAATGACACTTTCTTAGTAGAAGTTTATACATAGTAAAGCTACTTTGGATTAATACATTTTATTACCCATTTTCTGGTAGCAAGAACAGATGTTTGGCAGATGGAACTTTTTTTTGTGTGTAAAGGACATGTATTCATGAAGAAATGGTAGTAATAGCAAGGTAACCTCAGAGTTCCACAATCATTCAATCAAGGGACCAACCTTTTATCTTCTATATTTAAAACAATTCTCCATTCAAGTTTTTCAAAGTCAGTGTTCTAGGTTTGATAAATGATAATGCTGCGTGCCAAATCTTTTATCCCTATGCATGCATTTTTGGAGCATGGCTTTTGTGATTCATTTATTCAGTCACCAAATATTTATTGTGGGCCTTAAGTCCCTTGCCTTATACGTTAAATTAGCATACTCAAAAAAGGGAACAAAGAGATTCGAAAAGTTCTATTCAAAAGTTGGCGTTGATGCTTTCCAGTCCCCCACCCCCACCCCACCTGTAAGCCCAGAAGTGGCCACACCTTATTGCTAGGCCTGGCTCCAGCGAAGCTTGCGTAAAGCCTGAAATCTACCTGTGCCTTCCTCTCTTTCTCTGCCGCGCCCGCCTCCCCGCCCAGCCGCCGCGTGCCTCCGGGGTACCTGTCCCTGCAGCAGGAATCGATGCTGAGCTCATCGATGCCCCAGTACTGGATCTCCTGCAGGAAGGAGAGAGCGCACAGCTGCTCCATGACATGCAGGCGGCCGGTGCGGTAGTAGTGCAGGACATATCGGAACGCCTGCGAGCTGCGGTCGAAGAAGTACTCGTTGTCCACGGGGTTGGCATCGTCGCAAAGCTCCAGAGGGCTGGGCACGGCGGCCAGGGCCCCGGGGCGGCGGTAGGAAGCCACCACCACGGCCAGCTTGCCAAGGCGCGTGTGCGGGAAGCAGGACAGCGCCTGCTGCGAGAGCACGAAGCGGCTGCCGCCCACGTTGACCGTGAAGCAGTCCCCGAGCGCCAAGGGCTCCCCTTCACCCTCGCTGCAGAAGACACTAGAGTCCAGGGAGGTCAGGGAGCCGCTGTCCAGCGGCGAGTCCAGTAGCGCTCTGCCGCTGGAAGGCATCTCTATCCCAGTCGCCGCGGCCTGAGGGCGCCACAAAGTTGGGGACACGCCGGAAGCGTTGGTCCCGCGAGGGCGGTGGCACGGCCCCTGGTGGCGGCCGGGATTCCCCGGGCTCCCGAAGGGGTTACCTCTCCCTGGCGCACTCTCTCCGCCCGCTGTGCGCCTTCCTCCTCCTGCCGCTAGGGAGCCGCGAGTGCGCGGAAGCAGCGCACAAGTGGCAGAGAGAGGAGACTGGGAGCAGAGGAAGGGTCGCGCTAAGAGAAAGGATCAGGTGAGGTCCAAGCCCGACACAGTCCCTGTGCACACTGCTGGTCGCCCTGTCCCTTCCCTAACGTTGTCACCCCGCCTCCCAACTTCGCAATTGCGATTCCCAGCCCAGGAGGTGTACAGATTGAATGACTCGCTACTTGGTGGGTGGAGGGGTTGGGGAAGGGAGGAAGGAGGGAGATGTGGGGCGGAGGAGGAGGAAGAGGAGAGAAGATGACTCTTAGCTGAACGCAAGCAAGCAAGCAAGCAAGGGGGATGGCGAGACTCACTCCTGCCTGCAGGAGACCAAAACAAAAAGTTCAGAAAGCGAAGGAAGTGGTAACCGGGTCCCTTCCAACTTGAGAATTTATATTCCTCCCTTTTCTTTTACTGCCGCTTCATAGGCCTCCCCGGGGGTGTTCGCTGGAGGTGTGAGCAGGTGGGGGAGGGTTCTCTGGGTGAGGGGGCCGCACCATTTTCTCCCAATTCACTCTCATTCTAGTCTGATGATCACTGACGCTCCATTTTCTTCTCCCGTCTCCCTTGGGTTCTGACCTCCTGGTTGAGAAACAAGAATAATTAATGATGACTTTTTATGGAAGACCCAGTGGGTCACTAAGAACCAGGAGTGTCACTGTCAGCTCCCACCCTGTCGAGGGTCCACCTCGTGTTGAGGCACTTTTTTGAGGCACCCTTCCTTTTAGCCATTTCTGTCCCTACAAGTTTCCCGGAGAGCAGGTGTTCTGAGCACAGCGGAGCTCTCATTTTAGAAGGAAAGGCAAAAAGACAAGGAATAGAACAAGCGTGGGCTGGGGCAGGAATTTAAATAGTAACGACGGCCTCCCTCGGTAAAGGGAGAAGCCGAGGCCAGCGCCCAGGTGAGACTAGAAGTGTACCCACGGGGCCCCTGGAAGCTGCGCTCGAGCCAACCTGTTGGACTCGAGGCGAGGAGGTGGGGGCGGGAGGGAAGAGCAAGTGACTCACCTGCAGCTCCCGGCACATCTGGTCTGCGCACAACCGGCGCCGCAGGTAACGTACTCTTCCTTTGATTCTCTTGGTTTACACGTGAGGTCTGACTCGACCGGTCCAGGAGGGAAACTGTGTTCCCGCTGAGCTCTACCCAGCGCCTGCTGCCTTGCCTCGCCTCCACCTCCCTCCGGGCTCCTGGCCCCTGGGCTTAGGCTAAGCGTGTCCGCCCCGCCCGCTCTAGCTCTGAGAGCCACTCGCCCAGTGCTTCCAGCACCAGCAGAGGGGAGTGGCAGGATCTAAGGGAGGGAGGTGAGAAGGCGGGGGTGGGGCGGGGGGTAGTGAGGTGCCCGGTGACACTCAATATTATATTCATCCTGAACATACTTGCAGAATTACTGCATTTGATTCCCGTTTCCCTGGATCTGTGCCTTTGCAAATGCTCCAGAACAAAATTTCCAACTGGATCAGTGTGCTAAACTTGAGGTTAGGGTATATTAACTTCTTCGTTTGGCATGGTTCAAGGTTTTCACATTTTCAGCAAGCATCTCAGAATCATGCATTTTTCAAGTCTTTGCCAGAGAGAGTGAACCACACTCATCTTCGTTGTTTTCTAGTACGTATATATAGAATACATATTGGAAAGCGTATATTATGGATACACTTACATATATAAGTATATATTAGAAAGCATACACACACACACACATATTAGGTAGTATATATAAAGACATAAGCAGGCAGCCTGATGTAGTAGAATAAGCTTTTTCATAGATTGGACGGAAACGTGACTGTTTAGTTCTAGCTTTGCTAACTGGCTGTGGGACGTCTAGCTATCATTTACTTCCGAGGGTCTCAGTGCCTTCCTCAGTGAAATTTCAAGTTTTAATAAAAACACCCAACATTTAATGGGTGCTTACTTTATGCCAGGAAATTTGTAGACTCTTTATTCATGCAATACCTTATTTAATCATAATGACAACACTATGAGGTAGCATATATCCATTTGACAGAAAGGAAAAGTGAGGCACAGGGAAATTAAGTGATTTACAAAACGCCACACGGTTCAAATCAAACCCAGGATTACATGTCAGAGGCTGCCTTCATAAACAAAATGCTAGAAACGTTATTTTTTGTTGATAAATCAGTGTGATTGTTTTTATTTTCTTTGCAAGTTTCTAATGAAGGACAGGAGTTTAATGAGGTATTTTCATCACTCTTTCAACAAAAGTTTACTGAGCATTCACTATATACTGGCACTATTCAAGGTACTTGCGATATATCAATGAAGAACAGACAAGATCTCTGTTGTTGTGGAGCTTATAGTAATCCTCTGAGAATAAATGGGGGACATCAAGAAACTTTTTTAAACTATAATATTTATAAGCATGGTTCTTTTGACAGCCATCCATTTGGTTAACTTCTCTCCGTAAAGAACTCTTCCATACAGTAAATATAGAGATGCTAGAATTATCCCAGTCAATAGTTCACCATTCTGTATAGGTACCGCATTGTTATTATTTTTTAATGTAGCAGAGCTTTCCCCTGCACAGCAAGAAAACTCCTCCAGCATCTCATTGTAGATTATTTAGGTATTGAAAAAAAGCAAAATGCCATAGTTCTGTTAAGGCTTATTCATACCATGATTAGCAATGAAAATCTATACTAGCTTTACAGATTATGGTGAGGAAAGGGGAAAGCATTCAAAGGAGAATGACAGCTTTAGGTGAGGAGAGAGATCTTGGACAGGTAACCAGAGGTTAGTGAAAGATGACTGAGGCTTCCATGTCTCCTCCCCTGCCACTAAGCCACTGAACCTCAGTTATGATGAACGTTGTCCTGTAGAAGTAATTATAATAACCTCTCCTTAAGAGTCAGGCTCTCTGCTACACATCTGACTTCTCACAATGATCCTATGAAGTAAGCATTGTAATCCTTAGTTACAGATTTCAGCTTGGATGCTCACAGGCACTAAGAAAGTAACTTTCTACCTTACATAGTGAATATGTGAAGGGGTATGTGAAAGGCTTGAAACAGGCCCTTTCTGACTCCTGACTCGATCTCAACTGCTAACAGCCTAAATGTTTCAATTGGGCATTGATTGTAGTTATAGCAATTTACACTAATCAAGGCAATCATAACTAGAGGGATGATTAGTCAACATGGACTATATAAATATAAATGACCCCTTTTTAAAATATAGAGTCTTGAGTAATACAAATCCCCACCTGTGCTCTGTGCCTTTCCCTTAAGTCTGTTGATTTTCCTTCCTTGATGGCCCAGGTTTTAGTAAGAGACTCCAAGGAAGAGCATACCATAGAAGGGAAATGTGTCCACTTGAAAGATACTTCTTTTAGCCCTAATCCTGACCTGAGGTATAACCTGAGGTATGTCAAAGGAGAACTGCTGATAAGTAGTTGGGGGTGGTGAGGTCTTGCTTTCCATTTGATTTCTACATAGCATAGGAGGAATGTGATTGTCATGTGGGAGGTTGCTCAGTACTGCAATGTGAAAACTCGACAGTCTAAAGGCTTTGGGTATATTTCCTAGTCATCAGATGTTATATTCGAGTGATTTTCCATTAAGACTCTTGTTATGAAATACTCTACTTGCTTTTGGCTTCATCTATCAATTCTACATGTATTGACTTGAATATGGAATCTCCAGTGACAACTAGTATTTTTAATTCTTTCCATTTTTATGAGTATTTTAAGTTTATTAATGAACAGTGTATATTCTTAAAAGTTACAAATAAGATCAAAAGAAAAATCATGGCATACTTTAAATGTCTAACTCAATAACAGTTATGAAAATAAAAGTTAAAAGTCATTTTAAGCTTATTAGAAAATCCTAGTGTTAAAAATATGTAACACTTCATTTAGGTTATGAAGAAATCATGAGAATATTTGTGTTAATATCATATTCTGTTTAACTGTGATACTTTTGAACAATATATTATAATATTTCTGTGAAATCATTAATGCTTATCTCTAATATGAATGTTTAAAACAATTACACAGATATAAGTCATTAAAATTTTTTAGGAAAATGTACATTCATTATTAATTTATATCCAAAATACTGCAACCTTTTTTTTATAATTAGATAGACATGGGAAATATAATGAATGGATAATCTTGAATAAACAGCTTTATAAAATTCAACTTAAATAAAATCTAGATTTTCATTTTTAATTCCTTCACTGTAGTTTCATACATTTACACTAAATTCCTTTAATTTTTATCATTCATCAACAATGCAGACAATGTTTTGTGTGAAGTATGCATATCTTTGGCTCTGTCTTTGATTTCTCAGGAACTGACAACCAGATAGATGTACCAATTTTGATGTTGTTTAAAAATGTCTTTGTGTGTGAACAAAATGGCTTTATCTTTTTTTCCTTCATTGCATTGGGATATGTTTAAAGGTAAAAGAAAATCTGACAAATTCTATCTATTCATCTTTCATGTGCCTTCTAGGTGCTTGGAATAAATCCTTCCAACTGTATGACAGCCCACTCTAATGCAGAATTTAGCTTAATGTGGGCTTGTTCTGGATTTCTTCCAAGGGAAGGCAATTATCTTTGGAAGTACCCAAGAAATCATTTTTATAGCCTAGTCTGCTACAGAGATAGCATGATGGGTTGATGACGGTGATGATGAGGATAATAATACGATAATAATAGCTGTTGCCTTTATGTATTTAGTCCCTGTTCTGCCTTCTATAGGCTGCATGACCTTAACAAGTTTCTTAAACCCTGTAAGTCTCATTTTCCTCATCTGTAAAATGGGGATAACAATAGTACTTTATGTTATTGTTTTAAACTTAAATGAGATAATCCATGTAAAATGTATAGTGCAGTGCCATTCTTATCACTTTTATTATTGTTATGTTTCAGGAATTTTTTTGTACTTCCCCCTACCCCCAAGGTCCTAACTAAAAACCTGCAAGATGATAGGCATTATGTTAAGAACTTTACAAACATTATCTCATTTCCTTTATATTTTACATAACCCAACAATGAAGGTAATATTATGATTTTGGTTTTCCAGATGAGAAACCAGGATCAGAGTGTTAAAATAATTTTCCAAGTGTCAAACAGATAGTAGATGTAGATTTGAACACATTTGTTTGACTCAAAGCCTTTATTCATTGAAGGTCATTGATATAAAAATAATGTGATGATGAGAAATCACTGTTGGACATTTTCCTCTCTTCTTTACAAATAATTTTGAGAAATGAACATTTCTATTATATGCTCCAAATAATTAAGAAATGACTATACTTATCAACAATAATCAACATATGACTGTGATTTCACATTTAAATAATTTGATTTTTTTATCATCATTCTCCAAAGGAGATAGGCGATTGGACTGATCATTAAATGATTTTTCACTTTGTCACTACTATATACCAAAGACATTTTGGATTTTTCTTGAATTATCAAGAAGTGCATAGACTCAGGACACTTATTGTTCATCAGATTAATTATTATAATTATGTTGAAATTAAACTTTTATAAACAATATCTAGAAGCAGTGGAGCAAAAGCATCTCAAGTTCTCTGCTCATCATGTTCTGGGAGCTGTTATGTGAACCCAATATTGAAGTTGAAAATTCCAATTAAACACTTTTTACTCAGCTCTGTAGAATTCCCTTGTGTTGACAGAGAAAGGTTGAGTCATATGGAACCATTAAAAACTGTGCCTCTCATTTGAGTGTATATGATTCATTAATACTAGAAGTAAAATTGCCTTTAGACTTATTCCTTATTCTATTTAGTACTTTCCTTCATTATTAAGGAACTCATTAAACTTGAATTTCATCTTGTAATTGGAAGAAAGGCAACCTTTGCACTCCACTGTTATGAGGTTTTTGTAGTTGTTGTTTTGAGACGGAGTTTCATTCTTGTCGCCCAGGCTGTAGTGCAATGGCGCGATCTCAGCTCACCGCAACCTCCGCCTCCCAGGTTCAAATGATTCTACTCGCGAGTAGCTGGGATTACAGGTGCCCGACACCATGCCCGGCTAATTTTTTGTATTTTTTAGTAGAGACAGGGTTTCACTATGTTGGCCAGGCTGGTTTTGAACTCCTGACCTCAGGATCCGCTCGCCTCAGCCTCCCAAAGCGCTGGGATTACAGGCGTGAGCGACCGCGCCCGGCCTGCGAGGTTTTTAATGTTAATTTTCCTTGGTTTTCGCTATGAGAAGTAAATATTTATGGACATGTACTTTTACAATATTCAGGGGGTAGTTATGAGAATACACAGATAAAATATGTGTATAACGTATCATATATCATGTATACAATACATATGAATATACACATTCAACACACATGAAAAACTAACACTGCAGTTTATAATGAATACTAGTTTGGTTGATTACATTTTCTTACTCTATGCAAGAAGAGTAATGAGCAATCATTGACAATGTAAGGAAAATAGTAAAGATAAGCAAGAGGAAAGGCAATTTTTCTCTGCAGAATGGTTCTTAGTTACATGGTATAGTCCTTTTAAATATCATCCTCATGGCATTTTAAACATATAATCTAATAAAAGAAAAAACATGAAGTAACTTTTTAGGACACATATGCTAAAATCTGTGCCGAAATATTTTTGTTAAACGAATTGTGAAACTGTATAGAATACCTATTATTCTAATCTCAGTTTAAGCACATAGAACACTAATGTAAATATTGTACATATTAAATCATTGCACACAAATGGGATAACCTCAATTCTGTTCTAACTCCCAAGTCAATGCTTTTTAAACTTAGCAGCATGTTCTACTTTCTTACAGTTTTCTCTTTGGTACCAAAAAAAAAAAAAAAAGGAATGTGCACATGAATCTTGTTTTGTTGTTTTAAAAAAGAGCCCAGAATCAGTGCATGTATTCCAGAATATATTTTCTCTACGCCATATAATTATATTGATGGCAAGTGAATATACAAATTTGTCATTCTTGCAACATGAAGAGTAGCAATGAGCCATATGGCTTCTCCTTTACACCACTGCATCTGATTGACATCTCAGTTAGAGACTCAGCCTCACAGTTCTCCCACAAACAGATTTCCCGGAAATCTAAACCAAATGAGAATCCAGAGGGAAGTCAAAACATAGTAAATTTGTCACAGGCCTACTTTTTTGTTTGATTGCTGTAAGGTCAAATTTATCCATTTTAGTACAAGTGAATGTTTTATTATTAAGGTGACAACAAGAAATATCATTTTATACTTATAATTTTTTCAAAAATGAAAATAAATCTCAAATAATTTGTAAAAGAAGAGAAAAAATAGATAAGACTTTTTAAATAAATTTAAGAAATCATCAACGTAGTCATAGGTTCAATATTTATGATGACTCTGGGCCACTTTTAATAGCAGAAGCTTATGAAAAATTAAAAACAGATAATTACTGACTAAACAAGTAGAAAATTTGAGTATGTGTTATATGTGTGTGGAGAGCAAGTATTTTAATTTGATTTTTAAAAATTAAGGCATTGCCAGGTGGAGTGACTCACACCTGTAATCCTAGCAATTTGAGAGGCCGAGGTGAGTGGATCACTTGAGCTTAGGCGTTCAAGACCAGCCTGGACAACATGGCAAAACCCTGTCTCTAAAAAAAAATTTAAAAAATTACCTAGCCAGGCATTGTGGCATGTGCCTCTAGTCCCAGCTACTTAGGAACCTGAGGCTGGAGGATCACTTGAGCCCAGGGCGGTCAAGGCGGTGGTAAGCCATGATTGCACCACTGCACTACTGCCTGGGCAAAGAGCGAGACCCTGTCTCAAAAAATAAATAAATAAATAAATAAATATAGGTATACTAAAATTGTGTTTTATCACTTAATATTGTTCAATAAATAGGAAAGTATCAAAACAATTTTAAGCATAAGTAAGAAAAAAACACTTCCTATTTGAAAATGGTTAACTTTTGGCCTGCTTCACTTTTTTTTCATAATAACGTGTTAATAGCTGGCAATGTAGCTGTTTGTAAAATATTTATTGATGACTAGATGTAAAACAAAAAGCAGGTTTGGGTGTATTTGAACATACAGGTGCTTGGATAAGACCGTGAGAAAGCAGCGTGTGGCCTCTGTCAATGTCAGCATGGGCAATCATTGCCTGACATGGAAGCCATGTTTGCTTGTGAAATTATGATCCACTTTCATCATTTTTGAATCATATTTGAATCAGCACTTGTCCCCGGAGCAAGAAGACTCCTAAAGTAAGCGAGCCTCTCTCCCATAAAGTGATAGAGATCACTTTCTTATAGAAGAAAAACTGGATGAAAACAACCATTTTCTTAACATCAAAGACCCCTTAAAGGGTCTAATCAAACCCCAGGGTCTATAGAGCACACTTTGAAAGCTATTGTTATAGAGAATATACTTATTTTGACAATTTAAGTATAGGAATTATAATGTTTACATTGTTCAGGAATGAAAGAAAGAAGTATAGAACTTGTACTCTACTAAAAATGTTATTCTCATGGCTTTAGGTTTTGAAATGATGGTTGTTATAGAAAGCAGCAGCGTTGGGACCCCTTTACCCTCTTAAAAATTATTGAGGGCCCCAAAAAGGTTTTATTCATGTGAGTTATATCTTAATATTAACTATATTCAAATTAAAACAGAAAAAAATTAAAATATTCATGTATTTAAAAATAATAGTAACAAAACCAATACCTGTAAAGAAAACACATTTTTGAAAATAAATGTATTTGTCCCCCCTTAATTAGTGAGAAGAGTAAGATTGTTTTACAATTTTTCATATCACTTTCATATTTGACTTAATGTCTGCTTCTGTATTCAAACTGTTGCAACTTGGTATTTTGGTTGAATCTTATGCAGAAAACCAGTGTCACACAGATATGCAGTTAAAAAAGAGAGGGTATTTTGATAACTTTGGCATATATTTTACATAAATTTCTCTTTGATACTACTCCAGAACCTGACAGATTAGTTACAATATGAAGTCTGAAACTGTATCAATGAATTTCTCATACCCATTTACATTAAAATCCATGATCTATCCTGTCCTTGGAATGACTTCTTTTGAATCCGTACGTGATTTTGTTATGTCGTGCACTGGTCACTTAGAAAATGGTTGTTTCTTAGATATGCAGACCTTCCCAAAGGTGACATATTTTACTAAACAACAACAAAACAATCACTTTTGTTAATGTTACCACCAATTTAATCAGACAATTTTTTAATGATTGGGAAGTTATCAAGCATATGGTAGTACAAATGTGTTTTCCAAAACTCAAATTTTCACTTGGAAGCTCAAATTTTATCATCAGCAAAAAAAATATTGTTAGGTTTCCTTGACAGTGACAGGTTCCATGCATTCATTTTTATGAAATTATTATAAACCTCTGAATAACCGTAGTTCATCTACCAGCCTTTTGTTTTTTCAAGTGAAAATGGTGATCCATGGAAACAGTGGCTAACTCATTGTGCAAGCCAAAACAGCCACACTAATGCTTTGTCGGGAGATAAGCATGTTACCGAGATATGCTGCAGAAGGCCTCCAGTGTCCTTCCAATTTAGTCAAGTAAAACATTAAAAAGACATGTACTCCATTATGAAATGTAATAAAATTTATTTTTCTTATTGTTCATTGGTAATGTTGTTAAGTGAAACTGGAATTTTATTTCCTGAAAGTATATGCAGAACAGAGTGGCAGCTAGTGTAACTTGGTGCCACTGCTTTGAGGTGTGCTAAAACACAAGCAGTTGTACCAATCACTGATTTTCATCATCAGTGAAAACAGACTCAGTGAAAAACACAAATATTGTCTTAGAATAAAAAAAACAACCATTTTCTTAACATCAAAGCCCTCTCAAAGGGTCTAATCAAACCCCACGGTCTATAGAGCACACTTTGAAAACTATTGTTACAGAGAATATACTTATTTTTACAATTTAAGTATAGGATTTATAATGTTTACGTCATTCAGGAATGAAAGAGAGATGTTTAGGACTTGTATGTTTTTCTTTGCATGGTTTCAGCAAAATGTTTCTTGCATCTAATATATCTTATTTAGAGATACACAGAGAGAGAGAGAGAGAGAGAGGTGAACATATGAATATTTACATATTGTTAGGCAGGCAGAAAAAATATGATTAATTTTACCTCCAATTGATCAGCTATTTCTTATAAATTTCTTCACCCTAGATATCAGGTAAATCCTACATTTTTAGTATAATTAAATAAATATAATCTAATCCAATAATTTAAATATTTCCTTTAGATAATGCATAGTCCTGTGGGAAAAAAATGTTCAGTCTCTCAGATTTTTGGAATCCTTTCTACCCTTCTCCAAATGGGCAGTGAGTGGCCCAAAGAGATAATGTTCTCCAGTCTAGTCTAAGTGGGGTCAGTTGGATCACCGGTTAACAGGACTATTAGTCCAGGCTTCCTGGACTAATAGCTACTGGGGTATTCATGGGTATGAAGTCCAGAGGCCATTAGCTTTTGGTCTCTACATTCTTCCTCACTTAGGCCTGTTCCCATCGGCTTCAGGTTATAAATGGTTTATCAGGCCTCTCCAGCACCTCAACTCTGTATCTCCTTAGCAGTGTAAAGGGCCACTTCTATCTATCTTAGGTTTATCTATCTGTAATCTACTATTGCTTCCACAAAATGACAACTGCTTCATTGTGGCAGGGTATGGAGCATCTCCTAAAGCTTACAGCTTTTCACTAACACCAATTGCAAAGTGTTAACTCACATGTTTCTGGGCTGGCCAGTACCTTCTGGAAGTTTCTGAAAGCCCCTTCCTGACTTGCAAGGGTTTCTCATCCATGTATATTTGTATTTATAGAGGATACATAAGTCCTGTAGCTGAGCTATAGAAAGACAAGTCCTATACGTCTTTCTTTCATTCCTGAACAATGTAAACATTATAAATCCTACACTTAAATTGTCAAAATAAGTATATTCTCTACCTCTTCCTATCACCTATTTTTTTAAATAATTATTCACGTGTTTTTCTTTCCCTCTGCTTCTAAATCAGGGGTCCTCAATCAGTGTTAGTACTGCTGTCTTAAAGACATATTTGGAAATGTGGTCATGGTGTTGATGGTGGGTGGTATCTTTACCTGTCACAGTGATTGGAGAATATTATTGACAAGTACTACCCTGGATCTATAGATGCTAAACATCTTTTACTTTATGGGCAATAAAGAATTGACATTTCCCAAATGCTAATAGCACTCTCATGAGAAACACTGCTCTAGGATACAAATTCCTGAGACTTCAGGAAAGAAAGCCTCACAGCTTAGCCATGGTCTCTATAACCAAAGCAACACTAATTAGTCAAACCTTCCCACAACCCACCAGATGAAAGCCTTAGACTGACTGCAAGAAAAAAAAGTCATGAATCAGAAAAATGAAAGGTATTATGGTCATTTTATAAAGTATGTACATACATTAGACTTTTGAATTTGTAATCTTTTTTCTAGTATCATTGCATAGAGATGACACATTAAGCACAAGAAATAATATATATATATATATATGCATATATTTAAAATCTACAGTAAAATAACATTGTTTTATTGTGGTAACTGTTGAGAAGGTACAGACCTGGCTTCACTGAAGTAGACATGCTAATGGGTGGACGGTGGCACACATTATAGAGACAATATGTCATACATACTCCGCAGCTGAACTTTTATCTAAAAATTCCGGGAAGACTTCATAAAAAGCTTAAATAACTTTTAAAATATCTTTGGTGAGCCTTCTCAGAGACAGAATATCTTGAATCATCTCCTTGCTAGTTGCCAGCTTTATGTCCAAAAGGGCAAACAAGATTCACTGTTTTCAGGATGGCTTTGCAGCGCTTTCATATCCACTTCTCTATACTTTATTCATCTGGTTCTTCTTTTATTGATTTAGTTTCTGACCCCCTTGCATGTGAGAAATTTGCATGTAAAAATAACTAAACAGAGTGCAAATAATTAATAAAATGTCCCTTAGTTATTTTTTGATATAGTTCATTCAGAATATTCCAAACCTTACTCTGTTTAATAAAATGTATATCATATGCTTAATAGTCATATACAAAATTCCTAGAACTCTATTGATAAGCTTTGTGTTTTGGAATCAGAATTCTCTATAACTTATATAACATTGATTCTTTAGAAAATGTGTAATATTGAAAGAATTCAAATTGCATATTTTTCACTGGAATGTGAAAAATTTGCCAAGGTAGACCCACCCATAACTATCCTATAGTTTGCATTTAATTTTACTATTTTTTTCTTAAAAATACGTTTAGTACTGGGCATATTTCCTGTCTGCTGAGAGCAACATATTTAATTTGACTTTTTCGTGGTAGAGAAAAATTAAAGAAGTTGCATAATGAATATTTCTTGAGTTGTGAATTAATATGGAGTGATTCAGAATCTGTGAAAGCTTTGGAGATGTTTTAATTTCAGAAAAAGGCAATGATGTGTGAGTTATCACACAAGTTACAAAAACTATAACAATTTCCAGTACATTGTGTATACTCTAAATGTCTTCTGCCTCACAGCATGCTTGAGGTGAATTAGCTGTTTTATTGACACCAGTATCATAAGAGAAGCTCACGTCATCTTTTAGAATTGTTGTATTCGATTGATCTCTTTTTTAACTTTTGTAAAATGCCAAATTGAAAATAAAGATAGCCTCTGCCAGAAGTTGCCTTACTGTTGAAATTTGTTTTGAGTCCGTAGTGTAGTTTTTCTTTTGTTTTCAGTATTCACAATTTTGGTTACTATTTTACTGTTCATGCTCTGTCACCCTTAATATGAATTTAGTAAATTTTGTTTGGCATTTTGGGTTCAAACATACTGGTAACTATGTAAAATGATTTTTTTTTTAGTGTACTCTGAAATTACAACATACAGTTCAAATTTTTCATGAGCAATGCAGAACTGGAAACTCGTTCGTATATTTTGCTCCCTGACACTTGTTCAGTAATCTGCAGTGAGAGACAGATTAGATAGTTGAATCAGAAAAGGCATAGAAGTATTAAAAACTGACAAAAAAAGGAATGATAATCTAGCAAAGTTTTGTGTATTCACTGGAGTACAAGGACCAAGCTTAACGGACAGATGAAAAGGTTAATAGTTGAAGACTTAGATGGGGTGCTGCGAATAGGTTGCTAAGAAACAGCATTTGTAGAATGTTCAACTAAGTATCAATCTATGAAACAAAGGAGATAGGAGTGTTTTTCCTAAAGACAGGTAAGGAGGAAAAGGCAGAGAGCAATAAGGCCTATAAATTAAGACATCCAAACTTTTTTGTGGTGAAAGTTTGCTGTGTTTTTGGGAATCAGAATATCGGAGGATTAAGTGAGATAATTTGTGAAATATTTTGAGATGTAAGATTTATTTCCATTTTTACTTATTTATTTTTGTTTTCTTTCCTGGGCATAAAATACAAAGTGTTACTAATATTTAGCAATTGCTATTTGTGTGTTTGACTGATAAGAAAAAGAAGCAGTAAATTCTCAATAGTCATTTCTTCCTGGAACACATTGTAGACACAAAAGAGTCATTTTCATGATGATTTCATCCCCTATTCCAGAGTCTGTCTTTCTTTAAATTGATTCCTAGACACAAAAAGAGCCAGTTGGTCTCTGATTACTGCACACCTGGCATGCTTGATTGTGTTTCCTTGTAAGCATTCAGCGAATCTTATTTATTGCTTGAAACAGCTTCAGCACACTCTTAACAATATCTGTTCTCCATTTCTTACTTCGGCTCTTGCTGTCTCTGCTTCAGTTTACCATAGATATCACATGTCTGGGCATCCTTACCTTACCCATCATTCTCATATTCTTAACCCAGTGGGGTTTGAAGGTAGATCAGAGCAGCCTAGCTTCTAATTTTAGTAACAGACTATTTTATTATTGATGAGGGTTATTTTCAGTATGTAGAATGTGTTTGGCAACGACAGTCCTTCCTACTTGTTTTTGCTGCTCAGTGGTATGAGGTGGAAAAAGTTTGGATGAACTGCTTCTGTTAACATTTCCCAAGTCTTCTGGAACTCTCTCAGGCTATTAAAAGATGTTTTGTAAAATATTTTCTTAAAAAATCAAATGTGTGTTTTCATTAAACAAAATTAAAGAGCTTTGTTTTCTCTCCAAAATATTTTTCTAATCCATCCTCTTCTCTACTTCCCCACTGTTATTCTAGTCTGAGAATCAACTCTTCGTGTCCATTAAAAGCTTCAATGCTTCCACTCTTGATATCTATCATATTCCCATAGGCTGCATCATGACATTTGCACAACTTAAATTATGTAACACTGATCCCTACTTAAAAGCTTTTAATTCCTTTTCATTGCACACAGAATAAAATTTAAATTACTTTCCATGACCTTCAAGGCTTCTGCTCTTCTCATTGACCTGTCCCACCACTTATTTGTAACCACATGGGCTGGTCATTTTGATCTTCTCCTGCCTGTCCCTTCTGTCTTATTTAGGATCAGTTATAAGGTGGGGAAGAAAAGGGTATTTTCAATACCTAATGCCTTCTCATCTCTCACCAACACAACTCTGTAAGCTCCAGGAGGATACTGGTCTCACCTTTATTGTACACCACTGTGTTCTCAGAGCCTAATACAGGGCCTTTCACATAACTGGCACTCAATAAATGTTTACTGATTGCATAGACAATTATTTATTACAATTTTAATATGTTACTCTGCAATGTAGCAGTTCTTAAATTCAGGATTGGAGATATTTGTTTATGTGTGTGTGTTTATGTGTATATATGTATAAATACAACTATTTACAAATAGCTAATTCATATATATGTGTATATATATATTTAAATAAAATGTATAAATACAGCTATTTACAAATAGATACTTCATATATACGTGTATATATATATATATATATATATAAATATATATATATTTAAATAAAAAATTGCAGCTATACCAGGGGCTACTGTCTTCTTATCGATAGACTGGTTGTTAAGACTTGCTTATTGTTCTCTCTAAGAATATTGCAAAGATATTCTCTTCCTAGCAATGCTTTTTTTCTGGAGTAAATAATCTCCAGGAGGCTTTAAAGATAAGATTTATGTTATATCAATTATAATAGAATATAATCTGAAGCTCAGTGCTCTTAAATATCTTTCAGATGCTTAGCAATACTGAGAAAAGTATTTCTGGAAATTTTCTTGAAAAATATTCAGCCCATTGTTAATCTAGTTATTCCATATTTTATACTTTGATTTAGTCAGGTCATTATCAAGACATTCACTGGGATCATACCAAATTGGTCTGATGCAGAATTTATTTTTAACTGAGTTACATTTGGTTTATCATTGCTGCCCTATGTCAATGGGCCTTAAAATACAGAGTCTTAAGCAGGTCATTGTTGTATTTATGAAATGATGTTGTTGAGGATGAGACCCATTACACTACATACTGTCCTCTCTGTTAGGATCTCCACTATACAATTTTCTTCACTCTCAAATAGAGGAATACTTGTTATCAATGGATTTGTTTTGCTCTATGAACTTTGGAGCCTAGAAGATTTATTCATGGAGGTTTGCTTTTTAAACATGATTAATATTTATCAAGTGCTTACCACAAGGTACTGTTGTAGAAAAAACAAAAACAAAAACGGGTTCTTGTCACGTGACAGACTCACAGACACTTTGAAGGACAAGGAGAAATGGAATTTATTTGGCTAAGAGAAAAAAACTCAGCAAAGCAAAAGCGGTTCCTGTTAACAGGCCCCCATCTCACAGACTGAATCCCAGGTTACCACACAGGAATAGGAGAGGCCAGCCTCCTCCCCCATGCAAAGGGAGCAAACTTCCTGAGGCTCCACCCCATCCTCTCAGTGCATAGGCTACTGGGAGATCCTCTGGGGACTCCTTTTTACTTAGCTGTCTCACTAGTATCCTATAAAATATTTTATATGGACTATTCCATTTAATTCTCAGAATCCTATGATATGCATATTGTTATTAATCCTATTTTACAGATGAAGAAACTAAGAACAGAAAGAATAAATAATCATCCACAGTCATACAACTAGAAAACATTGGAACCAAATTGTGAACACAGCCGAATTCAGTAGATTGCCTTCCACCTGCATCTAGCTTATTTTTCTAAACTTTTTTTCTTTTGTCTTATTTTTTATCTGTTTAAGAAATCTTAAATATTTTTTGGAAAATGTGAAGTATAATGAAATAAAAAAGTGAGATACTAATCTGCCTTACCTGATGAGTATTATGTTCTATCACAATGCTCAAATAAGTCTATAGGTAGGAATCGAAGGAGGAAGTATGAGAAAATACATCTTTGTTAGAATAAGCTATTTATCAACTATTATTCTTTTCTACATTCATATTTCAAACTTGACTGTGTTGTAAATTAACTTTCATTTCTCTTGGATTGCTTTTTCAAACTATACCCATAGGAAATCTAACTTGTTATGTTAGTAAAGATTAAACTATGCCTTATAATCTTTCATATTTAGTCAATTATGATGAATGTTTGGTTTTCTACAGACTTTATTGAAATTAATAGTAACAAGATGTTCTAAGACATACTAGAGAGTTAATTATCTTTTCGATTTGTATCTACAATTAAGGCTTGCATTGACATTTAGGACTTCTTGTTTCTCAGTTTGCAAGTCACAAATTTTAATTGTATGTATTATATAGGTAATTCAGCCTCAGTTTTGGAATATAAAAGCATTGCATTAAATACATGAGTCATTATGGTTCAAACTGCTCAAATTATGGCTAGAAAACTTTTCTAATTTATCGATAAGACACCTACTATTTAAAAATTTGAGAAGGTCTATATGTACATAAATCCCACTAAAATTCACACTATTAAAAATTCCAGCTACTGCGTATTGAATATTCATCTTTAATAATAAAATGTATACCCTTTTGTCTGAGTGCGGTGGCTCATGCCTCTAATCCCAGCACTTTGGGAGTCCGAGGGGGGTGGAACAGGAGGTCAGGAGTTAGAGACCAGGCTGACCAACATGGTGAAACTCTGTCTCTACTAAAAATACACAAATTAGCCAGGTGTAGTGGCACGTGCCTGTAATCCCAGCTACTCAGGAGTCTGAGGCAGGAGAATTGCTTGAACCCGGGAGGCAGAGGTTGCAGTGAGCTGAGATCGCGCCATTGCAATCCTGCCTGGGTGACAGAGCGAGACTCTGCCTCAAAAAAAAAAAAAAGTACACCCTTTCAAAAGTTCTATTAGTTATGTTAATATCTGACTAGATCCACCACAACAGCACAAGAAAAAATGAATCAAAGATATAGTAAATTTATCTTTATCTTAGGGCTCACTGCCAACCTTCTTCCTTTAAGCTGCTACTATATTTTTCATGGATTACCACAAAAGTTTTCTAACTTCCCTGTCTAAAATTTCACTCTTTGCCAATTTCTAACCCATTCTTTGCTTAGCAATTAGAGCAGTCTTTTAAAATGGTTTATCTGGCGATGCCATTCTGCTTAAAACTCTCCAAGGGCTCTCCATAACTCTCAAGATTCTTGCTTAATTTCTTGTCAAGGCTCAAAGTGGCTTAGGATCTAGAGTCTTCCCCCAGTCTCATCTCTTACTCCTTTTTTTTTTTTCTGCCATCCTAAGCTGCCCCAGTTCTGAGAATGAGTCCTGTTGTCTTTTGCGTCTAGGCCTTCACACGCTCTAGGTAGAGCAACTTTCCTCTTCATTTTTACCTACCTGACTCTTTATGTTTCAACCTAGGTACTTCCTCCACTCAGTCTAAGCTAGGTGCTCCTTCTTTGTTGTCCCATATCCCCTGTGAGTTTATCTCACCAGTGATTGCTTATTTACCCATCTGCTGTTTTTCATGGGAGCCTGAGGTCCACTGTGGAGTCCTGATAAGATAGTTAAGCAACAACAAGGAAGGGGTCCCAGGTAAGGGAAAACAAATGCCCTGAGAAATGGCTAATTGCAAGTAACCTACTGGCACAACATCCTGTTCCCAAACACCTCTTTCCGCACATAGCCTCTTTAGCATAGGCCTAGAAAACTTCCCTCCAGCCCCTGCCTCTTTGCAGACAGCCCCTTCTCTGCTGTGCTGCCTGTTGCTTCCCTTCAACATACTTTCCCTGTAATAAATCTTCCTTTCTTCACCTAGGAATATCTTGGTAAAATCGTTTACCACCCACGATGACACTGGCCCCAGCCATTCGCACCCGCAACACCCACTTTAAAGGGAATGAGTGTTTTTAGTTCTTATTCTTTGCCTTTACTCTGGAGACAAGCACTTAATAGGCACTTAATAGGCACCCAGTATTTTTTCAACAAATAAAGGGATTTTCCGATATTATAAATAGTATTTTAATACCTCCTTAATTTTTTTCTCTAAATGTATAAGATTATTGATATAGCTGCCACTTGTACTGTCTCAACTGGAGTTCAAATCCTAATTCTTGTACTTACCAGTTGTTAGGAATAACGCTCAAAATCCTAAGGAAATTGAACACTCGTTCAAAGGATTCTTAGCAAAGCAATTTTACTTCTGCGCAGAGGGGTGCCTCCTTGGCCAGTCACCATGAGAGCGCACCTGAACAAAGGGGCACGAGAGCCTTTATTCCTGATATAAGTCCTGCCCCTGTACCCTTTCCCCATTGGCCGGGGTCGGATCGTACAATCTAAACTAATCCCGGTTGGCTAAACATTTGATTTTTTTTTTTTTTTTGATAAGGTGGGCATGTAAAAGAAAGTGGAGAGGAAGGGTTAGGGGTGTCTGTAGTGAGCTAGAAGTTAGTCCTCTTTCCAAATAGGGAAAGGAAGGTGAGCTGGTACTGATAACGTCTGGTACTGTGGTGTGCCTGGGCATCTAACAAAGGAAAAAAGGAGAAAAAGGAGAAAGTGGGGAATGAATTAAAGGATAAAAGATTGATCAGATTATTTGAAGAGAAACCTCATCATATCCCACACATTTCTGTATCTCTGGGCAAATCAACCAGTCTTAGTATTCTCATTTTAAATTCTAGAAAATAATGGTGCTTCCATATGTTAAAATAAAGTTTAGCAAAAGCTCCTGTCTTATATATTTTAACTGGATGATGCTATGTCACATAAATTTTTAGTCCAAAATTTTGGCCTAGTGATTTCTCCATACATAGTAAACTGTAACCTAAATGGATATGTAAAGAGCCTGTAGCTTACTCTTGTACCAATCACAGAGTTTCAGTTAATCACAGGTATCCACCTGTTCTAAGCATATTCGATGATGTCAAATGCTGAACTGTAACCATCCTAGATGTTACTTTACCTAACTTCACTCTCCTTTCTCTGCCCTCTCATGTTATCTGATCATGCAGTAGCCCCAGAGTCATTCTGAACCTGTTCTTGTTCTGGGGACTGCCTGATTTGAGAATTGTTCTTTACTCAATACAACTCTGTTAAATTTGTCTTAAGTTTTTAACATATAATAGGGTTGCAATGGCTAGTGCTTGTGATAAGATAAAAACACTTAGCACACTACTTGGCAACTACTAAGCATTTCGTCTTCTTATTATATCAGTTTTATTGTATGGCAAATAGTATATCACAGGCTTTAAGAACTCTGACTCTGAGAACAGATGCATGTAGGTTCAAATTCTGGGCTGGCTTTCTACTAGATATGTGACTTTACTCTTTGGAAGTTTTCTCTTCTGTAAAATGGGAATAAAAATAATGCCCACATTGAGGGGTTGCTGTGAGGTTTAAAAAACGTAATACAAAGAAAAGCTTAGCACATTGCCTCACACACAATAGAGGCTTAATAAATGCTCGATACTGTTATTATTGTTAACAAATTGATGTCTCTCCTAAAATGGGGAATTCATTGAAGTCACAGATTTTTGTTTCATTCATCTTTGAATTCCTGGTGTAAACCCAAAATAAAATTCTAAGGCACCCCAACCATCTGAATGGACTTCCCCCTCGACCAGGGCACTTTTAGAATTTAACCTGAGAGACTGGTTCAGGCCATGATAGGAAGTGGGGTTCAGACAAGCCTCGTTATACTACTCCAGTGTTAACATCAATACAGACTTTTAAGTCTGATAAGAAGCATTTACAATCTATTCTGTATGATGCCCTTACCTGAAGGCTTCATCTGCATGATTAAACTTTGCTCTCCACAACCTCTTATTGCAACCCAGACATTTCCTTTCTGTTGATCCCAGGTCTTTAGATAAACCCAATCAGTTGTCAACCAGAAAATTTAAATCTACCTATAACCTGAAAGCACACCACCCCTTCAAGCTGTCCTGACTTTCTGGACCAAACCAATGTATTAAACCAAGCTGCTCCCCAACAACCTTCGTTCCATGTTCTCAGGATCTCCTGAGGGTTGTGTCATGGACCATGGTCTCTCATAGTTGGCTCAGAATAAATCTCTTCAAATATTTTACAAAGTTTGACTCTTTTTGTCATCGCTAGCATCAGTATTTCACATTGGTACCTTGCATACAATAATGTGTCTACTTAAATAATAAAAATAGCCCCAAGAAGAGGAAAGCACTGAAGTGTCATTGTCCATGTACAGCTTTATGTGACATAGCATCATCCAGTTAAAGCTGGGATACCCTAGAGATGGAAGCAAGATGTGGAAATATAATTTTGGAATGTAGAGACATTTCCAGTTAAAATAAACCTCTCTGATGACATTATCTTTAGAGAAATGAGTGTCAGGAGTTGAGAAAGAAATACAGTGAGGTTAATTGAGAGAGCTCAAGGGCAAATTTAATCTAATTCAAAATTTTAGCTATGATTAACCTTGGTGTGTAGTTTCAGTGCTAATCAAAGGAAACAGAAAAAAGGAATTGTCTAAGTGGCTAGTTTGGCTGGTATTATTGTTTGATGACAGGAATTTCGTAGAATAAGATAGTCTGGCAAATGGGCCCAGTATGTTTTTCAGAGCTGAAGTCTATCTGATAGACTAGACGCCCCGGGGGAATATGACTTAATTAGTAAGCTATTAGTGGCAATTGCTGCTAATTTGAGTCTTGTAATTGAAAGACTACAGAATGGTGTTGACAGCACTTTGGGGTAGGAGGAAATTTGAAACAGCTTTTCTATAGCTCATCTTTCTGTGATAGGAGACATGGTTATTTCACTTGAATGCATTAACCTTGTGATGGAAACTTCCTGTCTTCCTTTAAAAATGACAATCATGTATGGGCAAGAAATTAGTGAGAGATCTCTTCATAATTCAGTTTTGAATTTCCCATACATTTGTATATAAGAATACAAAATATACTTTTTTAATGCAGTGAGGTAAAAACTGAAGTTTTTTTTGTCAGTTGAATCACATAATTACAAAAAAAGAAAATGTGCTTCTTTTTTTTTTTGGTGAGCTGACAGAGGAAAAAACACAATAACTCAACAAGGATACATGATTTTAAAAATCATACCTATAGATGTCATTCTTGCCACATAATGAAAGAGAAGGTGAGTTCTAATTCACAAATGATAGTATGAGGAGCTCCATGGATGACTTCTAGGGAAGCACCAAGAACAAGTGAAAATTATTTTAAAAATCAAGAATTCAATGTCTATGGAAATTGTCTTAAGTTCAGAAAACAAATGAAGAAATATTTATTGAAAAAAATCTAAATCTTTGTAACAACACTGTGAGTCTGTGGCATTTGAACCACAACGCCCTTCCTCTCTGTCCCTTTCCAGTCCAGTGTGATGGAGGCTTTACTCTGGCGGGTATGGCCAACAAGATAGGGGCCCTCTGTACTGTTAGGTTCCAGTCAAGGGCTATGGTATCTCTCCACGAAAGGCAGGGCACCAGCATTTCTCATTAACCACAGCTCTGTGTTACAGAGGCCAAATTCCAGGTGACAGCGTAGTCAAGAGTTCAGGATTTCCCTTCCTTTATTCCATCCCCACTAATAGAAGGGAAGCTTCACCTTAGCTGCCCCTGCAAAGCAGATTGAGAACACTAGAACCCCAGACACCCTTGCCACAGCTCACTTGTAGGTAGAGGTTTCATGCTGGGAGATACAATCCTAGAAGAACAAGGCTACTACCCCTGGATCATGCCCTGCTCATAAAGCAAGGATGTTGCTCTGAGAGAAGCAGGCTGTCTGCAGCAGTGATTCAGAGAGGCAGTCCATAAGAATGTTATCTTTAGAGAAGATGGAAGAGATCCGAGGTACCCGGAGTTACTGGCAGGTCTGAAGCAATTTCACTCCTTGCCTCTCCGGAAGAAAAATTCACCTGAGGGGCATAAAGCAGAAAAAGAGACCAAGGCAAATTTCAGAGCAGGAGTGAAAGTTTATTTTAAATGGCTATATATATATATAAATATACACGTTTTTATATTTTAAATTTTTCAAGACTAAATCTTCCTCTGTTGCCCAGGATGGAGTGCAGTGGCACCATCTCAGCTCACTGCAAACTCCGCCTCTCGAGCTCAAGTGATTCTCTTGCCTCAGCCACCTGAGAAGATGGGATTACAGGTGTGTGGCCACCACACATGGCAATTTTTTTTTTTTTTGTATTTTTAGTAGAGATGGGGTTTCGCCATGTTGGTCAGGCTGGTCTTGAACTCTCGACCTCAGGTGAGCCACCCACCTTGGCCTCCCAAAGTGCTGGGATTACAGGCATGAGCCACCATGCCTGGCTATATTTTTAGTTTTTTTTTTTTTGATGGAGTCTTGCTTTATTGCCCAGGCTGGAGTTCAATTTTTGTATTTTTATTTCATTATTTTTTGACTACATTCCTTATAACTTTTTAAATTTTATTTATTTATTTACTATTGATTATTGGAGTACAGGTGGTTTTTGGTTACAAGATTAAGTTCTTGAGTAGTGATTTGTGAGATTTTGGTGCAGCCATCACCTGAGCAATATACACTGCACCCTATTTGTAGTCTTTTTTTTTTTTTTTTTTTTTTGACAGAGTTTCACTCTTGTTGCCCAGGCTGGAGTGCAGTGGCGTGATCTCGGCTCCCCGCAACCTCTCCCTCCCAGGTTCAAGTGATAGTCCTACCTCAGCCTCCCAAATAGCTGGGATTACAGACAAGTGCCACCACACCCTGCTAATTTTGTATTTTTAGTAGAGACGGGGTTTCTCCATGTTGGTCAGGCTGATCTCGAACTCCAAACTCCCAACCTCAGGTGATCTGCCCGCCTCAGTCTCCCAAAGTGTTGGGATTACTGATGTGAGCCACTGCGCCTGGCCTGTAGTCTTTTATCTCTTGCCCCCCTCTCACCTTTCCTCCCAAGTCCCCAAAGTCCCCATCATTCTTATGCCTTTGCATACTCATAGCTTAGCTCCCACATATCAGTGAGAACATATAATGTTTGGTTTGCCATTTCTGCGTTACTTCACTTAGAATAATAGTCTTCAGTCTCATCCAGGTTGCTGCAAATGCCATTAATTCATTCCTTTTTATGGCTCAGTAGTATTCCATCATATATATACACACTATATACGCTATATATATATATATATATATATAGTATATATGATATATATCATATATAGATATATATCATATCTATCTATCTATATCTATATATATATATGTATACACATATTCCACAGTTTATTTATCCACTCCTTGACTGATGGACATTTGGGTTGGTTCCACGATTTAGAATAGGAAAGAAGGGAAGGTATGCTTGGAAGAGACCCAAGCAGGCACATGAAGATTAAAAAGAAAAAAAGATTAAAAAGATTAAAAAGAAAAAAAAAGAGGTGTTCAACCTTGATCCTAAGGCATTATAGGCTCATTTATTTCCCATGATTCTTCCCTTAGGGTGGACTTCCTGCATGTACAGTGCTCTCTTTACTCTTGGGAATTGAGCTCATGCAGTGTGTTTAGGAAGTTGTACACATGCCTGTCTGAGGCTTTCTTCCTTAAATCTGGTGGAATGCACCCACAAGGTCATACTTCACCATTTTATCTCTTAGTGCTCATGCCCAGGAAGTTTTTTCTCCCTGGTATCTGCATTCAGTTAACGCTTTCATGTTAATAGCTGTGGATCATCAGGAAATGGCCTCTCTCTGGCACCCTGGGTGGGCTGCCAAATTATCATTTTTAGAGAGGCAGTGTGATAATTATCAAACAGTAACCTGACATTCCTAATGGGTTGGGGGAGAGCCCTCTCCTGCCCAGCTCGTGCCTATCTACTACCTGTAACAAGAACAGGGAGCTCCAAAGCTCACACAGAGTGTGAGAAAATTCAAACATAAAAGTACCTTAAAAAATAGTTGTGGGAATTGAGATGAGGCTGGTAGATCCAAGAGAGAAAAAACCTAAACCTAAGGCTCGCTAGTTGACCAAGGAGAACCAAAGAAAGAGAAATTGGACCCCTCATTTGTGCTGGTGGGAATGCATAATGGCAAAGTGCTTTGGGAAACAGACTAGCAGTTCCTAAAAAGATTAACAGAGTTACCCTGTGACTCAGCAAGTCACTGTTGTTATAGATGAAAAGAAAGAAAAACATGCCCACACAAACATTTTCATGTGTATGCTCATAGACATAAACAAAAATCAGTTAATCAACTGATGAATGGATAAAGTAAATGCAATATATCAATACAAGAAAATATTATTCAATAGCAATAAGGAATTAAATATTAACATGAATGAGCCTTGAAAACATGCTAAGTGTAAACGTAGTCACAGAAGACCCTGTATTGCATGACTCCATTTGCATGAAATATCTACAATAGGGAAATTTATAGAGACAGAAAGTAGATTCTTGCTTGCATAAGGAGGAGAAATAGTGGGGAAAATGGGGGGCAGTTGATTTCCAGAGAGAATGGGGCTTCTTTCTGGGAGTGATGAGTATGTTCTAAAATAGTCTATAGTGATAGTTGTACAACTCTAAAACCCATCGCAGTGTATACTTTAAATGAATGAGTTGTAAGTAATAGAATTGTATCTCAAAAAAATGTTATGAAAAAGAAGTGGAAACATATTTTTAAAGACAAAATGAGTTAAAATGGCTTTTTGTTTTTTTTTTTCTTACCTGGTCAATAATTAATTGAGATACCTTGTTTTTTCTATAAAATCACATTGCTGAGGTCAATTTGTTTTTGTTTTTGTGGTTAGGGTAACTCTACAACTTGATACACCATGTGTGTGTGTTTCTATTACCATAGGTTTGTTTGCATTTTCTAGATTTTTATATACATGGAATCATACAGTATGCATTTTTTGGTTTGTTTGGCTTCATTCTATAAACATACTGTTTTGAGATTTGTCTATTTTGGAGTGTGTATTCACAGTTCATTTCAGTTTACTGAATAGTATGCCATTTTATGGATATACGATTTTTTATCCACTCACATTTTTTTTTTAAAAAAGGTTTATCTGTTACTGCTGTAATAGCATAAGCATGAACATCCTGCAGTTGAAATTGCAACCTTGTGGTGTGGAATACCCATGTGCTTACAATAGTGTTGCTTGGCCATATCCACTCACTTTCTGATGAACATTTAGATTTTTCTGATTTTTTGCTAATATAATTAAAGCAGCTTATGAGCAGTAGTGTACAAGTCTTTATGTAGCTATATGTTTAATTTCTCTTGTTTCTGGAAGACATTCTACATAGATAATGTTACTTATGAATAAAGAATGTTTTTCTTTGCTGAAATGGATGTCTTTTCCTTTTTCTTGACGTATTGCACTGGCTAGAACCTCTTGCAAAATACTCAGGAGAAACTAAGAGTGTAGACATCCTTACATTTTTCTTGATCTTAGGGAGAAAGCATTCAGTATTTTACCAATAAGTGTGTGATAACTGTAAACTTTTATTTTTTTAATTTATGTTTTTATCTTTAATTGATACATCATAATATTTATGGGATACACATGATATTTTGATACATGTATACAATGTGTAATGATCAAATAAGGATATTTAAGATATCTATCACCTCAAACATTTATTGGTTTTTCTTGTGTTGGAAACATTTCAGGTCTTCTCTTCTCGCAATTTTGAAATATGCAATATATTATTTTAAAATATAGTGTACTATTGAACAGGAAAACTCATTTCTTCTATCTAACTGTAATTTTATACCTATTAACCAACCTCACTTCATTCCCACTCTGATAATTATTATTCCACACTCTATCTCCATGAGATCAATTATTTTAGCTCTGATATATGACTTAAAACATGTGCTATGTGTTTTTCTGTGCCTAGCTTATATTCTTTAACATAATGATGTCTAAGTCCATCCATGTTGCTACAAATGACAGGATTTCATTAATGTTTATGGCTGAATAGTATTCTATTGTGTCTACATACAACATTTTATTTATCCATTCATTGATGGACACTTAGGTTAATTCTATATCTTGGCTATTGTGAATAGTGTTGCAATGAACATGGGGGTGTAGGTATCCCTTTGATATACTGATTTCCTTTCTTTTGGACAAATATGCAGTAGTGGGATTGCTGTATTGTATGGTGATTCAATTTTTAGTTTTTGAGATGATGCCATACTGTTTTCCAAATGACCTTATTAATTTATAGAGTATAAGAGTTCTCTTTTCTCCATATCCTCACCAGTATTGGTTATTTTTTGTCTTTTTGAGAATAGCCAGGTAATGTGATGCTTCTCCCTTTGTTCTTTTTGTTCAGTACTGTTTTGGCTATTTGGGGTCTTCTGTTGTTCCATACAAAGTTTATAATTGTATTTTCTATCTTTGTGAAGAATGTCTTTGGTACTTTTATAGGAATTGCATTGCATGTATAGATTGCTCTGTGTAGTATGGCTACTTTAGCAATATTAATTGTTCCAATCCATGAGCATGGCATGGTCTTTATATTTGTTTGTTCCTCTTCAATTTCTTTCATCAGTGTTTTGTAGTTTTCCTTGCAGAGGTCTTTTATCTCCTTGATTAAATTTATTTATAGGACTTTTTTATTGTAGCTACTATAAATTGGATTGCTTTCTTGATTTATTTTTCAGCTAGTTTGTTATTGGCGTATCAAAACACTACTGATTTTTGGATGTTGATTTTTTATCTTTCAACTTTACTGAATTTGTTCATCAGTTCTAAGAGTTTCTTGGTTGAGACTTTAGGGTTTTCTATATAAAAGATAATGCCCTCTGTGAAGAGGAACAACTTTAATTTCTCTCTTCCAAAGTGAATGCTTTTCATTTGTTTCTCTTGCCTGATTGCCCTGGTGAGGACTGCCAGTACTATATTGAATAAGTATGGTGAAAATGGGCATCTTGTATTGTTTCAGTTCGTAGAAGAAAGACTTTCAGCATTTCCCAATTCAGTATGATGTTAGCTGCAGTTTTGTCTATATGGCCTTTATTATTTTGAGGTGTGCATTTTCTGTGTCTAATTAGTTGAGAGTTTTTTTATCATGAAGTGATATTGAACTTTATTAAATGCTTTTTCTACATCTATTGAAATGATCATATGGTTTTTGTACTTCATTATGTTTATATGATGTATCACATTTATTGATTTACATATGTTGAATCATCCTTGCATTCCTTGGGTAAATCTCACTTGATCATGATGTATTATCTTTTTGATGCTGTGTTGTCTTCAATCTTCTAGTATTTTGTTGAGGAATATTTTGTCTATGCTTTTAAATTTCTTTATGGATACATAGTATGTATATCTACTTATGAGGTATGTGATATACTTTGATACAGGCATGCAATAAGTAATAATCACACAGTGGGAAATGGGGTGTCCCGTCCCCTCAAGCATTTATCCTTTGTGTTACAAACAATCCAGTTATATTCTTTTAGTTACTTTAAAATGTAAAATTAAATTAGTATTGTATGTAGTCACCCTGTTGTGCTATCAAATAGTAGGTCTTGTTCATACTTTCTAACTATATCTGTGTATTTTTGTGCCCAGTGACCATTTTCACTTCCCTCTCACCATACCACTCATCTTCCCAGCCGCTGGTAACCATCCTTCTACTCTCTTATCTCCAGGAGTTCAATTGTTTTGATTGTTAACACCCACAAATAAGAGAACATGTGAAGTTTTTCTTTCTGTGCCTGACTTATTTCACCTAACATAATGACCACCAGTTCCATCCATGTTATTGCAAATGATAGGAACTTATTCCTTTTTATGGCTGCATAGTCCTCCATTACGTATATGTACCACACTTTCTTTATCCGATCATCTGTTGACGAAATTTAGGTTGCTTCCAAATCTCGGCTATTGTGAACAGTGCTGCAACAAACATGGGAGTGCAGATATCTCTGATATATTGATTTTCTTACTTTTAAGTATATACCCAGCAGTAGAATTTTCAGGTCTTATGGTAGCTCAAATTTTAGTTTTCTGAGGGACCTTCAAACTGTACTCCACAGTGGTTGCACTAATTTACATTCCCACCAACAGTATATAAAGGTTCTCTTTTTTCCACATCTTTGCCCAGCCTTTATTACCTGAGAGATTTCATCACGAAGTGATTTGAACTTTATATTAAATGCTTTTTGTGCATCTGTTGAGATGATATGGTTTTTGTCCTTCAATATGTTGATATAATATATCACATTTATTGATTTACACATGTTGAGTCATCCTTGCATTCCATTTTAACTGGCACCTTTGTCAAAAATAAGTTTATTGTAGGTGTATCAGACCATTATTGCATTGCTATAAAGAAATACCTGAGACTAGGTAATTTATAAAGAAAAACGTTTTAACCGGCTCATGGTTCTGCAGTGTATGTGGGAAGCACAATGCTGGCCTCTGCTGGGCTTCTGAGGAGGCCTCAGGGAACTTACAATCATGGCAGAACATGATGTCAGAGCAGGCTCATCTTACGTGGCCAGAGCAGGAGCAAGGTGGCAGGGTGGTGATACATACTTTTGAACAACCATATTGCATGAAAACTCACTCACTATCAGGAGGACAGTACCAATTGGAAAATCCATTCCCATGATCCAGTCAACCTCCCACTAGGGCCCACCTCCAGCATTGAGGATTACAATTCAGCATGAGATGTGGGTAGAGACACAGATCCAAATGATATTCCACCTTTGGCCCCTTCCAAATCCCATGTCCCTCTCACAGATCCACTAGGCAGTGCTCCATAACACCACAAGGAAGACACCTAGGCTATGGCTTGCACCTCTGAATCAGCAGCTCGAGCTGTACCTGGGCCCCTTGAGCCATGGCTGGAGCTGGAGTGGCTAGAATATAGAGAACAGTGTCCCAGAGCTGTGTAGGGCTGCAGGGCCCTGGGCCTGGCCCACCAAACCATTTTTCCTTCCTCGGACTCTGGGCCTGTGATGTGAGGGGCTGCTGAGAAGGTCTGTAAAATATCTTCCAGGACTTTACCCTGTTGTCTTGGTATTAGCACTTGCCTCCTTCTTTTGACTTATGCAAATTTCTGCAGGCTGCTTGAATTCCTCTCCAGAAAATGGGCTTTTATTTTCTATCACATGGCCAGGCTGCAAATTTTCCAATCTTTAATGCTCTGCTTCCCTTTTAAATATAAGTTCTAGTTTCAGATCATTTCTTTGCTCATGTGTATGAACACAGGCTTTTAAAAGCAGCAGGCCATATCTTGAATGCTTTGCTGCTTATAAATTTTTTCTTCCAGAAAACCTAAATCATCACTCTCAAGTTCAAAGTTTCACAGACCTCTAGAGCAGGGGGACAATGCAGCAAAGCTATTTGCTAAAGCATAACAAAAGTGACTTTTGCTCCACTTCCCAATAAGTTCCTCAACTCCATCTGAGACCACCTCAGCCTGGTCATCTCTGCCCACATCACTATCAGCATTTTGGTCACAACCATTCAAGTCTTTAGGAATTCCCAAATTTTCCCTCATCTTCCTGTCTTCTTGTGATCCCTCCAATCTGTTCCAACCTCTGCCCATTACCGAGTTCCAAAGTTGTTGCTGCATTTTCAGGTATCTTTATAGCAATATTCTACTCCTCAGTACCAATTTTCTATATTAGATCATTCTTCCATTGCTATAAAGAAATGCCTGAGACTGGGTAATTTATAAAGAAAAGATGTTTAGTTGGCTCATGGTTATGCATGGTATACAGGATCATTGCTAGCATCTGTTTGGCTTCTGGAGAGGCCTCAGGAAACTTATAATCATGGTCGAAGGCAAAGGGGGAGCAGGCTTATCTTATATGGCCAGAGCAGGAGCAAGAGAGAGGAGGGGGAGGTGTCACACACTTTTATACAACCAGATCTCACAAGAACTTACTCACTATCATAAGAATAGTACCAAATGGAAAATCCACACCCATGATTTAATCACCTTTCACCAGGCCCCACCTCCAACATCAGGGATTATAATTTGACATGAGATTTGGTTGGGGCCACAGATCCAAAGCATACCAGCAGGTGTGTGGATTTATTTCCGGGTTCTCTATTATGTCATATTCGTCTGTGTGTCTGTTTTTATGCCAGTCCCATACTGATTTGGTTACCATAGTATGAACATTTTAACAATACTGATCCTTCTAATCCATGAACATGAAATATCTTTCCATTTTTTTTGTGTGTATGTCCTCAATTTCCTGCCCAAGTGTTTTATAGATTTTATTGCAGATATCTTTCAGTTCTTTGGTTAATTTTTTGCGTTTAATTTTATTTGTGGGTATTGTAAATAGGATTGCTCTTTTGATTTCTTTTTCATATTGTTAACTATTGTCAACAAATATGCTTCTGATTTTTGTATGTTGATATTCTATCCTGAAACTTTACTGAAAAGTGTTTATGAGTTTTAATAATTTTTTGTTGAAGTCTTTAGGTTTTTTCAAATATACCATCATATCGTCAGCAAACAAGGACAATTTGACTCATTCTTTTGTCTGATTCTCTTGTCTGATTGCTCTAGCTAGGACTTCCAGAACTATGCTGAATAATAGTGGAGAAAATGGGCAAGCTGGTCGTGTTCCAGATCTTAGAGGAAGGGCTTTCAGATTTCCCCTGTTCAGTATAATACTACTGTGTGGCAGCTACATATGTATTGTTGCATTTTGTTGGTTAGTATTTTGTTGAGGATTTTTTTTTTTTTTTTCTGAGACAGAGGCTTGCTCTGTCGCCCAGGCTGGAGGGCAGTGGCTCAATCTTGGATCACTGCAACCTCTGCCTCCCAGCTTCAAGCAATTCTCCTGCCTCAGCCTCCAGAGTAACTGGGATTACAGAAACCCACCACTGCACCAAGCTTATTTTTGTATTTTTAGTAGAGACAGGGTTTCACCATGTTGGCCAGGCTTGTCTCAAACTCCTGACCTTGTGATTTGCCCACTTCGGCCTCCCAAAGTGCTGGGATCACAGGCATGAGCCACTGCGCCCAGCCCTATTGAGGAATTTTGCATCAATATTCATTAAAAACATTGGCCTGTAGTTTTTTTTTTTTTGATGTGTCATTGTCTGGTTTTGGTATCAGGATAATACTGGGCTTGGAGAATGAGTATGGAAATATTCCTTCCTCTATTTTTTGGAATAATTCGAGTAGGCTTGATATTAGTTTTTCTTTAAATGTTTTCTTTAATGAAAGACCTTTTATTATGACTTTGATCTTGTTAGTTGTTATTGATCTGTTCAAGTTTTGGATTTCTTCCTGGTTCAATCTCGGTAGGTCGTATGTGTCTGGGAATTTATCAGTTTCCTCTAGATTTTCTAATTTGTTGGCATATATTTGCTCGTAGTAGACAGTAATAATCTGTTTAATTTCTGTAGTATCAGTTTTAATGTCTCCTTTTTCATCTCTGCTTTAAATATTTGGGTCTTCTCTCTTTTTTCTTAGTCTGTCTAAAGGTCTTTCAATTTTATCTTTTCAAAAACCAACTTTTAATTTCATTGACCTTTTGTATTGTTTTATTTCAAATTTATTTATTTCTTCTCTGATCTTTATTATTTTCCTTTTACTAATTTTGCATTTGATTTCCTTTTGCTTTCCTAGTTCTTCAAGATGCATCATTACTTTATTTGTTTGGAGATTTTCTTCTTTTTTGATGTATGAAGTTATAGCTATAAACTTCCTTTTATTACTGATTTCACTGTATGCTATTGGTTTTGGTATGTTGTGTTTCCCTTACCATGTATTTCAAGAAATATTTCAATTGTCTTCTTAATTTCTTCATTGACCCACTGGTGATTCAGGAGCATATTGTTTAATTTCCGTGTGTTCATATATATTCCAAAATTCCTATTATTGCTTTCTAGTTTTATTACTTTCTGTTTAGAGAATATGTTTGATACTGTTTCAATTTCCTTTGAATGTTTTAAGACTTGTTTTTGTGGCCTATCATATGGTCTATTCTTCAGAATGATCCATGTGCTGAAGAATATATATTTTGCACATTCTTTGAATAAAGAATGATGCTTGAATAAAATGATCTGTAAATATCCATTGGGGCCATTCGTTTTATAATGCAGATAATGTCTGATGTTTCTTTGCTGATTTTCTGTCTGGAAGATCTGTCCATGGGTGCTTCAGTGTTGCACGCATATGTATTTACAATTGCTATGTGCTTTGGCTGAATTCACTCCTTCATCATTATATAATGACTTTCTTTCTCTCTTAGTTTTTGTCTAGAAATCTGATTTCTATGATATAAGTATAGCTACTCCTGCTCTTCTTTTTTCAATTGGCATAAAATATAGTTTTCCATCTCTTTATTTTCAATCTATGTGAATCTTTAGGGATGAATTCTGTTTCTTATAGGCAACAGGTCATTAAGGTTTGCTTTTTAAAAAATCTATTCAGTCACTCTATGTATCTTGATTGGATAGATTAGACCATTTACATTCAATGTTATTGTTGATTAGTGAGGACTTATTTCTGCTATTTTGTTATTTGTTTTTGGGTTATATTGTGGTCTTCCTTCCTTCCTTTCTTCCTTTTAGGGATGGTGATTTTTTCTGGTGGTAAGATTTAATTTCTTGCTTTTTATTTTGGTGTGTTATGTGTTTTTCAATTTGAGGTTCCCATGACACTTGCAGGTACTATCTTATAACCTATTATCTTAAAGTCATGACAAATAAACACTGATTTCATAAACAAACATGTAAAAAGAAAACTAATAAAAACTGTACATATTAACTTCATTCCCACACTTTTTAACTTTTTGTTATTTCTCTTTATGTCTCATTGTACTATCTATGAACTGGAAAGTTGTCATAGTTGATATTTCTTCTTGGTTCATCTTTTAGTCTTCCTGCTTAACAGTATTTTATACACTATGATTAGTGTTATAATATTCTGTGTATGCTATTACCAGTGAATTTTGTACCTCCATATGATTTCTTAATGCCCATTAATGCTGTTTTCTTTCAGACTGAAGAACTCCCTGTACCATTTTCCATTTTTTTTTTTAAGACAGATCTGGTGGTAATCAAATCTCTCAGCTTTTGTTATCTGGGAAGGCCTTTATTTCTCCTCATGTTTAAAAAATTTTTCATCAGACTATTCTAGGCTAAAAGTTTTTGCTTTTAGCACTTTAAATATGTCATGCCACCCCTGGACTTAAAGTTTTCACTGAAAAGTTCACTACCAGATGTATTGGAGCTCCATTGTATGTTATTTGTTCCTTTTCTCTTTCTGCTAAGATTTTTTTTAACCTTTGACCTTTGGGAGTTTGTTTATTAAATGTCGAGGTAGTCTTCTTTGCGTTAAATCTGCTTAGTGTTCTATAACCTTTTTGTACTTGGATGTTGATATCTTTCTCTAGTTTTGGGAAGTTTTCTAGTATTATCCCTTTGAATAGACTTTCTATACCTTTTTCTTTCTCTACCTCCTCTTTAAAAAGAATAACTCTTAGATTTGTCCTTTTGAGGATATTTTCCAGATCCTGTAGATGTGTTTTATTCTTTTCTATTCTTTTTTTAAATTTCCTCTGACTGTATTTTCCAGTAGCCTATCTTCAGGTTCACTTATTCTCTCTTTTGCTTGATCAGTTCTGCTATTAAGAGCCTCTGATGCATTCTCTAGTATGTCAATTGCATTTTTCAACTCTGCAATTTCTGCTTGATTTTGTTTAATAATTCCAATCTCTTTGTTAAATTTGTCTGATAGAATTCTGAATTCCTTCTCTGTGCTATTTTGTGTGTCTTCTTTTGAAAAGTGTCTGTTCATGTCCTTTGCCCACTGTTTAATGGGGTTGTTTGTTTTCCTTTGTAAATTTGTTTAAGCTCCCTGTAGATGCTGGATATTAGATCTTTGTGAGAGAGATAGATTGCAAAAATTTTCTCCCATTCTGTGGGCTGTTTACTCTGTTGATAGTTTCTTTGGCTATGCAGGAGCTCTTTTTAGATCCCATTTGTCATTTTTTTATTTTGTCACAACTGATTTTGACATCTTTGTCATGAAATCTTTGCCCTTGCCTATGTACTGAATTGAATTGCGTAGGTTTTCCTCTAGAGTTGTTATAGTTTTGGGTTGCACATTTAAGTCCTTAATACATCTTCAGCTAATTTTTGTATATGATGTAAGTAAGGAAGGTGTTATGGTTTGGCTCTGTGTCCCCACCCAAATCTCATCTCAAATTGTAATTCCTGTGCATCAGGAGAGGGCTTGTGGGAGGTGACTGAATCATGGGGGCACATTTTTCCTTTGCTGTTTTCATGATAGTGAATACGTTCTCATGAGATCTGGTTGTTAGAAAGTGTGTGGGACTTCCCCCTTTGCTCTCTCTCTCCTGTCACTATGTCAAGAAGGTCCTCGTTTCCCCTTCTTTTCATGCCATTATTATAATTTTCCTGAGGCCTCCCAGTCATGCTTCCTGTTAAGCCTTTGTAACTGTGAGTCAATTAAATCTCTTTTCTTTATAAATTACTCAGTTTCAGGTAGTCCTTCCTTCCTTCCTTCCTTCCTTCCTTCCTTCCTTCCTTCCTTCCTTCCTTCTTCCCTTCCTTTCTCCCTCCTCCCTCCCTCTCTCCTTCTCTCTCTCTTTATTTCTTTCTTCTTTTTTTTTTTTTTTGACAGAATCTCGCTCTGTCACCCAGGCTGGAGTTCAGTGATGTGATCTCAGCTCACTGCAACCTCCAACTCCTGAGTTCAAGAGATTCTCCTTCTTCAACCTCCCGAGTAGCTGGGATTACAGACATGGACCACCATATCTGGCTAATTTTTGTAGTTTTAGTAGAGATGGGGTTTTGCCTTGTTGGCCAGGCTAGTTTCAAACTCCTGACCTCAAGTGATTCGCCCATCTTGGCCTCCCAAAGTGCTGCAATTAAAGGCATGAGCCACTGCACCTGGCCCAGGTAGTTCTTTATAGCATTGTGAAAATGAACTAATACAGAAATATGGTACCAGGAAAGTGGGACACTGCAATAAAGATAACTGAAGATGTGGAAGTGACTTTGGAACTCGGTAATGGGCAGAAGTTGGAAAAGTTCGGAGGGCTAGGAAGAAGACAGGAAGGTATGGAAACTTTTTAGAGACTTGTTGAATTGTTTTGACCAAAATGCTGACAGCGATATGGACAGTGTAGTCCAGGCTGAGGTGGCCTCCAATGGAGATGAGGAACTTATTTGGAACTGGCGTAAATGTTATTTTAGTTTTGTTTTAGCAAAGAGACAGGCAGCATTTTACTCCTACCTTAGAGATTTGTGGAACTTTGAACTTGAGAGAGATAATTTAGGGTATCTGGCAGAAGAAATTTCTAAGCAGCAAAGCACTGAAGATGCGACCTGGCTGTTTCTAAAAGTGTACACTTATATGCATAAAAAAAGATGGTCTAAAATTGGAAATTATATTTAAAAAGGAAGTAGAACATAAAAGTTTTGAAAATATGCATCCTGACCATGTGGTAGGAAAGAAAACCCATTTTCTGGGGAGAAATTCAAGCTGGCTGCAGAAATTGGTGTAAGTAAAGTGGAGCCTAATGTTAATAGCCAAGACAATGGGGAAAATGTCTCCAGGTCATGTCAGAGACATTCATGGCAGCCCCTCTCATCACAAGACCAGAGGGCTAGGAGGAAAAAATGGTTTCATGTGTCAGGCCCAGGGCCTCACTGCTCTGTGCGGCCTTGGGACATGGCGCCCTGCATCCCAGCCACTCCAGCTCTAGCCATGGCTAAAAGTGGCCAAGGTACAGCTCCAGCTGTTGCTTCAGAGGGTGTGAGCCTCAAGCCTTGGTGGCTACCATGTGGTTTTGGGCCCGCAGGTGCACCAAGGGCAAGAGTTGAGGCTTGGAAACCTAGATTTCAGAAGATATATGAAAACTCCTAGATATCCAGGCAGAAGTCTGCTGCAGGGGCAGAGCCCTAACGGAGAACCTCTACTAGGGCAGTACAGAGGGAATAGGTGGGATTTGAGCCCTCACACAGAGTCCCCACTGGGGCACTGCCTAGTGGAGCTAGGAGAAGAGGAACCACCATCTTCCAGGCCCCAGAATGGTAGATCTACTAACAACTTATACCCTGCATCTGGAATAGCTGCAGACACTTAATGTCCACCTGTTAATGTAGCTGTGGGGGCCATACCCTGCAAAGCCACAGGAGTATAGCTATCCAAAGCCTTGGGGGCCCACCTCTAGCATCAGTGTGCCCTGGATGTGAGCCATGGAGTCAAAGGAGATAAAATGAGATTATTTTGGAGCTTTAAGATTTAATGACTGTCCTGCTGGGCTTCAAACTTGCATGGGAACTGTGGCCCCTTTATTTTGGCCAATTTATCTTATTTGGAATGAGATCCTTTACCCAATGTCCAATGTCTATACCCTAATTGTGTCTTGGAAACAACTAACTTGCTTTTGATTTTATAGGCTCATAGGCAGAAGGGTCTGGCCTTGTCTCAGATGAAACTTTGGGGGACTGTTGTTAAGGCATGATTGCGTTTTGAAATTTGAGAAGCACATGAGATCTGGGAGGGGCCTGGGGCAGAATTATATGGTTTGACTCTGTGCCCCCACCCAAATCTCATCTCAAATTGTAATCCACTTGTGTTGGGGGAGGGGCCTGGTGGAAGGTGATTGAGTCATGGGGGTGGACTTCCTCCTTGCTCTTTTCATGATAGTGCTTATATTCTCATGAGATCTGGTTGTTCAAAATTGTGTGGCACTTCCCCCTTTCATCTCCCTCTTTCCTGCCACCATGTGAAGAAGGTCCTTGCTTCCCCTTTGCCTTTTGTGTGATTGTAAGCTTCCTGAGGCTTCTTAGTCATGCTTCCTGTTAAGCATGGAATTATGAGTCAATTAAACCTCTTTTCTTTATAAATTACTCTCTCTCACGTAGTTCTTCATGAAAGTGTGAAAACAGACTAATACAGAAGGCGTCTAATTTCAATTTTCTGCATATGGCTTGACAGTTATCCCAGCACCATTTATTAAATAGGGAATTTTTTCCCTCATTGCTTGTTTTCATCAGGTTTGTCAGAGATCAGATGGTTGTAGGTGTGCAGTCCTATTTCTGGGTCCTCTATTCTGTTCCATTGGTCTATGTGTCCTTGGAGCAGTATCATGCTGTTTTGGTTACTGTAGCCCTATAGTATAGTTTAAAGTCAGGTAGCATGATGCTTCCAGTTTTATTCTTTCTGTTTAGGATTGCCTTGGCTATTCAGGCTCTTTTTTGGTTCCACATGAATTTTAAAATAGTTCTTTCTAAGTCTGTGAAGAATGTCAGTGGTAGTTTAATGGGAATAGCATTGAATATATTATATAA
The DNA here is from genome assembly GCF_006542625.1 of Nomascus leucogenys. NCBI lineage: Eukaryota > Metazoa > Chordata > Mammalia > Primates > Hylobatidae > Nomascus > Nomascus leucogenys. The sequence goes on from NC_044396.1 coordinate 62,126,628, forward strand.
ATTGCTTTGGGCTGTATGGTCATTTTTAACATATCGATTATTCTCTAAACATGAGCATGGAAAGTTTTTTTCATTTTTGTTTGTGTGTCATCTCTGATATTTTTGAGTAGTGGTTTGTAGTTCTTGAAGAGGCCCTTCGCTTTTCTTGTTAGTTGTATTCCTAGGTATTTTATTCTTTTTGTGGCAACTGTGAATGGGAGTTCATTCATGATTTGGCTGTCAGCTTGCCTATTCTTGGTGTATAGGAATACTAGCAATTTTTTCACATTAACTTTGTATACTGAGACTTTGATGAAGTTGCTTATTAGCTTAAGAAGCTTTTGGGCTGAGAAGATGGAGTTTTCTAGATATAGGATCATGTCAGCTGCAAACAGGGATAGTTTGAGTTCCCCTCCTCCTATTTGAATGCCTTTTATTTTTTTCTCTTGCCTGATTGCTGTGGCCGGAACTTTTAGTACTATGTTGAATAGGTGTGATGACAGAGGGAAACCTTGTCTTGTGCTGACTTTCAAGGAGAATGCTTCCAGCTTTTGCTCATTCAGTATGATATTGGCTGTTAGTTTGTCATAAATGGCTCATTTTGTTTTGAGCCATGTTTTTTGAGTACCTAATTTATAGAGAGTTTTTAACATAAAGGGATTTTGAATTGTATCAAAAGCCTTTTCTGAATCTGTTGAGATAATCATGTAGTTTTTGTCTTTATTTCTGTTAATGTGATGAGGAATGTTTATTGATTTGCATATTTTGAGCTAGCCTTGCATCCCGGGGATGAAACCTACTTGAAGCTTTTTAATGTGTTGGTGGATTCAGTTTGCTAGTATTTTGTTGAGGATTTTTGCATCCATGTTTAACAAGGATATTGGCCTGTAGTTTCCTTTTTTGTTGTATCTCTGCCAGGTTTTGTTATCAGAATGGTTCTGGCCTTATAGGATGAGTTAGAGATGAGTCCCACCTTTTCAATTTTTTGAAATAGTTTCAGTGTGAATGGTACCAGTTTTTCTTTGTACCTCTGGTAGAATGTAGCTGGGAATCAGTCTGGTCCTGGGCTTTTATTTTTCGGTTGGTAGGCTATTTATTAGTGCTTCAATTTCAGAACTCATTATTGATCTATTCAGGGATTCAATTTCTTTGTGGTTCAGTCTTGGAAAGGCGTATTTGTTCAGGAATTTATCCATTTCTTCTATATTTTCTAGTTTGTAGTGTATAGAGGTTTTTATATTGTTCTCTGATGATTGCTTGTATTTCTATGGTGTCAATGGCAGTATCTCCCTTATTATTTCTGATTGTCTTTATTTGAATATTCTTTCTTTTTTTCTTTATTAGCCTAGCTAGCAGTCAATCAAAAAATCAGCTCCTAGATTCATTGATTTCTTTGAAGGGTTTTCATTTCTCTATCTCTTGAGTCCTACTCTGATCTTGGTTATTTCTTCTGATCTACTAGCTTGGGGTTTGTTTGCTCTTGGTTCTCTAGTTTTTTGTTATGATGTTGGGTTGTTAACTTGAGATCTTTCTAGCTTTTGGATATGGACATTTAGTGCTATATATGTATTTCTCTTAACACTGCTTTAGTGGTATCCCAGAGGTGCTGGCACATTGTCTCTTTTTTTTCTTATTAATTTCAAATAACTTCTTGATTTCTATCTTAATCTTATCATTTATCCAAAAGTTATTCAGGAGCAGGTTATTCAATATCCATGTAGCTGTATGGTTTTGAATGAATGTCTTAATCTTGAGTTCTAATGTGATTACACTGCAGTCTGAGAGACTGTTATGATTTCAGTTCTTTTGCATTTGGGGGAGTGCTTCCAATTATGTGATCAATTTTAGAGTAAGTGCCATGTGGCAATGAAAAGAATATATATTCTATTGTTCTCCAGTGGATACTTCTGTAGATATCTATCAGGTCTACCTGATCCAGAGATGAATTCAGGTCCTACATATCTTTGTTAATTTTCTGTCTCATCGATCTGTCTAATAATGTCACTGGGGTGTTAAAGTCTCCCACTTATTATTGTGTGGGAGTCTAAGTCTCTTTGAATGTTTCTAATAACTTGCTTTATGAATCTGCGTGCTCCTGTATTGGGTGCATATATATTTAGGATAGTTAGCTCTTCTTGTTGAATTGAACCCTTTACCATTGTGTAATGGTTTGTCTTTTTTGATTTTTGTTGGTTTAAAGTCTGTCTTTTCAGAAAAGAGGATTGCAACCCCTGTTTTCTTCTGTTTTCCTTTTGCTTGGTAATTTTTCCTCCATCTCTTTATTTTGAGCCTATATGGTCTTTGTATGTGAGATGGGTCTTTTGAAGACAGCATACTGATGGGTCTTGATTCTTTATCTAGCTTGCCATTCTGTGTTTTTTAATTGGGGTATTTAGTCCATTTACATTTAAGGTTAGTATTGTTATGTGTGGATTTGATCTTGTCATTATGATGCTAGCTGGTTATTTCGCAAACTTGTTTATGTTTTGTTTTTCCTTTGCTTTTTACATTTTGTGTATAGTTATGCTTTGATTCTTGTTTTTTTCTACTAATTTTTTTTTCTTTTCTAGTTCCTTGAGGTGCATTGTTAGGGTTGTTTATTTGAAATCGTTCTACTTTTTTGCTATAGGTGTTAATTCCTATAAAATTCCCTGTAGGCACTGCTTTTGCTGTATCTCATAGGATTTAGAATGTTGTCTTTTCATTTTTTGTTCATTGCAAAAAATTGTTTTATTCCCTTCTTAATTTCTTCATTAATTGAATGGTTATTTAGGAGCATCCTGTTAAATTTCCATGTACTTGTAGAGTTTTCAAAATTTATCTTGTTATTAACTTCTAGTTTTATTCTCTTGTGGTCCTAGAAAATACTTAATATAATTTAGTTATGTTAAGACTTGTTTTGTGGCCTAACATATGGTCTATCCTGTTGAATGTTCCACGTGCTGGTGAGAAGAAGGTGTATTCTTCAACTGTTGGATGAAATGTTCTGTAAGTATCTGTTAGATCTACTTGGTCTAAAGTGCAGTTGAAATCCAGTGTCTCTTTGTTGATTTTTTTTTGTCTAGATGATCTGCCCTATGCTGAGAGTGAGGTGTTGAGATCCTCAAATATTATGGTATTGGCAGCAATTTATCTCTTTAGATCTGATAATATTTTCTATATGCCCTGGGTGCCCTCTTGTTGGGCACATTTATGTTTAGAATTGTTATATCCTTTTGCTAAACTGATTCCTTTAACATTATATAATATCCTTTTTTGTTTCTTTTTACAGCTTTTGAATTGAATTTTTTTTTTTTTTTTTGAGACAAAATCTCGCTCTGTCATGCAGGCTGGAGTGCCGTGGTGCTATCTCATCTCACTGCAACCTCTGCCTCCTGGGTTCAAGCGATTCTCCTGAGTATCTGGGGTTACAGGTGTGCGCCACCACCCCTGGCTAATTTTTATATTTTTAGTAGAGACAGGATTTCACCATGTTGGTCAGGCTGGTCTCGAACTCCTGACCTCGTAATCTGCCTGCCTTGACCTCCCGAATTGTTGGGATTACAGGCGTGAGCCACTGCGCCCAGCCAGTCTGTTTTATCTGATATAAACATAGCTACTCCTGCTCACCTTTGGTTGCTATTTTCATGAAATCTTTTTACACCTTTTCACTTTCAGATTATATGTGTCTTTAGAGGTAAGTGAGTTTCTTATAGGCTTCATATAGTTGAGTCATTTTTTTTTTAAATTCATGCAGCTAATCTCTGTCTTTTAAGTGGGAAATTTAGTACACTTACATTCAAGGTTATTGATAAATGAGGATTTACTCCCATCATTTTGTTATTTGTTTTCTGATTGTTTTATATATCCTGTATTTTTTTCTTCCCCTTTTATTGTTTATCATTGTGGTTTGGTGGATTTATATAGTTGTAACATTTGATTCATTCCTCTTTCTCACTTGTGTGTCTGCTTTACTGGTGGGTTTTATGCTTTTGTGTGTTTTCATAATTGTAAATATTATCTTTTGCTCCACATGCAAAATTCACATAAGTATTTCTTGTAGGGTTGGTTGATTGGTGATGAATTCCTTGAGTTTTTGGTTGTCTAAGAAAGACTTTATGTCTTCTTCATTTTTGAAGGTAAGCTTTGCAATGTATTGTATTCTTGGCTAGCATTTTTTTTTCTTCTCAGTTCTTTGAATACGTTATCCCATTCCCTCCTGGCCTGGAAGATTTCTGCTGAGAAATCTGCTGTTACTTTGATGAGGATTCCCTTATATATGACTTGATATTATCTCTTTTATAATAATTGCTGTTTTTATAATTCCCCCTTTGTTTGACTTTTGACAATTTGATTCTAATACACCTTGGAGAAGATCTTTTTGTATTAAATCAATTTGGAAATTTTTAAGTTTCTCCTATCTGAAAGTCTGTATGTGTTACATGACTTGGGAAGTTTTCTGCTATTGTTTTGTTTAAAAGATTTTCTATGTTTTGCCCATTCATCTCTTCTCCTTCTAGAACATCTATTCAAACATTTGGTTACTTCGTGATGTCCCCTATGTCACCTAAGATTTATTTATTATTTTTTATTGCTTTGTTATTTTCCTCTTTATCTAACTGGGTAGTTTTATTTTACTTTATTTTTTATCCATCCCCTCAAACATTTATCATTTGAGTTTAATAATTCAGTTACATTCTTTAAGTTACTTAAAAATATACAAGTAATTGGCCGGGCACGGTGGCTCACGCCTGTAATCCCAGCACTTTGGGAGGCCGAGGCGGGTGGATCATGAGGTCAGGAGATTGAGACCATCCTGGCTTACACAGTGAAGCCCCGTCTCTGCTAAAAGTACAAAAAATTGGCAGGGCAGGCGCCTGTAGTCCCAGCTACTTGGGAGGCTGAGGCAGGAGAATGGCATGAACCTGGGAGGTGGAGCTTGCAGTGAGCCGAGATCGCGCCACTGCACTCCAGCCTGGGTGACAGAGTGAGACTCCATCTCAAAAAAAAAAAAAAAAAAAAAAAAAAAAAAAAATATATATATATATATATACATATATACAAGTAATTTATTATTAACTACAGTCACCCTATTGTGCTATTAATAGGAAGTCTTATTCACTCTGTATTTTTTTTGTATTCATTCATCATCTCCTCCTTCCTCCCACCCCCGCTTCTCAGTTTCTGGTAACAATCCTTATACTCTCGATATTCATGAGTTCAATTGATTTGATTTTTAGATTCCACAAATAAGTAAGAAAATGTGATGCTTGTCTTTCTGTGACTGGCTTATTTCACTTAATGTAATGATCTCTGTTCCATCTATATTGTTGCAAATGACTGGATCTCATTCTTTTTATGGCCAAATAGTTATCCAGTGTATATATGCACCACATTTTCTTTATGCATTCATCTGTTGATGGACACTTAGGTTGCCCCAAACTTTAGCTATTGGAAACAGTGCTGCAACAAACATAGGAGTGCAGATATCTCTTTGATATACTGATTTCCTTTCTTTTGAGCATAATTGGGTAATTTAAATACTTGTCTTCAGGTTTAGAAATTTTTTCTTCTGCTTGATCTAGTCTATTATTGAAACTGTTTATTGTATTTTAATATTTCATCTATTAGATTCTTCAGTTCTAGGGTTTTTGCTTCATTTTTCTGAATCTAACTCTTTGTTAAATTTCTCCTTTGGATCATGAGTTGTTTTTCTAATTTCTTTGTATTTTTTATGTTTTTTCTTTTCCATCTCATTGAGCTTCTTTTATATTATCATTTTGAACTCTTTTTCAATTGTTTCATAGATTTCTTTTTTCATGGAACCTATTGCTGGAGAATAATTGTGTCCCTTTGGAGATGTCATGTTTCCTTGTTTCTTTTTCATGTTTCTTCTGTCCTTATGTTTGTAACTGCACATTTGGTATAGCAAGTATCACTTCTTCAAATTTTATGAATTGGCTTTCATAGGAATATATATTTTCTTAGAGAAGTATCTATAGAGTACATTGTATATGGTACTTTGGCTTTGATTTTGGATGGGCTCAATAGTGTATACTCCATATGATCTCTTCAGCTGTTATTGAGTATCAGTGGTATCTTAAGTTCTTCAGTGGCTTAGAGTGTGATTGTTAATGAAGGCTGCAGTGGAGCTTTGCTGGGGAGAGGGGTACCAGATGGGTCAGTCCTTAGGTATTAGTGGTGGCAGCGTGGTGTGCCAGACCTTGGGCCCTCAAGTAGTGTATGTGGACTCTAGTGGTAAAGAATCTGGGTGGGCTGATCTTTGGGCCTCCAGGTAACTTGCTTAGGTGCCAGCAGGGGCAATTGTGGACTGGATGGGCAGGCAGGTTCTTGGGCCTCTGGGAAGCAGGCATGGCATTGATGATGGCAGTAGCAGTAGTGGGTAAATCTTGAGATCTTCCTGTGGCATACATGGGCACAGTGGTGGCAGCAGTGGACTTGGAAGGCCAGTCCCCAGGCCTCCAGGTGGCACATGAAGGTGAGTACTGGTGGCAGTGGTGGTGACAGGCTCAGTGGCCCCTCATCAGCTCACAGGAGGCATTAGTGGGCTCTGATGGCAGCAGGTGAGGCAGATCAATCCCCAGTCCCCTTGGACAATATACCCAGGCATTGGGAGGGATGCTGCCTACAGGGTGGGTCTTTTCTCAAGCCCATGGATGATGTGTGTGGGCATAGGTGCTGGTAGATGGGATATGATAGGTGCAAGGTTTTTTTGCATGATTCACTTTATGAGATTGAGGGTGTTTCTCTCATTTTTTTTTTGTAATTTCTTAACAGTATGTTTTTGTTTGCTTATTTGTAATCAGTTATGGGTATTTTTTTTTCAAATGCCTTTCTGCCTCAATTTGGATGATCTTATGGTATTTCTAATTTAGTCTCTTGATGTGGTAAATTACATTGACTGATTTTGAACAGTAAACCAATTTTGCATTACTGTGCTAAATTCTACTTGGTCATTTTATATATATATATATATATATACACACACATGTATATATATTTGATTTGCTTCTCTATACTCCCAGCTCTGTTTAACTCTGGGTGAATGTTTCTTTTCCTGCCCCACAGCCTAGAAACTTTCTAGGTTGAAAGCTGAAGTTTAACGTATTTGTTTTCTATCTTTCATGCATCACAGAAGAGAAATGCAAAATTTTATTGAGAATGGAAATATTGTACATTTTGATTGACGTGGTAGTGTAGGAAAATTGTGAAATAATTTTAAATGGATTAAAAGATTCCTGAGTTTTCAATGGAACTATGGATTGTTTAGAGAATATTCTGAGTTATTTGGCTGTATAAGGTTTCTGGGACTTTCAATTTTTTAATCTATTTTCCAACTCCATGAGTTGTAGAAAACTACTAATAAGGGAAATAGTTCTTATTAATAGAAATGGAGACTTCTCTCATGGATAGCAATTGATTATTGCTTTGTAGATATTTACCAGTTTTGATATTTTTTCATTTATTATCAAATTCAATTTAACATTCCTGATGTGCTCATATGATTTTGTATTCTCTTTTGAATGGGTACAGTGTGTTTCTGGCTCTCTTATTAATTACTAAATTAAATAAAATCTTTGACAAATGCTTATTTTATATTTGTATGGGAGTCATGAATTTACCATTTAAAAGTCATTCTTTATTAGCAGTTACATGTCTGTATACAATTGCCAAAACATGTCAGATTGTACAGTTAAAATGGCTGAATTTTGGCCGGGCCCAGTGGCTCACACCTGTAATCCCACCACTTTGGGAGGCCGAGGCGGGCAGATCATGAGATCAGGAGATTGGGATCATCCTGGCCAACATGGTGAAACTCTGTCTCTACTAAAAATACAAAAATTAGCTGGGCGTGGTGGCACGTGCCTGTTATCCCAGCTACTCAGGAGGCTGAGGCAGGATAATTGCTTGAACCAGGGATTTGGAAGTTGCAGTGAGCCAAGATCACGACTGCACTCCAGCCTGGTGACAGAGTGAGACTCCATCTCAGAAAAAAAATAAAAAAAGGCTGAATCTTATTTTATGCAGCTTATGCCCCAATAAAACTGGAAACATATTATCTTCAAGGAAATCTTACAGAAAATAAAGGACTTGCCTTACCATTTCTCTAGAATTTGCTGCTAAAACAGCTGGCTTTTTATGACATTAGCATTTTCAATCTTTCTCCTTAATTCTTCGAATATTCCTTATTAATAATCTCTTCATGGGACCTGTTTCCCAGCATCAATTCTTTCAATGTTGAATAATTAAAAAACCTCTCTTAGGTCATCTTCTTACACTAAGCACTTTCCCTATACGGTCTCATCTCTTTATCAAAATATGAAAGTTGACCACTCTGTAACTTAAAAAAGTCATCCTGATAATAAGTAATACTAACTTAATATTTATTATATCTCATGCATTCTCCTATAAAGATTATGACATTAACTCACTAAGTTCTCACAATAACTCAGAGGTGCTTTTATAATCATCACCACTTTATAGGTAAAGAGTCTGTGACCTAAAATTTGTATGCCCTCCACTAAAGTCACAGCAAATAACTGATAAAGATTAGATTTAAATTTAGATAGTTTCATGCCAGTACCCAAATATTTAACCACTAATCAATACCGCCTTTCATCACCATTCCCACAATTCCAATCCTAGTTTTTTTACTGTCTTCATGAAACTTTTAAAAATGCCTTTCATTTCTGGTTTCCTGAATTATATCCTATTCTAAATTAATTAGTATTTATTGTGGTCAGACTCCAACTCTGCCACTGACAGGTTGGGTTAACTTGAGCATGTCACTTGCTCTCTTTGGGCCTCAGTTCCTTTTTAAAAAGATTTAAAATATTTAATTGAAAAATAAGGATTATATATATTCAAAATGTACAATGTGATTGATACACATATACATTGAATATGAAAATATTATATTAATTATTACAATCAATTAACACATCCATCATCACTCATGCTATACACTAGATCATCAGAACTTGTTCATAACTGAAGATTTGTACCTTTTGATAATCTGTAACATAATTATTATCATCAGTTTATTACGTTCAGCTAAATTAGTCAACTATAGAATGGAAAACTGCTTTCAATTGTATCTTTTTGTCAGTGAAAATATTTTTCCATAGGATGGGTTTAATCTGTATTCCATGGCAACAGATTTCTTTTTAGTTGAAGGATAAAAATAAACTATTACACCAAGGTTTCTATATCTAATGTTACCCTTTCTCTTTCATCTATGCAAAATAACTTACAAGAATACAATAATTATGGTTATAGAAAAGTCATTTACACTGACCCCAATTTTAATCATGTTTTGCTCCTAATTCAACAGGATGATAAAAATGTGTAACTCTTATGGCAATGAAGATTTTATGAGCTGTTACTAATTGTTTCAGTCATAAGTTCATGAGGTACCATAATTTCCAGTAAAATACAACTTAGACCCTGCTATTTAACATGTGTACAATGTAGTATGATAGTGCTTTTTATAACCTTCAAAACCTGAATGTCACTTGGGCTTTAGTGACTCAGTGCCATCTGTTGAGGTTTTGCTGAATGATGTAGTGAGCTCTTAAGGGCAGAACCGGGGGAAAAGTCCTGGCTCTTCCACTTCCTTGTTCTGGGATGGAGGCAAATTATTTAACCTCTTAGCTTAGCACCATGAACTATTAACTAGAAACACGTTTTTTTAGTAGTCATAATTAGGAACAGATGACATAGTGGATATGAAAACTACAAGTCCAGCCACTAATTAGGTGTTAGAACCATGCCTCTCTGCTGTTCTTTTAAATAAATGTGATACAATAGACTATTGTTGAATGAATCTAATGTTTTTATATCATACAACTACAAATTATTAAGACATCAAATATTGATATTCTTCCCTGTCAATTCCTTTTTGGCTTGAGTGTTTTACATATGTTCTCTCATTTATACATTGGGAAAACTTTTAAAAAAATCTAATTAATTCCATTCTTAACTTTAAGAGAGGTGATATAGAGTAGTATTGAGTGTGTAGACTTTGATGCTTGCTTCCTGAATTCAAATTATTAATGTGTCACATATAGCTATGCTACCTTATTCAAGTTAGTACTCTCTCTGTGTCTCAGACTTTTCACTTATGAGACTTGAATAGTTATCAAAATCAAAGGTTTTTATGAGAATCAAATGAGTTACTACATGAAAAGTGCTTAGGACAGTGCCTGGCATAAAGTACTTAGTAGAGGTTATTCTTTTATTATTACTATTATTATCATTATTAATGAATAAAACATTTCATAGAGAGGTAAATTGACTTACCCATGATAACCTTGTTAGTACTGGGTGAAAACATGTTTTAAACACAAATTCGCTGACTCCAAATATGCATTATTTTATCTTTATCTCATGAGATAATTCATCATGCTACCTATGATGCTATTTATTATAGATAGCATTGTGGGGGGGAAATGTAGAAATCAATAAGTTAGTCTTTAATATTACTCTATTACTGACCCAAAATAACATGTTACAACATGGTTATGAATGTAGATATTTCATATAAATATGTTATGTATTTATTTTATCTAAGTATGTAAATATTGATTGGGCTGAAATAAGTGGAAAATGTTGCTCATAAAGATAAATTTCTATTGTGCTAAGAATAGGTAAAATGGCATAATGACTTGGTATAAGACTTAATCATGTGAGGCAGAAATGAAATTCAATCAGTTATCTAAAAATGCTGTACATCAAGGCACATGTTTGCTGCATACTTTGACTAAATGAAAAGCTTATGAGAAACTCAAAAGATGTGGTTGCTGGAATTTCTGAACCCACAGTAGCGATGATTCATCCAGATTCTGCATCTTGTAATTTCTACTGAGGCAATATCTTTCTTCTTCTATAACAACCCATGATTCCAGGGAAATCATTTTCCTTAGTAAGCTACAGGCTTAACTGGAAGAAAGAATTTTATATGTCAAGAACCATCTGTTCTTGGTCACCCTTTGAAGGTAGTGTAAATTTAAAACTGTCATTGCTACCTAAATGTTGGGAAAAAGTAGAGGCATCAGGAAATATGGGGAAGGAAACTTTGATTAATAACAAAAATATTATCTTTGAACATAATATACTCTACATCAAATTCTGCTTAGAGGGATGAGGCTTGGTAGTAAAAGTAAGACAATGAGAATTCTCACAGCTATTTCAATAACAAGGAATTAACATGTGACATCCAGTACTATACCCAGAGAGTTTTCAGATTTGTTTCCAGGTAACACAGACAATGTGTAATGTAAGCACAGCTTCATTAGATCTAATAAAAATATTCAATTCCTTGTCACAATTTCTACATCCAAGTTATTGGATTCTCCATCTTGGGGTCACAAACAAAATTTTCTGTAGGAGAATAGATCAGCATTCAGTTACTTCACATGAGCCTGAGGGATAGAGGGTTGAAATCATTTCTTCATAGGTTGGCTGGTAGGTGTTAGAGGTAATTGGATTTTGCACAATTCAAGTGGCTTTAGGGTAACAATGGTCTTTCATGGATCCACTGAAGATCTTCTGGTGCATGTGACTGGATATATTTGTGCCTGAACACAAGAAAGTTTGCAAACCAAATACTTATAGCTAGCTGCCAACTTAACTTTGAAGGTTTCATCTTCAGTGATGATACTTTTAATGAAATGTCAATGCTTTGTTTAAAACTGGATGCTTGTATCATCAAATCCAATGCTCATTCAAATATCTGACTTGCAAAAGATGTTGGAGGAATTATTTGTAGCCTCAATGAATAATCATGTATTGGAATTTAGCTTGTAATGATTCTATTTTTCTAGTCATTGGTAACCTCTTCCTGGGCTACAAAACACTGAACCAACTTAGTTGAGGGCTGAACTTTTGCTATTTTAGATATAACCAGAGTCAGGACATGAATTTCTTTGGGAATTATATTGGAAAATGTTTGCATGCCTTTGTGGAATAGATTTATTTTAAAATTAGGGTAATATGAAGAGTTGTAAACTATTTCTCAAATCCTCCCCCAAATTTTAATTTTTACCCAACATATGAGTTCACATAATTGAAAAAGTTATATAAATCTACATGATTAGATACAAAATACAAAATTCCCTGCTACACTCTTTTCCTGAAAGTGATTACACTCACCTTATTTTAAGGAAGTTTAAGGCATAATGTCATTGTGTAAAGTGGCCGTTAGGATTCTGTTGTTATTTACAGGTAGACAAGAGTAAAGGATGGTTTCTAACACAAGAAAGTGTGGCTAAACAACCCAAGGAGAGACTAGCGTAAAGATTTATTGTGTCCAATGTACAGCTGTTACGCATTTAGGTTCAAATATTTTACTATTATAAATAATGCTATAATAAATATCCTTATAAAGAAAACATTGCATATTTGCGTATTAATACATCAATGTTTATGATTAATTTCAGAAATTAAATGCCAATTCAAATAGAATGTACATTTTCCAATTTTATAGAAAGAAAGTTTAGGCCTGTTTATGTTGCCATCAGTAGTGACAGGGTGTGAATGAGAGTGCTTCTCTGCAAAGTCTCCAAAATTAAGTGTTATCAATTTTTTAAGTCTTTGCCTATCTAAATGTATTTTGATAAGGGTAAAATGTATTTCATTTTAATAAAGTTTATATTAGTGATTAAACATTAGGAAGTTTATGTATTTCAATGCTGAAATAGTGTTTCTTAATAGAAAACTATTTAAAGGCAATCTGACATCCGTTTAGCTTTCTTGCACCCACACACTAGTGGACTCATCCTACCCTTTGCTAAGATTACATTTTAAAAGAAAACCATGACTAATTCCTAATTTGAAAAGCTTGCACATTAAACATGCAGTCAGCCTCTCTTCTTTCACACTCTTCCCTTGCTTTGAATCCATTATATTTGTTGTATATATATCATTCTCATTAATTTGTTTACTCTTTTTAAGACAGAAATTATATCTCATTAATCTTTTTTTAAAAAAAAAATGAAAGATTTTATTCTGGATAATTTTTTTTTCACTCCTAGTCATTTCTCTATGTCTAGAAGTTTTAACAAATTATTTTTATAGTTAAAGTTGACAGATATTTTGTTTTGTAATTTTTTCCCATTACCTTTATATACAAAAGTCTTCCTATCTACAGATTAGAGAAATTTCACTTGGTTATTTCGTCTAAATTTTAAGTACTACATTGTAATATATAATTTACCTGCAATTTATGTTTTATAATGTATAATGGGAGTATAATGGGATAAAGGTATCTATTTTACTTTTGATTTTTTACAAATAGTTGTATCAGTACCATTTTTAAATAATGCATGCATTCTTCATTTGTTAGGTCTGAGCAACTATAGGTGGTCTTTCCACAGCACTTTGGCAACTCACAGGAGGGTAAGCAGATTTTAAAAGCAAGCATCCTGAGAGCAAACATTCTAAAAGGCTCAGGTGGAAGCTACTTGACTTCGTAACTTTGGAAGCTAGGTTAAGGAAATCCCAAATCCCACTTTCACTGCCTTCTGTAGGCCAAACAAGTCACTAATGCCAGGCCAGTCATGAAAGGAACCAAATTAAGCTTTATCTCTCAATATGAAGACTAGAAAATAACTTCTGGCCATTTTTAATTTACCAAACCCTGCACTCTTGCCACATATTGTTTACATTTTCCCCCATATTCAGTGAAGGCTCACCCCTTCCCAAGAGCCTCAGAATGGGATGAGATTCTGATTCATCTTTATATCTTCCCTAAACCCAGTGTCTCAATACAATGCTCAATACACATTCGTTATGTAAGCTTTTTGCCTACATGGCTCAGGAGAGTAGGCTTTTTTCTTTCAGCAGATCTGGATATTTGGCCTGGGCACTATACCTAGCTCTGTGTCAGGCAAGAGCTTTTTCTCTGGACCAGTTTTCCTATACGTACAATTGGAAAGTTCAACTAGATAACCACTAAAGGTTTTCTTTTTTCTTAATCTAAAATCCTATAATACTTTGTCTTTTTATTACAAGTGAACAATTTCTGTTTATATTATAAAATAGAATTTAAATAATGTTGTCTGATTGCAAATTTTTACCTAACAAATCTACAGAGTATATTTCCTTTCAAATACGGTTATTACTCACAAAATGGAAGTTGTTAGTCATCACCTCTCCACAGTGTGTTAGCCCCATCTAGTGAATGATTAATGAATTCTCAAAAGCCAATAGCATATGAACTTTTTTAAAGCTACTGCTGAATCATATGTCATCTTATTTCTAGACTTGGAGCAGCCTTTGCTATTTCAGATGTAGCCAAGATTGAAAGAGGAATTGATTGTGAGATTAATTTTAAAAATGTTAGTATGCCTTTGTAGAATAGATTTATTTTAAGAATAGGGTTACATAAAGAGCTATAATTTATTTCTCAAATCCTCCCCCAAGTTTTAATTTTTACTCAACATTTAAATGCTTGTAGTTGTAATAGTCAAACCGTTCTATATGATTAGATACAGAAAACAGAAATCCATGCCACTTTTTTCCCCTAATTTCTTTCCCTAAAGGCAATTACACTCACTTAATTTTAGTTATTTTAATACTTGCTTCTATGCCTGAAATAACATGCTTATTATTACTCCTTGATTTTTTTCAACTTTAGGCTATAGAGAAGAAGAGGAGTTAATGCTTTTTGTTTTCTTTTCTGAGGATATATCATATATGTAAGTAGAAATTTCGATAACTTTCCTTTCCTGCTCACTTTCCCACCACTCCCCAGCCGAAACTGTCATGTTTATCATTTGCTTAGTTTTCAATATGTTTCTCATTAATCCAGTCTCAAATTGGTTATTCACTAAAACCAAGACTGCAGACACCTCAGGTATTCTATGTGTTCCATCTTTCTGAACAAGTCTTTCTCAAAACCTTCTCACTTGCTCCAATGCTAGTTTGCCCTCCTTGCCTGGGACACAGCTGTTATCCTGGATTTGCCTGGGAGGTCCTCTCATCTTCTGCCCATGTTGTTGTGTCTCTTGTTTTCTGTATATGTCTTACTGTCTCTAGGTTTAGAGAGATGAAATATGCCCTCCAGGAACTTCAAGAGAAAGAATACTTGGGAAATATGTTTTTGAGACTTTGTGTCATGGGTACAATGACTTGTTATTCAGCATGAATTCCGAATGTCTTTTAGTGTATGGAAAGCTAATAACCATATTTTTGAGACTTCCACACAGTGGGGTTCTAAAAGTCCTGTAGTTTGTACCAATAAGATACACTTACACAAATTTCAAATTTATTAATGAGGAATCAGCAAGCTTTGTTGGAAAGCATCACTGTGGACAGGTGTATTTTGATCACGGAGGCTTCCTGAGTGTGGTGACTTTTGAATAGAGGAGGAGATAGTAGTCCTTTGGTGGCCTGGTTTGTTAGCAAAGCTCTCAAAGTCATTCCTGAAAGCCCAACATAAAGTCTGTTTCTTCAGTCATTTGATACCCTGCCATACTACTTAACACTAACTATGGTTGTCTCTGTTTCCTGAACTGTGATTGATTGCACCACTGCACTCCAGCCTGGGTGATAGAGCAAGATTTTATCTTAAATATATATATATATATAATAGGCCGGGCGCAGTGGCTCACGCCTGTAATCCCAGCACTTTGGGAGGCTGAGGCGGGTGGATCACCAGGTCAGGAGATCGAGACCATCCTGGCTAATACGGTGAAACGCCGTCTCTACTAAAAATACCAAAAATTAGCCAGGCGTGGTGGCGGGCGCCTATAGCAGTCCCAGCTACTCGGGAGGCTGAGGAAGGAGAAAAGTGTGAACCCAGGAGGCAGAGCTTGCAGTGAGCCGAGATCATGCCACTGCACTCCAGCCTGGGCGACAGAGTGATACTCTGTCTCAAAAAAAAATATATATATATATAATATTTATAATATTTTATTATAGTTATATATAATGATTATAATATTTACTTATATATAATATAAATATATATAATTCAGGATAAAACATTTAGAATATTCTTAAACTGAATAAATGTTAATGAATATGGTAATTCCTTTCTAGTTTTATTTGCTTATAAATTAAAATGGGCAAATTAAAACAATGTCTGCTGTAACATACAGAGACTTCTGCAGTTTTCTGTCTGTGGCATCTCATGTTTTTTAATTAGATTACATTCTTATCACCTTAAACCACCAAAGCCATTGACTTTAGTAGGGATTAAAAACAAGTGAATGGCAGGCAATTTGCTCCAGGTATGCAGCTTTGTGGTCATCATGTGAATAGAGCGTATCTCTGTGAAATCCTGATACTTGCTGAGCACAATAGATCCAGGGCACTTCTCGAGCCTGTCACTGCAAATTTACCTGGTTCAGTGCCCTGGAGGTTCATTGCAGGTATGGAAAGAGAAATGGATGAAGATAAATTTTCAGGAGGGTTCAGCATTTGGTCTGGATAGTTAAAAGACTTCACAATCATGTTTTTGTTATCTGTATGATTGTTAAAAATAATTTAGTGTAAACAATGTTTTGCAGGTGTGTAATAATAAGTAAGATCTCTAATAGAGAGGCAATTATTTAGTATTTGAAGACCCTTAAACAAAAATCAACCTTTTGGTGCTCATGACTTGGGACGTCTTAAAATCCGTATCAGGGGAATATGTTGTCATAAGAGATTACAGATTGTTTTTAATTAATGAAATGTATGGCATTTAACATAGGATCAAGAAGATGGATTAGGAAGATTGTGCAGATCCCACTCTCTTGCAGGAGTGGTTTTCATTAATGGAGCAAGCCCAGCAGTATCATGTCGGTGGTTTAGAGTTCTGTTTGTTCTATGTGCTTTGACATCACAGAGGATTTTGTCACCTGATTTTGGTACACACTTGCTGTTTCTGCCCTCCATGCTTCCTCGCATCTGCCCGGAGTGCTCCTTTTATGCAAAATGCTAAATGTGATGCTTAGAGAAGAGAGTAGGTTTCCCTCAACAAGTTACATGACTGTTTTTGTGCTTGTTATCTCAATGTTTAGATGAATGGCAGAATTTGGCCTGAGAGATTATTTTACTACAACACATATGGTGAGAGCTTGAGGTGAACACATGTATCGCCCTTATCAATGACTACAAGTGATATTCAGTTTTTACATGCCATTTGGCCATACATTACTACTGTTAAACTGCTGAAATACTTTTATACCTGTTGGTCAATAACTATGACCTTGAATTCCCCCACTGCCCCTTATGTTAGGCCCCAGTTACCCATCCTCTCTTCTTATGATCCAGCAACTAAGTTTAAGTAACACTTTTCTAGCTCTGTCCACAAGAAAAGCAATGTTTGCTATGCACTATTATTCCCATTTTAGATATGTGAATCCTTAGGTTCAAGCCACTTCAGCACTCTACCCAGGGTCACATTTTGCAACAGAGATAAGATTTAAATTTAGAACTTTCTGGTCTCAAAGTGCTTGAGCTTAATTATTATACTTTACAGCATGTTAAAGGGGGAAGAATGCTTTCTGCATCACCAGAATACATATACAAACTAACCCAGAGGAAATAGCAACTTCAATGGGCTCAAATCTCAGCACTAAGAAGCTGGCCCAGCGCTCTCACTTTGAAAACCTTTCGCTTGTTTTGTAATCATCTATGTAAGTGTCTCTCACTTAAGAATCCATCTAATATCTATTGAACACCCATTGTGAGTTAGTTTTAGTTAGAGAGTGTAAAAAAGTAGGTGTCTTTAATCCATCTTTAATAAAGAGAAAAATAATAAAATAAATAGCCTTTAAAAATTCATGATTCTTGCCTTCAATTTGCTTTCAATTTGAGGAGAGATGGCACAGAGCTAAGGCATGTTATTTTAGAATGGCAAGGAACATTGGTGCTTATCTTGTATAGAGATTCTCAAAGTTTTTGGTTCCAGGAACCCCTTGCACTAAAATAAGGGGTTAAAAATATTGTTAAAAATATTGAAGGCTCAAAAGAGCATTGAATTTTATGATTCATGCCTATCCAGTTTACTGTATTAGAAGTTAAAACAGAAATTTTAAAAATATGTAATCATCAATTCACTTAGAAATAATAATAAACAAATTACATGTTAAAATAAACAGCATTTTATTTACAATGACTATGTCTTTGAAAGCAAAAAAATTTTAGAGGTTTGCAAATCAAAAAAAGAATTGTTTTAGAGGTTTGCAAATCTTTTCAATAGAAGACATGTTCTCTTATATTCATTTGTGCTCAGCATTCAATATCTTCCTGTATGTTGTTTTGGTTGAAGTCTCTAAATAAGATAATCTGACCTCACATAGATATACAGTTGGAAAAATGTGGACTTCATTGATTTTCTGAGTGGGTCTCAGAGACCCCCACCTGAGGGAACATAAGGCCATGTGTTGAAAAACTGATCTATTTCTGAGGGCTCTGTTCTGTTCCATTGATCTATGTCTCTGTTTTGGTACCGGTACCATGCTGTTTTGGTTACTGTAGCCTTATAGTATAGTTTGAAGTCAGGTAACGTGATGCCTCCAGCTTTGTTCTTTTGGCTTAGGATTGACTTGGCGATGCGGGCTCTTTTTGGTTCCATATGAATTTTAAAGTAGTTTTTTCCAATTCTGTGAAGAAAGTCATTGGTAGCTTGATGGGGATGGCATTGAATCTATAAATTACCTTGGGAAGTATGGCCATTTTCACGATATTGATTCTTCCTATCCATGAGCATGGAATGTTCTTCCATTTGTTTGTATCCTCTTTTATTTCATTGAGCAGTGGTTTGTATTTCTCCTTGAAGACGTCCTTCACATCCCTTGTAAGTTGGATTCCTAGGTATTTTATTCTCTTTGAAGCAATTGTGAATGGGAGTTCACTCATGATTTGGCTCTCTGTCTGTTATTGGTGTACAGAATGCTTGTGATTTTTGTACATTGATTTTGTATCCTGAGACTTTGCTGAAGTTGCTTATCAGGTTTAGGAGAATTTGGGCTGAGACAGTGGGGTTTTCTAGATATACAATCGTATCATCTGCAAACAGGGACAGTTTGACTTCCTCTTTTCCTACTTGAATACCCTTTATTTCCTTCTTCTGCCTGATTGCCCTTGCCTGAACTTCCAGCACTATGTTGAATAGGAGTGGTGAGAGAGGGCATCCCTGTCTTGTGCCAGTTTTCAAAGGGAATGCTTCCAGTTTTTGCCCATTCAGTATGATATTGGCTGTGGGTTTGTCATAGATAGCTCTTATTATTTTGAGATACGTCCCATCAATACCTAATTTATTGAGAGTTTTTAGCATGAAGCATTGTTGAATTTTGTCAAAGGCCTTTTCTGCATCTATTGAGATAATCATGTGGTTTTTGTCTTTGGTTCTGTTTATATGCTGGATTACATTTATTGATTTGCGTATGTTAAACCAGCCTTGCATCCCAGGGATGAAGCCAACTTGATTATGGTGGATAAACTTTTGGATGTGCTGCTGGATTCGGTTTGCCAATATTTTATTGAGGATTTTGCATCAATGTTCATCAAGGATATTGGTCTGAAATTCTCTTTTTTGGTTGTGTCTCTGCCAGGCTTTGGTATCAGGATGATGCTGGCTTCATAAAATGTGTTAGGGAGGATTCCCTCTTTTTCTATCAATTGGAATAGTTTCAGAAGGAATGGTACCAGTTCCTCCTTGTACCTCTGGTAGAATTCAGCTGTGAATCCATCAGGTCCTGGACTCTTTTTGGTTGGTAAGCTATTGATTATTGCCACAATTTCAGAGCCTGTTATTGGTCTATTCAGAGATTCAACTTCTTCCTGGTTTAGTCTTGGTTGGGTGTATTTGTCGAGAAATTTATCCATTTCTTCTAGATTTTCTAGTTTATTTGCATAGAGGTGTTTTTAGTATTCTCTGATCATAGATTGTATTTCTGTGGGATCAGTGGTGATATCCCCTTTATCATTTTTTATTGTGTCTATTTGATTCTTCTCTCTTTTCTTCTTTATTAGTCTTGCTAGCGGTCTATCAATTTTGTTGATCTTTTCAAAAAACCAGCTCCTGGATTCATTAATTTTTTGAAGGGTTTTTTATGTCTCTATTTCCTTCAGTTCTGCTCTGATTTTAATTATTTCTTGCTTTCTGCTAGCTTTTGAATGTGTTTGCTCTTGCTTTTCTAGTTCTTTTAATTGTGATGTTAGGGTGTCAATTTTGGATCTTTCCTGCTTTCTCTTGTGGGCATTTAGTGCTATAAATTTTCCTCTACACACTGCTTCGAATGTGTCCCAGAGATTCTGGTATGTTGTGTCTTTGTTCTCGTTGGTTTCAAAGAACATCTTTATTTCTGCCTTCATTTCATTATGTACCCAGTAGTCATTCAGGAGCAGGTTGTTCAGTTTCCATGTAGTTGAATGGTTTTGAGTGAGTTTCTTAATCCTGAGTTCTAGTTTGATTGCACTGTGGTCTGAGAGACAGTTTGTTATAATTTCTGTTCTTTTACATTTGCTGAGGAGAGCTTTACTTCCAACTATGTGGTCAATTTTGGAATAGGTGTGGTGTGGTGCTGAAATAAATGTATATTCTGTTGATTTGGTGTGGAGAGTTCTGTAGATGTCTATTAGGTCCACTTTGTGCGGAGCTGAGTTCAATTCCTGGGTATCCTTGTTAACTTTGTGTCTCGTTGATCTGTCTAATGTTGACAGTGAGGTGTTAAAATCTCCCATTATTATTGTGTGGGAGTCTAAGTCTCTTTGTAGGTCACTCAGGACTTGCTTTATGAATATGGGTGCTCCTGTGTTGGGTGCATATATATTTAGGATAGTTAGCTCTTCTGGTTGAATTGATCCCTTCTCCATTATGTAATGGTCTTCTTTGTCTCTTTTGATCTTTGTTGGTTTAAAGTCTATTTTATCAGAGACTAGGATTGCAGCCCTGGCCTTTTTTTGTTTTCCATTTGCTTGGTAGATCTTCCTCCATCCCTTTATTTTGAGTCTATGTGTGTCCCTGCACGTGAGATGGGTTTCCTGAATATAGCACACTGATGGGTCTTGACTCTATCCTGTTTGCCAGTCTGTGTCTTATAATTGGAGCATTTAGCCCATTTACATTTAAAGTTAATATTGTTATGTGTGAATCTGATCCTGTCATTATGATGTTAGTTGGTTATTTTGCTCGTTAGTTGATGCAGTTTTTTCCTAGCCTCAATAGTCTTTACAATTTGGCATGTTTTTGCAGTGGCTGGTACTGGTTGTTCCTTTCCATGTTTAGTGCTTCCTTCAGGAGCTCTTTTAGGGCAGGCCTGGTGGTGACAAGATCACTCAGCATTTGCTTGTCTGTAAAGTATTTTATTTCTCCTTCACTTATGAAGCTTAGTTTGTCTGGATATGAAATTCTGGGTTGAAAATTCTTTTCTTTAATAATGTTGAATATTGGCCCCCACTCTCTTCTGGCTTGTAGAGTTTCTGCTGAGAGATCAGCTGTTAGTCTGATGGGCTTCCCTTTGTGGGTAACCTGACCTTTCTCTCTGGCTGCCCTTAACATTTTTTCTTCATTTCAACTTTGGTGAATCTGACAATTATGTGTCTTGGAGTTGCTCTTCTCAAGGAGTATCTTTGTGGCGTTCTCTGTATTTCCTGAATCTGCATGTTGGCCTGCCCTCCTAGATTGGGGAAGTTCTCCTGGATAATATCTTGCAGAGTGTTTTCCAACTTGGTTCCATTCTCCCCGTCATTTTCAGGTACACCAATCAGACGTAGGTTTTGTCTTTTCACATAGTCCCATATTTCTTGGAGGCTTTGTTCGTTTCTTTTTGTTCTTTTTTCTCTAAACTTCCCTTCTCGCTTCATTTCATTCATTTCATCTTCCATCACTGATACCGTTTCTTCCAGTTGATCGCATCGGCTACTGAGGCTTCTGCAGTCTTCATGTAGTTCTCGAAACTTGGCTTTCAGCTCCATCAGCTCCTTTAAGCACTTCTCTGCATTGGTTATTTTAGTTAAACATTTATCTAATTTTTTTCAAAGTTTTAAACTTCTTTGCCATTGGTTTGAATTTCCTCCTGTAGCTCGGAGTAGTTTGATCGTATGAAGTCTTCTCTCAACTCGTCAAGGTCATTCTCCGTCCAGCTTTGTTCCATTGCTGGTCAGGAATTGCGTTCCTTTGGAGGAGGAGAGGCGCTCTGCTTTCTAGAGTTTCCAGTTTTTCTGCTCTATTTTCTCCCCATCTTTGTAGTTTTTTCTACTTTTGGTCTT
Source organism: Nomascus leucogenys (assembly GCF_006542625.1). Lineage (NCBI taxonomy): Eukaryota > Metazoa > Chordata > Mammalia > Primates > Hylobatidae > Nomascus > Nomascus leucogenys. The sequence continues at coordinate 62,148,813 of NC_044396.1, forward strand.
TGATGATGGTGATGTACAGATGGGTTTTTGGTGTGGGTGTCCTTTCGGTTTGTTAATTTTCCTTCTAACAGACAGGACCCGCAGCTGCAGGTCTGCTGGAGTTTGCTAGAGGTCCACTCCAGACCCTATTTGGCTGGGTCTCAGCAGCGGTGGCTGCAGAACAGCGGATTTTCGTGAACTGCAAATTCAGCTGTCTGATCGTTCCTCTGGAAGTTTTGTCTCAGAGGAGTAGCCGGCCAAGTGAGGTGTCAGTCTGTCCCTACTGGGGGGTGCCTCCCAGTTAGGCTGCTCGAGGGTCAGGGTCCCACTTTAGGAGGCAGTCTGCCCATTCTCAGATCTCCAGCTGCGTGCAGGGAGAACCACTACTCTCTTCAAAGCTGTCAGACAGGGACATTTAAGTCTGCAGAGGTTACTGTTGACTTTTTGTTTGTCTGTGCCCTGCCCCCAGAGGTGGAGCCTACAGAGGCAGGCAGGCCTCCTGGAGCTGTGGTGGGCCCCACCCAGTTCGAGCTTCCTGGCTGCTTTGTTTACCTAAGCAAGCCTGAGCAATGGTGGGTGCCCCTCCCCCAGCCTTGCTGTGGCCTTGCAGTTTGATCTCAGACTGCTGTGCTAGCAATCAGCAAGACTCTGTGAGCGTAGGACCCTCTGAGCCAGGTGTGGGCCACATATCTACAACTATCTGATCTTTGACAAACCTGACAAAAACAAGCAATGGGGAAAGGATTCCCTATTTAATAAATGGTGCTGGGAAAACTGGCTAGCCATATGTAGAAAGCTCAAACTGGATCCCTTCCTTACACCTTATACAAAAATTAATTCAAGATGGATTAAAGACTTACATGCTAGACCTAAAATCATAAAAACCCTAGAAGAAAACCTAGCGAATACCATTCAGGACATAGGCATGGGCAAGGACTTCATGTCTAAAACATCAAAAGCAATGGCAACAAAAGCCAAAATTGACAAATGGGATCTAATCAAACTAAAGAGCTTATGCACAGCAAAAGAAACTACCATCAGAGTGAACAGGCAACCTACAAAATGGGAGAAAGTTTTCGCAACCTACTCATCTGACAAAGGGCTGATATCCAGAATCTACAATGAACTCAAACAAATTTACAAGAAAAAAAAAAAAACAACCCTATCAAAAAGTGGGTGAAGGACATGAACAGTCACTTCTTGAAAGAAGACATTTATGTAGCCAAAACACACATGCAAAAATGCTCATCATCACTGGCCCTCAGAGAAATGCAAATCAAAACCACAATGAGATACCATCTCACACCAGTTAGAATGGCCATCATTAAAAAGTCAGGAAACAATAGGTGCTGGAGAGGATGTGGAGAAATAGGAACACTTCTACACTTTTAGTAGGACTATAAACTAGTTCAGCCATTGTGGAAGTCAGTGTGGCGATTCCTCAGGGATCGAGAACTAGAAATACCATTTGACCCAGCCATCCCATTACTGGGTATATACCCAAAGGACTATAAATCATGCTGCTATAAAGACACATGCACACATATGTTTATTGCAGCACTATTCACAATAGCAAAGAGTTGGAACCAACCCAAATGTCCAACAATGATAGACTGGATTAAGAAAATGTGGCACATATACACCATGGAATACTATGCAGCCATAAAAAATGATGAGATCATGTCCTTTGTAGGGACATGGAGGAAACTGGAAACCATCATTCTCAGTAAACTATTCCAAGGACAAAAAACCAAACACTGCATGTTCTCACTCATAGGTGGGAATTGAACAATGAGAACACATGGACACAGGAAGGGGAACATCACACTCCGGGGACTGTTGTGGGGTGGGGGGAGGGGGGAGGGACAGCATTAGGAGATATACCTAATGCTAAATGATGAGTTAATAGGTGCAGCACACCAACATGGCACATGGATACATATGTAACAAACCTGCACCTTGTGCACATGTACCCTAAAACTTAAAGTATAATAGTAATAATAAAAAAAAGAAAAATTGATCTAATAAAGTTCTGACTTAAAGCAGTTTATTTTTTGGGTTTCAATCACCCAATGATATAAGTCAACTGCTAGTTAGCTGTAAGTAAACTTAAATTATTCTAAAGAAGCGTGTCCCCACCATTATATAATATATTCAGTAACAAACCTGCACATCTACCTCCTGAATTAAAAAAAGAAAGTGTAACAGTGTCACTCTCACTGCTGTAAAAAAGAATAGACTAAATAACGTAGGAGTGGAAATTAATGGTATTATGAGAACTATGATGTGGATAATTCGCTTTTACAGGAAAGAGGAAATAGAAATGTACTCCTGAAGAGGCGTAGACAGTGTTCCCGTCCAACCCAAGGCTCTAGTTCGCCATACGGCACTGTCTTCTCTGACCCGAACAAGACACTGAACCTGAAATTCTCCCTCTTTAACCCTCATCAACAATTTACTTGATATGATTTGGCTCTGTGTCCCTACCCAAATATCACCTTGAATTATAATAATCCCTACGTGTCAAGGGCATGAGCAAGGTAATTGGATCATGGGGGTGGTTTCCTCCATGCTGTTCTCATGAGAGTGAGTGAGTCTCATGAGATCCGATGGTTTTATAAGGGTCTGGCATTTTCCCTGCTGGCACTCATTCTCTTTCCTGCTGTCCTATGAAGAGATGCCTTCTGCCATGATTGTATGTTTCCTGAGGCCTCCCCAGCCATGTGTAACTGTGAGTTAATTAAACCACTTTTCTTTATAAATTACCCAGTCTTGGGTATTTCTTCATAGCAGTGTGTGAATGGACTGATATACCCCATCCCCGCCCCTGTTTTCTGGATCATTCCCATTACCAGGAAAAATGTCTGCAATATTTTCCATTAAAAAATCCTCGTCTGATCTTATTTCTCAGCTCCCCTTTATAAGAAAACTATTCAAAAGCTTTGTCTATTCTTGTTGTCTATACTTCCTTACTTAGTATTCTTTTTCACTCAGTTAGGCCTTTATCTTATCACTCTACTGAAACTGCTCTTGTCAAGATCAATCATTACCTTGATATAATGGTCAGTTCAGTTTCCATCTCACTAGGGCTCTAAGCAGCATTCAACAGAGTTGCTCACCACCTCCTTGAAATCATTTCTTCACTTGGCTTCCAGAGTACCACAGGATTCATGTTTTAAATTTGTGTTATGATTTTTGTTTTGGCTTGTAACTCATAGGCTGATCCTTCTCAGTCTCTTCTGCTGACATTGTCTTCCTGGCCTTTAAGTTTTTAGAATGCTCTCAGGCTCTGTGCTTGGATCTTGATCCTCTCAGAAGTGAGCTCGTTCAAGCCCATGACTTAAAAAATAGCATTCACATTTCTATCCTATTGTCCTCATGACACTTTAGATGTAGATCTAAGTGATCTCAGTGTCTATGTGTTAGCTCTTTGGATATCAAATAAGCATTTCAAATTTAACTTATCTAAAGCAGAACTTTGATTTCTTATTCTTTCCTCAAAATGCTGCTGCTCATGTATAGTCTTTCTCATTATTCAGCTCAGCTCCTTAACGTTGGGTCATCTTTGATTCTCTCTTTTGCTCAGAGTCTACATCAAATCTACCAGTAAATCTGTTTAATTTTCCTTTGAAATCGATGTGGAGACTTGTCTTTGCCATTACTGCTGGCCTTGCTGAAGCCACCTTTCCTGACTTACTGCAACATGACTCTTTCTCTGGCAACAGCTTCCCTGTTTCTACTGTTGGTTCACACGAGTCTGTCCTGCAACCTCACAGCAGCAAGAATTATGTTATAAATCATTTGCTTATTCTAATATATTTGCAATAAATCGTGAGTCCTGCATGCATATATATTATGTAAATAAAATCCACAGCCATATATCAATTAACATTACACATTTTACAAGAAAGATACACCCATCACATTACAGTGGATGACTTTGGTGGAGATGGGATGCAAATGAGGAGTGGGAATGAAAGAGAAAAGTGAAACAGAAGTGGAGTCTTACATGGATCGATGAGGAAAATGTTACTTGATGCAGGAAACGTGCTTAACTCCACTTTTTTGAACTTGATATTCAAAAGAAAAAAATAAATAAGCAAAAAAACACTGTCTATATTTTAGTGAATAGTCAGTGGCATTCAATATTTTACTTGAAAATATTACACCTAAATAGGCACACATTAGCTTTGCTATTATTTTGACTTCTTATCTCAGGTTTCTACAGCAAAATACCATAAACTGGGTGACTTTTAAACAACATAAATTTATTTCTCACGGTTTGTGAGGGTGGGAAATTCAAGATCAAGGCCCCATTAGATTCAATGTCTGATGAGGGTTTGCTGGTTCATAGATGTTGTATTCTTGCTGTGTCCTCCCACAGTGCAAGAGGTAAGGCAACTCTCTGGGGCTTCTTTTATGAGGGCACTACACCCATTCATAAGGACTCTGGCCTTATGACTTAATGATCTCCCAAAGGCCCCCCCAATATCATCACGTTGGTGATTAGGTTTCAAAACATTATGTTGGCTAGTCAAATATTTAAACTATAACACTGCATTCTAATTTTTCTCATTCAAACCAGATATACATTGGTGGAATAAAGCAGTAGAGAGTATATATTAGTGACTCTTTCTTCATTATTAAAGCAATTGGAATCTCACTCTTAGATATATGACAGATTTAGAAGCTTCCCCATTCAATTTTGCTCCAATACTAAAATTTTCAAAGTTGGGCATGTACTTTTAATGAACTAGAGTATAAGAGTAGAATGCGACATTAAAAAGTAAAAATTAATTAAATTTAAAAGCATGCTACATACATCCTTTAAAGAATTACAGGCACAGAATGAAACACTGGATAGTACTATGTAAAAATTCATATGAGTTAATCCAAGTTAAAAAAGGCAAATTCATAATGTATTACCTTGTGTGTGATAGATATAATAAGCTACCTTCTTTAATTCTGCAATAAAAATGTATAAAATGTTTAGTCTATGTATTTAGGGCAGAGGAAGCTACGTTTTAGACATTTTAAAAATTGCTAAATATCACCGTCACAAAATGTTATTAACAAATTGAATCCATTTCGTTTCAAAGTAAATGCAAGATGGAGTTATTGGCTTTAAGAGGAAATCAAATCCCTTTTCCTAGCAGCAATTTGGTATCTATTAAAGTGATCTTTCTGTGTTTATAGGCACTCCTATGCCTATTACTTTATGAGTGGAACTGTAATGAATAAAAGTTCATGAGCTGGAGATAGCACAGCCTGTTATGTTTGCAAAAAGGAGGCTTGACTTACACAGAGTAAGGCTCCTCATTTGCTAGATGTGGCTTAGCTTAGGATGAACATCATCTTCAAGAATCTCTTGCTTCATTGTAGGATATTGTGTGAAAATTGAAAAGAGAAAATAGCTTCAAGGTGGAAAAACACTGCCATTTATTTGAACTCCTAGTATGTGAAAGCTTTGGTATTAGGTACCTAATAACGGTGCCTTCAATTCTGTTATCATTTAGTAGTGGTACTTGAATCAGTATTTTATTGATACAAATGAGTTTCTCCAGTTCAAACAGCTAGAAAAATGGAGGCAAAAGTTAAACTCATGTTTGTCTGGCACCCCAACCTTATCACTAAATTCTTTCATACCTGAATCTGAACATTCTTATCTACCTTTGTTGGATATATATTTGTGGTTTTACTTTTCTTCAATTTTATTTTAGCTTCAGGGTTTATGTGCAGGTTTGTTATACAGGCAAATTGTCTAACATGGGTTTGGTATGCAGATTAGCTCATCACCCAGGTAAGTAAGAAGGATAGTACTGGATAGGCAGTTTTTCAATCCTCACCCTCCTTCTACCCACCACCCTCAAGTGGGCCCAATGTCTGTTGTTCTCTTCTTTGTGTCCATCACTACCCAATGTTTAGCTCCGACTTAGAAATGAGAATATGCAGTATTTGGTTTTCTGTTCATGTGTTAGTTGGCTTAGGATAATAGCCTACAGCTCTATCCATGTTGCTGCAAAGGATATAACCTTGTTCTTTTTACAGCTGCATAGTATTCCACGGTGTATATGTAACATATTTTCTTTATCCAGTCTGCCATTGATGGATATTTAGGTTGATTCCATATCTTTGCTATTGTGAATAGTGCTGCCATGAACATATGTGTGCATGTGTCTTTATGGTAGAATGAGTTACATTCCTTGGGGTATATACTCAATAATGGGATTGCTGGGTTGAATGGTAATTCTGTTTTAAGTTCTTCCACAAATTGTCAAACTGCTTTCCACAATGGCTGAACTAATTTACATTCTCACTTGCAGTGTATAAGCTTTCCCTTTTCTCTACAACCTTGCCAGCATCTGTTAATTTTTGACTGTTTAATAATAGTCATTCTGACTGGTGTGAATTGGTATCTCATTGTGGTTTTGATTTGTATTTCTGTAATGATTAGTGCTGTTGAGTGTTATTTTATATGTTGTTGGCCATCTGTTTGTCTTCTTAAGAAAAGTATCTGTTAGTGTCCTTTGCCCACATTTTAATGTGGCTGCTTTTTGCATGTAAATTTGTTTAAGTTCTTTGTAGATTCTGAATATTAGACCTTTGTCAGATGCATAGTTTGCAATTATTTTCTCCCATTTTGTAGCTTGTATGCTTACTCTATTGATAGTTTCTTTTGCTGTGCAGAAGCTCTTTAGTTTACTTAAGTTCCATTTGTCAATTTTTCTTTTTGTTACAATTTCTTTCAGAGTGTTTGTCATGAAATCTTTGCCCGTTCCTATGTCCAGAATAGTGTTTTGTAAATTTTCTTCTAGGGTTTTTATAATTTTTGGTCTTAGATTTAAGTCTTTAATCTATCTTGAGTTGCTTTTTGTATATAGTATAAGATAAGGGTCCAGTTTTATATATAGTTTTATATAGTATAAGATAAGGGTCCAGTTTTATATATAGCATATGTATATACTATATATAGTTATATATAGTATAAGGGTCCAGTTTTCTATATACTATATTCTATATTCTATATATAGTATATTATATATTATATAATATATATAATATATTATATATATTATATAATATATATAATATATTATATAGTATATTATATATTATATTTACATATATAATATACTATATTATATATTATATATAGTACATAGAATATTCTATATTCTATGTTCTATATATATAGAATATAGTATATATATACTATATAGAATCTATAGAACATAGAATATAGTATATATATACTATATAGAATATATAGAATATAGAATATAGTATATATATAACTACATATATATAGTTATATATAGTTTTATATAGTATAAGATAAGGGTCCAGTTTTATATATAGTATAGGATAAGGGTCCAGTTTTGTATATAGTGTAAGATAAGGGTCCCATATGCAGTCTTCTGCATACGGTTAGCCAGTTATTCCAGCACCATTTATTGGATAGGGAGTCCTTTCTCCATTGCTTGTTTTTCGTTGACTTCGTTAAAGATCGAATGGTTATAGGTGTACTGCATTATTTATGGGCTCTCTATTCTGTTCCATTGGTCTATGTGTCTGTTTTGATACCAGTACCATGTTGCATAGTATAGTTTGAAGTCAGGTAATGTGATACCTCTGGCTTTGTTCTTTCACTTAGGATTGCTTGGGATATTTGGTTCCATATGATTAAAACAATTTTTTTTCTAATTCTGTGAAGAATTAAAACAATTTTTTTCTAATTCTGTGAAGAATTGGTTGCTTCATAGAAATAGCATTGATTCTATAAATAGCTTTGGGTAATATGGCCACTTTAACAACATTGATTCTTCCAATCCATGAACATGAGATGTATTTCCATTTGTTTGTGTCATCTCTGATTTCTTTGTACAGTGTCTTGTAATTTTCATTGTAAATTCTTGAAATTTTATTCTTTCTTCTTCCTGCTTAGCCATATTCCTAGGTATTTTATTTTTTGTGGCTATTGTGAATGAGATTGTGTTCTTCATTTGGCTGTCAGCTTGAATTTCATTGGAGTATAGGAATGCTCCTGATTTTTGTACATTGATTTTATATCCTGAAACTTTGCTGCAGGTGCTTATCAGATCAACGCCATAGTCTCTGTCCAAAAACTCCTTAATCCGATTTTACTTTTGATTTGCACGAAACATAGTTGTGAAATAAAAATGGTCTCAGAAGATGGTATTGGTGATGCCAAATATTTAAATAAAAATAATTATTTATTATTTGAATATTTTATTAGTATTACATATAAATATCCAGACATTTCCAAGTACCTTTTGAGGTTACATATGAACAATCATAGTGGATTGAATTTAGCATTTTTGTTAAGTAATATTTAATTGTTTAATAGCCTTAGATATATTCTCTTACATATTTTTGGCTGACAAAACATATGAATATTAATTTTACAACTTTACTATCTTACTGTATTATAAAAAATGTAAAAAAGACTCTCACTAGCTTTACCTTTTTAGAGTAAAGATAGCTCCTAATTTGTAGAGCTCACTCAATGATATGGACCTTTTATAAGACGACCACTTAAATAGCCTTAGGTTTTGCAAAATGAATTCTTTCTTTTGGGTGCCATTCCACAGAAGGGGGTTCCAGGAAAACATCTTTAACTTAAATCTTCTGTTATGATCAACAACAAAGACTTAAATGCCTCCTTTTTCTGGACCTTAGTTTAGCAAAGGATCATTTGAATTAATCCATTTTCTTTTGCCAGTACTTGGGATTTTAGGCAAGAGGAAAAGACTCCAGTGTTTTCATCTTTTTATTGTGCTCTGAATGGCACAGGGAAGGACCTTGTGTGGTATTCACTTAAGATTCAGGTTTGTGGGTGAATGCTCACATGGGAGGTGACGGACAGTGTCCCGGTAACAGCAGTGGGCTGTGCATTGGGAGATCTGGTTCTGCTGCCACTTGATGTCCAGTGCTAGATTATGCTTATTTGTATCTGTGTATCTCTTTGCTCCTTTGTGCAATGACAGGAATGGCTCAGTACAAGTGATTTTTCACATATGTAAAATTTTAAATATATTAGATAAAATGAAGACCCTTATAACAATCACAGTAGATGTTATTGATGTTTTGATAGCATAGTTATTTTACTCGAGATTCTAAAAACACAAGTCATAGCTTTTCTTACGTAATAAATATAATATTTTACGAATCTTTTACGAATCAACTCCACAAAATGACCACTTTTTCTTGCAATTATGATCAGGCAAAAATTCTGATAAGATCTACCATGAGAAAAGATATAAATACAACAATAACAACAAAATAAATAAAGAAATAAAATGCTGCTTTGAGGACATGACATGAAATTTAATAAAAATCAATCAAAAATTTAAAGCAGTAATAATAGGAATATTTCCCATATGATTTGTGGACTGTGTGCATCAGAATCTCTTGGAGCAGTGGAGGAAAGAGTATAAGTCAAAATGTAAATTTCTAGGCTCCACTTTAGAACCATTGAGCCAGGTTCTCTGAGTAGTAGGACCCAGGAATCTGTATTTTAAAAAGCCTTGGAGGTGATCCTTATGGTCTCTTATGTTTGAATGTCAGTGTCAGCCTTGAGACTAATCCACCAAAATTCTTTAAGTTTCTATATATTGCTCATATTTAGAAAATACAATGATAGTAAATTTCTTCCATAAATAAATTATTGACTATGTTGTAAAGATGAATTGTAAAACTACATCTTTGAGTGTATTGAATTAAAAAAGATTTTATGTTAAAATATTTTATTGTATTGGATTTTAAAAAACTATTTTATTTTATCTTTTAAAATTGGAGTTTGGTTCCTGTTTGGGCTTTTATTCTTTAGAAAAAGGAGTGAGCATTTTTAGTTTACCTGTTATAAAGCATTTTCTGATATTGAAAAAAGTAGCTCCTTTATTATTAGGTAAACAGATTTAGAATAAAATTTCAGTTTTATAATAGTGATGTATCAGGCATACTTGTATTTACTATGTAGCTCACTAAATACAGAGAAAAAAGAATGGCTCTGGAGGCAGACAAAGCATTCAGATGCCTCTCAGAGTCTCAGTTTCTTTTCTTATTAAATACAACAATTAATACCAGCTTAAGAAGTCTGTAAATGTTAACTGAAATGGAATACGTAAAACTCCTAGCCTAGTGTCAAATACACAGTAGACATTCCATAATGAAGGCTATCTTTATCCTACTTTCCTTTGTGTTCAATGGTGACATCATTGAAATAGCCTTATCCACAGTGAGTGATTTTTTTTTTTTTTTTGGTCTGCACAACACACACAGGTGGCCATTCTTGGATTTGTAGCTATAGTGACTGCCTGAGGATCCTGCTGATATGCACATCACTTACTTGGTTTGAAATATGCCACAGATATTTAATCAAACCTGTATCACTAATTCTAGGTTTCTGTCAGTCTTTCTTCCTCCTTGATTTTTCCATAGTCATATTACATTTCCCATTGTCATATTGTCTAGAATTACACATCAAAGCTGTCTTAACTTTGCTATCTTTTTTTTTTTTGGTAAGATCATTCACACCATTAAAAAACACATTTGTGTTATGTTATCTGATTCTATTTCTTCTTATTAAAACTTTAAAAATGTTATGCCCAGGATTTCAGTTTCCTGGACCTCTATCTTATTGCAAATATTATTTGATTGACTTGTGGCTGAATGTAGTAGAACTGCTCAGAAAAAAATAATGCGAGGTTAATAGTGTGCTGATATCTCAATATGATACAATAAAATCTCATTCATCAGAAGTCAACGTATACTTTATGTTTGTTATCTTAGGTCATAGATGTGACTCAAGTGATTCTGCAACTGCTTTTTTTCTCACTGTCCTGTCCCTTACAGGGCAGAGGCTCAGTCAGCAAAGGGTGCAAGCCTCCAGTATTTTAATAATTATTTTCAACATTAAGAAATAAAGCAAAAGATATCTTCAATTTTATTTTTGGTCAAGCAAAGACCATATAAATCTAAAATAAACTATTTTGAATTAGCTTTCACCTTCTTCTTTTAACAACTTTAATATGTTTTCATTGAATGTTTACATAATAGAAGATTCAGTTATGTAACAGTGTAAGTTGATATTTATACCAATATTTAGTATTTATTCATCATTACCAAACATCCATCATTCTGAAAGATTTCAGGATTAATTAATGATAAATCATTTCTCATATGAAAAAAAGAGATTTAAGGATTAAACAAAAGCTGATATGATTCTGACTCAGGATTTGTCCTAACAATCACAACATTTCTGAAATGTTCTAATTAAGTGTGTGTCTGTACAAATTCCTTTGAGAAAATACATACAATTGTTATTTCTATTTTATTTGAACATACAAAGCGTTTTAATTGGAATGACAATTCTCTGCTGCCTTAGTTTCCTTAGAAAGGTAGCTTGGTTATTAAAATGTGTCTCACTGATGAAAGCCTCTTACAAGTTCATAAGGGGGAAAAAAAAGCCTGTTCTATTCTGTTTGAAAATATTGACAGATATTTTCCGATGTAAAGAAATTGACTTTTTGAGCCTAATTTGGTTGGATGAAATATAAGAATTTAAAAATGGAATCCAATTATCTCTAACTCGTACACTTTGTTGAAGAGCTATTACATTGGAAACTTTTTGAGCTGTTTCAGAAGGCACACTTAAGCTTTCTGCTGACAGTAAATGCAAAATACAAATAATTTAAAAGAAGATCTTGACAGATGATTCGTGTCTCCTTCACAATTGAGATCTTATATACACACAAAACTAGCCTCTGTTCCTGACCTAGCTGTTTATATCTTTCAGTCTGTGAACTTGCTGTTTATGGCCAAATGTAATTCTATTAACACAAAATTCTGTCACTAGGTGGCTCCATATCGCTTTTTAAAAGTAGTCTTCTCTGACAATATCTCTGTTTTTAGAGCATTTCTTTTTTCTTATTAAATTTCAGATTTTTTTTTTTTGTCATTGTTTCACAATCTGTGTAGCTTAGTTGCAAACCATTAGCTGCATGGAATTAGAGTCTACGTCCAATGTGCTGCCAACTCCTCTCTCTAGTCAACACATGAAGAAAGGTGACAGATGACAATGCTGCAGGACTATGGTTATTGGCTGGATGCCATTGTTCAATGTCTGGATCTTTAGTAAAATTATGTCCAAACTTATTTTGTCTCACTTCAAAGCTCCATTTCAGTACCAAGTCACATTCCTTGTAATGGGAGTAATCCCAAGAAAGGAACATGGAATTTTTTTTTTTTTTTTTTTTTTTTGAGACAGAGTCTTTCTTGCTCTGTCACCCAGGCTGGAGTGTAGTGGTACGATCTCAGCTCACTGCAACCTCCGCCTCTCGAGCTCAAGATATTCTCTTGCCTCAGACTCTCGAGTAGTTCAGATTATAGGCACCTGCCACCACACCTGACTAATTTTTGTATTTTTAGTAGAGACAGAGTTTCGCCATGTTGGCCAGGCTGGTCTTGAACCCTTGACCTCAGGTGATCCACCTGCCTCGGCTTCCCGAAGTGCTGGGATTACAGGTGTGAGCCATTGCGACCGGTCCGGATTTTTTTTTTTTTTAATGTCTCTGAGATATTCCTGACCTGAGAGGAATATTGTGGCTTAGTGCCCTGGACTGGGAGTTGGAACACTTGGGATCTAGTTTGGGCTTTTGAAGGTAGTTAATTTAACTATCTTTCCTGAATTTCAGTTTCCTCATCTATAAAGTGAAGGGGATAGATTAGATGATGTTTATAAGCTCTTCTAGTTTTAATATTTTAAAACGCATGATATTCCCAAGGAGATTTCTTAAGCAGAGGTGTTCCTGTATGTAGATATTACTTACTCTTAGACTGTAAGATACTGAGGGACAGGAAATATTATTTCTTTAGCCTCAGTTCCTGTAACAGTGCCTGACATACAGTAAAGACTCAACATACATATTTAAAGGAATAAATAAACTGCATCATAGTAGTGATGGAGATCACAGGGATGTATTAGCTCTCTAAATTCCTACTCATCTTATTCTCCTTGTGACTGGACATCAAGTTTCTATATTTAGAATTACCGTTGCCCAGTAATGAAGCAATGTCACTTTGGAATGCATTCATTCTTTTTAGGAAGAAAGTGAAACTTCTTAGGCTTTCTTTATTAACATTGTTTATTATTTTAATGGGATAGTTGTCATCTTAGATGCTCTAGGAGGCAAAGCACATCTGTAGCAATAGATTTGAAGTTTTGGAGCATAGCAGTGACAAGCTCTGTAGAGATGACATGGTTAATTTGGCTGGCTCTGAAGCTGTTGGGCCCAGAATGGAGGGAAGGGTCTAAGAAACAATGTCCTTAGTAAAACTGCATTTTTGAGAGAGGGAGTTAAAAACTGGTAGAGAAGTGAAGGGAATGTTTCGTAAATTTTAATAGAACAGTCAATAGAGCATAGATAAAGGCAAAATATTTAGCACGCAAAGGAAAAATGTTATTAAAATATCATTTTTGTGGGGAGTGCTAGAATCTTAAGAGCAGGCATTTAGGGCAACATTGATTAAAATGTCTAACTCTGAACTATTGAAGAAGACTTCTTGATAACAGCAAAAGCATTAAGAATCTTCAAACTCATAATATAGAAAGATAACAATGTAGCATTCTCAATATAGTTATCTTAAACAAATATATATAGCAAATTAAAATGCTATGTAATGTGGTTTGTTATATATTTTTCAAGTATGGTCATCTCTCAGTTTCTAATAATCTGGAGATAGAAGTATTTATGTGACATTACAACATTTTACTTGATATTCTTTTGAGCTCCTCTTTGTTCTACTGTGCTATAGAGAATTGAAATGGCATTATTCTGGTTGATTTTTGTCCAGAAAAAGAAAAAATTTAACTGGGCATGATCAACCATTTCATAAATGCTTGAAAGTCCATATCTTTTACTGGAAAATACTATTTAATATCCCTGTTGACTGAAGCAGGGATATATTCACCACTGAATTATGCTTCCTGGCATGTAAGTCACAATGGAAGTATGATACAAGGAAACACTTTTTAATATTATTGCTATATTTGTAATTGGAAAGACATCCGCACATTGACAGAATTTTAGGAATTTTTCTTACATGTCCTTAATAGAAAGCATTTGGGAAATGTTAACCTCATATCAAGCATGTGTCTTCTTTTGATGCAATGATACTTGTGTTTGGCTCATGGGATTTTTATATGCGCTATGACTGAAGTGCTTTGTTATGATTGGAAAGAGTAGAACAGAAGACATTTCCCCTCCCTTTATTATGAGGAACAAAAGTTATTACCTTCTTTGAAAAACTGAGATATCAATCTGCAGCAAAATGAAAAAAGTATGTATTCTATAATGTTAACATAAAATACAGAGTATAACCTTCTATCATATATACAAATATATATAAGTTGAGCATGTCACAATGATAGGAATTAGGTGCTATAGACATACACAATCTTGACTTTGTTTATTTGTTTTGGACTATGAATGGTTTTCTAATTAGATTTATTTCAGTATAATCTTGATGCTAATAATTTAAACTCAGACTCTAGTCTTAAAGGCCGGAAGTTTTATCGGAGCATCACACATTATCATATTAGTTGATGAACACCCTGTTATTCTCATACCATAGCCTTTAAAGATAACTCAAGATTTCTCTAATTTTATTTCTTCTTCAAGGGAAAGAAACTTGTATATGGCACAATGGAAACAATGAAGTTGAAGGGTACAGCTTAATGGATGATGAAAATGAGATGTTCGGGGGACAGGAGAGAGGTAAGTTCTGTCTTCAATGAACCTTTGCGTTGCTTTGTTTGGGATCATTCTATCTCACGCCCTGCTTTGAAACAATAAGTTTCGAATGATATTCAAGTTGAAGAAAACTTAGCTTTTGGAACTTAGCTTTTTGATCTGGATAGGTTCATGGGAAAGAAGGCAAGAAGCCATATGTGCCTGCCTGTACTGCAGGGTGGGCAATTAGTAAAGGGCCAGGATAAATGAGTCTCTGGGTTTTTTTAGTATGATTCAGTCTAGTTCCTGTGGACAGGGAATCTTATGAGGATCTCTCTCTCTCTCTCTCTCTCTCCCTGTGTCTCTCTCTCTCTCTCTCTCTCTCTCACACACACACACACACACACACACACACACACACAGATGGAGTAGCAGTGGCTAAGTTAGCTAGTCAAGTATTTGGGAATTTTGGATCTGGGACATCTTTAATTATTACCAGACAATACTGTCCTACTGAAACGAAAGCTACTTTTGCATATGTAAGCTGATATTTTTGATCCCTCTTACACATTACAGAGCTCCCCTTAATAGTGATACTTTTGACTATAGATAAAGTTATCACATATATTTACTGTAATTATATAAAAAAGACATGTTTTGATATGTAACATCTTTCTGTGAAAAGTCAAGGCTATGTGATTTTTATCTTGAGAAAGTTATTAGAAAAGCAGCATAATGTGGAAGAAAAGGCAATGGAACAGGAGATAGGAAAGGCTGATTCTCGTCTAATCATTGTTATGACCAGCATGGCCACTTTCACTTTAATGACTCAAGTTCTCTCATAGACTAGTTGATCTCCAGGGAGGGTGATCCTACAGGCTCCTTTGCTGGAGACAGTCCCGGTTTACATCTGTTATCCCAATGTAATTATTAATAGCACCCTTTTCATTCTCAAAAGTGTCCTGGTTTGGATGATAAATTATATGGGTACTTTATCTCTAAAGAATCTTTCAACTTGAGTATTCTCTGATGTTGCCTAGAGATGAGATGTGGGATCAATTGTCTGAGAGCTAGTCATTGAAATTCTAGTCCTTTATTTTGAGCAGTGGTGAGAGATGAAGGTATCGAGTTTGATATGGCCCAGATCATGAAGGTCTGATATTCAAAGACTTAATTTTATCCTGAAGCCTATGGGGAAAATTCTAATCGAGAAGAAACTGAGACATCACTTTGGCTCATGGTAGAAAACGGATTTTAAGAGACTGTTGCTAGAGACAGAAAATCTGCTAAGAGTTTATTGCAATAATTCAGTTAATAAATAATAATAATCTTAACCAAGAAGTGGCAGTGGAAAAGGAGAAAGAAATATTAATTATCAAAATATCTGGGGGTAAGCTCTATAAGATATAGTGACTGAATGTGGGGATTAAGGGAGAGGCTAGAGCCTAGGATGGCATTCTCTTACCCTACCATAAATTTATTAAATAACTGGATAAATAGTGATGCCATTCATGAAAAGCAAGACTGCAGATTAGGGTTTCTGTGTCAAGGATATGATGGGCTCTTGGCTAGACTGTGTAGTTTATTATGTTGGTGGTACAGACAAACAGAAATACACAGTAGACATGTAGATATAGGATAAGAACCTTAAAATATTTGGTTTTGCTCTGCTAATGTAGATTCGGGAGTGATCAGCACATTCAAACCTTCTGGAAAAGTTCTGAGAGAATAGAGAATGAGACAAAACTGAACTAATGAAAGAACCATGACAGTCCCTAACACTGAAGGGAAGAGCAAATAAAGAGAAACACTGGAAGGGGAGAGTGTAAGGGGCTACTAGAGAAGTAGAATGACATCCAGGAGAGTGATGCCATATAACCTTAGGAGTTAAAGATTCCAGTTTTAGAGCATGCACACTATGCTTCAATTCAGCGATACTCAAACTTTTTAGTCTCGGAACTTATTTATATATTTAAAAAATTTTGATGAATCCAAAGCATTTTTGTTTATATAGATTATAACTATTAATATTTATTATATTAGAAATAAAATTGAGAAGATTTAAAACTCTATTAGTTTATCTAACTAAAATATTAAAACATTCGTTGGATGTAACTAAAATAACATACTTTTGTCAAAATGATGATTTAAAAACATTTAGTGTGATGGGTGACATTGTTTTATGCAAATCTCTTGAGTGTGTATATTAATAGAAGGTAGCTGGACTGTCATATATACTTTCGCATTTAACCTGGTGCAGAATATTGTTTGGGTTAAGGTATTTTTGGACACACATACGTATTCGGTTGGAAAAAAGAGGAGTATTTTCATAGCCTTTCATGATAATTATGAATATTCTCTTTAATGATAGTTTCTTAAAGGTTAGTTACAATATGGAATTTAAACCATATTAATTAACTTTTTGCACTTTGTTATATTAAAATCCCTCAGTATATTTAAACTTTAAATGAATCTTTATGTATAATTTTGTATTATCTCTCATGGGTCATTTGGAAAATAGTGGCTCACTTAGTTATACAGATCTTCCAAATGTTGAAACATTTCATTACATAATATAAAAAATTGCATTCATCAATATAACTGTTATTCATATTAGAAAAGTGAACATGGAAGCTATCAAGGTACGGTGGCAGACACTAGTTTCCCAATATTTAGTTTTCTCTTGAAAGGTCAAATTTGATCATTGGTAACACATACTATCAGTTGTTTGTATCAAAGGGATAGGTTTACTACATTTATTTTTAGCAAAATGTCTGCCAAATACCCAAGTCTCAATAACCACGGTTTAACTGTCAGTGTTCTTTCAAGTAAAAATTATGTTCCATGAACAAAGCAGCTAATTCAGAAGCTTACAACTCAATTGCATAAGCACTTTCCTTTCGTATTCAACTGATTTGCTTAATATATACTTCTCATTTTGTCACATGGCATATTACAAACACATTGTATTCAAGGGTTGAGATTTAATAAAAATAATTGTCATTACTTAATCAAAGATGCTATTTAGTGAAAATTGCTGTTTTTTTTTTTTTTTCAACTATGAGCATGTCGTAGTGAAGAATTATGGAAAGGTTTGGGGCCTCTGCCTTGATTCATGATAAGGTACCAGAAGTTTTACTACCATTGATTTTGCACAATCAATACAAATGTCAAAAAAGCAAGAAGGACCAATAATGACTTTGTGTTAGTGCAAAAATAGTTTTGATTTTTCAGACCTCCAGAATGGGTCTTAAGGTCTCCTAAGGGTACACAGATCACACTTTGAGAATTGCGACTTGAAGTTTGAGAAGCCTACCTCATCAAATGCATCAGAAAAGTTAGGAGGAAAAAACCCCAAAACCTAAAACCCCAAACAACTAAAATACTCCATCGGATTTTTTAGCAAGGAGGACACTGGTGATATTATTGAGATGAGTTTCAGTGTTCATGTTTTTCAACCTAATGTATCTTAAACTTTAGTAATATTTACTTGTGTGAAGTGAATGTATCTTAAACTTTATTAATATTTTCAACCTAATGTATCTTAAACTTTAGCAACATTTACTTGTGTGAAGTGATGTAAAGAAAAAATATACTGTCCTCCACCTCAATAGATGTATTTTGTCCACCCTAAATGGAAATGCTTAAATGTATGAAGGCGGCCGTGTGCGGTGGCTCACGCCTGTAATCCCAGCACTTTGGGAGGCCAAGACGGGTGGATCACGAGGTCAGGAGATCGAGACCATCCTGGCTAACACGGTGAAACCCCGTCTCTACTAAAAATACAAAAAAAAAAAAAAAAATGTATGAAGGCATTCATTATGGTTGTCACCGACCTGGAAGAGCATATCAAATTTCTCTGACTAGGAACTAAGTGTATTTTCCCTCTTTAAATTATGGATCTAGCGTGTAAAACAATTTGACATGCCATGTATAACAACTCAAGGGGAAACAAATTCCAAGTATGTGATAGTCAGAAACCTCATACCCTCTGGTTACAATGTACAAAAGTCAAATGAAATGGTTCAATATTTTAAAAACTTGCTTTAAAATGACTTGAGTAAAAGGTATGGGTTCATTCGGTATATCGTAGGAGGTATGGGGCTCACCATCAGAGTGATACACATAGGAAAGGCAGACAATGTGCAAAGAAAGTAAGTAGCATTTATTGAACATCTTCTCTAGGCCTTTTTCTGAGTCCGAAATACTTCTGTCTGTTCTTATGTGAGCCTTCCAAAGCCTTTAAAGCCCAATAGTATTAGCCCTTCCTTAAAGACCATTAACCATATCTGAAACCATTAACCTATGTAAAACCCTATCTAAAAGTGATTTTCATCTAGATTAAAGAACTTACAAAAATAATGCGATTTTTATTTTCATGATTAATTTTAATAGAGTAAAATCAATTTTTTATGAAGTATGAATTTCTTTTTCATTCAAAGTATTTGTTAAGCTTTGGCTTCTACATGCAGGATAGTGTTCTATAGTACTAGTCTACATAGTTTCAATTTATAAAGCACTTTTGCCAATGCAACTCTAAAGAGACTGAGGCTGATAGGTCAGGTATTCCTTTCATCATTTCACAGTACTGTGTGACTTGAGCAGCTCTTGAAGCTAGGGAACACATGCTGTCAAGGGAAAATAAGTAAGAGACATACTTTGCTGTTCTTAGGTCATAATTACTAGTATTTTCATAATTACTAGTACTAGCAACAGTAAATTCTAGAATATTCCACCTAATCAGTAATAGATATATTTAAATATGTATATCTGCATTTATATTGCCATCTAGTGCCTATTTTGTTTTACTACTAATTCTGGTTTAGTTTCAGACCAGATGCAGTTTCATTATCGAATATTTTTCACCAATATTGAATAAATGCTCTCAACATTACCTGACATCACAATTTAATAATTCTTGGTGGCATTAACCCTCCATTAACTTTTATTGTATCTAAAATAATGATTTGCCTCTATGGTATCCAACAACTAAGTTGTCATCTAGGTATTTAGATGAAATATTTTGCTTTTAGATTCACTCCCATCTTTTTTCACTACACGATTCAGTGTTGCCTTGAAATCTAGTATATATGTATTCTAAAACTACTTTCCTACGTGGAACATCATGGCATTGATTTCTTTTTGAGAACTTCATTTTCAACTTTTACTATCAGGTCAATATGATTTTGAAACATGTCTGTATTTATCTTTCACAGTTTCCAGTTATTTACCTCTTACCTATATCTTCTTTCATGTTTTATGTTTCGGTTAGCCCATAATCATCTTACTCTTATGCAGTTAGTATTCCTATGACTAAATTAGTATCTTCACACTGATACCACAGCATACATTAGCAATTATGCAGCATTTTTATGTGCAGAAGAGTAAAGTACATAGAAAAAGTGACTGGCATTTCAGGAGTTTGGGAGGAATGAACTAAAGAACAGAGACAGAAAAGATGAGACTGGTTCAAAGATGGGAAATTCAATTAATTTGAAGAAACTTATGTGATTCTAAAATTAGTTCAATTAGTCCCAAGGAATATTTTAACCCTATGCTTTCCTATCTTTCTCATTTGCGTATGAAGCATTAAGAGGCAATCAGTTACAGCACATTTGAGTCCTTAATAAAGCAGAACACATATATTTAAATTGCATGTTTTGATTACTTTATTCTCTCACTGAAAAATAAACATCCATGTATATATGCATCCAATAATTTCTTCCCAAACTATTTTTCTGCCTTTTCTGGAGTATAAGGGAATAAAAAATAAAATGCCATGAAGAGGAGATAGTAAAATATTAGCTACCTATAAATACAACTGAAAAATATTTGAGAAATCAATGTAGTTTATAAGCTGTATATGCTCTTGAGGTGGGTTTGCTTCATTAAGAATGGAAACAAAATATATACGCATTCAGCATTGCTCAGGCTCTAATTAAAATCCTGTTGGGAATTTAAGTGTGGGCTCCATAACATTCAAATACGGAAACTGTGGGACCTTATAAGCAGTCAGTAAAAGTAACTGCAGGAAACATTTTCTAGAGTAAATGTTTGCTTGATGTAAAAATAATTGCTATTAAAGACAAAGATTATTATAGCTAGTTTCCTATTTTGAACTAATCAGTAACAGTGGTGAGTAGAAATAAGAATTTAAAATAAAACGTTGTTTAACTTTTACAGTATGGCTGTAATAGTAGATACATGAAAATGAAACTATGGCCACATGCAGTATCCATTTGTTACAAAAGAAGGAAATTGCTTTGTGTCAGGTTGCTTTTGAAAACCCCGTTAGTCATGAACTGTCAGTTTAACTAAAGACTGATTTTTTTTCAAGTGGAGAGACCATTATTTGTAAAGCTTTAAGACACATAGCTAAATGCAAACCAGTCACCATAAATTTTCGGCTTTATTTAAACTTTGGTATACATTGACAATTGCTTTGATCATAATTTAATTTGAGAGTAAAGATGATGATCAGAACATGTTTGAGGTAAATATTGTTAAATATTTTATTTAAAAAGAACAATGTTTTCAATAAGAAGCCTGGGGGTGAAACGGACTATATTTTCTTGCTTTTGTAAACTTTCATGGATAATTATAGACTTTGGTTAATGGCACCAGAAAAGAATCTGTCATAAGTTCGCACTTCCTCATTTCCTCTCCAATGGGCCTATGAAATCTTAAATCGAAAGTGTAAAAGTTCTGTAACATTACTCAGACAACTAAATGTTGAGAAGAGTGTTATTTAAATAACCAACATCATTTACTGAACATATTATGTGCTATTCGTGTTATATGTACACTATAATATTGCTTGCCTCAACAATTATGCAAGGTAGGTATTTTTATTTAAGTTTTACATATAAGAAAATTGAGACCCATAGAGTTTCACTGAGGTGTCCAAGTTAATACTAATAGTACCAGAAAAAGCTGAGACTCACATTCAGTCACGTTTGAAGTTAGTTTTCTTTTCCCTCGAAACCCCATACTGCCTTTTTAGGTTTGCCCTGTAATCTAAAACCACTAATATTTGCCATTAAGTCTGTTAAACTGTATTAGCTGTATTCACAATTGGTTTAGATGTCCATTTCTTAGCATTTAATCAATCACAAAAGGTGTTTTTGATACTGAATGAGAAAGTAAACAGGATCATTACTTAGTTAAGCAGTTATTGCCCAGAAACAACAAAAAGCAAATGGAGTGTAAATTTCTTAAGGATTAATGGTGTCCTGCCTAACATAAATTAAATAATCACTTGAAGTTTGTGAATGTATGTTTATGTCTCTCTGTGTGTAAGTAAAATTTCAAAGACCTTGTTCTATTGCCTTACTGGAAGGACTATGAGCTTTTGTACGGGTCAAAATTACATTATACCTCCTAAGTAAAACATAATTATGCAAAATTACTTGGAATTACTGGATAAATTTCTATAAATCACATGGTAGCAGGAGTCTGGTGGGACAGCTAGGTGGTGGGAAGAAATTATATGTACTGGAGAGGGCAGAAATAGCAAGGTATGTAAAAGTTTCTACTTTCCCATTTATGAGGCTTTTTCTTCCTTAATCATTGTGTAACTTTCATCAGTGGTGAGGTAGACAGTTATTGATTGAGTTGACGTGCCACAACTTAAAAACATGTCTTTTGAATAAATTATCTTGGCCAATGTACAAAAGATGATTCCTGAAAGTAGAGATACCACATCTTATAAGACTGATCAGAATTTGTGCTATAGAACTGTGTGTCACACACAGGAAGACCTTCTTTCTGTCCTTTCTAAAGCTCTATTTTGTGATGAAAAGCACAATGAATTTGAAAAGTGAATGAAAATTTTAATTTTTCTTTATTTCAAGGTTTATTTTATTCAGTTTTGCCTTGCAGAGTTAGAGGGCAATGTGCCTGCTGTTATGGGGCCTGAAGTGAAGAGAACCACATACATTACATCATAATGAAAAGAACCACAGGTTCAGTAATATTTCTAAAGATATTAGCATTAGCATAATGACACCAAAATTCCTCAACAGAGTTATAATTGAGACACATTAGAGAGTAGAACTTCAAGGTATAATGTGACAGGTGGTGGGCTTTTAGAAATAATGAAATATTTTAATGTGAAATGTCTGTGAAATGGAGACATTACTCCTCTACTCTCTGGCTTGAAATGATATTATTAACTTCCTCAGTTATTTGTTTCCACCCTCCACATATAATCAGTGACCACATTTTGCTGATCCTTCATAATATTTTCTTCCTTTTAATTCTCACCATATATTAATTTCCTATTTCTGCTGTAACAAACTGTCCCAAATCTGGTGGTTGAAAACAACAAAAATCTATTATAGTTATAAGTGTTAGATGTTTGAATGGGTCTTACTAGCTAAAATAAAAGTGTCAGTAGGCCACTTTCCTTCAGGAAGCTCTAGGGGAGTCAGTTTTTCTGTGTTTTCCAGCTTCTACAGGCTGACTAGATTCCTTGGCTCATGGCTTATTCCTCTCATTTACAACCAGGAGCTGGAATAATCAAATCTGTCTGTTTACACAAACACAATACTTTCTTTCACTTTTATAAGGGTCCCTGTGAATCTACCCAAATAATCCAGAATCATTGCCTTATCTCAAGGTCTTTAATTCCTCACATCTGCAAGTTACTTTTGCCATATAAGGTAACATATTCATAGGACATGGACATTACTGGGGGAGCATTATTCTGCCTATCACAGTCATCTGACCCCCAAAGGGCCACATTTGTACCACTTGCAAAATACATGTGCTCCATTCCAATATCTCTAAAAGTCTCAATCCATTATAGCATTCAAGTTTAAAGGTTTTTCCTCTTCCATATTCCACACTGACTTCATCATCATCCATTAACATTCACATTTCTATTAGTAGCCTTTTTAAGAAAACCCAGGCTTTTAAAATCATGCTTCTTCAAACTTTTTCCAGCCTCTTCCAACTGACCAATTGCAAAGGCATTTCCATATTTTTAGGTATTAACATGTGTATTGGTTTCCTATTGTTGGCATAGCAAACTAGCACATGTTAGGTAGGTTAAAACAATATATCTTTATTATCTTACAGTCATCACTACCATTTTATATAAGAATCTTATTAGACTACTGAAGAAATGTTCTTCGAATTGTTTTTCTTGCATCTGCATATTATTAAACAGGTTCATTACCACCATCAACAAAAGCAACAGCTGTTGCTTAAAACTGTTAATAACTGTTTTAAGTGCTTATAATGTGTCAGAGACTTTTCTAAGGGTTTTGTAAAGATTATCCAATTTGTTCCATACAATGGCCTTATATGGTAGATAATACTGAGATGGGAGGCAGGCAGGGAAGTGCTGGGTAGAGAAGGCCGGGTCCCTGGCTAAAGCTCCACCCCGGGGCCTGTGCCCACTGACCTAGGTGAGGACAGTCATTTGTTTTCATGCCCAAATGTTGCATTTCCCAAGACCATCCTGGGCCATGATGCCCTCATCCTGTTCCTTTAAAAACCTCGAGACCCTAGCAGGCACGCACACAAATGGCTAGATGTCAAGAGGAACACACTGGCGGAAGAGCACACTGACAGGCAAAAGCAGAGGCCAGCAGGCCATCAACTGGCGCAACCACGCGGAGTTTGGCCAGGGCATTTGGAAGAGAGTCTGGCTGCTGAGCGGCCGGACTCCAGGGGAAAACCACCTTCCCACTCTGTCTCCCTTCTGGCTCCCCCATCTGCTGAGAGCTACTTTACTTACATTCAGTAAAACCTTGCACTCATTCTCCAAGCCCATGTGTAATCCGATTCTTCTAGTATACCAAAGCAAGAAACCCTGTGATATACAAAGCCCTCTGTCCTTGCAATAAGGCAGGGGGTCTAATTGAGCTAACACAAGCTGTCTACAGTTGGCTAAACTGAAAGAGCACCCTGTAGCACACGCCCCCTAGAGCTTCAGCTGTAAACATTGACCCCTAGACATTGCTGTAGGGTCAGAGTCCCACGACCTGCCTGTCTGCATGCTCCCCCCAGAGGTTTGAGCAGCGGGGCACTGAAGAGGCGAGCCACACCGCCCTCACTCACCCTGCGAGGGGGACAAGGGAACTTTTCCTGTTTCTACTGGGACCTGGCCCAGGATCCTGGAAGGTGAGTGCGAATGCGAAACTGTCAGGTCTGCCTCTCTTCCAAAACCCTGCCACTTCTCTCCGTTTCCTGCGTGTAAGAGGCTCTGTTGCCCTTCATGGAGTCTTAAAAACTCTGCCCTAACCCTGGCTTGTTAAAACCCCCAGACTTCATCTCTTTTCTCTCTCTTAAGGTTTGAA
The DNA here is from genome assembly GCF_006542625.1 of Nomascus leucogenys. NCBI lineage: Eukaryota > Metazoa > Chordata > Mammalia > Primates > Hylobatidae > Nomascus > Nomascus leucogenys. Next base: position 62,173,852 of record NC_044396.1, read on the forward strand.
ATAGCTCTTATCTCTTACTTGATAATGTTGAGTGTTGCTACTGGCTGCGGCAATGTTACTAAGTAACGCGAGCATTTGGCTCAGCTGTCAAAGGTGCAGATCAGACCAACTGTTTTCCTAGAGATACCTTCTATGCCTCCGCCTCGACAGCAGCAGGCACGCACGGCTCAGGGCACCTGTCCTTATCCTTTCCCCTCCCAGCTCAGGTGCCTGGGTGTGCCCGCAGCAGGCAAAGGCCCAGCCCAACAGCCACGAGGGGGCTGGGAGAGCGATGCCGCGGCTGCAGCCGCCTCTGCTGCCTAGGACGAGGGGGCGGGAGAAAACCCCGCCACAGCTGCGGCCCCACAGGCCAATAGATGGGAGCTTCTCGCCTGCCTTGCCAATGGAATGTTTCTCCCCTGGTCAAGGAATTTCTGAACCAGAGGAAAGATATAAGGATTAGAGGGACCCACTTGCACTGAGTAAGGGGTTCTTCCCCCAGGATCTCACCTTTTTGACCCTTAAACTGTTTCTCCCTCTCTCTTGTTTTCATAGTGAGAGGGCTCCCCCAACTCCCAGCACTCTGTTTCTAATGGCAAAGTTAACGGAGGAACAAGCACTGCTGGCTGATAACTGCAAATTTGGCAGGACTTATTTGAGACACTTTAGACGGATATAAACAGCCTCTAAAATACCTTTTCAGTCCCCAACTCAATTCTAAGTTTCAGACTGAGGCCTAAAAAGAAAAACAAGGTTTGAGGGCTCCAAAGCCAGGCAACAGCCACAATGTAAATAGGCAGGACAAATTCCTGCGGACAAAACCCCCCACCCCGCGGGAGGCCATGCTCCATGGCATAAAAGGAGCCAGAGAACTCAAAGGTAGCCAACAGCAGGGAGAAAGTGAGGCACAGGTGAGGGCGATTAATTCCTATTCTGCAGGTTTTCCCTGCTTCGTGGGTACATACCGCATCAGTACTGATGGTTGGCACCTGCTAAGGTTGCTGGGACTCAGGAGGAATGGAAAGGAAGGACGCTCGCGTTCTCTGTTCATCACACACTGAGTATTCACTGAAAGAAGGGAGGGAATGAGGGGTGTCTCTGTTCCCTGTCGTTCAGAATGGGCAGCCAGCTTTCTTCACCACCCCCAGCTTATACTCCTCTGGAGTGTATCCTGAACCACTGGGACTGCTTTGACGCTCGGAATCTGGAGGAAAAACACCTCATAGCCCTCTGCACAAAGATTTGGCCAAATTATGATTTACAGCAAGGATCGGCTTGGCCTCAGGAAGGAACCATTCATTTTGATACCATCCAGCAGTTGGAACGTTTCTGTAGACATGAGGATAGATGGTCTGAGGCCCTGTATTTGCAGCCTTTCTATACATTGCCAGGCAATCTAGATATCTGCCAACAATGTAGGATTGATCCAGCCTTCCTGTTTGCCATCTCAGGGAAGGCTGCGAGGGGCAAGTCCAGGGAATTAAAGATATGAATCCCAGAGGCACCCCCAGCAGAGGAGCCAGCTCCCTCAAGCCCTGCTCCTCCGGGCCCACCCCCATCTCCCTATCCAGCTTCAGCCTCTCACTTGTCCCCTCCTAGAAATCCTCACCCTAAACAAGTCCCAGTCTCACTCTTTCCCCTTCAACAAATGCCCAGTGAATTTGGACCCAGTAAGGTCCGGGTCCCCTTCTCCCTACAGGACTTAAAGCAAATTAAGGGGGATCTTGGCAAGTTTTCAGATGCCTCTGACAGATATATAGAGGCTTTCCAGAATTTCACGCAAATATTTGAACTCTCCTGGAGAGACATTCTGTTACTTTTGAATCAGACCCTGATGGACAATGAGAAGTGGGTTACTCTGCAAGCAGCAGAGAGATTTGGGGATGAGCTTTGCCTCACAAATACTGTCAGGGAATGGGATGAACATTATTCAACTGAAAGAGAAGCAGTACCTGTTAAAGACCCTAAATGAGGTCCCAGTGATGAGATGGAAGACTGGAAAAGGAGTCACTTTCAGGTGTACATAATGGAGGATTTACATAGGACTAAGTCCAAGCCCCTCAATTATCCTCAGTTGTCCATGACCAATCAGGGATTTGATGAAAATCCCACTGCCTTCCTGGAAAGGCTAAGAAAGGCATTGGTAAAGCAAACCTCTCTATCTCATGATTCAGTCAAGGGTAAGCTAATCCTAAAGGATATATTTATTACTCAGGCAGCCCTGATAGCAAGAGGAGGTTGCAGAAACAGGCCCTGGGACCAGATAGTACATTAGAGGGCCTCCTGAAAATAGCCACCTTGGTATTTTACAATAGAGAAAGGGACATACAAGAAAGATGCGGAAGCTTTAATGGCCACCGGGCAAGCCCACAAACCCCAGAATTCCCAGGCTACACCTGTTAACTGCTAAACATATGACAAGAACAGTTCTTGCTCTTTTCTAAAGTTTAACCAGTCCTATACAAGGTTTAATTTCTTTCACCAGAGTGAAACAGCTCAGGGTACAACGTTATTGTTAGTATATTTAACTTCTTATCTCTGTAATCTTTGGCACTAGATTATTTCCTTGCATAATACACATGTTTAACCCATGCACACTTAGCCTTATAAAACTTGTTTTTTCTCTCATGCCTAGAGGCTATCAAACTCCAAATAGTCAGGCACCCACAGCCTCAGACAATGGCTTCCCTGTGCTAGAAACCCTTAGATAGATCTCTGGGAGGGATCTGACTGCCGTTTTCCCCAAAACAATGCCACCTGTCAGCAGGAAGTAGCTTAAGACCAGTCACTGTCCATATCCTAATAGCAATTAGCTATACCTCTTCAGAGCGGGGAAATGATATGACAGCGGGGTAGAGAAGTGTTGGGTAAAGAAGAGCAGGTCCCTGGCTAAAGCTCCACCCATGTGCCTGTGCCCATGGACCTAGATGAGAACAGTCATTTCTGTTTTTGTGCCCAAATGTTGCATTTCCCAAGACCACCCTGGCCCACCAAACCCCCATCCCATGACTATAAAAACCCTGACACATTAGCAGGCATGCCCACGAGTGGCTGGACATCAAAAGGAACACACCAGCGGAAGAGCACACTAACAGGCACCAGCAAACGCCAGCAGGCCGGCTGCCATTGACTGGCAGAATGGCACAAAGTTTGGTCCCGGAGGTTGGAGGAGAGCCCAGCTGCTGAGCAGCCTGACTCCAGGGGAAAACCATCTTCCCACTCCATTTCCCTTCTGGCTCCCCCATCTGCTGAGAGCTACTCCCACTCAATAAAGGCTTGCACTCATTCTCCAAGCCCATTTGTGATCCCATTCTTCTAGTACACCAAGGCAAGAAACCCTGGGATACAGAAAGTCCTCTGTCCTTGCAATAAGGCAGGGGGTTTAATGGAGCTAACACAAACTATCTATGGATGGCTGCACTGAAGAAGCACCCTGTAACACATGCCTACTGGGGCTTCAGCTATAAACTTTCAGCCCTAAATGCCGCTGTGGGGTGGGAGCCCCACAACCTGCCTGTCTGCATGCTCCTGCTAGAGGTTTGAGCAGCAGGGCACCTAAGAAGCAAGCCACACCCTCATTGCATGCCCTGCCAAAGGGATAAGGGAACTTTTCCTGTTTCAATATTCCTATTCAATATTCCACTTCATAGTTGAAGGAATCGAGGCTAAGAGAGGTGAGGTAAATTGTCCAAGACATTTATTTGGTAGGTAGATGAACATCTAGTTTCCTTAAAAAAAAAAAAAAAAAAAAGAATTGTATCACTAAAATGTAGCTTTCAACTGTCAACTCAAACATTATTATTCTCCTTCAAATGGTGTTCAAATTATGCCATACTATTAACCAAATATTTGTCAGTGTACTCAACATTAGTCATGTATAATTGCTGTTCTTTAAATATTCTTGATACTTTTCCATTTTTGTATTTTTGTGTATTGTATTTCTTAGTTTGAAAGATATTCCTTCAACTTTTTCTGTCCTTCAGTTTCCATTTTAAACCACATCTCCTCCATGACCTGTTATAATGATTTAATTTTTAAGTCTCATAATGATCACTACCTGTGCCGTTTACTTGATCAATAACCATGCCTACTTAGGCATGATTTTTGGGTATGGCATAGAAGGTTTATTTCTCTTTTATATTGCCATATAAATGTTACATATCTGTTATTTTTTTAAGTATATTACAAATTTATTAAGGATTAACAGAGTGTTCTGCTTAAACATTCAATAACCATTTGATTTTGTGTGTGTGCGTGTGTGTGTGTGTGTGTCTAAGTGTGCCTGTAAAAAAAAATCAAATAGCTTGTTGTAGGATAAGAAGCAAAGAATATGAGATGAAAGTTCCCTGGTACTAATTAGTTTACTTATTTAAGTTTTTTATAGATGCCATATATTGAATTGTTAGAAGAATGTTATGAATTGAAGTTGGCTGTTGTCATCCACAGCATTATCTTCTCCATCATAGAATGGTCCTGATTGTTTCTTTAATAACAGCACACATTTTCGTCAGTGCATAGGGTATCAACAGAAAGACAAATTTTTTTTTTTGGCAAAAGATAAAATCACTTAAATTAATCTTCCACAGAATAAGATAAAAATTTAATTCAGTGCCCTTTAGAGCATTGATTCTCTAATCATGGCCATGACCTTTCATTAAAGGTTTTCTGCATTCACCAATAGCTGAGATAATTCCATCAATGTCTAAAGGTGATTTAAGAAAGAAATTAAATTACATATGCAAAGTCAGTAAGCTGATAACTGTTAGCTTCCAGAGTAAGGGTTTGAACTTTTGTTCTTTATCATTATATGAAAGACCAAACATCTCAAAGTAAATCTCAATTGTAAAAATATTTATTGGGTACTCAATAATATGGAAAACACTTACATGTGCTAAAAGATACAAATGTGTATAAATAAGATATTTTTTCAAATAACTCATATTTGACTGGAGAAATAAATGTTTATGAAACAACTTAAAAACTGTTATAGTGTTTTAGGCACTATGGTACAAATATAAGTAAAATATTATGAATGTCCCAGTATGAAAGTAGAAGGGGATGGACATGGAGTCATTAAAAAATTGTTTAATAAAGGGCGATTTATGAAGATGTGGGAAGGATGTAGAGGAAGGGAAAAGGGGTGTCAAACTATTACCACCTTTGGTTTAAGGAGACAGAGGAAGGAGATTGTCACTGGAACTCAGAGAGACAGAGATAGAGGGCAATTATTATTATTATTATTTTGAGACAGGGTATTACTCTGTCACCCAGCAAGTGATAATATAGTTGATTGCAAAAATCAAATACAAGGAAAAAAGAGGTTACTATTAAAAGGTACGTTACCCTGGCTGAATTAAAACAGCAAAAAGGAGGTTATCATTCCCATTTCTTTATGCCACAGGAAAAAAAGTCACAAAAACTTTTGAAAGAATGAACTTAGTTACAAATGACAGCTTACTATCACAAAGCATCAGATAGACAGAATAAAGATGATCAGGAGATTGGTTGAGCCTATACAGCCTGTGAGGTCAACAGAAACTATTTTAACAAACTTATGATCCTCAAGTTCAAAAACAAACAGAAAAAACAGAAGGATGACTGGTGTTTTCTAGAACACTTTGTGCTGAAATTCACCTTCTCAATTCATAAACAGTGAAGAGCACAACATCAATAGGCAGACCCTGATGATTCCTTGGGTGATATTGTGTAGTTGCGTGGGATACTGCCTGCTAAAGGCACACAAGGGAAAGCATAGTTGTCCTTCCAAGCTCTCTCTTTCTTTTGAGCGGTTAGCTGGATTGTAAGTAGGGCACGCTCAATGTGCTGTTATGATCTGCCCTTTTTTTTTTGCAGTTCACTTGAGTCACCAAAAATTGATTTTCTAAAGAAAAAAAGTATCATTATAAAATATAGTTATTATCTCTATTTTTCTAGATACCATTAGGTATTACTTAGTAAACATTTTGCAATGTATTCTTTGAATCAGATGTGTTTTTTGTAGATGAAATATCTCAAATGTGATATTAATTCCATTTTGTTGGAAGCCATACAATACAGTAATACATTTAAATATGGTTAATGTTTTTTATTTGCTACAGATAATAAAGATATTTGAATATGTCTATAATAGTTATATTTTAATCAACAGTATTTTAAATATACTGTCAAAATGTCTTGTTTTGTGTAATAGAATATTTCTACATGTGTTCTAAATACTATCCTATCCTTTCAAAATACAGTCATGAGCTGCAAAACAACGTTTCATCAATGACAGACCACATATGTGATATGATCTCATAAGAGTATGATACAGTATAATGCTGTGGTTTTGCTATGCCTTTTCTATGTTGAGATATATTTAGATACACAAGTACTTACCATTGTGTTACAATTGCCTACGGTATGCAGTATAGTAACATGTTGCACAGGTTTGTAGCCTAGGAGCAGGAGGCTGTACCTAGTATAGTATATAGTATAGCCTAGGAGCAGTAGGCTATACCATCTAACCTAGGTGTGTAGTAAGCTATGTCATCTAGGTTTGTGTAAGTACACTCTGAGGTTTGCACAATGATGAAATTGCCTAAGGGCACATTTTCCAGAATTTATCACCATCAGTAAGTGATACATGACTGTATATGGCCTTGTAATAACTAAAAAGGTGGGATATCTTGTTTGATTTTTATGATTTCTTTAATCAAGAGATGAAATTAATATAGCCATATCCTTCTGCACATAGTCATTGAGATATTGGTTGGACCTAAAAACTTAACTATATTCTTCATGGCTTTGTGCTGGACACATCCTGTTCAGTGGAGAGTATCACAAAATATGAATTCTACCATTTGTGGGGTCCAGCTCCTTAAAACATTCGAAGGCTGATTTGATTTTAGTCTTATTTCATTTCTTTGGATTTTTAATAGCATGTTTCATGGTCATGTTCTGGGTCATTTATAATGTCTTAAACTTATTTAGGCATTTATCATTTGAGAGAATATACTGAATAACATATCTAAATAACAGATTTAGAAATATTTTCAGAATAAAGGCAGTCTAAACTTTAAAAAAGAACAAAAGATACAGTTGAGAGGGTCAGTATTGCCATTATATGTGGAGCATTGTTATTCCGGTGCAAGTATTATTTTAGAAATTAAATGCTATTCCAGTTTTCACGGCTCCCCAGATTTTTCTGTGAAAGAAAGAGGACAATTACAACCTATTATTAAGGCAGTGAATACATCATTGCACCAGTACAACTTTTTAAGAGTAAGTGACACAGGTAAAGACCCTAGTGGCAAATGCATGTTAGTGGTGCATTTTATAGTTAGTGCTGTCTTAGATACCACTTGAAAGGAATAACCCAGATGTGATAGACTATGACAAATTCTAAAGTCACAGAGGAACCTCATTACATAATTTGGGTCTAACTGTCATCTTGGATGGTCCTTAATGTTTCTTTCATAAGGACCCTCTGATACCAGTGTAGCAGATAAGCCTTTGAGAATTAGAGTATTAGGATGTAAGCTATTCAGGACCTGGGAAGAGGTACTTGGAAGATGAAACACTTCAATTACCCAAGAATGAGAAGCTGGGACTCATAAATAGAAAGAGAACAGGTACAGATCAAGTTTAAATGAATAAACACCCATGTAAAGGGGAGATGGGTAAAAATATTACAAAAGCTACTGCCCTTCTCAAAAGTTAGCTTTAATGGTTTCTAACAACTACTTTGATGCAGCATTTTTTATTCTATGTGATTATTAAATTTGTAATTTTAGATGGATAATAATGTATGAGTTTTACATTGAAAATTTTAAATGGTTTGATCCTGAAGAAGGAAATAAAAAACTACATTGTTTTGAAGACCTGTTTTTGAAGTACCACCTACTTTATAAAATTTTCTGCTTTAGTATTATTCATAATTCTAGTTTCTCTTCTCTCTCTCCTCCCCCCACCCCCCACCTTTGTTTATTTATTTATTTCTTTTTGAACAGAGTCTTGCTGTGTCTAATAGTCTGGAGTGCAGTGGCACAATCTTGGCTCACTGCAGCCTCCCAGGTTCAAGAAATCCTCCCACCTCAGCCTCCTGAGTAGCTGGGACTATAGGCATGCACTGCCATGTTTGGCTAATTTAAAAAAAAGAAAACAAAAACAAATTTTGATAGAGATAGGGTCTCACTATGTTGCCCCAAGCTAGTCTCAAATGCCTAGGCTCAAGCAATTCTCCTGTCTTGGCCTCCCGAAGTGCTTTTCTCATTTCCCAAAATACTGGTTTTCTTACCTAGCTGATCCTTGCATTTTGAGGTTTTCTAATGAAGGGGTGGCCTGCCCCTCCACACCTGTGGGTATTTCTAGTCGGGTGGGATGAGAAACTGAGAAAAGAAATAAGACACAGAGACAAAGTATAGAGAAGCAACAGTGGGCCCAGGGGACCAGCGCTCAGCATACCAAGGACCTGCACTGGCCCCTGAGTTCCCTCAGTTTTTATTGATTATTATTTTCATTATTTCAGCAAAAAGGAATGTAGTAGGAGAGCAGGGTGATAATAAGGAGAAGGTCAGCAAAAAACATGTGAGCAAAAGAATCTATGTCATAATTAAGTTCAAGGGAAGGTACTATGACTGGACGTGCACGTAAGCCAGATTTATGTTTCTCTCCACCCAAACATCTCAGCGGAGTAAAGAATAACAAAGCAGCATTACTGCAAACATGTCTCGCCTCCCGCCATAGGGCAGCTTTTCTCCTATCTCAGAACTGAACAAATGTACAATCAGGTTTTATACCGAGACATTCAGTTCCCAGGGGCAGGCAGGAGACAGTGGCTTTCCTCTATCTCATCTGCAAGAGGCTTTCCTCTTTTACTAATCCACCTCAGCACAGACCCGTTACGGGTGTCGGGCTGGGGGACGGTCAGGTCTTTCTCATCCCAGGAGGCCATATTTCAGACTATCACATGGGGAGAAACCTTGGACAATACCCCGCTTCCAAGGGCAGAGGTCCCTGCGGCTTTCCACAGTGCATTGTGCCCCTGGTTTATTGAGACTAGAGAATAGCGATGACTTTTACCAAGTATACTGCTTGTAAACATTTTGTTAACAAGGCACGTCCTGCACAGCCCTAGATCCCTTAAACCTTGATTTTATACAACACATGTTTTTGTGAGCTCCAAGTTGGGTCAAAGTGGCTGGGGCAAAGCTACAAATTAACAACGTCTCAGCAAAGCAATTGTTTAAAGTACAGGTCTTTTTCAAAATGGAGTCTCTTATGTCTTCCCTTTCTACATAGACACAGGGACAGTCTGATCTCTCTTCCTTTTCCCTACATCTAAAACGTAAACTAACGTAATCGCTTTTTAAAACTATTTATTTCAAAACAGCTAAGTATATTTAAAAGCATAGTGAATATTAAAATAAGCACAACATACTCATCACCTCTATCCAAAACTATTTTCAATATTTTATATTTGTTGCATATTTTATATATCACCTATATATTTTATGTGTTTATATATTTATTTTTAGCTATAGCATTTTATAGTACAATACAATAATGATGACAATTCATCCCTAAATATGTTAGCAACTCTGTCATTATATCAAAATTACACATAACTTCTGAAAGTTATCTACTAACATTACTAGATTGTCTAATAACCTGACAACTCATAAGTCAGATTTCCCCAAGTCATCAAAATGTATTTTTTTTTTTCTGGGGGAGGATGTCAGTATCCAACCAAATATTATTGATTTTATTTATTATGTCCCTTAAATATCTTTTCATCTTCCTATTTTTTCCCATAAATATATTATTGGGAAAAAACAAATCAATTGTATTTTAGAATGTTCCACATTTTCTGAATTGATCTTATTTGACTCCTGATAATGTCATTTAACTTATTACTCTACTTTTTGTGGTTCAATATTATTAACCCTGTAAAATCTCGTAATAGTTTTGCTTATCTCTAATATTTCTACATTAAATTATCTGCCATAATGAAGACAAAATTTTCTTCAAGAGACACAAACTTGCTATGATATTTTTTTTCATGATAAGGTCCAAACATCTTCAAGGCCCTTCACAATCTGGCTTTAATATTCTTTCCTCCATGGGCAGCCTTTTTTTCCTATCTATAATTCCTCAGGGAATGCTTACCCAAGCCAGGAAAAGTCATGTTACATCTGACCAGGGGGTAGGATAGAAAGTACAATTTTTAAATAAAAAATATGGCCTTAAATAAGAAATTTGTAACACAGTTGTTTTCAAGTTGGCCATTAAAATATAAAAGAAATAAAAAAATAACGAAGCCAACCTCCACTTCTAATCTTGTATCTGTTTGGTCTTTCCCTGTATAAGATTTTGTCCTTTTTAATGGTAATTTACTCAATAATATTTTACCTTGTATCAGACCCTGTGATACAAATATGAATAAGATTCAGTGTTTTTGTAAACTCCTAAATGTGAATTATTTCCACCCTTATCACCTCAGTATACTTCTGACACCTTATGTAAGCTCTGCCTTTGAGATTTTAAGCTGAATTAATCCTTACATCTATAGAAACTCCCATTACTAATTTTTTACAGACTTCATATTCAGTAACCATATTCTCTATGCTGTCTTTTGTTATTGTCTATGCTACTTATATTATTGTCTATGCTATTTATGTTATTTATTTAAGCATATTTCTCCTTGTCCAAGGTTGGATTGTAAACCTCCTGAGATGATTGTAGAAATTGCTTCTCCAAGGGCCTATCCAAAATCCTTAATTTCTGTATCACTCTCATTTCTATGACAGACTGACCTACCCCTTGATGAGTCTTGACACATCCCACTGTTGGTTTAGAGTATAATATGGACAAATTACATTTAGATAATTCCTAAATTTCCTCCACATGCAATGATTTTTATTCATATTCCTCAGACTATATACATACCCGTAAATTCTGCATAAATGCAGAATGTTATATTTGACCTTCTTTGAATTTTATGTTGCGTCTTTTAAGATAGAATTCCAACTTGTTGATTTTTTTGTCTTTAATGCATAAATGTTCATGTTAACAACTTTTTCCAGGTTTTTTAAAATCGAAGAGTGAAAAATAATTTTTTTATACTTAATTTTTAAACTTTTATTTTAGGTTCAGAAGTACATGTGGAGGTTTGTTATAATATGTAGGTAAACTCGTGTCATGGCGGTTTGTTGGATAGATCATTTTATCACCCAAGTATTAACCCCAGTGCCCAGTAGTTATTGTTACTGCATCTCTCCCTCCTTCTGCCCTCTACCCTCAAGTAGACTCCAGTGTCTGTTGTACCCTTCTTTGTGTTCTTAAGTTCTTATCATTTAGCTCCCACTTATACATGAGAACATGTGGTATTTAAGAAGGATATTAGCCTCCAGCTCCATCCATGTTCCTGCAAAAGACATAATTTCATTCTTTTTTATGGCTGTATTTTGTATTCCATGGTGTATATGTGCCATATTTTCTTTATCTAATCTGTCATTGATGGGCATTTAGGTTGATCCCATGTCTTTGCTATTGTGAATGGTGCTGCAATGAATATTCACATGCCTCTATCTTTACGGTAAAATAATTTATATTCTTCTGGGTGCGTAGCCAGTAATGGCATTGTTGGGTCGAATGGTAGTTCTGCTTTTAGCAGTTTGAGAAATTGTTATATATTGCTTTCCACAATGGTTGAACAAATTTACCTTCCCACCAACAGTGTGTAAATGTTCCCTTTTCTTGGCAACCTCGCCAGTGTCTTTTTTTTTTTTTTTAAACTTTTTAATAGTAGCCATTTTGACTGTTGTGAGATGGTATCTCACTGTGGTTTTGATTTGCATTTCTCTAATGATCAGTGATATTGAGCTTTTTAAAATGTGCTTGTGGCCACATAAATATCTTCTTTTGAGAAGTATATGTTCATGTTCTTTGCTCACTTTTTAATGGGGCTGTTTGTTTTCCTCTTGTAAATTTGTTTAAATTCCTTATAAATGTTGGATAAGACCTTTATCTGATGCATAATTTGCAAAAATTTTTCTCCCATTCTGTAGGTTGTCTGTTTACTCTGTTGATAGTTTATTTTGCTGTGCAAAAGCTCTTTAGTTTAATTAGATTCCACTTGCCAAGTTTTGCTTTTGTTGCGATTGCTTTTGGTATCTTTGTCATTAAATCTTTGCCAGTTCCTATGTCCAGGAGGGTAAAATATTCAATTATAAAGCAATAATTGATGAGAAATGCAGTTTTTAAAGCACCTAGTTGTTTCAATTAATTATACTGTCATTATATAAAATAGGTTTACATAATCTGAACCACTGTCAATTATCTCTGATAGGCTAAGAAAATAAAAGAGATTCCAGTAATCAAAATATCAACATATACAGTGTGAATTATCAGATAGAGGTAAGAAATAAAGAATAGAGGAGAGGTTTGGATAAACTAGAGAAAAAGTAGCTAACAAATTATGTAAACTGGTGGTCTTTGGGAAAATATAAATATTATGCAGATCAGTTTTAAACATTTATATAGAAAACAATGTAATCACTAAGAATCAATGTAAGTTTTCAAAAAGCAGATGAACAAAGAGAAGATGTTCATCTGCAAATCCAGAAGCTGTGTGCTCACTAGAAACCAGATCTGCCGTTACCCTGATACTAGACTTCTAACCTCCAGAACTGTGAGAAATAGATTTCTGTCTTTTAAGCCACTTAGTCTATGGTGTTTCCGTTATAGCAACCTGAGCTAAGACAGGTAGAGTGCCAGGAATCTATCCTCGCATGCTTTGACCACAAGGTTTTCTTGCATGCTTAGTACTCTGGGTGAGTTGCAGAAAGTAGAGATCTTTGTTTCCAGTTAGTAATGTAAGAAAGCACGTAGTTGTTTTCACTGTATGAGCTATTCTATGTCCTGAGTTGGCCAAGCATTTCCATTTCCCTTTTTTCTAAAATGCAAATTTGAACATCATAGTTTTTGTACTGTGACTTTATTTTCATTTATAGGTTATTATACATTTTATCTTCTCCCTAATAAATAAATGGCCAGATTACATCCTAGATGTGTCTTTACTGACTTATCTAACTTTCATTGACCTTGCTTTCTTTTAAATAGTATTTTTTACAATTTGTTTACAATGTTTGATGATAAATTATTTGAAGTTTCCCTCACTATTTATATGTGTTTATGTTAGAGTTAATTTTTTCACCCTATCCTCAAAAATGTCTAAAAATATGCTACATTTGTAATGGATGTTCAGCAGTATGTTTTCACAGAAATAATTGTAATGTGAATTTTACTTTTACACAGTTATTCACAAGAAAGCTTGAAGATGAATGCAATCTGAAATTCCAAGCAAAATATCAGCTTCCTTGTAAATTGTTTATTAATTCTCTGGGTTTCAAATTTTGTGGTACAATTTCAATAGCAGAGTAGAGCGATGGGTGTCCTTCAATTTAGAGTAAATGTAAAAAGCGTGAAAGGGTCTGTCAGTCTTTAGATTTTGATCTGTCTGTTGTTATTTACCCATAAATATCTGTGTTACTTTTTTCACTGGAAAACATTAAAGGTAGTTAAATATAAATGTTCTATGCAAATGAACATGACTAACAGCAGAGACATAAAACAAGCTCTCTGGTTTCTTTTATACGGACGCTAATTCCACTCTTGAAAGCTCCACCCTTGTGATCTAATCACCTCCCAAAGGCCCCAGAACCTAATACCATCACATTGGGGGTTAGCATTTCAACATATGAACTTAAGTGGGGTGGAGGGGGGGCACATTCAGCCCATAGCAATACCCAACCAAGCATAGGCAAGACTGGGCTAAGCAAGCAAGTAATAGGAATAGTAATGGTATAATAATAATAATGGAATTATACAGGATCACAGAATACACTACAGACAATTTGGGACACAGAGGTTCTAATGTAGTCCATAAAGGCAGCAGAATGTCATGCATGTGCCCTGAGAGCCCTTTAGTTGAAAAAATAATTTAGTCAATATTCTAGACATTATTATTGAAATTACAGACTCATTCAGCTGACATAATTCTCTCCACAAAGAAAAGTTAGATTTCTGACCTTGGATAGTAGCACAAAGAGACTGAACTGTATCAGTAGGTAACTAAATGTTTATGAGGCAAAGAGTAAAATTATTAGTACCATTTTTGATAAAGAGTTCAATGTAAAGTGAATAAAAATAGATAAGATTGGATGTAATGCAAGGTAAATTATGACTTGCAGTGTTCCTTATTAAATTCAAGTAATATGGGGATAAAAAGCTACATGAATTAGTATCTAAATGAATGCATTGAGGAGAAAGGGGAAAAAAGAATTAAAAAATAATTTGAAGTTTAGGACAAGGATAATCAAAGTATGTTCTTGGGGAATTAAGAGAAGGAAGAAAGAAAATATTTTGAAAGGAAGACGACTTTCATTTAAGAGAAATTTAATGTAATACTAAACTATAATTTAATGAGATAAAAATGTGTTTTCTCGTTTAACACAGATTATATGACCATATGACTTTTACTTATAGAATCTGCATTATATACTTCACCAAAAGAAATTGATAAAAATAAAATATTCACAAAGATAATGTAAATGGGGTTAACCCTGTATTAGACTTACATAAATTTTATGTATAATAATGCAAGATGATCTGTGCATGAGCTAAAAATAGTAAAAAGCTAAAAACAAAAAATAGCTTTAAAATGTGTTTTAAATGAGAAAAGTAAACAAATAAATTATTTAAATATTTCTATTTATATAAGTAACTGTAATATTGTAATGGTATTGCCTATGTTGTCTTACAGGGTTTTTATAGTGTTAGGTTTTAGATTTAAGTCTAATCCATCTTGAGTTGATTTTTGTATATGTTTAAGGAAGGGGTCCAGCTTCAATCTTCTGCATATAGCTAGCCAGTTATCCCAGTTATTAAATAGGGAGTCTTTTCCCCATTGCTTTTGTCAGCTTTGTCAAAGATAAGATGGTCATAGATGTGCGGCCTTATTTCTGGGCTCTCTGTTCTGTTTCATTAGTCTATGTGCCTGTTTTTGTACCAGTACCATGTTGTTTTGGTTACTGTAACCCTGTAGTTTGGTTTGACATGTGCGTGTTGAGGAGTACATCCCTAATGTGTACATTGAAAATATTTTAAATTCTTTAAAATGTTATCACCATCAAAAAAGCTTATCACATGTATAATGGATATAACTAGATATTACAATACAGAAATAGAAAGCAGATATGGGTATACATATAGAAAATCAGGGAATGGTGATCCAAGCCACATGTAAATACTTCACAATTTTTCTTCCTCTCATTAATGTATTTCATAGTCACTTAAATAAAGTGATTCAGCCACAGGTCAATTTATATTACTGATTGCTTATTCTGAATTCTTTAAAAAATATTTAGGCATTAAAATTGACTTGGTGAAGAGAGCTACATTGCCATGGAATATCTTAGTAATCAATTTATTAAAATTTACTTGCCATTTTCCTTCTGTATTTTCTAACTCAGCATGAGAAGGTGTACCTTTTTTTTTTCATATAATGACAGTGATAGATAATGGCTGTAGGCTGGAATCTACACAAAGGTTTCAATTCAGAGAGTTTCAGTAGAACAATTCTGATGATCTTCGTGTGTTTAGGAAAGATTTATTCATATCATTATTTTTTCTAAATTAGCTCATCCAATTATGTACAAGTACATACAAGTCTAATGACAACAAATCACCTTCCTCAGTTTACTTCATTTTTCACTATTGTTTATCAACATTTTATAAGAATAAACTATTTCCAGATCCTTGAAGTAAGACTGTGAAAATAATAATATCCAAGTATAATTGATTCACTAAAATATCTTGTCTTGAGTAATTTTCATTTAACTGAATATATGTATGAGTGAATATATATTCTTATGATTAAATCAGTAGAAATCAGAAAAATATACTGTGTAATACTCCAATAAGAACTTTAGATTTGGGGATCTACAAATACAGAAAATATATTCTTTGTACCATTATTTTAATACATTTAAGTACAAATATTATTTTATAAAAACTAGTATGATCTCTATCCAGTACTGTGATATTATGGTAATAAAATATTAATATCTGCATAATTCCTTATAAGTTTATTTAACTCCAAATTATTTATATTTCTTAAAACAAGTGATTATTATCTTTAGCCTCAGACACAAAAACTGAAAGTAACAATTAAACTTTAGTGCATTTCTTACTATTCAGTGTACTTGGACACCTGGAATAGAAAATCAGCTGAGTCTTCCCTCAGTCTTCTGTAAATTTGGAGTTATAATAATAGTGGTGTCAGAAAGCAGCTTTAAAGCGTTGAAAAGCCACTTGTTCTACTTGGAATGAGGATAATGAAGGTGACGATGGTGTGATGGTGGTGGCACCAAACACTAACATATTGTTTGCTATGTTGAGGCACTAGCCTAAGCCTTTTGTATAAATTAAGTTATTTAATGTCATAACAAACCTATAGAGTGTGATTATCTTCTCCATTTTATAAAGGAAAACTGACAAACAATAACATGGAATAGTTTTTTTCTAATTCTGTGGAAAATGATGTTGGAAGTTTGATGAAATAGCATTGAATCTGTACATTGCTTCGGGTAGTATTGACGGCAACAACGGCCCATCTGGAGCAGCCACTGCCACGATGCCAGCTTCAGAGGGATAGGTGCAGCTGGGGCTGTGCACTCCTGTAGCCAGCAGGAGCTGGCAACAGGTGGAAGCCCCGCCCCCTTCCAAGTTGGAGGAGTGGGAACCTCGCTGCAGCTGCCCAACCAAGGCAGCGGACCCAGACTTCTCTACACTCTCAGGGGCCTGGGAAGCGCCCCCCACAATGCAGGCGTGGAAGTCTCTGCTCCTACTGCCTGGTCTCTTCCTGCACCTGCTCTGATTTCAGAGCAAAGTTGTGGGAGAACCAGGGTGCTGTCATGAACCAGCTGGGTGTGCACACGCTCAGGGCAGCACTGACATGCCAGCACTTTGCTGCCTCAATCCCGTTTGGACTTTGGATGCTGACAAACATGGGAGAAAGGCCAAGGGGGGGCTAAGGGCATCTTGGCACAGGCCTGCAGGAACCCCTCAGCACAAACAGCCTGGGAACTGTGGGCACCATGGATGGAAGGTTAATGGTGGCAGGATGCAGACTGGCTCCTGGGTGGAAAGGGGCTGGTCCATGGTGAAACCCAATCATTAAGTCAGAGACAGCCTGAGAACTGGGGGCCAGCCTGCTAGTTCCACCGACCAGAGAGAAAACTTATAATGCTTTTTCTGGGCCCACCCATGGCCACCAATGGACCAATCAGCACACACTTCCTCCCCTCTGAAGCCTATAAAAGCCCTGGACTCAGCCAGATTTGGGCAGATGATGGGATGGCCTGCCTGTGGAGAGGAGCTACCCACTGTGGGGTTCCTCCCTGCTGAGACCTGGGCTTTCACTGGGACAAACTTCCTGTGGAGAGGAGAAACCCACTGGGGGGGTCTCCTCTGAGTGGTTCTGTTGCTCAATAAAGCACCTCTTCACCTTGCTCATCCTCCACTTGTCCATGTACCTCAGTGTTCCTGGATGTGGGACAAGAACTTGAGACCCGCTGAATGGTGGGGCTGAATGAGCTGTAGCACATACAGGGCTAAAACACACCTCTTGTTTACCACGTCGCATGTGACGAGAGGTAGAGGAGAGAAAAGGAGAAAACTGTGGTTCTTTGGGTAGCTCAGATCTGGGAGCTCCCCAAGCCAGGGCTCTGACACCTGTGCACAGTGGCTGTACCCCACGCTCACTCACTCACACACCTTTCACTGCTCCACACCTGGCTTGCCCTTGGGAGGTGTGGGATTCAGACTGGTAATGCAAGCTGAGCACAGCATGACAGGCCGAGTGGGCAGAAGAGCCCAGAGGTTCCAAGCAGAACTTGGGCAAAGGCATCACCATCCACAGATGTTTCCAGCTAGTAAAGCAACACTCCAAAGGATCCTGTGACAGTAGAGCCATTTTAACCTTATTGATTCTTCCTATCCATGAGAATGGTATATTTTTCAATTTGTTTATGTCATCTTTGATTTCTTTCAACAGTGTTTTGTAATTCTTGCTGTAGAAGTCTTTCTCCTCCCTGTTTAACTGTATTCCTAGGTATTTTAATCTTTTTGTGGCTATATGAATGGGATTACATTTTTGACTTTGCTCTCTGCCTGGATGTTATTGGTATATTGAAATTCGATGGATTTTTGTACATTAATTTTTTTATCCTGAAACTTTGAGTTTTTTATCAGATCTAGGAACTTAAAGTAGAGACTGTGGGGTTTTCTACTTATCAAATTGTATCGTCTGTGAAGAGAAATAGTTTGACTTCCACAATTCCTATTTGGATGTATTTTATTTCTTTCTCTTGCCTGATTGCTCTGGCTGGGACTTCCAGAGCTATGTTGAATAGGAGAGGTGAGAGTGGACATGCTTGTCTTCTTCTGCTTCTCAAGGAGAATACTTCCAGTTATTGGCTATTCAGAATTATATTGATTATGGGTTTGTCATATATGGCTCCTATTATTTTGAGATATGTTCCTTCAGTGCCTAGTTTGTTGAGGGTTTTTAACATAAAGGTATATTGAATTTTATTGAAAGCCTTTCTCCATGTATTGAGATGATCATGTGGTTTTTGTTTTTAGTTCTATTTATGTGATGAATCACATTTATTAATTTGCATATGTTGATCCAACTTTGCATCCCAGGAATAAACCATACTTGATCATGGTGAATTAACTTTTTGATGTGCTACTGGATTCAATTTGATAGTATTTTGTTGATGATTTTTGTCTCTGTATCCATCAGGGATATTGGCCTGAATTTTTCTTTTTTCATGGTGTCTCTGCCAGGTTTTGGTTTCAGAATGATGCTGGCCCCATAGTATGAGTTAGGGAGGAGTCCCTCCTTGATTTCTTGGAATAGTTTCAGTGGGATTGGTGCCAGCTCTTCTTTATATGTGTGATAGAATTTGGCTATGACTCCATCTGGTCCAGGGCTTTTTCAAAGGTTGGTAAGTTTTTTTTAAATTACTGATTCAATTTCTGAACTCATTATCTGTCTCCTCAGGGTTTCAATTTGTTCCTGTTTCAGTCTTGGGAGGTCATATGCTTCCAGGAATTTATCAATTTCTCCTAGGTTTTCTAATTTGTGTGCATAGAGCTGTCTGTAATAGTCTCTGAGGATTTTATATATTTCTGTGGGGTCAGTAATAATGCTCATTTTGTCATTTCTGATTCTGTTTGACTTATTTGATTTTTTATATGGTTTTTCAGTCTAAAACAAGTTTATAGAGAATTATAAAGACTTGGAGAACCACATAATATTAGTAGGAGATTTTGACACCACACCAACAGTATTAGACAGATTATTGAGTCAGAAAACTAACAAAGATATTTGGACCTAAACTCCGCACTTGATCAAATAGACCTAACAGTCATCTACAAAACACTCTACTCAACAACAACAGAATATACATTCATCTTACTTGCACATGACATACTCTAAAACTAACCTCACATTTGGCCATAAAGCAATTCTCAACAAATTAAAGAAAAGGAAGTCATATGAGCCATACTCTTGGACCACAGTGCATCAAAAATAGAAATCAATACCAATCAGATCTCTTAAAACCACAGAATTTTATGAAAATTGAACAATGTGTTTCTGAGCTGGGCACAGTGGTTCATGACTGTAATCCCAGCACTTTGGGAGGTTAAGACTGGTAGATTGCTTGAGCAGTCTGGGGAACATAGCAACCAGCCATCTCTACAAAAAATACAAAAATCAGCTAGGTGTGGAGGCATACGCCTGTAGTCCCATTTACTCGGGAGGCTGAAGTTGGAGGATCATCAGAGCCCACGAGGTCAAGACTGCAGTAAGCCATGATTGTGACACTGCACTCCAGCCTGACTGTCTCAAAAAATAAAAACCAAAATAAAATAAAATAAACCAGTCTGCTTTGGAATTTTTTTTTTAAATAATGAAATTAAGGCAGAAATTGAGAAATTCTTTGAAACTAATGAAAACAAAGATCAAGCTACCAGAATCTCTGTGACACAACTAAAGCAGAATTAAGGGGAAAGTTTATAACTCTGAACACCCAAATCAAAGTTATGATTATATTTTAAGTGAACTGCACATGGTTTATTATAAAATGTTTGGTTTGGATTTTTCTCAACAAACGTACTTGTCATCTTCACAAATTACTTAAATTAATGAATCCAATAAGTTATTTTTAAGAAGGGCAAAGCCGTTGATCATGATAGAGCTCCAGTCAATAATTCAGGCAATCAGGCTGACAGATAAGCTGCACACCTTGCAGAAAGCTACCTGGGCAAATCCTGCTTATGGCTTCATGCATCACACATCATAGGTACAAAATGGCTGCTAGAGAAGAACACATTTATTAGTAACTGTTGAATAAATTTTTATCTTCAGTACAAACAAATGGGATGACATAAAAATCTTCTCCATGAGATAAACATCTTCATTACTAATAGAAAACTCTCTCTGTTTTATAGAAATCTCTGGCAACTTTAAAAAATTTCAATGTGCTAACAGATAAGTACATTCTGCTTAAGATAGCTTCAATTTTTTATTGCCTTGTTATTAGAGTAAATATGAATAGTGTCTGCTGTAATGTTGATGGCCACTTACATGCAGTGTGGAAGTAGTCCCTTGTCTCTTTGACTAATTAGACATGAGTTGTTTGCTCTTTTTATGATTTTTGAAACTGCTCACATTAGTGTAGTGGATTTTGCATAATTCATCTAGTTCTACGCATTTGAAAATTCTCTCTGTACCAGCCAGAGTATTGTTCACTGCCAGTTTGTTACTGTTCCATCACCATCTCAGGTAAAATTATCTTATAGAATGATCTATTTGTTTGAAAGATGAATCTTGCCATGAAAAATATTTTTCATATTTCAATTATTAATATTTATATTAAATCACTATTAAATTTTAACAAACAAAAACATTACTAAAAATGAACACATTATTGATTTTTAAAATTTACTGCATTATTTTAAAAGCAAGTTTTATCAAGAACAGCTAGATTTTTTAAGCCAACTTCTGCAATGAGTATTTCAAAGGTTTAAACTATTTATTATTCCTTTTTGGCACAATAAAATTGTATAAACATAAGATTCAATGGTGTAAGTGACATACAGGGAGGCTTCATTGTGTACAGTGCCATGTTAATGGAAACCCTTGACTACTGGAATCATTTCATTTTGTACAGTTCCTTGGTAACTGAGCCAGGTAAAGCAAGGGTGCAGTTCCAGTATGTCCAAGTTTCAGTAAACTCTATGCTTTGCAAAAAAAACCTCCCTGTAATTCTAATAGTGTAATTTTTCTCCATAAGTCAGTAAGTTGGGCACAATAAAATATTTTTATTATCATTGTAGAATACTTTTTCATTGATGAATTATAAGATTGACTAAACTATTAGATATGTACATCCAATATTTATAAGAAATAATGTTCACACTTTTTACTTTGTTTTCTGGTAATTAAAATTATAATAAATGTAGACATAATGTTATTACTTCATGTTATGCATTTGCAGTCTACTTGACATTGAGGTTCCTTAGTTCTGTCCGTATAGCATGTGTGTTTCTTCTCTACATTTGTTACATTTGCCTTGAAAACAACTTTAAGACATTTATCATTTCTGGCACATTCATATTTCTGAAAATGCATATCCAAATTTCAGAAAAATGAAAGAAAAAACAAAGAAAATGGTTTAATTTTCAAATTCAAGCCAACACTTGAAAACAGTTTTAAATAATAAAATATTTTTATAATTTTAAATGTGTAACAATTAATGTTTACACATGTTACATATACACAATCTTTATGTAGTTAAAACTGTATTGTTTATATCATTTTTACATTCAATAAGTCACACACATTTCCCATTTTTTTGCAATGGTATTCATATTTTAGATTTTGATAATTTTATAACATTTCATAGGGACACAATTTGTTAATAATTTCCACTTCTGCCATTGCCATGAGAAAAACAAACTTCAGCTAGCCTGCTGTTCAAGGAATCTTGAGAAGAGCTGAGCCTACCCAATGGCGAGAAGCCAAGCCTAGCCAGACCTGTATCTTAAGGCACATTCACCCAGTGAGGCTGTGTCAGGATGAGCCACACTACAGTCCCTCTTTGTTGTTTTGTTTTAATACTGAACAATAATCTTGTCAAAAGAGTATTTAATTTTTTTGTTTTTGCAAAAATTACCACCAATATTTATTTCTTAGCTACAACACTCATATTAGGCATAATTTCCCTTCAATTTCTCATGAGATAGTGTTCTGTAATTGCTCTGTAATTCTTCCGTATGCTTAACCAAGAAAAAATGCAGTGATATTAGCAAAACAACACAATTTTAAAACTCAGTAAACAAGAGAAGCAATATAGACTTCATATAACTTATACAGACCGACAGAGATGGAAAACTCTTACTACCAAGCAGTCTCAATGATATAGGTCGATCCTGATCAAAGGTTTCATTATTTATATAACTAACTATTCAACAGCTCATAGGCTGTGGAGTGTATAGTGGACATTCAATGAATGAATTAAATTACATTGACTCCTTTGTAACAAAACTTTTTGAATTATTTTGTTTCCTGCAAAAGATAAGAACAATATAAATGTTAAACAATGCAATACATAGTACTATTTTCAGATTTCAGATGAGTCTAATGAAATGACACTTTGTTCTTGCATTTATATTTTTGTTATCTGTGGATAATTGTTTCTTGGTACCTCTTTAATAGACAAATGTTGCACAACAGTCATATTCTCTAGCCTTTACAATGTATTGTTCATATTAATTGTGACATTTTTCTCTCCAAAAAAATAACTGTGACTGATTGTACTCTTTTGCTTAAAAATTATTTTGCCTCATGTATTAGTCCATTCTCACACTGCTAATAAAGACATACCTGAGACTGCATAATTTATAAGGGAAAGAGGTTTAATTGAATCACAGTTCAGCATGGCTGGGGAGGCCTCAGGAAACTTACAATTATGGTGGAAAGGGAAGCAAACACATCCTTCTTCACATGGTGGCAGGAGAGAGAATGAGAACTGAGTGACAGCAGAAGCCCCTGATAAAACCATCAGATCTCGTGAGAACTCACTGTCACGAGGACAGCATGAAGGTAACCACCTCCATGATTCAATTACCTCCCATCAGGTCCCTCCCATGACACATGGGGATTATGAAAACTAAAATTCAAGATGGGATTTGGGTGGGGACACAGTCAAACCATACCACCTTTGTAGGCAATGGCCTGTTATGTAAGTTTGACATTTTTAGCATGGCATCTTGGAATTTTTCCTTTTTTAAAACTTCAATTCTAACATATTTATTTTTTATTTTGCTTTTTTACGACTTTTATTTTAGATTCAAGGGATACATGTTTAGATTTATTATCTGGGTATATTTTGTAATGCTAAGCTTTGTAGGATGAATAATCTTTTCTTCCAGATGCAGAGAATAGTACCCAATGGTTAGTTTTCCAACCCTTGTCCCCCTTTCTGCCTCTTCTCTCTAGTAGTCCCCAGTGTATGTTATTGCCATCTTTATGTCGATGAGTATCCAATATTTAGCTCTCAGTTATACATGAGAACATGCGATATTTGGTTTCTGTTCCTCAATTAATTCACGTAGGATAATTGTCTCCAGCTTCATCCATGTTGCTGCATAGAACATAATTTCATTCTTGTTTATGGCTACACAGTATTCCGTAGTGTATATGTACCACATTTTCTTTATCCAATCCATCACTGATGAACACCTAGGTTGATTACATGTTTTTGCTATTGTGAATAGTGCTGCAATGAACATGTGAATGCATGTGTCTTTTTGTCAGAAGAGTTTGTTCTTTTTGATTTTTGCAAAATCTCCGAACTGCTTTCTACAATGGCTGAACTAATTTACATTCCCATCAACAGTGTATCAGCATTCTCTTTTCTCTGCAGCCTGGCCAGCATTTGTTGATTTTTGACTTTTTAATAATAACCATTCTAATGGTATGAGATAGCATTACACTGTGATTTTGATTTGCATGTCTCTGATGATTATTAATGTGGAGCATCTTTTCAGATGTTTGTTAGCTGCTTGTAGGCCTTCTTTTGAGAAATGTCTGTTCATGTGTTTTACCCATTTTAAATTTTTTTCTAATATCCAGAAACTATAAGGAACTTAAACAACTGAACAAGCAAGAAACAACCCCAATCTTAATCTATACCTTTTTTTTTTGCCATCTTTCCTAAACTCCCACCACAAGGAATGCCTTCATTTCTAGTTACATTTTCTCTCTCTGAAATGACTTTTTTGTATTTTATCTGCCAGGGACACGTCTATACATTCTTTGAAACTCAATGCAAATATCATTTTCTCCATGAAATTGACATGCACATACTCTACGTGGAGAGAGTTCCTCTTTTATCTGTGTACCCATAGAAACGTGTGCAAATTTTTATTATATTGCTCATCAAAGGATGTGTTCATTTCTTGGCAATCCCCAGTAGAACTTTTATATTACTCAAGGATAATAGTTACTTCTTCTTTGTACATCTCCAGAGAATTATCAGAGCTCAATGTAAAATAATTATTCTGTAAACATTTTTAAAAGTTTAAATAAGTATATTGCTTTGAGATCAGTAATAGCTGAAGGACACTATTAACTTGCTAATTATTTGTTGTCATGATACAATTTTCATTATAAGGATGCTGCTTGAAGAAAAAACTATTTGTTGTTATATTTCCCAGACTCATTTAAATAATCATTCAAAATACATAAATCTTATTCCCCATGGGGATTCTGTTAAGTAATTATTTAAAATAATGTAAATAAATATTTCCATTATGTTAGTAATAATAACTTGTTATGGAAAATATAATGAATACTGAACAGTAGAAATAATAGCCCCCAAAATCACCCCTGTTGAAGATTTTCATTTTGTCTTTAGTTTTAGTTCAAGCAGCATGTGGAGCTCGTGTATATACTTGCTATTAAATTCTACATTTAAAATTTTAAACATAGTCAAATTTCCTTATTACATTTAAAATATCTTAATGTTCTATTATTACAAACATAATACAATTTATTGCTAAATTTGAAAACAAATAAAAAATAAACATTTAAACTTACTCATGATTGCTTTACACAAGATAGAGATAAACCCAATCATTTAACATTTATGATGTGTCTACCTTTATTTGCCACTGTCTATTTAACTATATTTTGTCAAATATTGTATCATTCAATATATATTCTACTGGAATGTTTTTTAAACAAATAACAAGGTCTTTACCATATTATCATATATTACATATAATTCTATAGCCCTGCTACTAAAAGCGTGGTCCATGGAACGAACAGTGTGAATATCAGTTACTTTTAAAAATCTATTATTGCAGATGCCACTCGAATTCTACTGAGTCAGACTCTGAATTTTAATATTATCTTTGAGTAGCTGCATTCAAATTAAGAATTGAGAAACATTTCTATACAGCATCGTTTTTAATTGCCACATAGTATTCCATTTTGGATATATTATAATTCATTTAACCAGTCTCCTCGTTGGTTTTCTTTTCTGTTATAACAATACTGCTGGAAGTAAATCATGTTTTCACTAGTTATATGATTCCATGGGGTGACTATCACATTATTTTCCTGCACCTCTAAACCATCATTTATAGAAAATCATTTCTCTTCTAAGCCAAATGTTGTGCTTGTGTATGTGTATGTGTATAAGTTTTAGAGAAACTGAAATAAACTTGTGTAACTGGAGCCAAGGTGGGGCAAAATGAGACTGTAGTGGAGGTGAAATAATAGCATGGAAATGCAGCTATGTTCAGATTCAAGTCATGATGCTCATAACATTCGGGAATTGTGGAATGACTTTAAACAGAGGAGTGTCATAATCCTATTTGCATTTTAAAAAGATCAATCTCACTGTAGTGTAGTG
Source organism: Nomascus leucogenys (assembly GCF_006542625.1). Classification (NCBI taxonomy): domain Eukaryota; kingdom Metazoa; phylum Chordata; class Mammalia; order Primates; family Hylobatidae; genus Nomascus; species Nomascus leucogenys. Next base: position 62,199,873 of record NC_044396.1, read on the forward strand.
AAGCAGATAAAAAAAGAGATGCTGATAGCCTGGGTAGGGTGTTGATAATGGAAATGGAAGTGAAAGATAGATACTTAGGAATTAAAATTATTAAAATTTAGTAAGGAATTGAATTTTAGGGTGAGATGGAGGTGTCAGGGATGGATCCTGGACTTCTGTCTTGAGGGACTTGGTAGATTGAAGTATGATCCAGTGAACACTAGTGAGTTAATGTTTAATATGGAAAACAGAATTTATGAATTTACTTTATGTCCTGTCAACATTGAAGTGCCTTTGAGACAGCCAAAGAAAGCTCCTCATTTACAGACCTTCCATTGCAATCTGAGGTTTTAATCAGTGTGTTATTGAGCATTTTCCCCTTTGTTGACCTTCTTATTCTGCTATCTGGTTTACTTGTGCTTTCTAAGTACTCCCTATTAGTACAACTTTGGAATATGCTCCTGAGAATTCTCATTCCTTCCAATCTATTAAGGCTCTTCATTAAATTACAATATGAATGCCTAGTCCAAATGCCTTGGTTTCTTGAATATAAAACACCCTAATCACACGTGTATTCCACTCATATACATTGTCTATTTAGAGGGTCTCAGAAGTATATTCATTTTTTTCTTCCGTAAAGTACCTTGATATTTTCCTCCAGTCACTGACTTTAGCTCTATTTCAGTCCAAACAATGCACTAAGATATGTGGTACAACCAGTCAATCAAACTATAATTATTACTCCTGTTCAGAAACTCTGGGCCATGACACACTACTCACAAGGGTCAGAGATAAAAGATCAATAGCATCCAGGGTGAAAATTTGCAAATTTTCTCTGTATATTGGGTCTTTAGGTCCTGACCTAGCTTCACATTTATGATAAACCATGGACCTTCTCGTCATGCCCTAAGTGTTTTTGGTGGTTGTTGTTTGTTTTATTTCAGCCTTACTATAAAGGCCACATTCTTCATGGCGGAGCCTCTGCAGATTATGTCTTGTACATTTGAAAATTAAAGACTGCCAAGGAGCTTTCTAGCTCCAAATTTAATAGAGTTTCTGGTACATAGTGTGTTCTCGAAGAGTATTTATTAAAGTAATTGAATGACTGAAGTTATATTAAGTTGCACATGTAAGTTACAGAATTTCACATACCTCCAGTGTAAACTAAGATTTTCAGGTATGGTATTGAATGAGCAAGCCGAAAGAGGGTCATGATGTGGTTAGCTCTTCTAAGACATTAAAGCACAGTGACTTCTTTGTATTGTGGCTCAATGTTATTGACATGACAGATGCAATTATTGAGGCTCCTTTTATGGCTCTTAGGTAAGCAATTATGGGTGTGAACAAATTCTTGTTATGTGAGAATGAGAGAGCTGTCTTTTCTCTGTTGTATGTAAGAAAGAATTCATATTGATCCTCTTTGGGTGATTTCTGATACCAATTGGCTAGAATAGTCAGTAGTAGCAAAACGATACAGATTTGACAGCCTGATTTTGGCTTTCAAAAACTCTAAACAAGAAGGCAGACACACTTTAATGGCCAGTTATATGAATAATGTATTATCACTAAAAAGGGAACAACTTAGGGTAAAATTATGATACTCTCATTATTGTAAACCTCATTATAGCATAAAAATAGAAGTTTTCACCTAAAAAATAACAAATTTTCTTTCTTGAAATTCACATGTAAGAGGTTACAGATTCCTAACATTCTAGTTACAGTTCTGATTCTCAAAAGAATGTATTTGATATACCTCTCTATAATATCAAAAATAGTTTTGAGAGGCATGTGTAAGTTCCATATGCAATTATTTGAATTTATATGTTTTTATATTCCTAAGAAGTTTTTTGTCAACACATTCCAGCTTTTATTATTTTAGAGGAACTAGACCAGATGCAGTGGCTCACGCCTGTAATCCCAGCACTTTGGGAGGCCGAGATGGGTGGATCACTTGAGGTCAGGAGTTCAAGACCAGCCTGCCCAACATTGTGAAACACCGTCTCTACTAAAAATACAAAAATTAGCCGGGCGTGGTGGTGGGCGCCTGTAATCCCAGCTACTCAGGAGGCTGAGGCAGGAGAGTGGCTTGAATCTGGGAGGCAGGGTTGCAGTGAGCTGAGATTGCACCACTGCACTCCAGCCTTGGTGACAGAGCGAGACTCTGTCTCAGAAAATAAAATAGAATAGAGAAACTAAAGATATAATGTTAATAGTTCAGACTGTTAATTAATGGATCCTGAGATTAAGTAATGTATATTTAAGTTTAATTGCAAAGTTTTACCTACAGATTCATTTTGTTACTAATGAGATATCATCAAATTGCCTAAACTGTTTATTTGAAAATAAGACTTTAAGCTGCTTCAAATGTATAAGAATGAGTATTCTTTGTGCTATTTTTTTCTGAATTTGAGTTGGCCATTAATAGCATATGCTTTTCTTTTTCTTTAACAAAGTTATTCATTCACCAAGACTTTAAATAGAAAAAAAGCCATTACAGAACTTTTGTTTCACTTTGTTTTATTTTCAGCCAAATCAAAATATGCTCTTTGATACAGAGAATATATATTTTAGATAAAAAATGTTTAACTACTGCTATTAACATTCTAGCAAAATGTTTCATAAACCTACATACATACACAATCACATGAACCTGGATCACTCCCTCTTTTGTGAGAAGGATGACCTGCTGGAAATAAGTACTGAATTTCAAATTAGGGCAACTGGAGTCCTATCCTAATTCTACCACCATCTTGTGGTACTTTGTGGTCCTATGTAAAACCCTTTATCTTTGATATGAGGTTCCCAGTGTCAATACAGAGGTAGTATTTAATTTTTAGTTGTCTTTCTGCTTTACTTCAGCTCTGCAAATATATTATTTTGGTAAATTTTACAAATATCATTTTATATTGATTGATACATTGAATACAGTTATTGCTTGTATATGTGTTTATAAATACAGACTTTAATAAGCAGAAACTGCTGCATGCCAAAAAGAAAAATCTAAGAAAATGAATGGGAAAATGGACAAATAATGTAAATAAGCAAGGCAAGGAAGAAAAAATTGTGTAGTTAACAGGCATATGATAAAATAAATGTTTAGACACATTACAGAGGAATTCAAATGGAAAAATAATAAACAAAGATAGAGAAAAAATAAATAGAGGTTGATAATTCTGGCAGAAGTGATCAGGGGCCTGAGATTATGCTATACACTGGCTGGCTCTTGTGTATATTAGACTTGCTAATGTTTTCTGATTAGTCACATGGGTTACGCTTCTGAATTAGAGAAAAATAGCCCCATTTTTTTCCTTCTTGGTTGTTTTGATTTCAAATATTCATCTTCTTAAACTGTAAATATTCTACTCTACCATTATCATGCTGGTTTCTTTTCTTTCTTCTTCTTTTCTTTTGTTTCTTTCTCTTTTTTTCTTTTTTTGAGACAAGGTCCGGCTCTGTTGTCTAGGCCAGATTGGAGTGTAGTGATGCAAACACAGCTTACTACAGTCTCAACTTCCTGGGCGCAAGTTTTCCTCCCATCTAGACCTGCCAGGTAGCTGGAACTACAGGCATTGGCCACCATGCCCATCTAACTTTTGTATTTTATATAGAGACAAGGTTTTCACCATATTGCCTAGGCTGGTCTTGAACTCCTTGGGTCAAGTGATCCACCTGCCTCGGCTTCCTAAAGTGCTGGGATGACAGGTGTGAGCCACCGCACTAGCCCATGCTGGTTTCTTGATATGACTGTCCTTGGTATTTTCTCTGATAGTCTTAAGTTTAGGATTTAACCAATGCATAGTGGACAGGCTAAATAACAGAATGAGGAGGGACAATTCCTGGGTTTATGCCATGGCTCATCATTTAATCCCTTTGCAGCATTAGCATTAATCTTTTTGTGTCTCAATTTTCTCATTTGTAAAATGGGGATGTAATAATGGAAATATTTCATAGAATTTCCATTAGGGTTAAATTAGTTAAGCACAAGAAGCTCAGAGAGAGATTTGTTATACAATTCAAGCTCCTAGTAAAACAACTATTGCTACTGAGAACATTGCATGAAGTTTATTTCTCAGAGGTTCAGGAAAAACTCTGTCTTACCCCTCAAATATCCACATTTTCAAACTCTATATATTTCATGTTCAACTATCATTTAAGACATATGAATATAATTAGAACTATTATTTTTCAACAGCTGATTATATTTCATGGTAGTATATATTTTCGTGCATTATTTCAATAATCTTCAAAATAATTCTATTATACGATTTTGCTGATGAATGCATGGTAAGTCACAAAGGTAAATTATTTTGTACTATGTGCTAAATATCTCAATTACCACAAAGAAGAAGAAGAATTAGGAGGGGGAGAAAAAAAGAAGAAAAGGAAGGGAGGACAAGGAGGAGGAGGAGAAGGAAGAGAAAAACTACAACTGTAACAATAACAACAACCATAAGAGGAGGGCAAATAGATGGAGGAAGAGGGGATCATGAGGTAGAGAAGAGCATGGAAAATTTGATACCTGAAGGGATAAGTAAAATAGTAATAGAAGCAGATGAATGCAACTAGAGAAATACCCATAATCATGTTAGCTGGTCTTTCTCTCTTTTTCTCTCTCTCTCTTTTTTTTTGAAACAGGCATATCACCACGCCTGGCTATTTTTTTTTTTATTTGAGAGACAGGGTCTCGTCATGTTGCCTAGGCTGATCTTGAACTCCTAGCCTCAAGCAGTCCTCCATCCTTGGCCTCCCTTAGTGCTGGGATTACAGGTGCAAGCCACTGTACCAGGCCTGGTCTCCCTTTAATTCAGTAAAAGGTAGCTCTTTACGCTGCCTGGTGATGCCACCATATTTCCCTTGGAATATTGTTCTCTACTATTTTTTGGACGTTACTTCCTTACTCTTTGTACTCTGGCTACTATGGCCTTCTAGTAATTCCTAACATGCTAAGCAAACTTTCATCCTAGACCTTTGCACCTGCTAATTCTAGACATTTGCATAATGGATTGTTGTCTCACATCCTTCAGGATTGCTCATCTATCACTACAGAGAAGTCCTCTCTGAGCACTATACTAAAATTGTACTCACACATTCTAGTTATATTTTATCCTCCTCATATATATAGTCTTTTATTGGTCCATTTATTCTGTAAATATTAAACAGAACTTTTACCTGCCTGTAATTTTGTATTAATGTCATTTTTAATAATTACATATTCAGCTGCCTTCCATTTAGAACCAGAAATGGTTATCTAATAGAATAATTTTTTATGTGATTTTGGAAATACTTTGCAGGCCTGTTTTCCCACAGGGTAGTGGCTTTGTTAGGTTCACTGCTGTATCTCCAGCACTTAGATAAATTCTTCATTTATATAGTAGGTGTTCAATATTTTTTTATGATATAAATGAATGTTCTTATTTCATGCCAAGCATTGCAGTAAGTGGTTTACATATATTATCTCATTGAACTAAACGAGAACTATCAGCAAGAATTTGAGAGTAAGTGCTATTATTATTTGTATCTTACACAAGGCAAAAGTAAGTTATAGAGATGTTAACTATGTTTCTCCAAATCCCTTAGCCAATAAGTGTTGGATAAGATAACCTCAAATCAGTGCACTGCTAGTAACCCACTGCAAGACATGAATCAATATCTAGTAGCTAAGTTTCAGAATGCAAATTTAAATGTTTAACTCTACCGTCAGTCTTACTCAATTCACCTTTCTAGATATTGTGCTAGATTTTCATACATTTTCTTTTCTATTCAAAACAATAACCTTTACACTATCATTATTCTCTCTGATTTGCAACTCATTAAACTAAATTTCAGAAAAGTTTTGTCCTGAGAAATGAGTTGAAATCAAGTAGTTTAAAAAATACTTCTGTTCGCAACTAATTCAAAGAAAAGCATGAACTGAAATCTTCCTTACATTTAGTATGGGAGAAGAAGGGACATTGATCTATGTCTTCCCTCAAGGTTTTCTTGCTTTTCTTAAAATTCAATATATCTCTTGAAATGAAGCTATTTCTCAACAGATTTAAGACAACAGCTGTGTGTGTCTGTGTGTGTGTGTGTGTGTGTGTGTGTGTGTGTGTGTGTAGTCTTTTATTGGTCCATTTTTTCTGTAAATGTTAAACAAAACTTTTACCTGCCTTTAATTTAGTATGAATGCCATTTATAATAATTACATATCCAGCTGCCTGCCATTTAGGACCAGAAAATAGATTCATTCTTCTTCGAATTTTCTGTATTATATGTAATACCAGTAAATAAGATAATTTTAAAATATCCACACTAAAGAATATCACTATATGATTAACTTAAATTGACAAAGATTAATGAAAATATTATTCTGGCTGCCACTTCACTCTTATTACAACTCATTATGGTTAGAAAGCTTAAAGCATTGGGTTATTTTGTACAATATTTCTAATACAATCCATGGGGACATTAGAACTGGCCTGGATGAAGCATTTCAAAGCGCATTGAAGAGAGTAATTTTGCACAGGCAGAGAGATTTATTTAGATTCAATACATCTTCTTTTCTACTATTGCTTCTAATTTTTAAAGGACTATTGTAAAAACTATAATATACTTATTTTTTCATAATTTATATATTTTTTAGTTATCAGGGACTGCATATTTAGTGGAATGAGCAAGAGTAGAGTGTTGTATACATACTTTGAGAATAGACTACTTGTTTCCAAAATAGTTTTTTTTTTTTTTTTTTTTTTTTTTTTTTAGCAATTCTTAGTTTTTGACCTTGTGTCCTCTGCTCTCTGCCCTTCTCCTCACACTTCAAGCCCAGGAAGTAAGGTTCTACACTAGTAGAGAATTTAGGGGAAAGATGCAGAGTAGGGAAGATACACAGTGGTCTCTCTTCAAAACAAATACACGCAGTCCTTGCTTGGTGTGGCAGTCCAGAACCACAAAAATGGTACGTAGGCTGACAGCATGCAAAACAATCTTAATAATCAGTGGATGCAATTATGATTATTTTGTGACATTTAAAGTTTTTGTTACAACATTAAACACTCTTGATGTCTGTTATAGATTTATAGAAAAACGGAAAAATAATTAATATTTATTTAGCACACTATTTTAAAACATTAGAAACATTAACAGGTGTTTGTAAACCTCTTGTTAAAACAGTTTGAATAGTGCTTGTCTTTTTCTTCTTGTTGCATAACTTACAATATGGAGCCAGTATATCTTCAATGCCTTGGCAACAAATTGTTATATTCTTTTTAAATTTGGGTCAGCTTCCAAAATTTTATCCTTTGTACTTTCAATGTGTCACTCCCTCTGGGACATCTTCATTCTTTTTCTCACAACCACTGTTTTCATTTCCTCCGACTTCGTATCTGGAGTTTCTGGAGTCTTTTGCATGCCAATAATGTCAACATTTCCAAGATTAGGTATAGCTCCCATTGCATTAATTTGTATTTTATTTTTGGTAGATTTTTGTTTGTTTGCTTCACTTTCATTTTTGGTGACCAGTTCTCTCTTTTGATTATTTATTCTCTGCTTCACGGTATTTGGGTTTCTCACTAGGTGATGAGTAAGCTGTACAACTAAATGCTTTCCTGTCTAGGCAGAGACTGAATGATAGACAGGTAGTGACCAGTCACCAAAAGACTCCAAAAAACTGATGTGGTCACTAATTATAATGTACACTGATTATTTATGATTTTTAGATCAAAGATTTAACAACAAAGTTTATATTTTATGTAATTACTCCGTTAATAGACTATAATAACTAAAATTGGAACCATGATGTTGGGAGAAATCGGTTATTTATACTTAGGTAGCTAAAAATTTGAGCATATTGGAACTATGAAAATCAACAGCTGACTCCCTGTTAACTTCATTCTTACTCTGGTTAACTCTTTCATTGAATGCTTATTATTTGCCAGACATTATTTGGCTCTTTCTAAAACTTACTCCATTTAATAATTCTCCCATGAAGTTTATAAACTATTGTAATCTATATTTTGCTAATGAGAAAAACTTGATGAGAAACAATGACATTTTTTCCCAAGGAGCAGTAAGGAGCTGGAACTATGCCAACATAATTCCAAAGCCTAAGGTACTTTTGAATTTCGCTGTCACTCCTTTTAATTTGATCAATTATAGTTTCCTATAAACTAAGGTTTCTTGAACCATTTATAATTTCAACTGGGGCTCACGGGATAATTTTTCTTGGGATAAGAAGTTTCACTTATTTACCACTGTCTTGTGTATGGAACTTATCATAACCAATATCATATATTAAGGTCCAAATATAATTACATTTTATTAAAGCTTGTTCCAGTACTATTCATTCTGATCCTTCAAGCCAATGTTATAAAGAAATCGCTATGTATTTTATGTCACAAAACATGTAACTTGAACCATTAAGGGGCTGCTCAGTGTCTCTCTCTCCAGAATCTGAAGTCCACTGAAATGAAGTTATTTGTTTTTCTTCTGTGTCCTGCCAGTGTAGATACAGAGTAGTATAGAATGCAGGATGAACTTAGAGGAGTGTGGTTTATTCAGGGTGCTAGTCATGTTAATTCTGTGCTGAACTTTCTCAGACAGGAATTTTAGTAATATAATCATAATTTAAATTATTGCAGCCAAAAAATTAGGGCATTAGACTTAACAGAACATTTCTATGTTTTACGTCCTACCCCATTTGTCTTTTTGCTTTAATTCAACATTTATAAACCATACATTTTATTGTTTTTGTTTTTCTTCTTAGAATTCTGAGATGAAATTCCTATTAGCTAGATTGAGCACTTTTGCAACTTAAAAGAATGATTTAGATGATAAATACTTGTTTTTTTGAATGCTGTTTCCATTTCATCTTTCCTTTGGAATTATAAGAAAATGCTAAATGTATGACCATGTGTGAGACAATCTAGAAGATCTTCTGACACCAAATATTTTTTTAAATTCACCTTCTGTAAATGCGGTTGCTTTTTCTAGTAGTAAATGCATATTTTTTGTGGTTCAATTTAACTTGCTGAAGCTGTAAAGCCCCTAAAACATAGCGGGGACCTCCAAGAATCTTTGTCACCCAGCTAGTCACTCAGCTTACTGAGTGTGATATGTGCAATGACAGACCCTGAAAAAGCTGCCTCAGACTAAGTTTCTGGAAACGATAGATGGATTTTGTTTCCTGGGTCATTGTTCTTGAAGAGGTTATTTTTTGAGATCAAGTGTATGAAATAAGACTTAACAAAAATGAAAAGTTAAGAATACTTGGAAAACACTCAAATAAAATAGCTTCTTAAAATCAATGTAGTTAAAGTCTCTGAATTGATTATACCACTATGTGGGAATGGTTCCACTAAAATATTCCTCATCTTGTATTTTAGAGTGTCATGTAAAATTCTTTGTTAATACATATCTCCTGGTGTTTATTGTCACATTTAATATAACAAGGTAGTCATCTTAAACCAAGCTGATGTGTATTTTGAGTATATATGCAATCACTTCAGATTTTATGCTTCTGCAATAAGGCTTCTTTCTTTATTACAATCCATTCCTGTTTTTATTTTTATTGTAAGGTGCTTTATTTTAAAACACTATTCTTACAAGAAATTATTTGCTTGGATGACTTAATATTTTTAGTTCATAACAGGGTCTCTTAACTTGGGGATGATATTCATGGAGGTGTTTATAGTTGTACTTTAGGGCAGCTTTGATCTCCCTGTAACTGAATACAACATTTTGTGTGCCCTTATGTATTTTTCTAGACAGAAATTTCACCTGGTTTTCAGAAAGACTAATAAAGACTTCTTACCAGGACCTAATTTTATTCTGTACTTTATTTTATTCTTTTACTCCTAGCAGGGTAGCTCCACACTGTTGACCCAGTTCCTGGCCTTCCATCCTCAACTGTCTACCATGGTCCACCACAGTACTGTTCCCTCAGGGGACATTTGGAGGCTGTGTCCCAGAAATGCTAATTTAGGCTTGCCTATGCTCAGTAGCCTGCATGCAGGAGCCCCGTTTCCGTTGGCAAATGTTTGTTGTCATTGCGGCCTACCCTCAGCAGGATCTACACCCCTTTTCTGGTTTGCTACAGTTTAAAAATTAGGCAGAAACTTTGCTATGCCAACCTTAAATTTTATATGGTTTGGCTACATTTGCTGTTGTTGTTGTTTTTTTTTAAATAAATAAAGATATTCTGTACCTTAAACTCCTTGAGGTCTTTGAAAGAACATTTTAAAGAAGAAATCCGAGAATGAAGCACATAGAAGAAAACTCTTTGTTAGGAAAAATTCCACATTTATAGTATATTCTACAGACAAAAACTTTCCACTAGACATAATAGACTTTTCTATCCTTTTGTGACACAGAGGTAACGTTATGAATTTTATCCAGGCTCCCAGCAGGAGGTGATAGGCCAGTAGTCAGCCTTCCAGGAAAATAGCCTTTTCCCTAAAACAGACTATAAGATACATCTTGGATACCTGGTGCTGACCTCAGCATTCATTGCTCCTTTGTCAGATAACACATACTCAATTCACAATGAGAAACATTTTTTTTTTCTCTGCTCTCTATCCTCATGGTTTGGGTGAAGTTGACCCTGTGCCTAGTTCCAAAGGCATAAGCCCATTAGCATCCTCATACTTCTGGTCACAATGTGACCCTATTCAGGACACAAAGAGGCACACACAGTATTTTTGTTTAACTACTAGAAGAGAGACGCTCTCTCTACTTAAGGACCCTTCTCTCTCCTTTCTCCCAACCTTTGACTTTGCACCTGGAACTGCTGGTCTTTAACTGTTGCACAGATCTTGAACCTTGAGGGAGAAACCCATATGCGAATAAAACTAGCTTTTAGGGCAGAGCTGTATTCAGTGGAGAGAAATAAAACAGGATCCTGATGCTGTCTTTTGAGCCTTTGAATCAAACTGCACCTGAAGCTAGTTTTACTCATGCATTATTCAGTTAGTTAAGCAATACATTTTCTGTTTTTCTTCTTAAGCCAATTTGATGGAGTTTATCATGTAACATGGATGGAGTCCTAGCTGTCTGCTAATGCTTCTGAAAGATCTTTAAAGAATGTGGCCCTGCTTCAATTGTCTTGTATATTCAATATCTGATATTGACCAGAAATTAATAAATACCATTTGAACTATTAATTTTTATGCTATTTTTAGATATTGAGGTGCATTACTGTTTTTCAACAATGTTTGAGAAGTCAACTAACATGATTTTGGGGATGTAATCCAAAATGGACAGAGCCAGAATTAGAAAGTCTACACCTGTAGTATAATTGCACCATCTCTATTTTATACTGTCTTTGGAGCTGATACTGGTTTGTGGTAGAAACCAAGGCATAGATATGGAAGAAAGGTCCTGTTTGTCTGCTGGAAACAGACATACATGGTGCTCCAGGTGCCCTTGGATGAACACTGCCTCCTGCAGAATCTTAGTGAACACCAGTGGATTGTTTATTCTACATTGTTTCTGCATAAATAATACTGACCGGCCTGGCACAATGGCTCATGCCTGTAATCCCAGCACTTTGGGAAGCCAAGGCGGGTGGATCATCTGAGGTCAGAGGTTCGAGACCAGCTGGGACAACATGATGAAACCCCGTCTGTACTAAAAATACAAAAATTATCTGGTGTGGTGGCGCACACCTGTAATCCCAGCCACTTGGGAGCCTGAGGCAGGAGAATCACTTGACCTGGAAGGTGGAGGTTGCAGTGAGCCAAGATTGCTCCACTGCACTCCAGCCTGGGCAACAGAGTGAGACTCTGTCTCAAATACTACTACTACTAATAATAATAATACTGACCCTCTCTTCTATTAATTCACAGAGTGATCAAAGTATGAGTCAGTGAAGGAGATGAAATGGCAATCATCCAAATCTTTGGTGTTTAAATGCTTCTTCCTAGAACTGAAACATCCTAGAGCTGCTAAGAACTCTTAACTGCATTTCTACTTTGGTAGTAAATTTATTCTCAGAACACTAGGATATTTTTTTCAATCACTTTCCTTAAATACATTGCATATTTGAAGTCTCAGGCTGTGAACTTTCAAAAATGTTATCCCTGCTGAGTTTCTCTCTGGATAACCACTTAGTCCTTCCCATTTTCAAGACGGCAATTGTTTCTCAGTAAGATTGGCTGAACTGAAATGATTTCAGTTTGCTAAATTACTGCTGTTGATTGGTTTCTTGCTTTGGCACAACTTCTTATTCCTATGGAAACAATAAGTTCTTACTACGTTTCATCTCTCAACTACCCTGCAGAAAAAAACTGCCGTGTTTCTCTGGATAACCAATCAGGGAGATTTCACTGTTATATCCTTACTGGGGAATTAGTTCATGTATGCTTCCCTTTTTTGTTTTACTACTTTGTGAAATATTTGCAAGGATCAAATAAATTAATTTCTCTAGTTTGAACAAAAAATTTCACAGCTACCTTGTTGAGAAATAATAGAGGGTATTTTTTAAATGTCATTTTTAAATGTCTCTATATACATGTGCGTGTGTATATACATACATATATATATGGCATTGTGTCAGACATTATTCAGAATAGATTATTAGCAGTTTTCTACAGTTTATATGCTTAAACTCTTCCTAGGATATAGATACTTTTTTTAATAAACCGATGTTTATTTTCGATCATATTTGTTTCTATCTTGTTTAAGAGCCTGTGGAAGAACAGCTTAAGACCACTCAGTGGTTGCTCCTATTTATTCAGTGTCCTGAGCAGTGGGAGCTGCACACCCGCTGGAGTGGCAGGCTGAGTGCTCTAGTCTTCAGTGAGGACCTGTTGAATAAGTACAGTGGGCACCTGAATGCCTTCAAACCAGATTGAGTCGAAGTGAACTCAGGAGCTGAAGCAGTTCATTCACCCTGAAATGTCTCCTTGGTTACAGTTTTTTTTTTTTTTTTTTTTAAGCAGTGACCAACTCTTCCTCTTCAATCTTTCCAGGATCTCTACAGAAGCAGAGATCAGGCATGACCTCCCATGTGTGTTACTGGAGATATTACCACCCATGCACAGAACTTCCCAGGTTAGCATTCCCGATATCAGACCCACTGAGTGAACTCCTTATTTGTGGTATGACAAGTCAATATGCACATATTACATAGTCTGTGTTACACAGAGCAATGGTAGGCAGACTAACATAAGATGCCTCTGAGAGGCTGGTGCTCAGCCCTAGGATCAGTAATCACCAGCAGATGTGGCTTCGTGGATCTTGGTAGTGAAGATTCCAAGAGTGAAGCAGCCAGTAATAGGAGTGGCTCCAGTGGAAGCAACACACATCGTCACAACTTGCTGGCCAGGATTCCTGGAGGGTATAACACTGACATCACCAGAGTTTTCAATGACAACAATGGCACAAGCTGCCAGCAGAAGCTTCTCCCAGTTCCTCTTGACATTTGTGTCATAGGTGCAATCACTTTTCATTTTGTAGATATACTGTTCAATTTGTAAGTCAAGGTTGGCGCCACCTGAGTGGGTTGCTACTGCAAGGAATTTGAGAACATCCTCCTCCTTCATTTGCAGGACCTCAAGGGCTCCAGACATTGTGAGTTCCCCTTTTTGTTACAATGGGAATCCAGAAGGACACTATAGGAACCCTTCTCCAGGTAGTATGGAAAGGAGCCATCTATTTTCAGTATGAGACAATTTTTTTTCCTCTCAGTTTTTTGGACTAACTGTGCTTTTGAAAATGTTGGTCCTTCTCTGTGTTCAGTCTGTCTTAAAATCTAGATATTTCTTCATAAGAAACGAAAAAAACTCCATCCCTTGGTGAAAGATCTCTAAAAGGAGAAGTACAAAACATTGTTCAGAGAAATCAGAGATGACCCAAACAAATGGAAAAACATTCCATGCTCACGAATGGGAAGAATCAATATTGTGAAAATGGCCATATTGCTCAAAGCAATTTATAGATTAAATGCTATTCGTATTAAAGTACCATTGACATTCTTCACAGAACTAGAAAAAACTATTCTAAAATTCATATGGAACCAAAAAACAGCCTGAATAGCCAAGACAATCCTAAGCAAAAAGAACAAAGCTGGGGGAATTATACTACAGGACTATAGTAACCCAAACCGAGTGGTACTGGTACAAAAACAGATACATAGATCAATGGAACAGAATAGAGAACTCAGAATTATGACCGCACACCTATAACTATCTGAACTTCAAAAAACCTGACAAAAACAAGCAATGGAGAAAGGACTCCCTAATCAATACATGGTGCTGGGATAACTGGTTAGCCATATATAAAAGATTGAAACTGAACCCCTTCCTTATCCCATATACAAGAAATTAACTCAAGATGGATTCAAGACTTAAAAGAAAGACCTAAACTATAAAAAACCCTGGACGACAACCTAGGCAATACCATCTTGCACATAGGAATGGGCAAAGATTTCATGATAAAGATGCTAAAAGCAATTGCAACAAAAGCAAAAAATTGACAAATGTGATCTCATTAAATTCAAGAGCTTCTGCACAGCAAAGGAAACTATCATCAGAGTGAACAGACAACCTGCGGAATGGGAGACAATTTTTGCATCTATCCATCTGACAAAGGTCTAATATCCAGCATCTATAAGAAACTTAAACAAATTTACAAGAAAAAAAAAAGTAACCCCATTAAAAAGTGAGCGAAGGACAGGAACAGACACTTGTCAAAAGAAGAAAGACATGTGACCAACAATCATATGAAAAAAAACCAACATTGCCGATGATTAGAGAAATGGAAATCAAAACCACAATGAGATACCATCTCACACTAGTCAGAATGGCTATTATTGAAAGTAAAAAAATAACATGCTGAGGAGGCTGCAGAGAAAAAGTAACACTTAAGTACTTCTGTTGGGAGCTTAAATTAGCTTAACCATTGTGGAAGATAGTGTGGCAATTCCTCAAAGACCTAAAAACAGAAATACCATTTGACCCAGCAATCCCATTACTGAGTATATAACCAAAGGAATATAAATCATTCTATCATAAAGACACATGAACATGTGTGTTCACTGAAGCACTATTCACAATAACAAAGACATGGAATCAACCTAAATACCTGTCAATGATAGAGTGGGTAAAGAAAATGTGATACATATACTCCATGGAATACTATGCATCCATAGAAAATGAGGTTATGTCCTTTGCAGGAACATGGATGGAGCTAGAGTCCATTATCCTTAGCAAACTAACATAGGAAGAGAAAACCAATACTGCGTGTTCTCACTTATAAGTGGAAACTAAATTATGAGAACACCTGGACACATATAGGGAACAACACACACTGGGGCCTATTGGAGGGTGAAGGGTGGAAGGAAGAGGATCAGGAAAAATAACTAATGGGGAGTAGGCTTATTACCTGGGTGATGAAATAATCTGTACCACAAACCCCCATGACACAAGTTTACCTATAAAGCAAACCTGCACATGTACCCCTAAACTTAAAATGAAACTTAAAAAAAAAGAAATTTCATCTATTTCCTTGCTTACTTGTTTCTATTTGTTATAATTATTTGCTACAATTTTAAAATCTAATAGGCAATATTTTTATATGATTAAAATATAATATTTGTGTCAGAGCTTTATGTAATACTACAGAAGTAAAAAAATGAACTGGAAACATAATACTGAGGCCAGGCTAGGTGGCTCATGCCTGTAATCCCAGCACTTTGGGAGGCCAAGGTGGGCGAATAACTTGAGGTCAGGAGTTCTTGACCAGCCTGGCCAACATGGTGAAACCCTGTCTCTACCAAAACTACAAAAGTTAACCGGGGGTGGTGGTGGGAACCTGTAATCCCAGCTACTCAGGAGGCTGAGACAGGAGAATTGCTTGAACCCGGGAGGTGGAGGTTGCAATGGGTCCAGATTGCACCACTGCACTCCAGCCTGGGCGACAAGAGCAAGACTCCATCTCAAAAAAAAAAGAAACATAATACTGAAAAACTCTTTTGGTGCCTTTTTTGGTAAATCAATTATGCTACTGACTACCATTTTGTTTGTGACCATAAATAATATACTGGTATATATGTTTTTAAAGTTTCACCATTTGCCAGAAAGGACTTTCAATTACTGTGGCTCAGCCTGCTTCCTTAACATGGCCCTGTGATTTTCATCATGGGAAAAGGCAGGGGAATTAGGGAATTGGACTCTCATATTTTACCACAAACACTTTCAATTCTTAAGAATCATGTCTGCAATGTACGTGTTGGCTATATGTTATTTAACATTTAATTTTTAATTGATAAATAAAATTAGAGATATTTATTATATACAACATGTTGTTTTGAAATATACATATATATTATGGAATGGGTAATTCAAGGTAATATATTTATTACCTCACATATTCACCATTTTTGTTGTGACAACACTTAACATCAATTCCATTAGCACTTTTCAATAATACAATATATTGTTATTAACGGTAGTCACTATGTTATACAATAGGTCTCCTGAACTTATTCCTCCTATTTATCTAACTGAAATTTTGTATCCTTTAACCAATATCTCCCCAACACCCCATCCAACCCATGCTACTCTCTACTTCTATGAGTTTAAACTTTTTAGATTCCACATGTAAATGAGATCATGTGCTATTTGTCTTTCTGTGCCTGGCTTACTTCACTTAACATAATGTCTTTGTTATCAGAAATGTAATCTATGTTGTCAGAAATGATAGGATTTTCTTCTTGTTATGGCTGAATAGTATTCTGTTGTGTGTATATGCCCTATTTCCTTTATCCATTCATCTGCTGATGGACATATAAGTTGATTCCGTGATTGTGGATAATGCTACAGTGAACATGGGAATTTAACAATCTCTACAAGTGGCTGATTTCATTTCCTTTGCATATATACCCAGGAAGAAGATTGCTGGAACATATGGTAGTTCTACTTTTAGTTTTTTGAGGAATCTCTATACTGTATTCGATGATGGATGTACTAATTTATATTCCCATAAACAGTATGCAAGTGTTCTCTTTCCTCTATATCTTCGTCAATGTTAGCTGTTTGAAAATTTTGGTTGAGGATAGTTTTATAAATTTTATTAATATTACTTTTTATGAAACCTAGTATCACACTCCTTTTTAGCATTTATTATGTTCTAAAATACACTCATAGCATTAAAACCAGAAAATACTTTAAAGATTGTCCTTATTTTTCTCATTTTTAGAATGCAGAGTGTAAATTCCCACAGTTCATGCTTCATGAATCACTGGTAATGATTAACTATCTGAAAGTAGTGGAGCCAATCACTGAACTAGTTTAAACCAAACTGTTTTCCTTTTGTGATAGATGTTTAATTTTGTTTATGTGGGCATATCTCTGTCCCTAATAATTACAAGAAGTAATATTGTGTTGAAGGTGCTGTTAAAGAATTTAAAATATCAATTTTGATAATAATAATTATAAAAATCCCAACAGCTATTATTCATTGAGCCCATACTATGTATCTTGTTTTGTCCCAAGTTGCTTCCATTTATTTGCTTGAAACTACTCTGTGAAGCAGGTACTATTATTATAACTATTTTACAGATGAGAAAATTGAGCAAAATTAGGAAACTTGCTAAGGTCATGTGCATAGTGAGGCTGATCTAAGATTCAAACCCAGGTAGTTTTATAACAGAGTTCTCTAGCTGATATGATTTGGCTGTATCCCCACTCAAATCTCATCTTGAATTGTGGTTCACTTAATTCCAGGTTACCCTGGGAGGGACCTGGTGGGAGGCAATTGAATCACGGGGGTGGTTACCTCCGTGCTGTCCTTGTGATGGTGAGCGAGTTCTCACGAGAT